>NC_086246.1:8762000-9430000 GCF_036321145.2 Pelmatolapia mariae
CTCTGGTGGGGAGCATATGGCCTCAGCCAGAGCCACAGGCCCTGGTGTGGTGTAGTTGGCCTCAGCCAGCAGCACAGGATCTGGTGGGGTGTAGATGGCCTCAGAAAGAACCACAGGCCCTGGTTTGGTGGAGGTGGCCTCAGCCAAAAGCACACAGGCCCTGATGTGGTGTAAGTTGCCTCAGTCAAAAGGCCACAGGCCCTGGTGTGGTGTAGATCGCCTCAGCCAGAAGCACATGCCCATGTGTGTTGTAGGTGGCCAAAGCTAGGAAAACAGGCCGTGGTGTGTTGTAGATGGCCTCAACTTGCAGCACAGGACTTGGTGAGGTGGAGGTGGCCTCATCCTGCATCTCAGGCCCTGGTGTGCTTTAGATGACCTCAGCCAGAGCCACAGGCCCTGGTGTGGTGTAGGTGGCCTCAGCCAGCAGCACAGGCCCTGGTGTGATTAACGTGGCCTCAACCAGCAACACAAGCCCTGGTGTGGTGTAGATGGCCTCAGCCAGAGCCACAGGCACTGGTTAGGGGGAGGTGGCCTCAGCCAAAAGCACACAGGCCCTGGTGTGCTGTAGATGGACTCAGCCAGAGCCACAGGACCTGGGGTGGTGTAGATGGCCTCAGCCAGAAGCGGAAGCTCTGGCGTTTTGCAGTCAACCTCAGTAATCAGTAAAGGAGCTGGTGTGGTGTATATGGCCTTAGCCACCAGCACAGGCCCTGGTGTGATTAACATGGCCTCAACCAGCAACACAGGCCCTGGTGTGGTGTAGATGGCCTAAGCCAGCAGCACAGGCCCTGGAGGGGTTTAGATGGCCTCAGCCAGCAGCACAGGCCCTGGAGGGGTGTAGATGGCCTTAACCAGAACCACAGGCCCTTGTGTAGTGTAGATGGCCTCAGCCAGAGCCACAGGCCCTGGTGTGGTGTGGTGTAGATGGCCTCAACCAGAGCCACAGGCTCTGGTGTGATTAACCTGGCCTCAACCAGCGACTCAGGCCCTGGTGTAGTGTATATGGTCTCAGCCAGCAGCACAGGCCCTTGTGTGGTGTAAGTTTCCTCAGTCAAAAGCACACAGGCCCTGATGTGGTGTAGTTGGCCAAAGTCAAGAGCACAGGCCCTGGTGGGGTGTTGTAGATGGCCTGAGCTAGCAGCACAGGACTTGGTGAGGTGGAGGTGGCCTCATCCTGCAACTCAGGCCCTGGTGTGCTGTAGATGGCCTCAACCAGAGCCACAGGCACTGGTTTGGTGGAGGTGGCCTCAGCCAAAAGCACACAGGCCCTGGGGTGCTGTAGATGGCCTCAGCCAGAGCCACAGGACCTGGGGTGGTGTAGATGGCCTCAGCCAGAAGCGGAAGCTCTGGCGTGTTGCAGTCAACCTCAGCAATCAGTAAAGGAACTGGTGTGGTGTAGATGGCCTTAGCCACCAGCACAGGCCCTGGTGTGATTAACATGGCCTCAACCAGCAACACAGGCCCTGGTGTGCTGTAGATGGCCTCAGCCAGCAGCACATGCCCTGGAGGGGTGTAGATGGCCTCAGCCAGCAGCACAGGCCCTGGAGGGGTGTAGATGGCCTCAGCCACCAGCACAGGCTCTGATTTGGTGTAGATGGCCTAAGCCAGAGCCACAGGCCCTGGTGTGGTGTAGATGGCCTCATCCAGAGCCACAGGCCTTGGTGTGGTGTAGATTGCCTCAGCCAAAGCCAAAGGCCCTGGTGTGGTGTATTTCACCTCAGCCAGCAGCACAGACTCTGGTGGGGTGTAGATGGCCTCAGCCAGAGCCACAGGCCCTGGTGTGGTGTAAGTTGCCTAAGTCAAAAGCACACAGGCCCTGATGTAGTGTAGATGGCCTCAACAAACAACACAGGCCTGGTGTGGTGTAGATGTCCTCAGACATAGCCACAGGCCCTGGTGTGGTGTAGATGGCCTCAGCCAGAGCCACAGGCCCTGGTGTGGTGTAGTTGGCCTCAGCCAGCAGCACAGGATCTGGTGTGATTAACATGGCCTCAACCAGCAACACAGGTCCTGGTGTGGTATAGATGGCCTCAGCCAGAGCCACAGTCACTGGTTTGGTGGAGGTGGCCTCAGCCAAAAGCACAGGCTGTGGTGTGGTGTGCTGTAGTTGGCCTTAGCCACCAGCACAGGCTCTGGTTTGGTGTAGGTGGCCTCAGCCAGAAGCATAAGACCTGGTGTGTTGCAATCATCCTCAACCAGCAGTAAAGGAACTGGTGTGGGTTAGGTGGCCTCAGCCAGAGCCACAGGCACAGGTTTGGTGGAGGTGGACTCAGCCAAAAGCACACAGGCCCTGATGTGGTGTAGATGGCCTCAGCCAGCAGCACATGCCCATGTGTTGTAGGTGGCCAAAGCAAGGAAAACAGGCCGTGGTGTGTTGTAGATGGCCTCAGCCAGCAGCACAGGCCCTGGTGTGATTAACATGGCCTCAACCAGCAACACAGGCCCTGGTGTGGTGTAGATGGCCTCAGCCAGCAGCACGGGCCCTGGAGGGGTGTAGATGGCCTCAGCCAGCAGCACAGGCCCTGGAGGGGTGTAGATGGCCTTAACCAGAGCCACAGGCCCTGGTGTAGTGTAGATGGCCTGAGCAAGAGCCACAGGCCCTGGTGTGGTGTGGTGTAGATGGCCTCAACCAGAGCCACAGGCCCTGGTGTGATTAACCTCGCCTCAACCAGCGACACCGGCCCTAGTGTAGTGTAGATGGTCTCAGCCAGCAGCACAGGCCCTTGTGTGGTGTAAGTTTCCTCAGTCAAAAGCACACAGGCCCTGATGTGGTGTAGTTGGCCAAAGTCATGAGCACAGGCCCTGGTGGGGTGTTGTAGATGGCCTGAGCTAGCAGCACAGGACTTGGTGAGGTGGAGGTGGCCTCATCCTGCAACTCAGGCCCTGGTGTGGTGTAGATGGCCTCAACCAGAGCCACAGGCCCTGGTATGGTGTAGATTGCCTCACCCAGAGACACAGGCCCTTGTGTGGTGTAGTTGGCCTCAGCCAGCAGCACAGGCTGAGGTGTGGTGTGCTGTAGTTGGCCTTAGCCACCAGCACAGGCTCTGGTTTGGTGTAGGAGGCCTCAGCCAGAAGCATAAGACCTGGTGTGTTGCAATCATCCTCAACCAGCAGTAAAGGAACTGGTGTGGGTTAGGTGGCCTCAGCCAGAGCCACAGGCACAGGTTTCGTGGAGGTGGCCTCAGCGAAAAACACACAGGCCCTGATGTGGTGTAGATGGCCTCAGCCAGCAGCACATGCCCATGTGTGTTGTAGGTGGCCAAAGCTAGGAAAACAGGCCGTGGTGTGTTGTAGATGGCCTAAGCCAGCAGCACAGGCCCTGGTGTGATTAACATGGCCTCAACCAGCAACACAGGCCCTGGTGTGGTGTAGATGGCCTCAGCCAGCAGCACAGGCCCTGGTGTGATTAACATGGCCTCAACCAGCAACACAGGTCCTGGTGTGGTGTAGATGGCCTCAGCCAGAGCCACAGGCCCTGGGGTGGTGTAGATGGCCTCAGCCAGAAGCGGAAGCTCTGGCGTGTCGCAGTCAACCTCAGCAATCAGTAAAGGAAGTGTTGTGGTGTAGATGGCCTTAGCCACCATCACAGGCACTGGTGTGATTAACATGGCCTCAACCAGCAACACAGGCCCTGGTGTGGTGTAGATGGCCTCAGCCAGCAGCACGGGCCCTGGAGGGGTGTAGATGGCCTCAGCCAGCAGCACAGGCCCTGGAGGGGTGTAGATGGCCTTAACCAGAACCACAGGCCCTGGTGAAGTGTAGATGGCCTCAGCCAGAGCCACAGGCCCTGGTGTGATTAACCTGGCCTCAACCAGCGACACAGGCCCTGTTGTAGTGTAGATGGCCTCAGACAGCAGCACAGGCCCTTGTGTGGTGTAAGTTTCCTCAGTCAAAAGCACACAGGCCCTGATGTGGTGTAGTTGGCCAAAGTCATGAGCACAGGCCCTGGTGGGGTGTTGTAGATGGCCTGAGCTAGCAGCACAGGACTTGGTGAGGTGGAGGTGGCGTCATCCTGCAACTCAGGCCCTGGTGTGCTGTAGATGGCCTCAACCTCAGCCACAGGCCCTTGTGTGGTGTAGTTGGCCTCAGCCAGCAGCACAGGCTGTGGTGTGGTGTGCTGTAGTTGGCCTTAGCCACCAGCACAGGCTCTGGTTTGGTGTAGGTGGCCTCAGCCAGAAGCATAAGACCTGGTGTGTTGCAATCATCCTCAACCAGCAGTAAAGGAACTGGTGTGGGTTAGGTGGCCTCAGCCAGAGCCACAGGCACAGGTTTGGTGGAGGTGGACTCAGCCAAAAGCACACAGGCCCTGATGTGGTGTAGATGGCCTCAGCCAGCAGCACATGCCCATGTGTGTTGTAGGTGGCCAAAGCTAGGAAAACAGGCCGTGGTGTGTTGTAGATGGCCTCAACCAGCAACACAGGCCCTGGTGTGGTGTAGATGGCCTCAGCCAGCAGCACAGGATCTGGTGTGGTGTAGATGGCCTCAGAAAGAGCCACAGGCCCTGGTTTGGTGGAGGTGGCCTCAGCCAAAAGCACACAGGCCCTGATGTGGTGTAAGTTGGCTCAGCCAAAAGCACACAGGCCCTGGTGTGGTGTAGCTGGCCTCAGCCAGAAGCACATGCCCATGTGTGTTGTAGGTGGCCAAAGCTAGTAAAACAGGCCGTGGTGTGTTGTAGATGGCCTCAAATTGCAGCACAGGACTTGGTGAGGTGGAGGTGGCCTCATCCTGCAGCACAGGCCCTGGTGTGATTAACATGGCCTCAACCAGCAACACAGGCCCTGGTGTGGTGTAGATGGCCTCAGCCAGAGCCACAGGCACTGGTTTGGTGGAGGTGGCCTCAGCCAAAAGCACACAGGCCCTGGTGTGCTGTAGATGGCCTCAGCCAGAGCCACAGGACCTGGGGTGGTGTAGATGGCCTCAGCCAGCAGCACAGGCCCTTTTGTGGTGTAAGTTTCCTCAGTCAAAAGCACACAGGCCCTGATGTGGTGTAGGTGGCCAAAGTCATGAGCACAGGCCCTGGTGGGGTGTTGTAGATGGCCTGAGCTAGCAGGACAAGACTTGGTGAGGTGGAGGTGGCCTCATCCTGCAATTCAGGCCCTGGTGTGCTGTAGATGGCCTCAACCAGAGCCACAGGCACTGGTTTGGTGGAGGTGGCCTCAGCCAAAAGCACACAGGCCCTGGTGTGCTGTAGATGGCCTCAGCCAGAGCCACAGGACCTGGGGTGGTGTAGATGGCCTCAGCCAAAAGCGGAAGCTCTGGCGTGTTGCAGTCAACCTCAGCAATCAGTAAAGGAACTGGTGTGGAGTAGATGGCCTTAGCCACCAGCACAGGCCCTGGTGTGGTGTAGATGGCCTCAGCCAGCAGCACAGGCCCTGGAGGGGTGTAGATGGCCTCAGCCAGCAGCACAGGCCCTGGAGGGGTGTAGATGGCCTCAGCAAGCAGCACAGGCCCTGGAGGGGTGTAGATGGCCTAAGCCAGAGCCACAGGCCCTGGTGTTGTGTAGATGGCCTCAGCCAGAGCCACCGGCCCTGGTATGGTGTAAGTTGCCTCAGTAAAAAGCACACAGGCCCTGATGTAGTGTAGATGGCCTCAACAAGCAACACAGGCCTGGTGTGGTGTAGATGTCCTCAGCCAGAGCCACAGGCCCTGGTGTGGTGAAGTTGGCCTCAGCCAGCAGCACAGGATCTGGTGTGGTGTAGATGGCCTCAGAAAGAGCCACAGGCCCTGGTTTGGTGGAGATGGCCTCAACAAGCAACACAGGCCTGGTGTGGTGTAGATGTCCTCAGACATAGCCATAGGCCCTGGTGTGATTAACATGGCCTCAACCAGCAACACAGGCCCTGGTGTGGTGTAGATGGCCTCAGCCAGAGCCACAGGCACTGGTTAGGTGGAGGTGGCCTCAGCCAAAAGCACACAGGCCCTGGTGTGCTGTAGATGGACTCAGCCAGAGCCACAGGCCCTGCGGTGGCGTAGATGGCCTCAGCCAGAAGCGGAAGCTCTGGCGTATTGCAGTCAACCTCAGTAATCAGTAAAGGAACTGGTGTGGTGTAGATGGCCTTAGCCACAGGCACAGGCCCTGGTGTGATTAACATGGCCTCAACCAGCAACACAGGTCCTGGTGTGGTGTAGATGGCCTCAGCCAGAGCCACAGTCACTGGTTTGGTGGAGGTGGCCTCAGACAAAAGCACAGGCTGTGGTGTGGTGTGCTGTAGTTGGCCTTAGCCACCAGCACAGGCTCTGGTTTGGTGTAGGTGGCCTCAGCCAGAAGCACAGGATCTGGTGTGTTGCAATCATCCTCAACCAGCAGTAATGGAACTGGTGTGGGTTAGGTGGCCTCAGCCAGAGCCACAGGCACAGGTTCGGTGGAGGTGGCCTCAGCCAAAAGCACACAGGCCCTGATGTGGTGTAGATGGCCTCAGCCAGCAGCACATGCCCATGTGTGTTGTAGGTGGCCAAAGCTAGGAAAACAGGCCGTGGTGTGTTGTAGATGGCCTCAACTTGCAGCACAGGAATTGGTGAGGTGGAGGTGGCCTCATCCTGCATCTCAGGCCCTGGTGTGCTTTAGATGTCCTCAGCGAGCAGCACAGGCCCTGGTGTGGTGTAGATGGCCTCAGCCAGCAGCACGGGCCCTGGAGGGGTGTAGATGGCCTCAGCCAGGATCACAGGCCCTGGAGGGGTGTAGATGGCCTTAACCAGAACTACAGGCCCTGGTGTAGTGTAGATGGCCTCAGCCAGCGACACAGGCCCTGGTGTAGTGTAGATGGTCTCAGCCAGCAGCACAGGCCCTTGTGTGGTGTAGTTGGCCAAAGTCATGAGCACAGGCCCTGGTGGGGTGGTGTAGATGGCCTGAGCTAGCAGCACAGGACTTGGTGAGGTGGAGGTGGCCTCATCCTGCAACTCAGGCCCTGGTGTGCTGTACATGGCCTCAACCAGAGCCACAGGCCCTGGTATGGTGTAGATTGCCTCACCCAGAGCCACAGGCCCTTGTGTGGTGTAGTTGGCCTCAGCCAGCAGCACAGGCTGTGGTGTGGTGTGCTGTAGTTGGCCTTAGCCACCAGTACAGGCTCTGGTTTGGTGTAGGTGGCCTCAGCCAAAAGCATAAGACCTGTTGTGTTGCAATCATCCTCAACCAGCAATAAAGGAACTGGTGTGAGTTAGGTGGCCTCAGCCAGAGCCACAGGCACAGGTTTGGTGGAGGTGGCCTCAGCCAAAAACACACAGGTCCTGATGTGGTGTAGATGGCCTCAACCAGCAGCACAGGCCCTGGTGTGGTGTAGGTGGCCTCAGCCAGCAGCACAGGCCCTGGTGTGATTAACATGGCCTCAACCAGCAACACAGGCCCTGGTGTGCTGTAGATGGCCTAAGCCAGAGCCACAGGACCTGGGGTGGTGTAGATGGCCTCAGCCAGAAGCGGAAGCTCTGGCGTGTCGCAGTCAACCTCAGCAATCAGTAAAGGAACTGGTGTGGTGTAGACGGCCTTAGCCACCAGCACAGGCCCTGGTGTGATTAACATGGCCTCAACCAGCAACACAGGCCCTGGTGTGGTGTAGTTGGCCTCAGCCAGCAGCACAGGATCTGGTGGGGTGTAGATGGCCTCAGTAAGAACCACAGGCCCTGGTTTGGTGGAGGTGGCCTCAGCCAAAAGCACACAGGCCCTGATGTGGTGTAAGTTGTCTCAGTCAAAAGGACACAGGCCCTGGTGTGGCGTAGATGGCCTCAGCCAGAAGCACATGCCCATGTCTGTTGTAGGTGGCCAAAGCTAGGAAAACAGGCCGTGGTGTGTTGTAAATGGCCTCAACTTGCAGCACAGGACTTGGTGAGGTGGAGGTGGCCTCATCCTGCATCTCAGGCCCTGGTGTGCTTTAGATGGCCTCAGCCAGAGCCACAGGCCCTGGTGTGGTGTAGGTGGCCTCAGCCATCAGCACAGGCCCTGGTGTGATTAACATGGCCTCAACCAGCAACACAGGCCCTGGTGTGGTGTAGATGGCCTCAGGCAGAGCCACAGGCACTGGTTAGGTGGAGGTGGCCTCAGCCAAAAGCACACAGGCCCTGATGTGGTGTAAGTTGCCTCTGCCAAAAGCACACAGGCCCTGGTGTGTTGTAGCTGGCCTCAGCCAGAAGCACATGCCCATGTGTGTTGTAGGTGGCCAAAGATAGTAAAACAGGCCGTGGTGTGTTGTAGATGGCCTCAAATTGCAGCACAGGACTTGATGAGGTGGAGGTGCCCTCATCCTGCAGCACAGGCCCTGGTGTGATTAACATGGCCTCAACCAGCAACACAGGCCCTGGTGTGGTGTAGATGGCCTCAGCCAGAGCCACAGGCACTGGTTAGGTGGAGGTGGCCTCAGCCAAAAGCAAACAGGCCCTGGTGTGCTGTAGATGGCCTCAGCCAGAGCCACAGGACCTGGGGTGGTGTAGATGGCCTCAGCCAGCAGCACGGGCCCTGGAGGGGTGTAGATGGCCTCAGCCAGCAACACAGGCCCTGGAGGGGTGTAGATGGCCTTAACCAGAACCACAGGCCCTGGTGTAGTGTAGATGGCCTCAGCCAGAGCCACAGACCCTGGTGTGGTGTGGTGTAGATGGCCTCAACCAGAGCCACAGGCCCTGGTGTTATTAACCTGGCCTCAACCAGCGACTCAGGCCCTGGTGTAGTGTAGATGGTCTCAGCCAGCAGCACAGGCCCTTGTGTGGTGTAAGTTTCCTCAGTCAAAAGCACACAGGCCCTGATGTGGTGTAGCTGGCCAAAGTCATGAGCACAGGCCCTGGTGGGGTGTTGTAGATGGCCTGAGCTAGCAGCACAAGACTTGGTGAGGTGGAGGTGGCCTCATCCTGCAACTCAGGCCCTCGTGTGCTGTAGATGGCCTCAACCAGAGCCACAGGCACTGGTTTGGTGGAGGTGGCCACAGCCAAAAGCACACAGGCCCTGGTGTGCTGTAGATGGCCTCAGCCAGAGCCACAGGACCTGGGGTGGTGTAGATGGCCTCAGCCAGAAGCGGAAGCTCTGGCGTGTTGCAGTCAACCTCAGCAATCAGTAAAGGAACTGGTGTGGAGTAGATGGCCTTAGCCACCAGCACAGGCCCTGGTGCGATTAACATGGCCTCAACCAGCAACACAGGCCCTGGTGTGGTGTAGATGGCCTCAGCCAGCAGCACAGGCCCTGGAGCGGTGTAGATGGCCTCAGCCAGCAGCACAGGCCCTGGAGGGGTGTAGATGGCCTCAGCCACCAGCACAGGCTCTGATTTGGTGTAGATGGCCTAAGCCAGTGCCACAGGCCCTGGTGTGGTGTAGATGGCCTCAGCCAGCACCACAAGCCTTGGTGTGGTGTAGATTGCCTCAGCCAAAGCCAAAGGCCCTGGTGTGGTGTATTTCGCCTCAGCCAGCAGCACAGGCTCTGGTGGGGTGTAAATGGCCTCAGCCAGAGCCACAGGATCTGGTGTGGTGTAAGTTGCCTCAGTCAAAAACACACAGGCACTGATGTAGTGTAGATGGCCTTAACAAGCAACACAGGCCTGGTGTAGTGTAGATGTCCTCAGACATAGCCACAGGCCCTGGTGTGGTGTAGATGGCCTCAGCCAGAGCCACAGGCCCTGGTATGGTGTAGTTGGACTCAACCAGCAGCACAGGCTCTGGTGGGGAGCAGATGGCCTCAGCCAGAGCCACAGGCCCTGGTTTGGTGTAGTTAGCCTCAGCCAGCAGCACACGATCTGGTGGGGTGTAGATGGCCTCAGAAAGAACCACAGGCCATGGTTTGGTGGAGGTGGCCTTAGCCAAAAGCACACAGGCCCTGATGTGGTGTAGATTGCCTCAGTCAAAAGGACACAGGCCCTGGTGTGGTGTAGATGGCCTCAGCCAGAAGCACAAGCCCATGTGTGTTGTAGGTGGCCAAAGCTAGGAAAACAGGCCGTGGTGTGTTGTAGATGGCCTCAACTTGCAGCACAGGACTTGGTGAGGTGGAGGGGGCCTCATCCTGCATCTCAGACCCTGGTGTGCTGTAGATGGCCTCAGCCAGAGCCACAGGCCCTGGTGTGGTGTAGGTGGCCTCAGCCAGCAGCACAGGCCCTGGTGTGATTAACATGGCCTCAACCAGCAACACAGGCCCTGGTGTGGTGTAGATGGCCTCAGCCAGAGCCACAGGCACTGGTTAGGTGGAGGTGGCCTCAGCCAAAAGCACACAGGCCCTGGTGCACTGTAGATGGACTCAGCCAGAGCCACAGGCCCTGGGGTGGTGTAGATGGCCTCAGCCAGAAGCGGAAGCTCTGGCGTATTGCAGTCAACCTCAGTAATCAGTAAAGGAACTGGTGTTGTGTAGATGGCCTTAGCCACAGGCACAGGCCCTGGTGTGATTAACATGGCCTCAACCAGCAACACAGGTCCTGGTGTGGTGTAGATGGCCTCAGCCAGAGGCACAGTCACTGGTTTGGTGGAGGTGGCCTCAGACAAAAGCACAGGCTGTGGTGTGGTGTGCTGTAGTTGGCCTTAGCCACCATCACAGGCTCTGGTTTGGTGTAGGTGGCCTCAGCCAGAAGCATAAGACCTGGTGTGTTGCAATCATCCTCAACCAGCAGTAAAGGAACTGGTGTGGGTTAGGTGGCCTCAGCCAGAGCCACAGGCACAGGTTTGGTGGAGGTGGCCTCAGCCAAAAGCACACAGGCCCTGATGTGGTGTAGATGGCCTCAGCCAGCAGCACATGCCCATGTGTGTTGTAGGTTGCCAAAGCTAGGAAAACAGGCGGTGGTGTGTTGTAGATGGCCTCAACTTGCAGCACAGGACTTGGTGAGGTGGAGGTGGCCTCATCCTGCATCTCAGGCCCTGGTGTGCTTTAGATGGCCTCAGCGAGCAGCACAGGCCCTGGTGTAATGTAGATGGCCTCATCCAACAGCACGGGCCCTTGAGGGGTGTAGATGGCCTCAGCCAGCAGCACAGGCCCTGGAGGGGTGTAGATGGCCTTAACCAGAACTACAGGCCCTGGTGTAGTGTAGATGGCCTCAGCCAGAGCCACAGGCCCTGGTGTGGTGTGGTGTGGTTGGCCTCAACCAGAGCCACAGGCCCTGGTGTGATTAACCTGGCCTCAACTAGCGACACAGGCCCTGGTGTCGTGTAGATGGTCTCAGCCAGAGCCACAGGCCCTTGTGTGGTGTAGTTGGCCACAGTCATGAGCACAGGCCCTGGTGGGGTGTTGTAGATGGCCTGAGCTAGCAGCACAGGACTTGGTGAGGTGGAGGTGGCCTCATCCTGCAACTCAGGCCCTGGTGTGCTGTAGATGGCCTCAACCAGAGCCACAGGCCCTGGTATGGTGTAGATTGCCTCACCCAGAGCCACAGGCCCTTGTGTGGTGTAGTTGGCCTCAGCCAGCAGCACAGGCTGTGGTGTGGTGTGCTGTAGTTGGCCTTAGCCACCAGCACAGGCTCTGGTTTGGTGTAGGTGGCCTCAGCCAGAAGCATAAGACCTGGTGTGTTGCAATCATCCTCAACCAGCAGTAAAGGAACTGGTGTGGGTTAGGTGGCCTCAGCCAGAGCCACAGGCACAGGTTTGGTGGAGGTGGCCTCAGCCAAAAACACACAGTCCCTGATGTGGTGTAGATGGCCTCAACCAGCAGCACAGGCCCTGGTGTGGTGTAGGTGGCCTCAGCCAGCAACACAGGCCCTGGTGTGCTGTAGATGGCCTAAGCCAGAGCCACAGGAACTGTTGTGGTGTAGATGGCCTTAGCCACCAGCACAGGCCCTGGTGTGATTAACATGGCCTCAACCAGCAACACAGGCCCTGGTGTGGTGTAGATGGCCTCGGCCAGCAGCACAGGCCCTGGAGGGGTGTAGATGGCCTCAGCCAGCAGCACAGGCCCTGGAGGGGTGTAGATGGCCTCAGCCACCAGCACAGGCTCTGATTTGGTGTAGATGACCTAAGCCAGAGCCACAGGCCCTGTTGTGGTGTAGATGGCCTCAGCCAGAGCCACAGGCCTTGGTGTGGTGTAGATTGCCTCAGCCAAAGCCAAAGGCCCTGGTGTGGTGTATTTCGCCTCAGCCAGCAGCACAGGCTCTGGTGGGGTGTAGATGGCCTCAGCCAGAGCCACAGGCCATGGTGTGGTGTAAGTTGCCTCAGTCAAAATCACACAGGCCCTGATGTATTGTAGATGGCTCAACAAGCAACACAGGCCTGGTGTGGTGTAGATGTCCTCAGACATAGCCACAGTCCCTGGTGTGATTAACATGGCCTCAACCAGCAACACAGGCCCTGGTGTGGTGTAGTTGGCCTCAGCCAGCAGCACAGGATCTGGTGGGGTGTAGCTGGCCTCAGTAAGAACCACAGGTCCTGGTTTGGTGGAGGTGGCCTTAGCCAAAAGCACACAGGCCCTGATGTGGTGTAAGTTGCCTCAGTCAAAAGGACACAGGCCCTGGTGTGGTGTAGATGGCCTCAGCCAGAAGCACATGCCCATGTGTGTTGTAGGTGGCCAAAGCTAGGAAAACAGGCCGTGGTGTGTTGTAGACGGCCTCAACTTGCAGCACAGGACTTGGTGAGGTGGAGGTGGCCTCATCCTGCATCTCATGCCCTGGTGTGCTTTAGATGGCCTCAGCCAGACCCACAGGCCCTGGTGTGGTGTAGGTGGCCTTAGCCATCAGCACAGGCCCTGGTGTGATTAACATGGCCTCAGCCAGCAACACAGGCCCTGGTGTGGTGTAGATGGCCTCAGCCAGAGCCACAGGCACTAGTTAGGTGGAGGTGGCCTCAGCCAAAAGCAGACAGGCCCTGGTGTGCTGTAGATGGACTAAGCCAGAGCCACAGGCCCTGGGGTGGTGTAGATGGCCTCAGCCAGAAGCGGAAGCTCTGGCATTTTGCAGTCAACCTCAGTAATCAGTAAAGGAACTGGTGTGGTGTAGATGGCCTTAGCCAACAGCACAGGCCCTGTTGTGATTAACATGGCCTCAACCAGCAACACAGGCCCTGGTGTGGTGTAGATGGCCTCAGCCAGCAGCACGGGCCCTGGAGGGGTGTAGATGGCCTCAGCCAGCAGCACAGGCCCTGGAGGGGTGTAGATGGCCTTAATCAGAACCACAGGCCCTAGTGTAGTGTAGATGGCCTCAGCCAGAGCCACAGGCCCTGGTGTGGTGTGGTGTAGATGGCCTCAACCAGAGCCACAGGCCCTGGTGTAGTGTAGATGGTCTCAGCCAGCAGCATAGGCCCTTGTGTGGTGTAAGTTTCCTCAGTCAAAAGCACACAGGCCCTGATGTGGTGTAGTTGGCCAAAGTCATGAGCACAGGCCCTGGTGGGGTGTTGTAGATGGCCTGAGCTAGCAGCACAGGACTTGGTGAGGTGGAAGTGGCCTCATCCTGCAACTCAGGCCCTGGTGTGCTGTAGATGGCCTCAACCAGAGCCACAGGCACTGGTTTGGTGGAGGTGGCCTCAGCCAAAAGCACACAGGCCCTGGTGTGCTGTAGATGGCCTCAGCCAGAGCCACAGGACCTGGGGTGGTGTAGATGGCCTCAGCCAGAAGCGTAAGCTCTGGCGTGTTGCAGTCAACCTCAGCAATCAGTAAAGGAACTGGTGTGGTGTAGATGGCCTTAACCACCAGCACAGGCCCTTGTGTGATTAACATGGCCTCAACAAGCAACACAGGCCCTGGTGTGGTGTAGATGGCCTCAGCCAGCAGCACAGGCCCTGGAGGGGTGTAGATGGCCACAGCCAGCAGCACAGGCCCTGGAGGGGTGTAGATGGCCTCAGCCAGCAGCACAGGCTCTGATTTGGTGTAGATGGCCTAAGCCAGAGCCACAGGCCCTGGTGTGGTGTGGATGGCCTCAGCCAGAGCCACAGGCCTTGGTGTGGTGTAGATTGCCTCAGCCAAAGCCAAAGGCCCTGGTGTGGTGAATTTCGCCTCAGCCAGCAGCACAGGCTCTGGTGGGGTGTAGATGGGCCCCAGCCAGAGCCACTGGCCCTGGTGTGGTGTAAGTTGCCTCAGTCAAAAGCACACAGGCCCTGATGTAGTGTAGATGACCTCAACAAGCAACACAGGGCTGGTGTGGTGTAGATGTCCTCAGACATAGCCACAGGCCCTGGTGTGGTGTAGATGGCCTCAGCCAGAGCCACAGGCCCTGGTGTGGTGTAGTTGGACTCAACCAGCAGCACAGGCTCTGGTGGGGAGCAAATGGCCTCAGCCAGAGCCACAGGCCCTGGTGTGGTGTAGTTGGCCTCAGCCAGCAGCACAGGATCTGGTGGGGTGTATATGGCCTCAGAAAGAACCACAGGCCCTGGTTTGGTGGAGGTGGCCTCATCCAAAAGCACACAGGCCCTGATGTGGTGTAAGTTGCCTCAGTCAAAAGGACACAGGCCCTGGTGTGGTGTAGATGGCCTCAGCCAGAATCACATGCCCATGTGTGTTGTAGGTGGCCAAAGCTAGGAAAACAGGCCGTGGTGTGTTGTAGATGGCCTCAACTTGCAGCACAGGACTTGGTGAGGTGGAGGTGGCCTCATCCTGCATCTCAGGCCCTGGTGTGCTGTAGATGGCCTCAACCAGAGCCACAGGCCCTGGTATGGTGTAGATTGCCTCACCCAGAGCCACAGGCCCTTGTGTGGTGTAGTTGGCCTCAGCCAGCAGCACAGGCCCTGGAGGGGTGTGCTGTAGTTGGCCTTAGCCACCAGCACAGGCTCTGGTTTGGTGTAGGTGGCCTCAGCCAGAAGCATAAGACCTGGTGTGTTGCAATCATCCTCAACCAGCAGTAAAGGAACTGGTGTGGGTTAGGTGGCCTCAGCCAGAGCCACAGGCACTGGTTTGGTGGAGGTGGCCTCAGCCAAAAGCACACAGGCCCTGATGTGGTGTAGATGGCCTAAGCCAGCAGCACATGCCCATGTGTGTTGTAGGTGGCCAAAGCTAGGAAAACAGGCCGTGGTGTTTTGTAGATTGTCTCAGCCAGCAACACAGGCCCTGGTTTGATTAACATGGCCTCAACCAGCAACACAGGCCTTGGTGTGGTGTAGATGGCCTCAGCCAGCAGCACAGGCCCAGGTGTGATTAACATGGCCTCAACCAGCAACACAGGCCCTGATGTGGAGTAGATGGCCTCAGCCAGAGCCACAGGCACTGGTTTGGTGGACATGGCCTCAGCCAAAAGCACACAGGCCCTGATGTGGTGTAGATGGCCTCAGCCAGCAGCACAGGCCCTGGTGTGATTAACATGGCCTCAACCAGCAACACAGGCCCTGGTGGGGTGTAGATGGCCTCAGCCAGATCCACAGGCACTGGTTTGGTGTAGGTGGCCTCAGCCAAAAGCACTCAGCCAGCAGCACAGGCCCTGGTGTGATTAACATGGCCTCAACCAGCAACACAGGACCTGGTGTGGTGTAGATGGCCTCAGCCAGAGCCACAGGCCCTGGTGTGCTGTAGTTGGCCTCAGCCAGAGCCAAAGGCCCTGGGGTGGTGTAGATGGCCTCAGCCAGAAGCGGAAGCTCTGGCGTGTTGCAGTCAACCTCAGCAATCAGTAAAGGAACTGGTGTGGTGTAGATGGCCTTAGCCACCAGCACAGGCCCTGGTTTGGTGGAGGTAGCCTCAGCCAGAAGCGCAAGCCCTGGTGTGTTGCAGTAAACCTCAGCCAGCAGCACAGGACCTGGTGTGGTGTAGCTGGCCTCAGCCAGAAGCACATGCCCATGTGTGTTGTAGGTGGCCAAAGCTAGGAAAACAGGCTGTGGTGTGTTGTAAATTGCCTCAACTTGCAGCACAGGAGTTGGTGAGGTGGAGGCGGCCTCATCCTGCAACTCAGGTCCTGGTGTGCTGTAGATGGCCTCAGCCAGAGCCACAGGCTCTGGTGTGGTGTAGGTGGCATCAGCCAAAAGCACACAGGTCCTGGTGTGGTGTAGATGGCCTCAGCCAGCAGCACAGGCCCTGGTGTGATTATCATGGCCTCAACCAGCAACACAGGCCCTGGTGTGGTGTAGATGGCCTCAGCCAGAGCCACAGTCACTGGTTTGGTGGAGGTGGCCTCAGCCAAAAGCACACAGGCCCTGATGTGGTGTAGATGGCCTCAGCCAACAGGACATGCCCATGTGTGTTGTAGGTGGCCAAAGCTAGGAAAACAGGCCGTGGTGTGTTGTATATGGCCTCAACCAGCAAGAGAGGCCCTGCTGTGGTGTAGATGGCCTCAGCCAGAGCCACAGGCACTGGTTTGGTGGATGTGGCCTCAGCCAAAAGCACACAGGCCCTGATGTGGTGTAGATGGCCTCAGCCAGCAGCACAGGCCCTGGTGTGATTAACATGATTCATATATGTCCAAATTCCTTTGGAAAAATAAGCCCCCACGTATACGCTTAAAAACACTACAAAAGACCAAGGATAAAGGAAGATTAGAACTACCTAACTTTCAGCACTACTTCTTAGCCAACAGGCTCCAATTTATCTCAGGATGGCTAAAACATACCCTCTTAGATGAACCTTGGCTAGATGTAGAACAAGCACTTTGCAATAATCTAGAGATTTCAGATCTACCATTTATCAGCTCAAACATTCAACGACATGAATGCTTCAAAAGCGTCAACATTAGCTCCTCTCTGACAGCATGGTGGGAGTTTCTGAAGTTGACAGAGTCTTCATTAATCCCATGCAAACGTACACCTATCTGGAACAACCCTGACATATTACAAAACAATAATATGATAAACTTTTCAGATTGGAGTGGTAAAGGAATCAAATATTTAGAACATATACTAGAAGGAACAGAATTTATTTCATTTGACAAACTAGTTACACAATATGGAATCAACAAGAAAAGATTTTTAGAATATCAACAAATTAAATCCATAGTAAAAAAGAAATTTAAACCGGGTCAAGTTGAACTACAAACACCACCAAGTGTGGTTCAATTTCTTACTCTTAAAACCCCCAAATTACTATCCAAAATATACAGAATGCTTTCTAAAATAGATGAATCAATATCACTTCCTATTGCAAAATGGGAAGCGGATTTATCAGTTAACTTAGACCAAAAATTTTGGTCTCAGATTTGCTTAAAAACTTTTCATCTAATTAGAAATCCCAGTCTTCAATTAATTCAATACAAAATACTACATAGAGTGCACTATACAGGTCATCGGATGTTCAAGATGGGCTTTACGTCTACCAACAACTGCTCACACTGCCAAACCAATTCACCGGACAATTATATCCACGCTCTTTGGTTCTGTCCACCAGTTCAGAGGTTTTGGCGTGAGATATGTGAAGACTTATCGAAGTGTCTGAAATGTAACATTCCAACTTCCCCTTTAGTGTGTTTGTTGGGCAGCTTAGATAATGTCACTTCAGAAAAGAATATAGCCCACATGGTTTTCACTGCCCTATGCATAGCCAAGAAAACAGTCCTCATGAACTGGAAAAATAAAAATAATCTTAATTCTAACCAGTATAGAAATTATCTATTAGATTACATTAGTCTTGATACAGCCTCTGCCACCACATCAGATCAATTGCTCTGGGCTCCTTTGATCAGCTCCATCACCTAGCGGGGGTGGGGGGTCATAGTTTGGTCCCACCTTCACTGTTGTGATTGGTGTGGGGGTAGGGACAGGCTTAGGGCGTCGGGGGGTTCCCCAGGAGCATCTTCCTTGGGGGGCTCAACCCGGGGTAGCGGTCATGGCCAATTAAGGGCTCTGTTGGCTCTTAGGTGACGGTTTCCTCGTGGCTGCGTGCAGTGGGGCTAGGGGAGGGTCTGTGCTGACGGACGTGGGTTACTGACCTGGTAGCCTGGCTGCCCCTGGGTGGGTCCGGGACAGGCGTGAGGTTCTGGGGGCGCTCCGTCTCTGGGCTGGGGCCCTGGCCGGGCCTCGGGGGCTCGGGTCCTGGTTGGTGTGTTGCTGGGGTTGTGGGCGGGTGGGTATATGGGGGCCCAGTCCTGGTGCAGGGTGCCGCCGGTGCATCGAGCCACCTGGGGGACTCTTCAACTGGTGGGGGAGGTTGTCACATCTTGCAGGAGCTTTCCTCTCCTCAGGAATTCTCTCTGCAGGAGGGGGAGATATAGGAGAGGTGGAGAAAGATCTCAGCCTGGGCGTCTATTGTCTTGTGTAGTCTGGAAGATGAGTGGATGATGGGGTGGGTGCAGTTTTCTCTGTAGTGGGGTCGGGTGGGCTGTCCCGGGCTCTGTGGGGCCGGGCGGCGCTGCTGCACTGGGCCCTGGTCCGGATGGGCCTGGGCCCGCTTTCCCTGGCGGGTTGCAGAGCATGGGGGTGCCTACTGGGGTCAGCGGGGGAGCTGGCCCCAGGGAGGGGTCACTTGCCCCTCCCTTTCTTCCCTCCCCATCTCCAGCTGCCTCCCTCTTCCCGCTCCACCACAATCACCCACACATGCAGGGCCTTGGGGTAGGGGTGTGTCACCAGGGTGCAGAGGAGGCATCCCCCCCCTCTGTCCCCTTCTGGCTGCCTCTGCCTCAATTTTATCTCACAACTTAGACATTCACATTACTCACACTCTCATAACACATACATATAGGATCTTGGGGGTGGGCTCACAACACGGACTCCAAATTACCATCAGGGTGTACACCGCACCCCTGGCGTCGTTGCCCACCTCTCAATTTTAAATACACGTAGACATTGAGGGCTATCAGGAGGGGCTATGCGCTTACCTGCTGCTCTCTGGCAGGTAGCTCCATGCCCTCCTGGGTTTTAATTGCACCTTAGAACACATATACATCAACACTACATATGAGCGGGTAGAGGGAGGTTTGGAGTCTTCTCACACCCCCGGTCTCTGCGGCCTGCTGGAGCGGGGGGGTTAGGAGGAGGAGTTGGCCGTCCGACTGGGGTCTGGTGTGTGGGGCCTCCCTGCTGCTGCGGAGTCGGGGCAGTCTGCTTCTCCCCACTGCAGGGAAAAGGGTAACACCACCTGGGTCTGGGTGCAGTTTCCCCCTCCAGGGGCAAGGGTACCTAGACCCGGTTCTTAGAGTATGCTTGGGGAGTGTGATTGTGTGTACAGCGTCTCTTTATGTCTGTCTCCACGTTGGTTGAGTGTGGAGTAATTGCCTATGAGAGCATGAGGGTGGGAATGGATGTTTGTATTTGAGTGTGCCTGTATGTCTGTGTCTATATGTCAGGTTGGGTATCAGACGCCACCTCTCTGGGGACATCTCAGGCCCTCCAAGGTTTAGAGGCCTATCTCCCCCCACCACTTCCCCTGCCGGTGGCAGACGCCCTCAGACATCGATGCGTTGGTGGTTCTTTGTGTCCGGGGGTGGGCGTCCGGGTACACACCGGCTCACTCCTTGGTGGCTGCTTATCCGGGCCTGGAACCTGGGGCTCGCTCGGGCCACTTCGGGGGTGGGGTGCCCTCGGCCTCTCGGCCTGGGGCTCGGTCACTCAGGCACAGCTGGCTGCCGGCGGAGCTCACGGGCACGTCACTGCAACCCCCCCTGGCTTCTGCTCCGCGGCTGCAGAGTGATCCCTCATCTGGGACTCTCCTCAGCTCTTTCTGGGACAGTGGCGCGGCTGCCCCTCTGTTGGTCTTCCTTGGTCTCTTGTGTTCTGGGGGCCTCTGGATGTCTGGAGTTTTGATCTCCTCCATACCTGCTTCATGCCCTGGAGGATGGGACTGTGGCCCCCCACACCCTCAAGCAGATCATTACATTAAGGAACCTTTTAAATACAAGCGCGCTAATGCTCACAGGTGTACACACAGGTGATCACACACACAAACTACACCCTTTTTGGCTCCTACCTCAAAGCACACTGTGCGCTGTCGATCTTACGTGCTGCACAATAATGTTTAATATTAAGTATTTAGTGTTATATTCCCATATATCATTGTGATGTTGTTTATTCTATTACTCTCGTTTTCTTCTGCTTGTTTTCTTTATTCTTTCTCAACAGGTGATCCAGGTGATCGATATATGTATTTTTTGTCTGCTTATTTTGTTGGTTTTTGTTTTTTGCCCTTTATCCCCGTCCCTCTTCTCCGCTGTTTTTTTTTTTGTTTTGTTTTGTTTTGTTTTTTCCCCCCTCTTTCTTTCTCCCTTTTCTTTTCCCCTGTCCCGTATCTAGCAAGTAAAAAAAAATAAATAAATAAAATAAACAATAAAAGGTAAATCAAATGGACCATTACGGCAAGGCTGGGATGGTCCATTTGGTAAAGTAAATCCGTTGGGCATCTTTTCCGCCTTTAGACAATAATTCTGATGGCAAAAGAACCAAACGGGACAGGTTTAAAAAAAGAAAAAAAAAAAAAAAAAAAAAAGATTAACATGGCCTCAACCAGCAACACAGGCCCTGGTGGGGTATAGATGGCCTCAGCCAGAGCCACAGGCACTGGTGTGGTGTAGATTGCCTCAGCCAAAGCCAAAGGCCTGGTGTGGTGTATTTGGCCTCAATCAGCAGCACAGGCTCTGGTGGGGTGTAGATGGCCTCAGCCAGAGCCACAGGCCCTGGTGTGGTGTAAGTTGCCTCAGTCAAAAGCACACAGGCCCTGATGTAGTGTAGATGGCCTCAACAAGCAACACAGGCCTGGTGTGGTGTAGATGTCCTCAGACATAGCCACAGGCCCTGGTGGGGTGTAGATGGCCTCAGCCAGAGCCACAGGCCCTGGTGTGGTGTAGTTGGACTCAACCAGCAGCACAGGCTCTGGTGGGGTGAAGATGTCCTCAGCCAGAGCCACAGGCCCTGGTGTGGTGTAGTTGGCCTCAGCCAGCAGCACAGGATCTGGTGTGGTGTAGATGGCCTCAGAAAGAGCCACAGCCCCTGGTTTGGTGGAGGTGGCCTCAGCCAAAAGCACACAGGCCCTGATGTGGTGTAAGTTGCCTCAGCCAAAAGCACACAGGCCCTGGTGTGGTGTAGCTGGCCTCAGCCAGAAGCACATGCCCATGTGTGTTGTAGGTGGCCAAAGCTAGTAAAACAGGCCGTGGTGTGTTGTAGATGGCCTCAACTTGCAGCACAGGACTTGGTGAGGTGGAGGTGGCCTCATCCTGCATCTCAGGCCCTGGTGTGCTGTAGATGGCCACAGCCAGAGCCACAGGCCCTGGTGTGGTGTAGTTGGCCTCAGCCAGCAGCACAGGCCCTGGTGTGATTAGCATGACCTCAACCAGCAACACAGGCCCTGATGTGGAATAGATGGCCTCAGCCAGAGCCACAGGCACTGGTTAGGTGGAGGTGGCCTCAGCCAAAAGCACACAGGCCCTGGTGTGCTGTAGATGGACTCAGCCAGAGCCACAGGCCCTGGGGTGGTGTAGATGGCCTCAGCCAGAAGCGGAAGCTCTGGCGTATTGCAGTCAACCTCAGTAATCAGTAAAGGAACTGGTGTGGTGTAGATGGCCTTAGCCACCAGCACAGGCTCTGGTGTGATTAACATGGCCTCAACCAGCAACACAGGTCCTGGTGTGGTGTAGATGGCCTCAGCAAGAGCCACAGTCACTGGTTTGGTGGAGGTGGCCTCAGCCAAGAGCACAGGCTGTGGTGTGGTGTGCTGTAGTTGGACTTAGCCACCAGCACAGGCTCTGGTTTGGTGTAGGTGGCCTCAGCCAGAAGCATAAGACCTGGTGTGTTGCAGTCATCCTCAACCAGCAGTAAAGGAACTGGTGTGGGTTAGGTGGCCTCAGCCAGAGCAACAGGCACTGTTTTGGTGGAGGTGGCCTCAGCCAAAAGCAGACAGGCCCTGATGTGGTGTAGATGGCCTCAGCCAGCAGCACATGCCCATGTGTATTGTAGGTGGCCAAAGCTAGGAAAACAGGCCGTGGTGTGTTGTAGATGGCCTCAGCCAGCAGCACAGGCCCTGGTTTGATTAACATGGCCTCAACCAGCAACACAGGCCCTGGTGTGATTAACATGGCCTCAGCCAGCAGCACAGGCCCTGGTGTGATTAACATGGCCTCAACCAGCAACACAGGCAATGATGTGGAGTAGATGGCCTCAGCCAGAGCCAAAGGCACTGGTTTGGTGGACTTGGCCTCAGCCTAAAGCACACAGGCCCTGATGTGGTGTAGATGGCCTCAGCCAGCAGCACAGGCCCTGGTGTGATTAACATGGCCTCAACCAGCAACACAGGCCCTGGTGGGGTGGGTTTGGTGGCCTCAGCCAGAGCCACAGGCACTGGTTTGGTGTAGGTGGCCTCAGCCAAAAGCACTCAGCCAGCAGCACAGGCCCTTGTGTGATTAACATGGCCTCAACCAGCAACACAGGCCCTGGTGTGGTGTAGATGGCCTCAGCCAGAGCCACAGGGACTGGTTTGGTGGAGGTGGCCCCAGCCAGCAGCACAGGCCCTGGTGTGATTAACATGGCCTCAACCAGCAACACAGGCCCTGGTGTGGTGTAGATGGCCTCAGCCAGAGCCACAGGGACTGGTTTGGTGGAGGTGGCCTCAGCCAAAAGCCAAAGGCCCTGGTGTGGTGTATTTGGCCTCAGCCAGCAGCACAGGTTCTGGTGGGGTGTAGATGGCCTCAGCCAGAGCCACAGGCCCTGGTATGGTGTAAGTTGCCTCAGTCAAAAGCACACAGGCCCTGATGTAGCGTAGATGGCCTCAACAAGCAACAAAGGCCTGGTGTGGTGTAGATGGCCTCAGCCAGAGCCACAGGCACTGGGGTGGTGTAGATGGCCTCAGCCAGAGCCACAGGCCCTGGGGTGGTGTAGATGGCCTCAGCCAGAAGCGGAAGCTCTGGCATGTTGCAGTCAACCTCAGCAATCAGTAAAGGAACTGGTGTGGTGTAGATGGCCTTAGCCACCAGCACAGGCCCTGGTGTGATTAACATGGCCTCAACCAGCAACACAGGCCCTGGTGGGGTGTAAATGGCCTCAGCCAGAGCCACAGGCACTGGTTTGGTGTAGGTGGCCTCAGCCAAAAGCACTCAGCCAGCAGCACAGGCCCTGGTGTGGTGTAGATGACCTCAGCCAGAGCCACAGGCACTGGTGTGGTGTAGATGGCCTCATCCAGAGCCACAGGCCTGGTGTGCTGTAGTTGGCCTCAGCCTGAGCCACAGGCCCTGGGGTGGTGTAGGTGGCCTCAGCCAGAAGCGCAAGCCCTGGTGTGGTGTAGATTTCATCAGCCAGAGCCCCAGGCCCTGGTGTGGTGTAGATTGCCTCAGCCAAAGCCACAGGCCCTTGTGTGGTGTAGATGGCCTCAGCCAGAGCCACAGGCCCTGGTGTGGTGTAGATGGCCTCAGCCACAGCACAGGCCGTTGTGTGATGTAGATGGCCTCAGACAGAGCCACAGGCCCTGGTTTTGTGTAGTTGGCCTCAGCCAGCAGCACAGGCACTGGTGGGGTGTAGGTGGCCCCAGCAAGAGCCACAGGCCCAGTAGTGGTGTTGTTGGCCTTAGACAGCATAACAGGCCCTGGTTTGGTGGAGGTGGCGAAAGCAAGGAGCACAGGCCGTGGTGTGGTGTAGATGGCCACAGCCACAGCACAGGCTCTGATTTGGTGTAGATGGCCTAAGCCAGAGTCACAGGCCCTGGTGTGGTGTAAGTTGCCTCAGTCAAAAGCACACAGGCCCTGATGTAGCGTAGATGGCCTCAGCCAGAGCCACAGGCACTGGTTTGGTGGAGGTGGCCTCAGCCAAAAGCACACAGGCCCTGGTGTGCTGTAGATGGCCTCAACTTGCAGCACTGGACTTGTGTGGTGGAGGTGGCCTCATCCTGCATCTCAGGCCCTGGTGTGCTGTAGATGGACTCAGCCAGAGCCAAAGGCCCTGGTGTGGTGTAGATTGTCTCAGCCAGCAGCACAGGCTCTGGTGGGGTGTAGATGGCCTCAGCCAGAGCCACAGGCCCTGGTATGGTGTAAGTTGCCTCAGTCAAAAGCACACAGGCCCTGATGTAGTGTAGATGGCCTCAACAAGCAACAAAGGCCTGGTGTGGTGTAGATGTCCTCAGACATAGCCACAGGCCCAGGTGGGGTTTAGATGGCCTCAGCCAGAGCCACAGGCCCTGGTGTGGTGTAGTTGGCCTCAACCAGCAGCACAGGCTCTGGTAGGGTGCAGATGGCCTCAGCCAGAGCCACAGGCCGTGGTGTGGTGTAGTTGGCCTCAGTCAGCAGCACAGGCCTGGTGTGCTGTAGTTGGCCTCAGCCTGAGCCACAGGCCCTGGGGTGGTGTAGGTGGCCTCAGCCAGAAGCGCAAGCCCTGGTGTGGTGTAGATTTCATCAGCCAGAGCCCCAGGCCCTGGTGTGGTGTAGATTGCCTCAGCCAAAGCCACAGGCCCTTGTGTGGTGTAGATGGCCTCAGCCAGAGCCACAGGCCCTAGTGTGGTGTAGATGGCCTCAGCCACAGCACAGGCCCTTGTGTGATGTAGATGGCCTCAGACAGAGCCACAGGCCCTGGTGGGGTGTAGTTGGCCTCAGCCAGCAGCACAGGCACTGGTGGGGTGTAGGTGGCCCCAGCAAGAGCCACAGGCCCAGTAGTGGTCTTGTTGGCCTTAGACAGCATAACAGGCCCTGGTTTGGTGGAGGTGGCGAAAGCAAGGAGCACAGGCCGTGGTGTGGTGTAGATGGCCACAGCCACAGCACAGGCTCTGATTTGGTGTAGATGGCCTAAGCCAGAGTCACAGGCCCTGGTGTGGTGTAAGTTGCCTCAGTCAAAAGCACACAGGCCCTGATGTAGCGTAGATGGCCTCAGCCAGAGCCACAGGCACTGGTTTGGTGGAGGTGGCCTCAGCCAAAAGCACACAGGCCCTGGTGTGCTGTAGATGGCCTCAACTTGCAGCACAGGACTTGTGTGGTGGAGGTGGCCTCATCCTGCATCTCAGGCCCTGGTCTGCTGTAGATGGACTCAGCCAGAGCCAAAGGCCCTGGTGTGGTGTAGATTGTCTCAGCCAGCAGCACAGGCTCTGGTGGGGTGTAGATGGCCTCAGCCAGAGCCACAGGCCCTGGTATGGTGTAAGTTGCCTCAGTCAAAAGCACACAGGCCCTGATGTAGCGTAGATGGCCTCAACAAGCAACAAAGGCCTGGTGTGGTGTAGATGTCCTCAGACATAGCCACAGGCCCAGGTGGGGTTTAGATGGCCTCAGCCAGAGCCACAGGCCCTGGTGTGGTGTAGTTGGCTTCAACCAGCAGCACAGGCTCTGGTAGGGTGCAGATGGCCTCAGCCAGAGCCACAGGCCGTGGTGTGGTGTAGTTGGCCTCAGTCAGCAGCACAGGATCTGGTGGGGTGTAGATGGCCTCAGAAAGAACCACAGGCCCTGGTTTGGTGGAGGTGGCCTCAGCCAAAAGCACACAGGCCCTGATGTTGTGTAAGTTGCCTCAGTCAAAAGCACACAGGCCCTGGTGTGGTGTAGATGGCCTCAGCCAGAAGCACATGCCCATATGTGTTGTAGGTGGCCAACGCTAGTAAAACAGGCCGTGGTGTTTTGTAGATGGCCTCAATTTGCAGCACAGGACGTGTGTGGTGGAGGTGGCCTCATCCTGCATCTCAGGCCCTGGTGTGGTGTAGATGACCTCAGCCAGAGCCACAGGCACTGGTGTGGTGTAGATGGCCTCAGCCAGAGCCACAGGCCCTGGTATGGTGTAAGTTGCCTCAGTCAAAAGCACACAGGCACTGATGTAGCGTAGATGGCCTCAACAAGCAACAAAGGCCTGGTGTGATTAACATGGCCTCAACCAGCAACACAGGCACTGGTGTGCTGAAGATGGCCTCAGACAGAGCCACAGGCACTGGTTTGGTGGAGGTGGCATCAGCCAAAAGCACACAGGCCCTGGTGTGCTGTAGATGGCCTCAGCCAGAGCCACAGACCCTGGGGTGGTGTAGATTGCCTCAGTCAGAAGCGGAAGCTCTGGCGTGTTACAGTCAACCTCAGCAATCAGTAAAGGAACTGGTGTGGTGTAGATGGACTTAGCCAGCAGCACAGGCCTTGGTGTGATTAACATGGCCTCAACCAGCAACACAGCCCCTGGAGGGGTGTAGATGGCCTCAGCCAGCAGCACAGGCCCTGGAGGGGTGTAGATGGCCTCAGCCACCAGCACAGGCTCTGATTTGGTGTAGATGGCCTCAGCCAAAGCCAAAGGCCCTTTTGTGGTGTAGATGGCCTCAGCCAGAGCCACAGGCACTGGTTTGGTGGAGGTGACCTCAGCCAAAAGCACACAGGCCCTGGTGTGCTGTAGATTGCCTTCACCAGAACCACAGGCCCTGGTGTAGTGTAGATGGCCTCAGCCAGCAGCACAGGCCCTTTTGTGGTGTGTTTCCTCAGTCAAAAGCACACAGGCCCTGATGTGGTGTAGTTGGCCAAAGTCATGAGCACAGGCCCTGGTGGGGTGTTGTAGATGGCCTGAGCTAGCAGTACAGGACTTGGTGAGGTGGAGTTGGTCTCATCCTGCAACTCAGGCCCTGGTGTGCTGTAGATGGCCTCAACCAGAGCCACAGGCCCTTGTGAGGTGTAGTTGGCCTCAGCCAGCATCACAGGCTGTGGTGTGGTGTGCTGTAGTTGGCCTTAGCCACCAGCACAGGCGCTGGCCGAGATGGCCTCAGCCAGAAGCGGAAGCTCTGGCGTGTTGCAGTCAACATCAGCAATCAGTAAAGGAACTGGTGTGGTGTATATGGCCTTAGCCACCAGCACAAGCCCTGATGTAGTGTAGGTGGCCTCAGCCAGAAGCGCAAGCCCTGGTGTGTTGCAGTCAACCTCAGCCAGAGCCACTGGCCCTGGTGTGGTGTAGATTGCATCAGCCAGAGCCCCAGGCCCTGGTGTGGTGTAGATTGCCTCAGCCAAAGCCACAGGCCCTTGTGTGGTGTTGATGGCCTCAGCCAGAGCCACAGGCCCTGGTGTGGTGTAGTTGGCCTTACCCAGCAGAACAGGCCCTGGTGTGATGTAGATGGCCTCAGACAGAGCCACAGGCCCTGGTGTGGTGTAGTTGGCCTCAGCCAGCAGCACAGGCACTGGTGGGGTGTAGGTGGCCTCAGCCAGAGCCACAGGTCCTGGTGTGGTGTAAGTTGCCTCAGTCAAAAGCACACAGGCCCTGATGTAGTGTAGATGGCCTCAACAAGCAACACAGTCCTGGTGTGGTGTAGATGTCCTCAGACATAGCCACAGGCCCTGGTGGGGTGTAGATGGCCTCAGCCAGAACCACAGGCCCTGGTGTGGTGTAGTTGGCCTCAGCCAGCAGCACAGGCACTGGTGGGGTGTAGATGGCCCCAGCAAGAGCCACAGGCCCTGTCGTGGTGTTGTTTGCCTTAGCCAGCATAACAGGCCCTGGTTTGGTGGAGGTGGCCAAAGCAAGGAGCACAGGCCGTGGTGTGGTGTAGATGGCCTCAGCCACCAGCACAGGCTCTGATTTGGTGAAGATGGCCTAAGCCAAAGCCACAGGCCCTGGTGTGGTGTAGATGGCCTCAGCCAGAGCCACAGGCCCTAGTGTGGTGTAGATTGCCTCAGCAAAAGCCAAAGGCCCTGGTATGGTGTATTTGGCCTCAGCCAGCAGCACAGGCTCTGGTGGGGTGTAGATGGCCTCAGCCAGAGCCACAGGCCCTGGTGTGTTGTATGTTGCCTCAATCAAAAGCACACAGGCCCTGATGTGATTAACATGGCCTCAAAAAGCAACACAGGCCTGGTTTGGTGTAGATGTCCTCAGACATAGCCACAGGCCCTGGTGGGGTGTAGATGGCCTCAGCCAGAGCCACAGGCCCTGGTGTGGTGTAGTTGGCCTCAGCCAGCAGCACAGGATCTGGTGTGGTGTAGATGGCCTCAACAAGCAACACAGGCCTGGTGTGGTGTAGATGTCCTCAGACATAGCCAAAGGCCCTCTTGGGGTGTAGATGGCCTCAGCCAGAACCACAGGCCCTGGTGTGGTGTAGTTGGACTCGACCAGCAGCACAGGCACTGGTAGGGTGCAGATGGCCTCAGCCAGAGCCACAGGCCGTGGTGTGGTGTAGTTGGCCTCAGTCAGCAGCACAGAATCTGGTGGGGTGTAGATGGACTCAGAAAGAACCACAGGCCCTGGTTTGGTGGAGGTGGCCTCAGCCAAAAGCACACAGGCCCTGATGTGGTGTAAGTTGCCTCAGTCAAAAGCACACAGGCCCTGGTGTGGTGTAGATGGCCTCAGCCAGAAGCACATGCCCATGTGTGTTGTAGGTGGCCAAAGCTAGGAAAACAGGCCGTGGGGTGGTGTAGATGGCCTCAACTTGCAGCACAGGACTTGGTGAGGTGGAGGTGGCCTCATCCTGCATCTCAGGCCCTGGTGTGCTGTAGATGGCCTCAGCCAAAGCCACAGGCCCTGGTGTGGTGTAGGTGGCCTCAGCCAGCAGCACAGGCCCTGGTGTGATTAACATGGCCTCAACCAGCAACACAGGCCCTGGTGTGGTGTAGATGGCCTCAGATAGCAGCACGCGCCCTGGAGGGCTGTAGATGGCCTCAGCCAGTAGCACAGGCCCTGGAGGGGTGTAGATGGCCTTAACCAGAACCACATGCCCTGGTGTAGTGTAGATGGCCTCAGCCAGAGCCACAGGCCCTGGTGTGGTGTGGTGTAGATGGCCTCAACCAGAGCCACAGGCCCTGGTGTGATTAACGTGGCCTCAACCAGCAGCACAGGCCCTTGTGTGGTGTAAGTTTCCTCCATCAAAGGCACACAGGCCCTGATGTGGTGTAGTTGGCCAAAGTCATGAGCACAGGCCCTGGTGGGGTGTTGTAGATGGCCTGAGCTAGTAGCACAGGACTTGGTGTGATTAACATGGCCTCAACCAGCAACACAGGCCCTGGAGGGGTGTAGATGGCCTCAGCCAGCAGCACAGGCCCTGGAGGGGTGTAGATGGCCTCAGCCACCAGCACAGGCTCTGATTTGGTGTAGATGGCCTCAGCCAAAGCCAAAGGCCCTTTTGTGGTGTAGATGGCCTCAGCCAGAGCCACAGGCACTGGTTTGGTGGAGGTGGCCTCAGCCAGCAGCACAGCCCTTGGTGTGATTAACATGGCCTCAACCAGCAACACAGGCCCTGGAGGGGTGTAGATGGCCTCAGCCAGCAGCACAGGCCCTGGAGGGGTGTAGATGGCCTCAGCCACCAGCACAGGCTCTGATTTGGTGTAGATGGCCTCAGCCAAAGCCAAAGGCCCTTTTGTGGTGTAGATGGCCTCAGCCAGAGCCACAGGCACTGGTTTGGTGGAGGTGGCCTCAGCCAAAAGCACACAGGCCCTGGTGTGCTGTAGATTGCCTTCACCAGAACCACAGGCCCTGGTGTAGTGTAGATGGCCTCAGCCAGCAGCACAGGCCCTTTTGTGGTGTAAGTTTCCTCAGTCAAAAGCACACAGGCCCTGATGTGGTGTAGTTGGCCAAAGTCATGAGCACAGGCCCTGGTGGGGTGTTGTAGATGGCCTGAGCTAGCAGTACAGGACTTGGTGAGGTGGAGTTGGTCTCATCCTGCAACTCAGGCCCTGGTGTGCTGTAGATGGCCTCAACCAGAGCCACAGGCCCTTGTGTGGTGTAGTTGGCCTCAGCCAGCATCACAGGCTGTGGTGTGGTGTGCTGTAGTTGGCCTTAGCCACCAGCACAGGCGCTGGCCGAGATGGCCTCAGCCAGAAGCGGAAGCTCTGGCGTGTTGCAGTCAACATCAGCAATCAGTAAAGGAACTGGTGTGGTGTATATGGCCTTAGCCACCAGCACAAGCCCTGATGTAGTGTAGGTGGCCTCAGCCAGAAGCGCAAGCCCTGGTGTGTTGCAGTCAACCTCAGCCAGAGCCACTGGCCCTGGTGTGGTGTAGATTGCATCAGCCAGAGCCCCAGGCCCTGGTGTGGTGTAGATTGCCTCAGCCAAAGCCACAGGCCCTTGTGTGGTGTTGATGGCCTCAGCCAGAGCCACAGGCCCTGGTGTGGTGTAGTTGGCCTTTCCCAGCAGAACAGGCCCTGGTGTGATGTAGATGGCCTCAGACAGAGCCACAGGCCCTGGTGTGGTGTAGTTGGCCTCAGCCAGAGCCACAGGCACTGGTGTGGTGTAGATGGCCTCATCCAGAGCCACAGGCCTGGTGTGCTGTAGTTGGCCTCAGCCTGAGCCACAGGCCCTGGGGTGGTGTAGGTGGCCTCAGCCAGAAGCGCAAGCCCTGGTGTGGTGTAGATTTCATCAGCCAGAGCCCCAGGCCCTGGTGTGGTGTAGATTGCCTCAGCCAAAGCCACAGGCCCTGATGTAGTGTAGATGGCCTCAACAAGCAACACAGTCCTGGTGTGGTGTAGATGTCCTCAGACATAGCCACAGGCCCTGGTGGGGTGTAGATGGCCTCAGCCAGAACCACAGGCCCTGGTGTGGTGTAGTTGGCCTCAGCCAGCAGCACAGGCACTGGTGGGGTGTAGATGGCCCCAGCAAGAGCCACAGGCCCTGTCGTGGTGTTGTTTGCCTTAGCCAGCATAACAGGCCCTGGTTTGGTGGAGGTGGCCAAAGCAAGGAGCACAGGCCGTGGTGTGGTGTAGATGGCCTCAGCCACCAGCACAGGCTCTGATTTGGTGAAGATGGCCTAAGCCAAAGCCACAGGCCCTGGTGTGGTGTAGATGGCCTCAGCCAGAGCCACAGGCCCTAGTGTGGTGTAGATTGCCTCAGCAAAAGCCAAAGGCCCTGGTATGGTGTATTTGGCCTCAGCCAGCAGCACAGGCTCTGTTGGGGTGTAGATGGCCTCAGCCAGAGCCACAGGCCCTGGTGTGTTGTATGTTGCCTCAATCAAAAGCACACAGGCCCTGATGTGATTAACATGGCCTCAAAAAGCAACACAGGCCTGGTTTGGTGTAGATGTCCTCAGACATAGCCACAGGCCCTGGTGGGGTGTAGATGGCCTCAGCCAGAGCCACAGGCCCTGGTGTGGTGTAGTTGGCCTCAACCAGCAGCACAGGATCTGGTGTGGTGTAGATGGCCTCAACAAGCAACACAGGCCTGGTGTGGTGTAGATGTCCTCAGACATAGCCAAAGGCCCTGGTGGGGTGTAGATGGCCTCAGCCAGAACCACAGGCCCTGGTGTGGTGTAGTTGGACTCGACCAGCAGCACAGGCACTGGTAGGGTGCAGATGGCCTCAGCCAGAGCCACAGGCCGTGGTGTGGTGTAGTTGGCCTCAGTCAGCAGCACAGAATCTGGTGGGGTGTAGATGGACTCAGAAAGAACCACAGGCCCTGGTTTGGTGGAGGTGGCCTCAGCCAAAAGCACACAGGACCTGATGTGGTGTAAGTTGCCTCAGTCAAAAGCACACAGGCCCTGGTGTGGTGTAGATGGCCTCAGCCAGAAGCACATGCCCATGTGTGTTGTAGGTGGCCAAAGCTAGGAAAACAGGCCGTGGGGTGGTGTAGATGGCCTCAACTTGCAGCACAGGACTTGGTGAGGTGGAGGTGGCCTCATCCTGCATCTCAGGCCCTGGTGTGCTGTAGATGGCCTCAGCCAAAGCCACAGGCCCTGGTGTGGTGTAGGTGGCCTCAGCCAGCAGCACAGGCCCTGGTGTGATTAACATGGCCTCAACCAGCAACACAGGCCCTGGTGTGGTGTAGATGGCCTCAGATAGCAGCACGCGCCCTGGAGGGCTGTAGATGGCCTCAGCCAGTAGCACAGGCCCTGGAGGGGTGTAGATGGCCTTAACCAGAACCACATGCCCTGGTGTAGTGTAGATGGCCTCAGCCAGAGCCACAGGCCCTGGTGTGGTGTGGTGTAGATGGCTTCAACCAGAGCCACAGGCCCTGGTGTGATTAACGTGGCCTCAACCAGCAGCACAGGCCATTGTGTGGTGTAAGTTTCCTCCATCAAAGGCACACAGGCCCTGATGTGGTGTAGTTGGCCAAAGTCATGAGCACAGGCCCTGGTGGGGTGTTGTAGATGGCCTGAGCTAGTAGCACAGGACTTGGTGAGGTGGAGGTGGCCTCATCCTGCAACTCAGGCCCTGGTGTGCTGAGAGCACCTCAACCAGAGCCACAGGCCCTGGTATGGTGTAGATTGAATCACCCAGAGCCACAGGCCCTTGTGTGGTGTAGATGGCCTCAGCCAGCAGCACAGGCTGTGGTGTGGTGTGCTGTAGTTGGCCTTAGCCACCAGCACAGGCTCTGTTTGGTGTAAGTGGCCTCAGCCAGAAGCATAAGACCTGGTGTGTTGCAATCATCCTCAACCAGCAGTAAAGGAACTGGGGTGGGTTAGGTGGCCTCAGCCAGAGCCACAGTCACTGGTTTGGTGAAGGTGGCCTCAGCCAAAAGCACTCAGGCCCTGATGTGGTGTAGATGGCCTCAGCCAGCAGCACATGCCCATGTGTGTTGTAGGTGGCCAAAGCTAGGAAAACAGGCCGTGGTGTGTTGTAGATGGCCTCAGCCAGCAGAACAAGCCCTGGTGTGATTAACATGGCCTCAACCAGCAACACAGGCCCTGGTGTGGTGTAGATGGCCTCAGCCAGCAGCACAGGACCTGGTGTGGTGTAGATTGCCTCAGCCAAAGCCAAAGGCCCTGGTGTGGTGTATTTGGCCTCAGCCAGTAGCACAGGCTCTGGTGGGGTGTAGATGGCCTCAGTCAAATCCAAAGGCCCTGGTGTGGTGTATTTGGCCTCAGCCACCAGCACAGGCCCTGGTGTGATTAACATGGCCTCAACCAGCAACACAGGCCCTGGTGTGGTGTAGATGGCCTCAGCCAGCAGCACAGGCCCTGGAGGGGTGTAGATGGCCTCAGCCAGCAGCACAGGCCCTGGAGGGGTGTAGATGGCCTCAACCAGAGCCACAGGCCCTGTTGTGATTAACCTGGCCTCAACCAGCGACAAAGGCCCTGGTGTAGTGTAGATGGCCTCAGCCAGCAGCACAGGCCCTTGTGTGGTGTAAGTTGCCTCAGTCAAAAGCACACAGGCCCTGGTGTGGTGTAGCTGGCCTCAGCCAGAAGCACATGCCCATGTGTGTTGTAGGTGGCCAAAGCTAGGAAAACAGGCCGTGGTGTGTTGTAGATGGCCTCAAGTTGCAGCACAGGACTTGGCGAGGTGGAGGTGGCCTCATCCTGCATCTCAGGCCCTGGTGTGCTGTAGATGGCCTCAGCCATAGCCACAGGCCCTGGTGTGGTGTAGGTGGCCTCAGCCAGCAGCACAGGCCCTGGTGTGATTAACATGGCCTCAACCAGCAACACAGGCCCTGGTGTGGTGTAGATGGCCTCAGACAGAGCCACAGGCACTGGTTTGGTGGAGGTGGCCTCAGCCAAAAGCCAAAGGCCCTGGTGTGGTGTATTTGGCCTCAGCCAGCAGCACAGGCTCTGGTGGGGTGCAGATGGCCTCAGCCAGAGCCCCAGGTCCTGGTGTGGTGTAGATTGCCTCAGTCAAAAGCACACAGGCCCTGATGTAGTGTAGATGGCCTCAACAAGCAACACAGGCCTGGTGTGGTGTAGATGTCCTCAGACATAGCCACAGGCCCTGGTGGCGTGTAGATGGCCTCAACCATATCCACAGGCCCTGGTGTGGTGTAGTTGGACTCGACCAACAGCACAGGCTATGGTAGGGTGCAGATGGCCTCAGCCAGAGCCACAGGCTGTGGTGTGGTGTAGTTGGCCTCAGTCAGCAGCACAGGATCTGGTGGGGTGTAGATGGACTCAGAAAGAACCACAGGCCCTGGTTTGGTGGAGTTGGCCTCAGCCAAAAGCACACAGGCCCTGATGTGGTATAAGTTGCCTCAGTCAAAAGCACACAGGCCCTGGTGTGGTGTAGATGGCCTCAGCCAGAAGCACATGCCCATATGTGTTGTAGGTGGCCAACGCTAGGAAAACAGGCCGTGGTGTGTTGTAGATGGCCTCAACTTGCAGCACAGTACTTGTGTGGTGGAGGTGGCCTCATCCTGCATCTCAGGCCCTGGTGGGGTGTAGATGGCCTCAGCCAGAGCGACAGGCCCTGTTGTGGTGTAGATTGCCTCAGCCAAAGCCAAAGGCCCTGGTATGGTGTATTTGGCCTCAGCCAGCAGCACAGGCTCTGGTGGGGTGTAGATGGCCTCAGCCAGAGCCACAGGCCCTGGTATGGTGTAAGTTGCCTCAGTCAAAAGCACACATGCCCTGATGTAGCGTAGATGGCCTCAACAAGCAACACAGGCCTGGTGTGGTGTAGATGTCCTCAGACATAGCCACAGGCCCGGGTGGGGTATAGATGGCCTCTGCCAGAGCCACAGGCCCTTGTGTGGTGTAGTTGGCCACAACCAGCAGCACAGGATCTGGTGGGGTGCAGATGGCCTCAGCCAGAGCCACAGTCCCTGGTGTGGTGTAGTTGGCCTCAGCCAGCAGCACAGGATCTGGTGGGGTGTAGATGGCCTCAGAAAGAGCCACAGGCCCTGGTTTGGTGGAGGTGGCGTCAGCCAAAAGCACACAGGCCCTGATGTGGTGTAGCTAGCCTCAGCCAGAAGCACATGCCCATGTGTGTTGTAGGTGGCCAAAGCTAGGAAAACAGGCCGTTTTGTGCTGTAGATGGCCTCAGCCAGAGCCACAAGCCCTGGTGTGGTGTAGGTGGCCTCAGCCAGAGCCACAGGCCCTGGTGTGATTAACATGGCCTCAACCAGCAACACAGGCCCTGGTGTGGTGTAGATGGCCTCAGCCAGAGCCACAGGCACTGGTTTGGTGGAGGTGGCATCAGCCAAAAGCACACAGGCCCTGGTGTGCTGTAGATGGCCTCAGCCAGAGCCACAGGCCCTGGGGTGGTGTAGATGGCCTCATCCAGAGCCACAGGCACTGGTTTGGTGGAGGTGGCCTCAGCCTGAGCCACAGGCCCTGGGGTGGTGTAGATGGCCTCAGTCAGAAGCGGAAGCTCTGGTGTGTTGCAGTCAACCTCAGCAATCAGTAAAGGAACTGGTGTGGTGTAGATGGCCTTAGCCAGCAGCACAGGCCTTGGTGTGATTAACATGGCCTCAACCAGCAACACAGGCCCTGGAGGGGTGTAGATGGCCTAAGCCAGTGCCACAGGCCCTGGAGTGGTGTAGATGGCCTCAGCAAGAGCCACAGGCCCTGGTGTGGTGTAGATTGCCTCAGCCGAAGCCAAAGGCCCTGGTGTGGTGTAGATGGCCTCAGCCAGAGCCACAGGCACTGGTTTGGTGGAGGTGCCATCAGCCAAAAGCACACAGGCCCTGGTGTGCTGTAGATGGCCTCAGCCAGAGCCACAGGCCCTGGGGTGGTGTAGATGGCCTCAGCCAGAGCCACAGGCACTGGTTTGGTGGAGGTGGCCTCAGCCTGAGCCACAGGCCCTGGGGTGGTGTAGATGGCCTCAGTCAGAAGCGGAAGCTCTGGTGTGTTGCAGTCAACCTCAGCAATCAGTAAAGGAACTGGTGTGGTGTAGATGGCCTTAGCCAGCAGCACAGGCCTTGGTGTGATTAACATGGCCTCAACCAGCAACACAGGCCCTGGAGGGGTGTAGATGGCCTAAGCCAGTGCCACAGGCCCTGGAGTGGTGTAGATTGCCTCAGCCGAAGCCAAAGGCCCTGGTGTGGTGTAGATGGCCTCAGCCAGAGTCACAGGCACTGGTTTGGTGGAGGTGGCCTCAGCCAAAAGCACACAGGCCCTGGTGTGGTGTAGATTGCCTCAGCCGAAGCCAAAGGCCCTGGTGTGGTGTAGATTGCCTCAGCCAGAGTCACAGGCACTGGTTTGGTGGAGGTGGCCTCAGCCAAAAGCACACAGGCCCTGGTGTGCTGTAGATGGCTTTCACCAGAACCACAGGCCCTGGTGTAGTGTAGATGGCCTCAGCCAGAGCCACAGGCCCTGGTGTGGTGTGGTGTTGATGGCCTCAACTAGAGCCACAGGCCCTGGTGTGATTAACCTGGCCTCAACCAGCGACACAGGCCCTGGTGTAGTGTAGATGGCCTCAGCCAGCAGCACAGGCCCTTGTGTAGTGTAAGTTTCCTCAGTCAAAAGCACACAGGCCCTGATGTGGTGTAGTTGGCCAAAGTCATGAGAACAGGCCCTGGTGGGGTGTTGTAGATGGCCTGAGCTAGCAGCACAGGACTTGGTGAGGTGGAGGTGGCCTCATCCTGAAACTCAGGCCCTGGTGTGCTGTAGATGGCCTCAACCAGAGCCACAGGCCCTTGTGTGGTGTAGTTGGCCTCAGCCAGCATCACAAGCTGTGGTGTGGTGTGCTGTAGTTGGCCTTAGCCACCAGCACAGGCGCTGGCCGAGATGGCCTCAGCCAGAAGCGGAAGCTCTGGCGTGTTGCAGTCAACATCAGCAATCAGTAAAGGAACTGGTGTGGTGTATATGGCCTTAGCCACCAGCACAGGCCCTGATGTAGTGTAGGTGGCCTCAGCCAGAAGCGCAAGCCCTGGTGTGTTGCAGTCAACCTCAGCCAGAGCCACTGGCCCTGTCGTGGTGTTGTTGGCCTTAGCCAGCATAACAGGCCCTGGTTTGGTGGAGGTGGCCAAAGCAAGGAGCTCAGGCCGTGGTGTTGTGTAGATGGCCTCAGCCACCAGCACAGGCTCTGATTTGGTGTAGACGACCTAAGCCAGAGCCACAGGCCCTGGTGTGGTGTAGATGGCCTCAGCCAGAGGCACAGGCCCTAGTGTGGTGTAGATTGCCTCAGCCAAAGCCAAAGGCCCTGGTATGGTGTATTTGGCCTCAGCCAGCAGCACAGGCTCTGGTGGGGTGTAGATGGCCTCAGCCAGAGCCACAGGCCCTGGTGTGGTGTGTGTTGCCTCAGTCAAAAGCACACAGGCCCTGATGTAGCGTAGATGGCCTCAACAAGCAACACAGGCCTGGTGTGGTGTAGATGTCCTCAGACATAGCCACAGGCCCTGGTGTGGTGTTGTTGGCCTCAGCCAGCCGCACAGGATCTGGTGTGGTGTAGATGGCCTCAGAAAGAGCCACAGGCCCTGGTTTGGTGGAGATGGCCGGAGCCAAAAGCACACAGGCCCTGATGTGGTGTAAGTTGCCTCAGTCAAAAGCACACAGGCCCTGGTGTGGTGTAGGTGGCCTCAGCCAACAGCACAGGCCGTGGTGTGAATAACATGGCCTCAACCAGCAACACAGTCCCTGGTGTGGTGTAGATGGCCTCAGCCAGAGCCACAGGCCCTGGTGTGGTGTAGGTGGCCTCAGCCAGCAGCACAGTCCCTGGTGTGCTGTAGATGGCCTCAGCCAGAGCCACAGGCACTGGTTTGGTGGAGGTGGCATCAGCCAAAAGCACACAGGCCCTGGTGTGCTGCAGATGGCCTCAGCCAGGGCCACAGGCCCTGGGATGGTGTAGATGGCCTCAGCCAGATGCGGAAGCTCTGGCGTGTTGCAGTCAACCTCAGCAATCAGTAAAGGAACTGGTGTGGTGTAGATGGCCTTAGCCAGCAGCACAGGCCCTGGTGTGATTAACATGGCCTCAACCAGCAACACAGGCCCTGGAGGGGCGTAGATGGCCTCAGCCAGCAGCACAGGCCCTGGAGGGGTGTATATGGCCTCAGCCACCCGCACAGGCTCTGATTTGGTGTAGATGGCCTAAGCCAGTGCCACAGGCCCTGGAGTGGTGTAGATGGCCTCAGCCAGACCCACAGGCCCTGGTGTGGTGTAGATGGCCTCAGCCAGAGCCACAGGCACTGTTTTGGTGGAGGTGGCCTCAGCCAAAATCACACAGGCCCTGGTGTGCTGTAGATGGCCTTCACCAGAACCACAGGCCCTGGTGTAGTGTAGATGGCCTCAGCCACAGCCACAGGCCCTGGTGTGGTGTGGTGTAGATGGCCTCAGCCAGAAGCGGAAGCTCTGGCGTGTTGCAGTCAACCTCAGTAATCAGTAAAGAAACTGGTGTGGTGTACATGGCCTTAGCCACCAGCACAGGCCCTGGTGTGATTAACATGGCCTCAACCAGCAACACAGGCCCTGGAGGGGTGTAGATGGCCTCAGCCAGCAGCACAGGCCCTGGAGGGGTGTAGATGGCCTCAGCCACCAGCACAGGCTCTGATTTGGTGTAGATGGCCTAAGTCAGAGCCACAGGCCCTGGTGTGGTGTAGATGGCCTCAGCCAGAGCCACAGGCCCTGGTGTGGTGTAAGTTGCCTCAGTCAAAAGCACACAGGCCCTGATGTAGTGTAGATGGCCTCAACAAGCAACACAGGCCTGGTGTGGTGTAGATGTCCTCAGACATAGCAACAGGCCCTGGTGGGGTGTAGATGGCCTCAGCCAGTGCCACAGGCCCTGGAGTGGTGTAGATGGCCACAGCCAGAGCCACAGGCCCTGGTGTGGTGTAGGTGGCCTCAGCCAGCAGCACAGGCCCTGGTGTGATTAACATGGCCTCAACCAGCAACACAGGCCCTGGTGTGGTGTAGATGGCCTCAGCCAGAGCCACAGGCACTGGTTAGGGGGAGGTGGTCTCAGCCAAAAGCACACAGGCCCTGATGTGCTGTAGATGGACTCAGCCAGAGCCACAGGCCCTGGGGTGGTGTAGATGGCCTCAGCCAGAAGCGGAAGCTCTGGCGTTTTGCAGTCAACCTCAGTAATCAGTAAGGAACTGGTGTGGTGTAGATGGCCTTAGCCACCAGCACAGGCCCTGGTGTGATTAACATGGCCTCAACCAGCAACACAGGCCCTGGTGTGGTGTAGATGGCCTTAACCAGAACCACAGGCCCTGGTGTAGTGTAGATGGCCTCAGCCAGAGCCACAGGCCCTGGTGTGGTGTGGTGTAGATGGCCTCAACCAGAGCCACAGGCCCTGGTGTGATTAACCTGGCCTCAACCAGCGACTCAGGCCCTGGTGTAGTGTAGATGGTCTCAGCCAGCAGCACAGGCCCTTGTGTGGTGTAAGTTTCCTCAGTCAAAAGCACACAGGCCCTGATGTGGTGTAGTTGGCCAAAGTCATGAGCACAGGCCCTGGTGGGGTGTTGTAGATGGCCTGAGCTAGCAGCACAGGACTTGGTGAGGTGGAGGTGGCCTCATCCTGCAACTCAGGCCCTGGTGTGCTATAGATGGCCTCAACCAGAGCCACAGGCCCTGGTATGGTGTAGATTGCCTCACCCAGAGCCACAAACCCTTGTGTGGTGTAGTTGACCTCAGCCAGCAGCACAGGCTGTTGTGTGGTGTGCTGTAGTTGGCCTTAGCCACCAGCACAGGCCCTGGTGTGATTAACATGGCCTCAACCAGCAACACAGGCCCTGGTGTGGTGTAGATGGCCTCAGCCAGCAGCACAGGCCCTGGTGTGATTAACATGGCCTCAACCAGCAACACAGGCCCTGATGTGGTGTAGATGGCCTCAGCCAGAGCCACAGGCACTGGTTTGGTGGACATGGCCTCAGCCAAAAGCACATAGGCCCTGATGTGGTGTAGATGGCCTCAGCCAGATCCACAGGCCCTGATGTGATTAACATGGCCTCAACCAGCAACACAGGTCCTGGTGTGGTGTAGATGGCCTCAGCCAGAACCAGAGGCACTGGTTAGGTGGAGGTGGCCTCAGCGAAAAGCACACAGGCCCTGGTGTGCTGTAGATGGACTCAGCCAGAACCACAGGCCCTGGGGTGTTGTAGATGGCCTCAGCCAGAAGCGGAAGCTCTGGCGTGTTGCAGTCAACCTCAGCAATCAGTAAAGGAAGTGTTGTGGTGTAGATGGCCTTAGCCACCAGCACAGGCACTGGTGTGATTAACATGGCCTCAACCAGCAACACAGGCCCTGGTGTGGTGTAGATGGCCTCAGCCAGCAGCACGGGCCCTGGAGGGGTGTAGATGGCCTCAGCCACCAGCACAGGCTCTGATTTGGTGTAGATGGCCTAAGCCAGAGCCACAGGCCCTGTTGTGGTGTAGATGGCCTCAGCCAGAGCCACAGGCCTTGGTGTGGTGTAGATTGCCTCAGCTAAAGCCAAAGGCCCTGGTGTGGTGTATTTCGCCTCAGCCAGCAGCACAGGCCCTGGAGGGGTGTAGATGGCCTCAGCCACCAGAACCACAGGCCCTGGTGACGTGTAGATGGCCTCAGCCAGAGCCACAGGCCCTGGTGTGGTGTGATGTAGATGGCCTCAACCAGAGCCACAGGCCCTGGTGTGATTAACCTGGCCTCAACCAGCGACACAGGCCCTGTTGTAGTGTAGATGGCCTCAGCCAGCAGCACAGGCCCTTGTGTTGTGTAGTTGGCCTCAGCCAGCAGCACAGGCTGTGGTGTGGTGTGCTGTAGTTGGCCTTAGCCACCAGCACAGGCTCTGGTTTGGTGTAGGTGGCCTCAGCCAGAAGCATAAGACCTGGTGTGTTGCAATCATCCTCAACCAGCAGTAAATGAACTGGTGTGGGTTAGGTGGCGTCAGCCAGAGCCACAGGCACTGGTTTGGTGGAGGTGGCCTCAGCCAAAAGCACACAGGCCTTGATGTGGTGTAGATGGCCTCAGCCAGCAGCACATGCCCATGTGTGTTGTAGGTGGCTAAAGCTAGGAAATCAGGCCGTGGTGTGTTGTAGATGGCCTCAGCCAGAAGCACATGCCCATGTGTGTTGTAGGTGGCCAAAACTAGTAAAACAGACCGTGGGGTGTTGTAGATGGCCTGAGCTAGCAGCACAGGACTTGGTGAGGTGGAGGTGGCCTCATCCTGCATCTCAGGCCCTGGTGTGCTGTAGATGGCCTCAGCCAGAGCCACAGGCCCTGGTGTGGTGTAGGTGGCCTCAGCCAGCAGCACAGGCCATGGTGTGATTAACATGGCCTCAACCAGCAACACAGGCCCTGGTGTGGTGTAGATGGCCTCAGCCACAGCCACAGGCACTGTTTTGGTGGAGGTGGCCTCAGCCAAAAGCACACAGGCCCTGGTGTGCTGTAGATGGCCTCAGCCAGAGCCACAGGACCTGGAGTGGTGTAGATGGCCTCAGCCAGAAGCGGAAGCCCTGGCGTGTTACAGTCAACCTCAGCAATCAGTAAAGGAACTGGTGTGGTGTAGATGGCCTTAGCCACCAGCACAGGCCCTGGTGTGATTAACATGGTCTCAACCAGCAACACAGGCCCTGGTGTGGTGTAGATGGCCGCAGCCAGCAGCACAGGCCCTGGAGGGGTGTAGATAGCCTCAGCCAGCAGCACAGGCCCTGGAGGGGTGTAGATGGCCTCAGCCACCAGCACAGGCTCTGATTTGGTGTAGATGGCCTAAGCCAGAGCCACAGGCCCTGTTGTGGTGTAGATGGCCTCAGCCAGAGCCACAGGCCTTGGTGTGGTGTAGATTGCCTCAGCTAAAGCCAAAGGCCCTGGTGTGGTGTATTTCGCCTCAGCCAGCAGCACAGGCTCTGGTGGGGTGTAGATGGCCTCAGCCAGAGCCACAGGCCCTGGTGTGGTGTAAGTTGCCTCAGTCAAAAGCACACAGGCCCTGATGTAGTGTAGATGGCCTCAACAAGCAACACAGGCCTGGTGTGGTGTAGATGTCCTCAGACATAGCCACAGGCCCTGGTGGGGTGTAGGTGGCCTCAGCCAGAGCCACAGGCCCTGGTGTGGTGTAGATGGCCTCAGCCAAAAGCACACAGGCCCTGATGTGGTGTAGATGGCCTCAGCCAGCAGCACAGGCCCTGGTGTGATTAACATGGCCTCAACCAGCAACACAGGCCCTGATGTGGAGTAGATGGCCTCAGCCAGAGCCACAGGCACTGGTTTGGTGGACATGGCCTCAGCCAAAAGCACACAGGCCCTGATGTGGTGTAGATGGCCTCAGCCAGAAGCGGAAGCTCTGGCGTGTTGCAGTCAACCTCAGCAATCAGTAAAGGAACTGGTGTGGTGTAGATGGCCTTAGCCACCAGCACAGGCCCTGGTTTGGTGGAGGTAGCCTCAGCCAGAAGCGCAAGCCCTGGTGTGTTGCAGTAAACCTCAGCCAGCAGCACAGGACCTGGTGTGGTGTAGCTGGCCTCAGCCAGAACCACATGCCCATGTGTGTTGTAGGTGGCCAAAGCTAGGAAAACAGGCTGTGGTGTGTTGTAAATGGCCTCAACTTGCAGCACAGGAGTTGGTGAGGTGGAGGCGGCCTCATCCTGCAACTCAGGTCCTGGTGTGCTGTAGATGGCCTCAGCCAGAGCCACAGGCTCTGGTGTGGTGTAGGTGGCATCAGCCAAAAGCACACAGGCCCTGGTGTGGTGTAGATGGCCTCAGCCAGCAGCACAGGCCCTGGTGTGATTATCATGGCCTCAACCAGCAACACAGGCCCTGGTGTGGTGTAGATGGCCTCAGCCAGAGCCACAGTCACTGGTTTGGTGGAGGTGGCCTCAGCCAAAAGCACACAGGCCCTGATGTGGTGTAGATGGCCTCAGCCAACAGGACATGCCCATGTGTGTTGTAGGTGGCAAAGCTAGGAAAACAGGCCGTGGTGTGTTGTATATGGCCTCAACCAGCAAGAGAGGCCCTGCTGTGGTGTAGATGGCCTCAGCCAGAGCCACAGGCACTGGTTTGGTGGATGTGGCCTCAGCCAAAAGCACACAGGCCCTGATGTGGTGTAGATGGCCTCAGCCAGCAGCACAGGCCCTGGTGTGATTAACATGATTCATATATGTCCAAATTCCTTTGGAAAAATAAGTCCCCACGTATAAGCTTAAAAACACTACAAAAGACCAAGGATAAAGGAGGATTAGAACTACCTAACTTTCAGCACTACTTCTTAGCCAACAGGCTCCAATTTATCTCAGGATGGCTAAAACATACCCTCTTAGATGAACCTTGGCTAGATGTAGAACAAGCACTTTGCAATAATCTAGAGATTTCAGATCTACCATTTATCAGCTCAAACATTCAACGACATGAATGCTTCAAAAGCGTCAACATTAGCTCCTCTCTGACAGCATGGTGGGAGTTTCTGAAGTTGACAGAGTCTTCATTAATCCCATGCAAACGTACACCTATCTGGAACAACCCTGACATATTACAAAACAATAATGTGATAAACTTTTCAGATTGGAGTGGTAAAGGAATCAAATATTTAGAACATATACTGGAAGGAACAGAATTTATTTCATTTGACAAACTAGTTACACAATATGGAATCAACAAGAAAAGATTTTTAGAATATCAACAAATTAAATCCATAGTAAAAAAGAAATTTAAACCGGGTCAAGTTGAACTACAAACACCACCAAGTGTGGTTCAATTTCTTACTCTTAAAACCCCCAAATTACTATCCAAAATATACAGAATGCCTTCTAAAATAGATGAATCAATATCACTTCCTATTGCAAAATGGGAAGCGGATTTATCAGTTAACTTAGACCAAAACTTTTGGTCTCAGATTTGCTTAAAAACCTTTCATCTAATTAGAAATCCCAGTCTTCAATTAATTCAATACAAAATACTACATAGAGTGCACTATACAGGTCATCGGATGTTCAAGATGGGCTTTACGTCTACCAACAACTGCTCACACTGCCAAACCAATTCACCGGACAATTATATCCACGCTCTTTGGTTCTGTCCACCAGTTCAGAAGTTTTGGCGTGAGATATGTGAAGACTTATCGAAGTGTCTGAAATGTAACATTCCAACTTCCCCTTTAGTGTGTTTGTTGGGCAGCTTAGATAATGTCACTTCAGAAAAGAATATAGCCCACATGGTTTTCACTGCCCTATGCATAGCCAAGAAAACAGTCCTCATGAACTGGAAAAATAAAAATAATCTTAATTCTAACCAGTATAGAAATTATCTATTAGATTACATTAGTCTTGATACAGCCTCTGCCACCACATCAGATCAATTGCTCTGGGCTCCTTTGATCAGCTCCATCACCTAGCGGGGGTGGGGGGTCATAGTTTGGTCCCACCTTCACTGTTGTGATTGGTGTGGGGGTAGGGACAGGCTTAGGGCGTCGGGGGGTTCCCCAGGAGCATCTTCCTTGGGGGGCTCAACCCGGGGTAGCGGTCATGGCCAATTAAGGGCTCTGTTGGCTCTTAGGTGACGGTTTCCTCGTGGCTGCGTGCAGCGGGGCTAGGGGAGGGTCTGTGCTGACGGACGTGGGTTACTGACCTGGTAGCCTGGCTGCCCCTGGGTGGGTCCGGGACAGGCGTGAGGTTCTGGGGGCGCTCCGTCTCTGGGCTGGGGCCCTGGCCGGGCCTCGGGGGCTCGGGTCCTGGTTGGTGTGTTGCTGGGGTTGTGGGCGGGTGGGTATATGGGGGCCCAGTCCTGGTGCAGGGCGCCGCCGGTGCATCGAGCCACCTGGGGGACTCTTCAACTGGTGGGGGAGGTTGTCACATCTTGCAGGAGCTTTCCTCTCCTCAGGAATTCTCTCTGCAGGAGGGGGAGATATAGGAGAGGTGGAGAAAGATCTCAGCCTGGGCGTCTATTGTCTTGTGTAGTCTGGAAGATGAGTGGATGATGGGGTGGGTGCAGTTTTCTCTGTAGTGGGGTCGGGTGGGCTGTCCCGGGCTCTGTGGGGCCGGGCGGCGCTGCTGCACTGGGCCCTGGTCCGGATGGGCCTGGGCCCGCTTTCCCTGGCGGGTTGCAGAGCATGGGGGTGAGTACTGGGGTCAGCGGGGGAGCTGGCCCCAGGGAGGGGTCACTTGCCCCTCCTTTTCTTCCCTCCCCATCTCCAGCTGCCTCCCTCTTCCCGCTCCACCACAATCACCCACACATGCAGGGCCTTGGGGTAGGGGTGTGTCACCAGGGTGCAGAGGAGGCATCCCCCCCCTCTGTCCCCTTCTGGCTGCCTCTGCCTCAATTTTATCTCACAACTTAGACATTCACATTACTCACACTCTCATAACACATACATATAGGATCTTGGGGGTGGGCTCACAACACGGACTCCAAATTACCATCAGGGTGTACACCGCACCCCTGGCGTCGTTGCCCACCTCTCAATTTTAAATACACGTAGACATTGAGGGCTATCAGGAGGGGCTATGCGCTTACCTGCTGCTCTCTGGCAGGTAGCTCCATGCCCTCCTGGGTTTTAATTGCACCTTAGAACACATATACATCAACACTACATATGAGCGGGTAGAGGGAGGTTTGGAGTCTTCTCACACCCCCGGTCTCTGCGGCCTGCTGGAGCGGGGGGGTTAGGAGGAGGAGTTGGCCGTCCGACTGGGGTCTGGTGTGTGGGGCCTCCCTGCTGCTGCGGAGTCGGGGCAGTCTGCTTCTCCCCACTGCAGGGAAAAGGGTAACACCACCTGGGTCTGGGTGCAGTTTCCCCCTCCAGGGGCAAGGGTACCTAGACCCGGTTCTTAGAGTATGCTTGGGGAGTGTGATTGTGTGTACAGCGTCTCTTTATGTCTGTCTCCACGTTGGTTGAGTGTGGAGTAATTGCCTATGAGAGCATGAGGGTGGGAATGGATGTTTGTATTTGAGTGTGCCTGTATGTCTGTGTCTATATGTCAGGTTGGGTATCAGACGCCACCTCTCTGGGGACATCTCAGGCCCTCCAAGGTTTAGAGGCCTATCTCCCCCCACCACTTCCCCTGCCGGTGGCAGACGCCCTCAGACATCGATGCGTTGGTGGTTCTTTGTGTCCGGGGGTGGGCGTCCGGGTACACACCGGCTCACTCCTTGGTGGCTGCTTATCCGGGCCTGGAACCTGGGGCTCGCTCGTGCCACTTCGGGGGTGGGGTGCCCTCGGCCTCTCGGCCTGGGGCTCGGTCACTCAGGCACAGCTGGCTGCCGGCGGAGCTCACGGGCACGTCACTGCAACCCCCCCTGGCTTCTGCTCCGCGGCTGCAGAGTGATCCCTCATCTGGGACTCTCCTCAGCTCTTTCTGGGACAGTGGCGCGGCTGCCCCTCTGTTGGTCTTCCTTGGTCTCTTGTGTTCTGGGGGCCTCTGGATGTCTGGAGTTTTGATCTCCTCCATACCTGCTTCATGCCCTGGAGGATGGGACTGTGGCCCCCCACACCCTCAAGCAGATCATTACATTAAGGAACCTTTTAAATACAAGCGCGCTAATGCTCACAGGTGTACACACAGGTGATCACACACACAAACTACACCCTTTTTGGCTCCTACCTCAAAGCACACTGTGCGCTGTCGATCTTACGTGCTGCACAATAATGTTTAATATTAAGTATTTAGTGTTATATTCCCATATATCATTGTGATGTTGTTTATTCTATTACTCTCGTTTTCTTCTGCTTGTTTTCTTTTTTCTTTCTCAACAGGTGATCCAGGTGATCGATATATGTATTTTTTGTCTGCTTATTTTGTTGGTTTTTGTTTTTTGACCTTTATCCCCGTCCCTCTTCTCCGCTGTTTTTTTTTTTGGTTTTGTTTTGTGTTGTTTTTTCCCCACTCTTTCTTTCTCCCTTTTCTTTTCCCCTGTCCCGTATCTAGCAAGTAAAAAAAAATAAATAAATAAAATAAACAATAAAAGGTAAATCAAATGGACCATTACGGCAAGGCTGGGATGGTCCATTTGGTAAAGTAAATCCGTTGGGCATCTTTCTTCGCCTTTAGACAATAATTCTGATGGCAAAAGAACCAAACGGGACAGGTTTAAAAAAAGAAAAAAAAAAAAAAAAAAAAAAAGATTAACATGGCCTCAACCAGCAACACAGGCCCTGGTGGGGTGTAGATGGCCTCAGCCAGAGCCACAGGCACTGGTGTGGTGTAGATTGCCTCAGCCAAAGCCAAAGGCCTGGTGTGGTGTATTTGGCCTCAGCCAGCAGCACAGGCTCTGGTGGGGTGTAGATGGCCTCAGCTAGAGCCACAGGCCCTGGTGTGGTGTAAGTTGCCTCAGTCAAAAGCACACAGGCCCTGATGTAGTGTAGATGGCCTCAACAAGCAACACAGGCCTGGTGTGGTGTAGATGTCCTCAGACATAGCCACAGGCCCTGGTGGGGTGTAGATGGCCTCAGCCAGAGCCACAGGCCCTGGTGTGGTGTAGTTGGACTCAACCAGCAGCACAGGCTCTGGTGGGGTGCAGATGTCCTCAGCCAGAGCCACAGGCCCTGGTGTGGTGTAGTTGGCCTCAGCCAGCAGCACAGGATCTGGTGTGGTGTAGATGGCCTCAGAAAGAGCCACAGCCCCTGGTTTGGTGGAGGTGGCCTCAGCCAAAAGCACACAGGCCCTGATGTGGTATAAGTTGCCTCAGCCAAAAGCACACAGGCCCTGGTGTGGTGTAGCTGGCCTCAGCCAGAAGCACATGCCCATGTGTGTTGTAGGTGGCCAAAGCTAGTAAAACAGGCCGTGGTGTGTTGTAGATGGCCTCAACTTGCAGCACAGGACTTGGCGAGGTGGAGGTGGCCTCATCCTGTATCTCAGGCCCTGGTGTGCTGTAGATGGCCACAGCCAGAGCCACAGGCCCTGGTGTGGTGTAGGTGGCCTCAGCCAGCAGCACAGGCCCTAGTGTGATTAACATGGCCTCAACCAGCAGCACAGGCCCTGGAGGGGTGTAGATGGCCTCAGCCACCAGCACAGGCTCTGATTTGGTGTAGATGGCCTAAGCCAGAGCCACAGGCCCTGGTGTGGTGTAGATGGCCTCAGCCAGAGCCACAGGCCTTGGTGTGGTGTAGATTGCCTCAGCCAAAGCCAAAGGCCCTGGTGTGGTGTATTTCGCCTCAGCCAGCAGCACAGCCTCTTGTGGGGTGTAGATGGCCTCAGCCAGAGCCACAGGCCCTGGTGTGGTGTAAGTTGCCTCAGTCAAAAGCACACAGGCCCTGATGTAGTGTAGATGGCCTCAACAAGCAACACAGGCCTGGTGTGGTGGAGATGTCCTCAGACATAGCCACAGGCCCTGGTGTGGTGTAGATGGCCTCAGCCAGAGCCACAGGCCCTGGTGTGGTGTAGTTGGACTCAACCAGCAGCACAGGCTCTGGTGGGGAGCAGATGGCCTCAGCCAGAGCCACAGGCCCTGGTGTGGTGTAGTTTGCCTCAGCCAGCAGCACAGGATCTGGTGGGGTGTAGATGGCCTCAGAAAGAACCACAGGCCCTGGTTTGGTGGAGGTGGCCTCAGCCAAAAGCACACAGGCCCTGATGTGGTGTAAGTTGCCTCAGTCAAAAGGACACAGGCCCTGGTGTGGTGTAGATGGCCTCAGCCAGAAGCACATGCCCATGTGTGTTGTAGGTGGCCAAAGCTAGGAAAACAGGCCGTGGTGTGTTGTAGATGGCCTCAACTTGCAGCACAGGACTTGGTGAGGTGGAGGTGGCCTCATCCTGCATCTCAGGCCCTGGTGTGCTGTAGATGGCCACAGCCAGAGCCACAGGCCCTGGTGTGGTGTAGGTGGCCTCAGCCAGCAGCACAGGCCCTGGTGTGATTAGCATGGCCTCAACCAGCAACACAGGCCCTGGTGTTTTGTAGATGGCCTCAGCCAGAGCCACAGGCACTGGTTAGGTGGAGGTGGCCTCAGCCAAAAGCACACAGGCCCTGGTGTGCTGTAGATGGACTCAGCCAGAGCCACAGGCCCTGGGGTGGTGTAGATGGCCTCAGCCAGAAGCGGAAGCTCTGGCGTATTGCAGTCAACCTCAGTAATCAGTAAAGGAACTGGTGTGGTGTAGATGGCCTTAGCCACCAGCACAGGCCCTGGTGTGATTAACATGGCCTCAACCAGCAACACAGGTCCTGGTGTGGTGTAGATGGCCTCAGCAAGAGCCACAGTCACTGGTTTGGTGGAGGTGGCCTCAGCCAGAAGCATAAGACCTGGTGTGTTGCAATCATCCTCAACCAGCAGTAAAGGAACTGGTGTGGGTTAGGTGGCCTCAGCCAGAGCAACAGGCACTGGTTTGGTGGAGGTGGCCTCAGCCAAAAGCAGACAGGCCCTGATGTGGTGTAGATGGCCTCAGCCAGCAGCACATGCCCATGTGTATTGTAGGTGGCCAAAGCTAGGAAAACAGGCCGTGGTGTGTTGTAGATGGCCTCAGCCAGCAGCACAGGCCCTGGTTTGATTAACATGGCCTCAACCAGAAACACAGGCCCTGGTGTGATTAACATGGCCTCAGGAAGCAGCACAGGCCCTGGTGTGATTAACATGGCCTCAACCAGCAACACAGGCCCTGATGTGGAGTAGATGGCCTCAGCCAGAGCCACAGGCACTGGTTTGGTGGACATGGCCTCAGCCAAAAGCACACAGGCCCTGATGTGGTGTAGATGGCCTCAGCCTGCAGCACAGGCCCTGGTGTGATTAACATGGCCTCAACCAGCAACACAGGCCCTGGTGGGGTGGGTTAGGTGGCCTCAGCCAGAGCCACAGGCACTGGTTTGATGTAGGTGGCCTCAGCCAAAAGCACTCAGCCAGCAGCACAGGCCCTGGTGTGGTGTAGATGGCCTCAGCCAGAGCCACAGGGACTGGTTTGGTGGAGGTGGCCTCAGCCAAAAGCCAAAGGCCCTGGTGTGGTGTATTTGGCCTCAGCCAGCAGCACAGGTTCTGGTGGGGTGTAGATGGCCTCAGCCAGAGCCACAGGTCCTGGTGTGGTGTAAGTTGCCTCAGTCAAAAGCACACAGGCCCTGATGTAGTGTAGATGGCCTCAACAAGCAACACAGGCCTGGTGTGGTGTAGATGTCCTCAGACATAGCCACAGGCCCTGGTGGGGTGTAGATGGCCTCAGCCAGAACCACAGGCCCTGGTGTGGTGTAGTTGGACTCGACCAGCAGCACAGGCTCTGGTAGGGTGTAGATGGCCTCAGAAAGAACCACAGGCCCTGGTTTGGTGGAGGTGGCCTCAGCCAAAAGCACACAGGACCTGATGTGGTGTAAGTTGCCTCAGTCAAAAGCACACAGGCCCTGGTGTGGTGTAGATGGCCTCAGCCAGAAGCACATGCCCATATGTGTTGTAGGTGGCCAACGCTAGTAAAACAGGCCGTGGTGTTTTGTAGATGGCCTCAACTTGCAGCACAGGACTTGTGTGGTGGAGGTGGCCTCATCCTGCATCTCAGGCCCTGGTGTGCTGTAGATGGCCTCAGCCAGAGCCACAGGCCCTGGTGTGGTGTAGGTGGCCTCAGCCAGCAGCACAGGCCCTGGTGTGATTCACATGGCCTCAACCAGCAACACAGGGCCTGGTGTGGTGTAGATGGCCTCAGCCACAGCCACAGGCACTGGGGTGGTGTAGATGGCCTCAGCCAGAACCACAGGCCCTGGGGTGGTGTAGATGGCCTCAGCCAGAAGCGGAAGCTCTGGCATGTTGCAGTCAACCTCAGCAATCAGTAAAGGAACTGGTGTGGTGTAGATGGCCTTAGCCACCAGCACAGGCCCTGGTGTGATTAACATGGCCTCAACCAGCAACACAGGCCCTGGTGGGGTGTAAATGGCCTCAGCCAGAGCCACAGGCACTGGTTTGGTGTAGGTGGCCTCAGCCAAAAGCACTCAGCCAGCAGCACAGGCCCTGGTGTGGTGTAGATGACCTCAGCCAGAGCCACAGGCACTGGTGTGGTGTAGATGGCCTCATCCAGAGCCACAGGCCTGGTGTGCTGTAGTTGGCCTCAGCCTGAGCCAAAGGCCCTGGGGTGGTGTAGGTGGCCTCAGCCAGAAGCGAAAGCCCTGGTGTGGTGTAGATTGCATCAGCCAGAGCCCCAGGCCCTGGTGTGGTGTAGATTGCCTCAGCCAAAGCCACAGGCCCTTGTGTGGTGTAGATGGCCTCAGCCAGAGCCACAGGCCCTGGTGTGGTGTAGATGGCCTCAGCCACAGCACAGGCCCTTGTGTGATGTAGATGGCCTCAGACAGAGCCACAGGCCCTGGTGTGGTGTAGATGACCTCAGCCAGCAGCACAGGCACTGGTGGGGTGTAGGTGGCCCCAGCAAGAGCCACAGGCCCAGTAGTGGTGTTGTTGGCCTTAGACAGCATAACAGGCCCTGGTTTGGTGGAGGTGGCGAAAGCAAGGAGCACAGGCAGTGGTGTGGTGTAGATGGCAACAGCCACAGCACAGGCTCTGATTTGGTGTAGATGGCCTAAGCCAGAGTCACAGGCCCTGGTGTGGTGTAAGTTGCCTCAGTCAAAAGCACACAGGCCCTGATGTAGCGTAGATGGCCTCAGCCACAGCCACAGGCACTGGTATGGTGGAGGTGGCCTCAGCCAAAAGCACACAGGCCCTGGTGTGGTGTAGATGGCCTCAACTTGCAGCACAGGACCTGTGTGGTGGAGGTGGCCTCATCCTGCATCTCAGGCCCTGGTGTGCTGTAGATGGCCTCAGCCAGAGCCACAGGCCCTGGTGTGGTGTAGGTGGCCTCAGCCAGCAGCACAGGCCCTGGTGTGATTAACATGGCCTCAACCAGCAACACAGGGCCTGGTGTGGTGTAGATGGCCTCAGCCAGAGCCACAGGCACTGGGGTGGTGTAGATGGCCTCAGCCAGAGCCACAGGCCCTGGGGTGGTGTAGATGGCCTCAGCCAGAAGCGGAAGCTCTGGCGTGTTGCAGTCAACCTCAGCAATTAGTAAAGGAACTGGTGTGGTGTAGATGGCCTTAGCCACCAGCACAGGCCCTGGTGTGATTAACATGGCCTCAACCAGCAACACAGGCCCTGGTGGGGTGTAAATGGCCTCAGCCAGAGCCACAGGCACTGGTTTGGTGTAGGTGGCCTCAGCCAAAAGCACTCAGCCAGCAGCACAGGCCCTGGTGTGGTGTAGATGACCTCAGCCAGAGCCACAGGCACTGGTGTGGTGTAGATGGCCTCATCCAGAGCCACAGGCCTGGTGTGCTGTAGTTGGCCTCAGCCTGAGCCACAGGCCCTGGGGTGGTGTAGGTGGCCTCAGCCAGAAGCGCAAGCCCTGGTGTGGTGTAGATTTCATCAGCCAGAGCCCCAGGCCCTGGTGTGGTGTAGATTGCCTCAGCCAAAGCCACAGGCCCTTTTGTGGTGTAGATGGCCTCAGCCAGAGCCACAGGCCCTGGTGTGGTGTAGATGGCCTCAGCCACAGCACAGGCCCTTGTGTGATGTAGATGGCCTCAGACAGAGCCACAGGCCCTGGTGTGGTGTAGTTGGCCTCAGCCAGCAGCACAGGCACTGGTGGGGTGTAGGTGGCCCCAGCAAGAGCCACAGGCCCAGTAGTGGTGTTGTTGGCCTTAGACAGCTTAACAGGCCCTGGTTTGGTGGAGGTGGCGAAAGCAAGGAGCACAGGCCGTGGTGTGGTGTAGATGGCCACAGCCACAGCACAGGCTCTGATTTGGTGTAGATGGCCTAAGCCAGAGTCACAGGCCCTGGTGTGGTGTAAGTTGCCTCAGTCAAAAGCACACAGGCCCTGATGTAGCGTAGATGGCCTCAGCCAGAGCCACAGGCACTGGTTTGGTGGAGGTGGCCTCAGCCAAAAGCACACAGGCCCTGGTGTGCTGTAGATGGCCTCAACTTGCAGCACAGGACTTGTGTGGTGGAGGTGGCCTCATCCTGCATCTCAGGCCCTGGTGTGCTGTAGATGGCCTCAGCCAGAGCCACAGGCCCTGGTGTGGTGTAGGTGGCCTCAGCCAGCAGCACAGGCCCTGGTGTGATTAACATGGCCTCAACCAGCAACACAGGGCCTGGTGTGGTGTAGATGGCCTCAGCCACAGCCACAGGCACTGGGGTGGTGTAGATGGCCTCAGCCAGAGCCACAGGCCCTGGGGTGGTGTAGATGGCCTCAGCCAGAGCCACAGGCCCTGGTATGGTGTAAGTTGCCTCAGTCAAAAGCACACAGGCCCTGATGTAGCGTAGATGGCCTCAACAAGCAACAAAGGCCTGGTGTGGTGTAGATGTCCTCAGACATAGCCACAGGCCCGGGTGGGGTGTAGATGGCCTCAGCCAGAGCCACAGACCCTGGGGTGGTGTAGATTGCCTCAGTCAGAAGCGGAAGCTCTGGCGTGTTGCAGTCAACCTCAGCAATCAGTAAAGGAACTGGTGTGGTGTAGATGGCCTTAGCCAGCAGCACAGGCCTTGGTGTGATTAACATGGCCTCAACCAGCAACACAGGCCCTGGAGGGGTGTAGATGGCCTCAGCCAGAGCCACAGGCCCTGGAGGGGTGTAGATGGCCTCAGCCACCAGCACAGGCTCTGATTTGGTGTAGATGGCCTAAGCCAGTGCCACAGGCCCTGGAGTGGTGTGCTGTTGATGGCCTTCACCAGAACCACAGGCCCTGGTGTAGTGTAGATGGCCTCAGCCAGAGCCACAGGCCCTGGTGTGGTGTGGTGTTGATGGCCTCAACTAGAGCCTCAGGCCCTGGTGTGATTAACCTGGCCTCAACCAGCGACACAGGCCCTGGTGTAGTGTAGATGGCCTCAGCCAGCAGCACAGGCCCTTGTGTAGTGTAAGTTTCCTCACTCAAAAGCACACAGGCCCTGGTGTGCTGTAGATGGCCTCAACCAGAGCCACAGGCCCTTGTGTGGTGTAGTTGGCCTCAGCCAGCATCACAAGCTGTGGTGTGGTGTGCTGTAGTTGGCCTTAGCCACCAGCACAGGCGCTGGCCGAGATGGCCTCAGCCAGAAGCGGAAGCTCTGGCGTGTTGCAGTCAACATCAGCAATCAGTAAAGGAACTGGTGTGGTGTATATGGCCTTAGCCACCAGCACAGGCCATGATGTAGTGTAGGTGGCCTCAGCCAGAAGCGCAAGCCCTGGTGTGTTGCAGTCAACCTCAGCCAGAGCCACTGGCCCTGTCGTGGTGTTGTTGGCCTTAGCCAGCATAACAGGCCCTGGTTTGGTGGAGGTGGCCAAAGCAAGGAGCTCAGGCCGTGGTGTTGTGTAGATGGCCTCAGCCACCAGCACAGGCTCTGATTTGGTGTAGATGACCTAAGCCAGAGCCACAGGCCCTGGTGTGGTGTAGATGGCCTCAGCCAGAGCCACAGGCCCTAGTGTGGTGTAGATTGCCTCAGGTAAAGCCAAAGGCCCTGGTATGGTGTATTTGGCCTCAGCCAGCAGCACAGGCTCTGGTGGGGTGTAGATGGCCTCAGCCAGAGCCACAGGCCCTGGTGTGGTGTGTGTTGCCTCAGTCAATAGCACACAGGCCCTGATGTAGCGTAGATGGCCTCAACAAGCAACACAGGCCTGGTGTGGTGTAGATGTCCTCAGACATAGCCACAGGAAATGGTGGGGTGTAGATGGCCTCAGCCAGAGCCACAGGCCCTGGTGTGGTGTTGTTGGCCTCAGCCAGCCGCACAGGATCTGGTGTGGTGTAGATGGCCTCAGAAAGAGCCACAGGCCCTGGTTTGGTGGAGATGGCCGGAGCCAAAAGCACACAGGCCCTGATGTGGTGTAAGTTGCCTCAGTCAAAAGCACACAGGCCCTGGTGTGGTGTAGCTGGCCTCAGCCAGAGCCACAGGCCCTGGTGTGGTGTAGGTGGCCTCAGCCAGCAGCACAGGCCGTGGTGTGAATAACATGGCCTCAACCAGCAACATAGTCCCTGGTGTGGTGTAAATGGCCTCAGCCAGAGCCACAGGCCCTGGTGTGGTGTAGGTGGCCTCAGCCAGCAGCACAGGCCGTGGTGTGATTAACATCGCCTCAACCAGCAACACAGTCCCTGGTGTGCTGTAGATGGCCTCAGCCAGGGCCACAGGCCCTGGGATGGTGTAGATGGCCTCAGCCAGATGCGGAAGCTCTGGCGTGTTGCAGTCAACCTCAGCAATCAGTAAAGGAACTGGTGTGGTGTAGATGGCCTTAGCCAGCAGCACAGGCCCTGGTGTGATTAACATGGCCTCAACCAGCAACACAGGCCTTGGAGGGGTGTAGATGGCCTCAGCCAGCAGCACAGGCCCTGGAGGGGTGTAGATGGCCTCAGCCACCCGCACAGGCTCTGATTTGGTGTACATGGCCTAAGCCAGTGACACAGGCCCTGGAGTGGTGTAGATGGCCTCAGCCAGAGCCACAGGCCCTGGTGTGGTGTAGATGGCCTCAGCCAGAGCCACAGGCACTGTTTTGGTGGAGGTGGCCTCAGCCAAAATCACACAGGCCCTGGTGTGCTGTAGATGGCCTTCACCAGAACCACAGGCCCTGGTGTAGTGTAGATGGCCTCAGCCACAGCCACAGGCCCTGGTGTGGTGTGGTGTAGATGGCCTCAGCCAGAAGCGGAAGCTCTGGCGTGTTGCAGTCAACCTCAGCAATCAGTAAAGAAACTGGTGTGGTGTACATGGCCTTAGCCACCAGCACAGGCCCTGGTGTGATTAACATGGCCTCAACCAGCAACACAGGCCCTGGAGGGGTGTAGATGGCCTCAGCCAGCAGAACAGGCCCTGGAGGGGTGTAGATGGCCTCAGCCACCAGCACAGGCTCTGATTTGGTATAGATGGCCTAAGTCAGAGCCACAGGCCCTGGTGTGCTGTAGATGGCCTCAGCCAGAGCCACAGGCCCTGGTGTGGTGTAGTTGGCCTCAACCAGCAGCACAGGCTCTGGTGGGGTGCAGATGGCCTCAGCCAGCAACACAGTCCCTGGTGTGGTGTAGATGGCCTCAGCCAGAGCCACAGTCACTGGTTTGGTGGAGGTGGCCTCAGCCACCCGCACAGGCTCTGATTTGGTGTAGATGGCCTAAGCCAGTGCCACAGGCCCTGTAGTGGTGTAGATGGCCTCAGCCAGAGCCACAGGCCCTGGTGTGCTGTAGATGGCCTTCACCAGAACCACAGGCCCTGGTGTAGTGTAGATGGCCTCAGCCAGAGCCACAGGCCCTGGTGTGGTGTGGTGTAGATGGCCTCAACCAGAGCCACAAGCCCTGGTGTGATTAACCTGGCCTCAACCAGCGACACAGGCCCTGGTGTAGTGTAGATGGCATCAGCCAGCAGCACAGGCCCTGGGGTGGTGTAGATGGCCTCAGCCAGAAGCGGAAGCTCTGGCGTGTTGCAGTCAACCTCAGCAATCAGTAAAGGAACTGGTGTGGTGTAGATGGCCTTAGCCACCAGCGCAGGCCCTGGTGTGATTAACAGGGCCTCAACCAGCAACACAGGCCCTGGTGTGGTGTAGATGGCCTCAGCCACCAGCACAGGCTCTGATTTGGTGTAGATGGCCTAAGCCAGAGCCACAGGCCCTGGAGGGGTGTAGAAAGCCTCAGCCAGAGCCACAGGCCTTGGTGTGGTGTAGATTGCCTCAGCCAAAGCCAAAGGCCCTGGTGTGGTGTAAGTTGCCTCAGTCAAAAGCACACAGGCCCTGATGTAGTGTAGATGGCCTCAACAAGCAACACAGGCCTGGTGTGGTGTAGATGTCCTCAGACATAGACACAGGCCCTGGTGGGGTGTAGATGGCCTCAGCCAGAGCCACAGGCCCTGGTGTGGTGTAGTTGGACTCAACCAGCAGCACAGGTTCTGGTGGGGAGCAGATGGCCTCAGCCAGAGCCACAGGCCCTGGTGTGGTGTAGTTGGCCACAGCCAGCAGCACAGGATGTGGTGGGGTGTAGATGGCCTCAGAAAGAACCACAGGCCCTGGTTTGGTGGAGGTGGCCTCAGCCAAAAGCACACAGGCCCTGATGTGGTGTAAGTTGCCTCAGTCAAAAGGACACAGGCCCTGGTGTGTTGTAGATGGCCTCAGCCAGAAGCACATGCCCTGGTGTGGTGTAGGTGGCCAAAGCTAGGAAAACAGGCCGTGGTGTGTTGTAGATGACCTCAACTTGCAGCACAGGACTTGGTGAGGTGGAGGTGGCCTCATCCTGCATCTCAGGCCCTGGTGTGCTGTAGATGGCCTCAGCCAAAGCCACATGCCCTGGTGTGGTGTAGGTGGCCTCAGCCAGCAGCACAGGCCCTGGTGTGATTAACATGGCCTCAACCAGCAACACAGGCCCTGGTGTGGTGTAGATGGCCTCAGCCAGAGCCACAGGCACTGGTTAGGTTGAGGTGGCCTCAGCCAAAAGCACACAGGCCCTGGTGTGCTGTAGATGGACTCAGCCAGAGCCACAGTCCCTGGTGTGGTGTAGATGGCCTCAGCCAGAGCCACAGTCACTGGTTTGGTGGAGGTGGCCTCAGCCACCCGCACAGGCTCTGATTTGGTGTAGATGGCCTAAGCCAGTGCAACAGGCCCTGTAGTGGTGTAGATGGCCTCAGCCAGAGCCACAGGCCCTGGTGTGCTGTAGATGGCCTTCACCAGAACCACAGGCCCTGGTGTAGTGTAGATGGCCTCAGCCAGAGCCACAGGCCCTGGTGTGGTGTGGTGTAGATGGCCTCAACCAGAGCCACAAGCCCTGGTGTGATTAACCTGGCCTCAACCAGCGACACAGGCCCTGGTGTAGTGTAGATGGCATCAGCCAGCAGCACAGGCCCTGGGGTGGTGTAGATGGCCTCAGCCAGAAGCGGAAGCTCTGGCGTGTTGCAGTCAACCTCAGCAATCAGTAAAGGAACTGGTGTGGTGTAGATGGCCTTAGCCACCAGCGCAGGCCCTGGTGTGATTAACATGGCCTCAACCAGCAACACAGGCCCTGGTGTGGTGTAGATGGCCTCAGCCACCAGCACAGGCTCTGATTTGGTGTAGATGGCCTAAGCCAGAGCCACAGGCCCTGGAGGGGTGTAGAAAGCCTCAGCCAGAGCCACAGGCCTTGGTGTGGTGTAGATTGCCTCAGCCAAAGCCAAAGGCCCTGGTGTGGTGTAAGTTGCCTCAGTCAAAAGCACACAGGCCCTGATGTAGTGTAGATGGCCTCAACAAGCAACACAGGCCTGGTGTGGTGTAGATGTCCTCAGACATAGACACAGGCCCTGGTGGGGTGTAGATGGCCTCAGCCAGAGCCACAGGCCCTGGTGTGGTGTAGTTGGACTCAACCAGCAGCACAGGTTCTGGTGGGGAGCAGATGGCCTCAGCCAGAGCCACAGGCCCTGGTGTGGTGTAGTTGGCCACAGCCAGCAGCACAGGATGTGGTGGGGTGTAGATGGCCTCAGAAAGAACCACAGGCCCTGGTTTGGTGGAGGTGGCCTCAGCCAAAAGCACACAGGCCCTGATGTGGTGTAAGTTGCCTCAGTCAAAAGGACACAGGCCCTGGTGTGTTGTAGATGGCCTCAGCCAGAAGCACATGCCCTGGTGTGGTGTAGGTGGCCAAAGCTAGGAAAACAGGCCGTGGTGTGTTGTAGATGACCTCAACTTGCAGCACAGGACTTGGTGAGGTGGAGGTGGCCTCATCCTGCATCTCAGGCCCTAGTGTGCTGTAGATGGCCTCAGCCAAAGCCACAGGCCCTGGTGTGGTGTAGGTGGCCTCAGCCAGCAGCACAGGCCCTGGTGTGATTAACATGGCCTCAACCAGCAACACAGGCCCTGGTGTGGTGTAGATGGCCTCAGCCAGAGCCACAGGCACTGGTTAGGTTGAGGTGGCCTCAGCCAAAAGCACACAGGCCCTGGTGTGCTGTAGATGGACTCAGCCAGAGCCACAGGTCCTGGGGTGGTGTAGATGGCCTCAGCCAGAAGCGGAAGCTCTGGCGTATTGCTGTCAACCTCAGTAATCAGTAAAGGAACTGGTGTGGTGTAGATGGCCTTAGCCACCAGCACAGGCCCTGGTGTGATTAACATTTCCTAAACCAGCAACACAGGCCCTGGTGTGGTGTAGATGGCCTCAGCCAGAGCCACAGGCCCTTGTGTGGTGTAGTTGGCCTCAGCCAGCAGCACAGGCTGTGGTGCGGTGTGCTGTAGTTGGCCTTAGCCACCAGCACATTCTCTGGTTTGGTGTAGGTGGCCTCAGCCAGAAGCATAAGACCTGGTGTGTTGCAATCATCCTCAACCAGCAGTAAAGGAACTGGTGTGGGTTAGGTGGCCTCAGCCAGAGCCACAGGCACAGGTTTGGTGGAGGTGGCCTCAGCCAAAAACACACAGGCCCTGATGGGGTGTACATGGCCTCAGCCAGCAGCACATGCCCATGTGTGTTGTAGGTGGCCAAAGCTAGGAAAACAGGCCGTGGTGTGTTGTAGATGGCCTCAACCAGCAGCACAGGCCCTGGTGTGATTAACATGGCCTCAACCAGCAACACAGGCCCTGGTGTGGTGTAGATGGCCTCAGCCAGAGCCACAGGCACTGGTTTGGTGGACATGGCCTCAGCCAAAAGCACATAGGCCCTGATGTGGTGTAGATGGCCTCAGCCAGCAGCACAGGCCCTGGTGTGATTAACATGGAATCAACCAGCAACACAGGCCCTGATGTGGAGTAGATGGCCTCAGCCAGAGCCACAGGCCCTGGTGTGGTGTGATGTAGATGGCCTCAACCAGAACCACAGGCCCTGGTGTGATTAACCTGGCCTCAACCAGCGACACAGGCCCTGTTGTAGTGTAGATGGCCTCAGCCAGCAGCACAGGCCCTTGTGTGGTGTAAGTTTCCTCAGTCAAAAGCACACAGGCCCTGATGTGGTGTAGTTGGGCAAAGTCATGAGCACAGGCCCTGGTGGGGTGTTGTAGATGGCCTGAGCTAGCAGCACAGGACTTTGTGAGGTGGAGGTGGCCTCATCCTGCAACTCAGGCCCTGGTGTGCTGTAGATGGCCTCAACCAGAGCCACAGGCCCTTGTGTGGTGTAGTTGGCCTCAGCCATCAGCACAGGCTGTGGTGTGGTGTGCTGTACCTGGCCTCAGCCACCAGCGCAGGCTCTGGTTTGGTGTAGGTGGCCTCAGCCAGAAGCATAAGACCTGGTGTGTTGCAATCATCCTCAACCAGCAGTAAATGAACTGGTGTGGGGTAGGTGGCCTCAGCCGGAGCCACAGACACTGGTTTGGTGGAGGTGGTCTCAGCCAAAACCACACAGGCCTTGATGTGGTGTAGATGGCCTCAGCCAGCAGCACATGCCCATGTGTGTTGTAGGTGGCCAAAGCTAGGAAAACAGGCCGTGGTGTGTTGTAGATGGCCTCAGCCAGCAGCACAGGCCCTGGTTTGATTAACATGGCCTCAACCAGCAACACAGGCCCTGGTGTGGTGTAGATGGCCTCAGACAGCAGCACAGGCCCTGGTGTCATTAACATGGCCTCAACCAGCAACACAGGCCCTGATGTGGAGTAGATGGCCTCAGCCAGAGCCACAGGCACTGGTTTTGGTGGAGGTGGCCTCAGCCAAAAGCACACAGGCCCTGATGTGGTGTAAGTTGCCTCAGCCAAAAGCACACAGGCCCTGGTGTGGTGTAGCTGGCCTCAGCCAGAAGCACATGCCCATGTGTGTTGTAGGTGACCAAAACTAGTAAAACAGGCCGTGGTGTGTTGTAGATGGCCTCAAATTGCAGCACAGGACTTGGTGAGGTGGAGGTGGCCTCATCCTGCATCTCAGGCCCTGGTGTGCTGTAGATGGCCTCAGCCAGAGCCACAGGCACTGGTGTGGTGTAGGTGGCCTCAGCCAGCAGCACAGGCCCTGGTGTGATTAACATGGCCTCAACCAGCAACACAGGCCGTGGTGTGGTGTAGATGGCCTCAGCCAGAGCCACAGGCACTGGTTTGGTGGAGGTGGCCTCAGCCAAAAGCACACAGGCCCTGGTGTGCTGTAGATGGACTCTGCCAGCAGCACAGGCCCTGGAGGGGTGTAGATGGCCTCAGCCAGCAGCACAGGCCCTGGTGTGATTAACATGGCCTAAACCAGCAACACAGGCCCTGGTGTGGTGTAGATGGGCTCAGCCAGCAGCACAGGCCCTGGAGGGGTGTAGATGGCCTCAGCCACCAGCACAGGCCCTGGAGGGGTGTAGATGGCCTCAGCCACCAGCACAGGCTCTGATTTGGTGTAGATGGCCTAAGCCAGAGCCACAGGCCCTGTTGTAGTGTAGATGGCCTCAGCCAGAGCCACAGGCCTTGGTGTGGTGTAGATTGCCTCAGCCAAAGCCAAAGGCCCTTGTGTGGTGTATTTCGCCTCAGCCAGCAGCACAAGCTCTGGTGGGGTGTAGATGGCCTCAGCCAGAGCCACAGGCCCTGGTGTGGTGTAAGTTGCCTCAGTCAAAAGCACACAGGCCCTGATGTAGTGTAGATGGCCTCAACAATCAACACAGGCCCTGGTGTCGATGACCTCAGCCAGAGCCACAGGCACTGGTGTGCTGTAGTTGGCCTCAGCCTGAGCCACAGGCCCTGGGGTGGTGTAGATTGCCTCAGCCGAAGCCAAAGGCCCTGGTGTGGTGTAGATGGCCTCAGCCAGAGTCACAGGCACTGGTTTGGTGGAGGTGGCCTCAGCCAAAAGCACACAGGCCCTGGTGTGCTGTAGATGGCCTTCACAAGAACCACAGGCCCTGGTGTAGTGTAGATGGCCTCAGCCAGAGCCACAGGCCCTGGTGTGGTGTGGTGTTGATGGCCTCAACTAGAGCCACAGGCCCTGGTGTGATTAACCTGGCCTCAACCAGCGACACAGGCCCTGGTGTAGTGTAGATGGCCTCAGCCGGCAGCACAGGCCCTTGTGTAGTGTAAGTTTCCTCAGTCAAAAGCACACAGGCCCTGATGTGGTGTAGTTGGCCAAAGTCATGAGAACAGGCCCTGGTGGGGTGTTGTAGATGGCCTGAGCTAGCAGCACAGGACTTGGTGAGGTGGAGTTGGCCTCAGCCAGCAGCACAGGCCCTGGTGTGATTAACATGGCCTCAACCAGCAACACAGGCAATTGTGTGGTGTAGTTGGCCTCAGCCAGCATCACAAGCTGTGGTGTGGTGTGCTGTAGTTGGCCTTAGCCACCAGCACAGGCGCTGGCCGAGATGGCCTCAGCCAGAAGCGGAAGCTCTGGCGTGTTGCAGTCTACATCAGCAATCAGTAAAGGAACTGGTGTGGTGTATATGGCCTTAGCCACCAGCACAGGCCCTGATGTAGTGTAGGTGGCCTCAGCCAGAAGCGCAAGCCCTGGTGTGTTGCAGTCAACCTCAGCCAGAGCCACTGGCCCTGTCGTGGTGTTGTTGGCCTTAGCCAGCATAACAGGCCCTGGTTTGGTGGAGGTGGCCAAAGCAAGGAGCTCAGGCCGTGGTGTTGTGTAGATGGCCTCAGCCACCAGCACAGGCTCTGATTTGGTGTAGATGACCTAAGCCAGAGCCACAGGCCCTGGTGTGGTGTAGATGGCCTCAGCCAGAGCCACAGGCCCTAGTGTGGTGTAGATTGCCTCAGCCAGCAGCACAGGCTCTGGTGGGGTGTAGATGGTCTCAGCCAGAGCCACAGGACCTGGTGTGGTGTGTGTTGCCTCAGTCAAAAGCACACAGGCCCTGATGTAGCGTAGATGGCCTCAACAAGCAATACAGGCCTGGTGTGGTGTAGATGTCCTCAGACATAGCCACAGGCCCTGGTGGGGTGTAGATGGCCTCAGCCAGAGCCACAGGCCCTGGTGTGGTGTTGTTGGCCTCAGCCAGCCGCACAGGATCTGGTGTGGTGTAGATGGCCTCAGAAAGAGCCACAGGCCCTGGTTTGGTGGAGATGGCCGGAGCGAAAAGCACACAGGCCCTGATGTGGTGTAAGTTGCCTCAGTCAAAAGCACACAGGCCCTGGTGTGGTGTAGCTGGCCTCAGCCAGAGCCACAGGCCCTGGTGTGGTGTAGGTGGCCTCAGCCAGCAGCACAGGCCGTGGTGTGAATAACATGGCCTCAACCAGCAACACAGTCCCTGGTGTGGTGTAGATGGCCTCAGCCAGAGCCACAGGCCCTGGTGTGGTGTAGGTGGCCTCAGCCAGCAGCACAGGCCGTGGTGTGATTAACATGGCCTCAACCAGCAACACAGTCCATGGTGTGGTGTAGATGGCCTCAGCCAGAGCCACAGGCACTGGTTTGGTGGAGGTGGCATCAGCCAAAAGCACACAGGCCCTGGTGTGCTGTAGATGGCCTCAGCCAGGGCCACAGGCCCTGGGATGTTGTAGATGGCCTCAGCCAGATGCGGAAGCTCTGGCGTGTTGCAGTCAACCTCAGCAATCAGTAAAGGAACTGGTGTGGTGTAGATGGCCTTAGCCAGCAGCACAGGCCCTGGAGTGATTAACATGGCCTCAACCAGCAACACAGGCCCTGGAGGGGTGTAGATGGCCTCAGCCAGCAGCACAGGCCCTGGAGGGGTGTAGATGGCCTCAGCCACCCGCACAGGCTCTGAATTGGTGTAGATGGCCTAAGCCAGTGCCACAGGCCCTGGAGTGGTGTAGATGGCCTCAGCCAGAGCCACAGGCCCTGGTGTGGTGTAGATGGCCTCAGCCAGAGCCACAGGCACTGTTTTGGTGGAGGTGGCCTCAGCCAAAATCACAAAGGCCCTGGTGTGCTGTAGATGGCCTTCACCAGAACCACAGGCCCTGGTGTAGTGTAGATGGCCTCAGCCACAGCCACAGGCCCTGGTGTGGTGTGGTGTAGATGGCCTCAGCCAGAAGCGGAAGCTCTGGCGTGTTGCAGTCAACCTCAGCAATCAGTAAAGAAACTGGTGTGGTGTACATGGCCTTAGCCACCAGCACAGGCCCTGGTGTGATTAACATGGCCTCAACCAGCAACACAGGCCCTGGAGGGGTGTAGATGGCCTCAGCCAGCAGCACAGGCCCTGGAGGGGTGTAGATGGCCTCAGCCACCAGCACAGGCTCTGATTTGGTGTAGATGGCCTAAGTCAGAGCCACAGGCCCTGGTGTGGTGTAGATGGCCTCAGCCAGAGCCACAGGCCCTGGTGTGGTGTAAGTTGCCTCAGTCAAAAGCACACAGGCCCTGATGTAGTGTAGATGGCCTCAACAAGCAACACAGGCCTGGTGTGGTGTAGATGTCCTCAGACATAGCAACAGGCCCTGGTGGGGTGTAGATGGCCTCTGCCAGAGCCACAGGCCCTGGTGTGGTGTAGTTGGCCTCAACCAGCAGCACAGGCTCTGGTGGGGTGCAGATGGCCTCAGCCAGAGCCACAGGCCCTGATGTGGTGTAGTTGGCCTCAACCAGCAGCACAGGCTCTGGTGGGGTGCAGATGGCCTCAGCCAGCAACACAGTCCCTGGTGTGGTGTAGATGGCCTCAGCCAGAGCCACAGTCACTGGTTTGGTGGCGGTGGCCTCAGCCAAAAGCACAGGATGGTGTGGTGTGCTGTAGTTGGCCTTAGCCACCAGCGCAGGCTCTGGTGTGATTAACATGGCCTCAACCAGCAACACAGGCCCTGGAGGGGTGTAGATGGCCTCAGCCAGCAGCACAGGCCCTGGAGGGGTGTAGATGGCCTCAGCCACCCGCACAGACTCTGATTTGGTGTAGATGGCCTAAGCCAGTGCCACAGGCCCTGTAGTGGTGTAGATGGCCTCAGCCAGAGCCACAGGCCCTGGTGTGGTGTAGATGGCCTCAGCCAGAGCCACAGGCACTGTTTTGGTGGAGGTGGCCTCAGCCAAAATCACACAGGCCCTGGTGTGGTGTAGTTGGCCTCAACCAGCAGCACAGGCCCTGGTGGGGTGCAGATGGCCTTAGCCACCAGCACAGGCTCTGATTTGGTGTAGATGGCCTAAGCCAGAGCCACAGGCCCTGGAGGGGTGTAGAAAGCCTAAGCCAGAGCCACAGGCCTTGGTGTGGTGTAGATTGCCTCAGCGAAAGCCAAAGGACCTGGTGTGGTGTATTTCGCTTCAGCCAGCAGCACAGGCTCTGGTGGGGTGTAGATGGCCTCAGTCAGAGCCACAAGCCCTGGTGTGGTGTAAGTTGCCTCAGTCAAAAGCACACAGGCCCTGATGTAGTGTAGATGGCCTCAACAAGCAACAGAGGCCTGGTGTGGTGTAGATGTCCTCAGACATAGCCACAGGCCCTGGTGGGGTGTAGATGGCCTCAGCCAGAGCCACAGGCCCTGGTGTGGTGTAGTTGGACTCAACCAGCAGCACAGGTTCTGGTGGGGAGCAGATGGCCTCAGCCAGAGCCACAGGCCCTGGTGTGGTGTAGTTGGCCTCAGCCAGCAGCACAGGATCTGGTGTGGTGTAGATGGCCTCAGAAAGAACCACAGGCCCTGGTTTGGTGGAGGTGGCCTCAGCCAAAAGCACACAGGCCCTGATGTGGTGTAAGTTGCCTCAGTCAAAAGGACACAGGCCCTGGTGTGGTGTAGGTGGCCTCAGCCAGCAGCACAGGCCCTGGTGTGATTAACATGGCCTCAACCAGCAACACAGGCCCTGGTGTGGTGTAGATGGCCTCAGCCAGAGCCACAGGCACTGGTTTGGTGGAGGTGGCCTCAGCCAACAGCACACAGGCCCTGGTGTGCTGTAGATGGACTCTGCCAGCAGCACAGGCCCTGGAGGGGTGTAGATGGCCTCAGCCAGCAGCACAGGCCGTGGTGTGATTAACATGGCCTCAAAAAGCAACACAAGCCCTGGTGTGGTGTAGATGGGCTCAGCCAGCAGCACAGGCCCTGGAGGGGTGTAGATGGCCTCAGCCAGCCGCACAGGCCCTGGAGGGGTGTAGATGGCCTCAGCCAGCAGCACAGGCTCTGATTTGGTGTAGATGGCCTAAGCCAGAGCCAGAGGCCCTGTTGTAGTGTAGATGGCCTCAGCCAGAGCCACAGGCCTTGGTGTGGTGTAGATTGCCTCAGCCAAAGCCAAAGGCCCTTGTGTGGTGTATTTCGCCTCAGCCAGCAGCACAGGCTCTGGTGGGGTGTAGATGGCCTCAGCCAGAGCCACAGGCCCTGGTGTGGTGTAAGTTGCCTCAGTCGAAAGCACACAGGCCCTGATGTAGTGTAGATGGCCTCAACAATCAACACAGGCCCTGGTGTGCTGTAGATGACCTCAGCCAGAGCCACAGGCACTGGTGTGCTGTAGTTGGCCTCAGCCTGAGCCACAGGCCCTGGGGTGGTGTAGATGGCCTCAGTCAGAAGCGGAAGCTCTGGTGTGTTGCAGTCAACCTCAGCAATCAGTAAAGAAACTGGTGTGGTGTAGATGGCCTTAGCCAGCAGCACAGGCCTTGGTGTGATTAACATGGCCTCAACCAGCAACACAGGCCCTGGAGTCGTGTGGATGGCCTCAGCCAGAGCCACAGGCCCTGGTGTGGTGTAGATTGCCTCAGCCGAAGCCAAAGGCCCTGGTGTGGTGTAGATGGCCTCAGCCAGAGTCACAGGCACTGGTTGGTGGAGGTGGCCTCAGCCAAAAGCACACAGGCCCTGGTGTGCTGTAGATGGCCTTCACAAGAACCACAGGCCCTGGTGTAGTGTAGATGGCCTCAGCCAGAGCCACAGGCCCTGGTGTGGTGTGGTGTTGATGGCCTCAACTAGAGCCACAGGCCCTGGTGTGATTAACCTGGCCTCAACCAGCGACACAGGCCCTGGTGTAGTGTAGATGGCCTCAGCCAGCAGCACAGGCCCTTGTGTAGTGTAAGTTTCCTCAGTCAAAAGCACACAGGCCCTGATGTGGTGTAGTTGGCCAAAGTCATGAGAACAGGCCCTGGTGGGGTGTTGTAGATGGCCTGAGCTAGCAGCACAGGACTTGGTGAGGTGGAGTTGGCCTCATCCTGCAACTCAGGCCCTGGTGTGCTGTAGATGGCCTCAACCAGAGCCACAGGCCCTTGTGTGGTGTAGTTGGCCTCAGCCAGCATCACAAGCTGTGGTGTGGTGTGCTGTAGTTGGCCTTAGCCACCAGCACAGGCGCTGGCCGAGATGGCCTCAGCCAGAAGCGGAAGCTCTGGCGTGTTGCAGTCAACATCAGCAATCAGTAAAGGAACTGGTGTGGTGTATATGGCCTTAGCCACCAGCACAGGCCCTGATGTAGTGTAGGTGGCCTCAGCCAGAAGCGCAAGCCCTGGTGTGTTGCAGTCAACCTCAGCCAGAGCCACTGGCCCTGTCGTGGTGTTGTTGGCCTTAGCCAGCATAACAGGCCCTGGTTTGGTGGAGGTGGCCAAAGCAAGGAGCTCAGGCCGTGGTGTTGTGTAGATGGCCTCAGCCCCCAGCACAGGCTCTGATTTGGTGTAGATGACCTAAGTCAGAGCCACAGGCCCTGGTGTGGTGTAGATGGCCTCAGCCAGAGCCACAGGCCCTAGTGTGGTGTAGATTGCCTCAGCCAAAGCCAAAGGCCCTGGTATGGTGTATTTGGCCTCAGCCAGCAGCACAGGCTCTGGTGGGGTGTAGATGGCCTCAGCCAGAGCCACAGGACCTGGTTTGGTGTGTGTTGCCTCAGTCAAAAGCACACAGGCCCTGATGTAGCGTAGATGGCCTCAACAAGCAACACAGGCCTGGTGTGGTGTATTTGTCCTCAGACATAGCCACAGGCCCTGGTGGGGTGTAGATGGCCTCAGCCAGAGCCACAGGCCCTGGTTTGGTGTTGTGGGCTCAGCCAGCCGCACAGGATCTGGTGTGGTGTAGATGGCCTCAGAAAGAGCCACAGGCCCTGGTTTGGTGGACATGGCCGGAGCCAAAAGCACACAGGCCCTGATGTGGTGTAAGTTGCCTCAGTCAAAAGCACACAGGCCCTGGTGTGGTGTAGCTGGCCTCAGCCAGAGCCACAGGCCCTGGTGTGGTGTAGGTGGCCTCAGCCAGCAGCACAGGCCGTGGTGTGAATAACATGGCCTCAACCAGCAACACAGTAACTGGTGTGGTGTAGATGGCCTCAGCCAGAGCCACAGGCCCTGGTGTGGTGTAGGTGGCCTCAGCCAGCAGCACAGGCCGTGGTGTGATTAACATGGCCTCAACCAGCAACACAGTCCATGGTGTGGTGTAGATGGCCTCAGCCAGAGCCACAGGCACTGGTTTGGTGGAGGTGGCATCAGCCAGATGCGGAAGCTCTGGCGTGTTGCAGTCAACCTCAGCAATCAGTAAAGGAACTGGTGTGGTGTAGATGGCCTTAGCCAGCAGCACAGGCCCTGGTGTGATTAACATGGCCTCAACCAGCAACACAGGCCCTGGAGGGGTGTAGATGGCCTCAGCCAGCAGCACAGGCCCTGGAGGGGTGTAGATGGCCTCAGCCACCCACACAGGCTCTGAATTGGTGTAGATGGCCTAAGCCAGTGCCACAGGCCCTGGAGTGGTGTAGATGGCCTCAGCCAGAGCCACAGGCCCTGGTGTGGTGTAGATGGCCTCAGCCAGAGCCACAGGCACTGTTTTGGTGGAGGTGGCCTCAGCCAAAATCACAAAGGCCCTGGTGTGCTGTAGATGGCCTTCACCAGAACCATAGGCCCTGGTGTAGTGTAGATGGCCTCAGCCACAGCCACAGGCCCTGGTGTGGTGTGGTGTAGATGGCCTCAACCAGAGCCACAGGCCCTGGTGTGGTGTAAGTTGCCTCAGTAAAAAACACACAGGCCCTGATGTAGTGTAGATGGCCTCAACAAGCAACACAGGCCTGGTGTGGTGTAGATGTCCTCAGACATAGCAACAGGCCCTGGTGGGGTGTAGATGGCCTCAGCCAGAGCCACAGGCCCTGGTGTGGTGTAGTTGGCCTCAACCAGCAGCACAGGCTCTGGTGGGGTGCAGATGGCCTCAGCCAGAGCCACAGGCCCTGGTGTGGTGTAGATGGCCTCAGCCAGAGCCACAGGCACTGTTTTGGTGGAGGTGGCCTCAGCCAAAATCACAAAGGCCCTGGTGTGCTGTAGATGGCCTTCACCAGAACCACAGGCCCTGGTGTAGTGTAGATGGCCTCAGCCACAGCCACAGGCCCTGGTGTGGTGTGGTGTAGATGGCCTCAGCCAGAAGCGGAAGCTCTGGCGTGTTGCAGTCAACCTCAGCAATCAGTAAAGAAACTGGTGTGGTGTACATGGCCTTAGCCACCAGCACAGGCCCTGGTGTGATTAACATGGCCTCAACCAGCAACACAGGCCCTGGAGGGGTGTAGATGGCCTCAGCCAGCAGCACAGGCCCTGGAGGGGTGTAGATGGCCTCAGCCACCAGCACAGGCTCTGATTTGGTGTAGATGGCCTAAGTCAGAGCCACAGGCCCTGGTGTGGTGTAGATGGCCTCAGCCAGAGCCACAAGCCCTGGTGTGGTGTAAGTTGCCTCAGTCAAAAGCACACAGGCCCTGATGTAGTGTAGATGGCCTCAACAAGCAACACAGGCCTGGTGTGGTGTAGATGTCCTCAGACATAGCAACAGGCCCTGGTGGGGTGTAGATGGCCTCTGCCAGAGCCACAGGCCCTGGTGTGGTGTAGTTGGCCTCAACCAGCAGCACAGGCTGTGGTGGGGTGCAGATGGCCTCAGCCAGAGCCACAGGCCCTGGTGTGGTGTAGTTGGCCTCAACCAGCAGCACAGGCTCTGGTGGGGTGCAGATGGCCTCAGCCAGCAACACAGTCCCTGGTGTGGTGTAGATGGCCTCAGCCAGAGCCACAGTCACTGGTTTGGTGGAGGTGGCCTCAGCCAAAAGCACAGGATGGTGTGGTGTGCTGTAGTTGGCCTTAGCCACCAGCGCAGGCTCTGGTGTGATTAACATGGCCTCAACCAGCAACACAGGCCCTGGAGGGGTGTAGATGGCCTCAGCCAGCAGCACAGGCCCTGGAGGGGTGTAGATGGCCTCAGCCACCCGCACAGACTCTGATTTGGTGTAGATGGCCTAAGCCAGTGCCACAGGCCCTGTAGTGGTGTAGATGGCCTCAGCCAGAGCCACAGGCCCTGGTGTGGTGTAGATGGCCTCAGCCAGAGCCACAGGCACTGTTTTGGTGGAGGTGGCCTCAGCCAAAATCACACAGGCCCTGGTGTGGTGTAGTTGGCCTCAACCAGCAGCACAGGCTCTGGTGGGGTGCAGATGGCCTTAGCCACCAGCACAGGCTCTGATTTGGTGTAGATGGCCTAAGCCAGAGCCACAGGCCCTGGAGGGGTGTAGAAAGCCTAAGCCAGAGCCACAGGCCTTGGTGTGGTGTAGATTGCCTCAGCGAAAGCCAAAGGACCTGGTGTGGTGTATTTCGCTTCAGCCAGCAGCACAGGCTATGGTGGGGTGTAGATGGCCTCAGCCAGAGCCACAAGCCCTGGTGTGGTGTAAGTTGCCTCAGTCAAAAGCACACAGGCCCTGATGTAGCGTAGATGGCCTCAACAAGCAACAGAGGCCTGGTGTGGTGTAGATGTCCTCAGACATAGCCACAGGCCCTGGTGGGGTGTAGATGGCCTCAGCCAGAGCCACAGGCCCTGGTGTGGTGTAGTTGGACTCAACCAGCAGCACAGGTTCTGGTGGGGAGCAGATGCCCTCAGCCAGAGCCACAGGCCCTGGTGTGGTGTAGTTGGCCTCAGCCAGCAGCACAGGATCTGGTGGGGTGTAGATGGCCTCAGAAAGAACCACAGGCCCTGGTTTGGTGGAGGTGGCCTCAGCCAAAAGCACACAGGCCCTGATGTGGTGTAAGTTGCCTCAGTCAAAAGGACACAGGCCCTGGTGTGGTGTAGGTGGCCTCAGCCAGCAGCACAGGCCCTGGTGTGATTAACATGGCCTCAACCAGCAACACAGGCCCTGGTGTGTTGTAGATGGCCTCAGCCAGAGCCACAGGCACTGGTTTGGTGGAGGTGGCCTCAGCCAAAAGCACACAGGCCCTGGTGTGCTGTAGATGGACTCTGCCAGCAGCACAGGCCCTGGAGGGGTGTAGATGGCCTCAGCCAGCAGCACAGGCCCTGGTGTGATTAACATGGCCTCAAAAAGCAACACAAGCCCTGGTGTGGTGTAGATGGGCTCAGCCAGCAGCACAGGCCCTGGAGGGGTGTAGATGGCCTCAGCCAGCCGCACAGGCCCTGGAGGGGTGTAGATGGCCTCAGCCAGCAGCACAGGCTCTGATTTGGTGTAGATGGCCTAAGCCAGAGCCACAGGCCCTGTTGTAGTGTAGATGGCCTCAGCCAGAGCCACAGGCCTTGGTGTGGTGTAGATTGCCTCAGCCAAAGCCAAAGGCCCTTGTGTGGTGTATTTCGCCTCAGCCAGCAGCACAGGCTCTGGTGGGGTGTAGATGGCCTCAGCCAGAGCCACAGGCCCTGGTGTGGTGTAAGTTGCCTCAGTCGAAAGCACACAGGCCGTGATGTAGTGTAGATGGCCTCAACAATCAACACAGGCCCTGGTGTGCTGTAGATGACCTCAGCCAGAGCCACAGGCACTGGTGTGCTGTAGTTGGCCTCAGCCTGAGCCACAGGCCCTGGGGTGGTGTAGATGGCCTCAGTCAGAAGCTGAAGCTCTGGTGTGTTGCAGTCAACCTCAGCAATCAGTAAAGAAACTGGTGTGGTGTAGATGGCCTTAGCCAGCAGCACAGGCCTTGGTGTGATTAACATGGCCTCAACCAGCAACACAGGCCCTGGAGTCGTGTAGATGGCCTCAGCCAGAGCCACAGGCCCTGGTGTGGTGTAGATTGCCTCAGCCGAAGCCAAAGGCCCTGGTGTGGTGTAGATGGCCTCAGCCAGAGTCACAGGCACTGGTTGGTGGAGGTGGCCTCAGCCAAAAGCACACAGGCCCTGGTGTGCTGTAGATGGCCTTCACAAGAACCACAGGCCCTGGTGTAGTGTAGATGGCCTCAGCCAGAGCCACAGGCCCTGGTGTGGTGTGGTGTTGATGGCCTCAACTAGAGCCACAGGCCCTGGTGTGATTAACCTGGCCTCAACCAGCGACACAGGCCCTGGTGTAGTGTAGATGGCCTCAGCCAGCAGCACAGGCCCTTGTGTAGTGTAAGTTTCCTCAGTCAAAAGCACACAGGCCCTGATGTGGTGTAGTTGGCCAAAGTCATGAGAACAGGCCCTGGTGGGGTGTTGTAGATGGCCTGAGCTAGCAGCACAGGACTTGGTGAGGTGGAGTTGGCCTCATCCTGCAACTCAGGCCCTGGTGTGCTGTAGATGGCCTCAACCAGAGCCACAGGCCCTTGTGTGGTGTAGTTGGCCTCAGCCAGCATCACAAGCTGTGGTGTGGTGTGCTGTAGTTGGCCTTAGCCACCAGCACAGGCGCTGGCCGAGATGGCCTCAGCCAGAAGCGGAAGCTCTGGCGTGTTGCAGTCAACATCAGCAATCAGTAAAGGAACTGGTGTGGTGTATATGGCCTTAGCCACCAGCACAGGCCCTGATGTAGTGTAGGTGGCCTCAGCCAGAAGCGCAAGCCCTGGTGTGTTGCAGTCAACCTCAGCCAGAGCCACTGGCCCTGTCGTGGTGTTGTTGGCCTTAGCCACCATAACAGGCCCTGGTTTGGTGGAGGTGGCCAAAGCAAGGAGCTCAGGCCGTGGTGTTGTGTAGATGGCCTCAGCCACCAGCACAGGCTCTGATTTGGTGTAGATGACCTAAGCCAGAGCCACAGGCCCTGGTGTGGTGTAGATGGCCTCAGCCAGAGCCACAGGCCCTAGTGTGGTGTAGATTGCCTCAGCCAAAGCCAAAGGCCCTGGTATGGTGTATTTGGCCTCAGCCAGCAGCACAGGCTCTGGTGGGGTGTAGATGGCCTCAGCCAGAGCCACAGGACCTGGTGTGGTGTGTGTTGCCTCAGTCAAAAGCACACAGGCCCTGATGTAGCGTAGATGGCCTCAACAAGCAACACAGGCCTGGTGTGGTGTATATGTCCTCAGACATAGCCACAGGCCCTGGTGGGGTGTAGATGGCCTCAGCCAGAGCCACAGGCCCTGGTGTGGTGTTGTGGGCTCAGCCAGCCGCACAAGATCTGGTGTGGTGTAGATGGCCTCAGAAAGAGCCACAGGCCCTGGTTTGGTGGAGATGGCCGGAGCCAAAAGCACACAGGCCCTGATGTGGTGTAAGTTGCCTCAGTCAAAAGCACACAGGCCCTGGTGTGGTGTAGCTGGCCTCAGCCAGAGCCACAGGCCCTGGTGTGGTGTAGGTGGCCTCAGCCAGCAGCACAGGCCGTGGTGTGAATAACATGGCCTCAACCAGCAACACAGTAACTGGTGTGGTGTAGATGGCCTCAGCCAGAGCCACAGGCCCTGGTGTGGTGTAGGTGGCCTCAGCCAGCAGCACAGGCCGTGGTGTGATTAACATGGCCTCAACCAGCAACACAGTCCATGGTGTGGTGTAGATGGCCTCAGCCAGAGCCACAGGCACTGGTTTGGTGGAGGTGGCATCAGCCAAAAGCACACAGGCCCTGGTGTGCTGTAGATGGCCTCAGCCAGGGCCACAGGCCCTGGGATGTTGTAGATGGCCTCAGCCAGATGCGGAAGCTCTGGCGTGTTGCAGTCAACCTCAGCAATCAGTAAAGGAACTGGTGTGGTGTAGATGGCCTTAGCCAGCAGCACAGGCCCTGGTGTGATTAACATGGCCTCAACCAGCAACACAGGCCCTGGAGGGGTGTAGATGGCCTCAGCCAGCAGCACAGGCCCTGGAGGGGTGTAGATGGCCTCAGCCACCCGCACAGGCTCTGAATTGGTGTAGATGGCCTAAGCCAGTGCCACAGGCCCTGGAGTGGTGTAGATGGCCTCAGCCAGAGCCACAGGCCCTGGTGTGGTGTAGATGGCCTCAGCCAGAGCCACAGGCACTGTTTTGGTGGAGGTGGCCTCAGCCAAAATCACAAAGGCCCTGGTGTGCTGTAGATGGCCTTCACCACAACCATAGGCCCTGGTGTAGTGTAGATGGCCTCAGCCACAGCCACAGGCCCTGGTGTGGTGTGGTGTAGATGGCCTCAACCAGAGCCACAGGCCCTGGTGTGGTGTAAGTTGCCTCAGTAAAAAACACACAGGCCCTGATGTAGTGTAGATGGCCTCAACAAGCAACACAGGCCTGGTGTGGTGTAGATGTCCTCAGACATAGCAACAGGCCCTGGTGGGGTGTAGATGGCCTCAGCCAGAGCCACAGGCCCTGGTGTGGTGTAGATGGCCTCAACCAGAGCCACAAGCCCAGGTGTTTTTAACCTGGCCTCAACCAGCGACACAGGCCCTGGTGTAGTGTAGATGGCCTCAGCCAGCAGCACAGGCCCTGGGGTGGTGTAGATGGCCTCAGCCAGAAGCGGAAGCTCTGGCGTGTTGCAGTCAACCTCAGCAATCAGTAAAGGAACTGGTGTGGTGTAGATGGCCTTAGCCACCAGCACAGGCCCTGGTGTGATTAACAGGGCCTCAACCAGCAACACAGGCCCTGGTGTGGTGTAGCTGGCCTCAGCCAGAAGCACATGCCCATGTGTGTTGTAGGTGGCCAAAACTAGTAAAACAGGCCGTGGTGTGTTGTAGATGGCCTCAAATTGCAGCACAGGACTTGGTGAGGTGGAGGTGGCCTCATCCTGCATCTCAGGCCCTGGTCTGCTGTAGATGGCCTCAGCCAGAGCCACAGGCCCTGGTGTGGTGTAGGTGGCCTCAGCCAGCAGCACAGGCCCTGGTGTGATTAACATGGCCTCAACCAGCAACACAGGCCCTGGTGTGGTGTAGATGGCCTCAGCCACAGCCACAGGCACTGTTTTGGTGGAGGTGGCCTCAGCCAAAAGCACACAGGCCCTGGTGTGCTGTAGATGGCCTCAGCCAGAGCCACAGGACCTGGGGTGGTGTAGATGGCCTCAGCCAGAAGCGGAAGCCCTGGCGTGTTGCAGTCAACCTCAGCAATCAGTAAAGGAACTGGTGTGGTGTAGATGGCCTTAGCCACCAGCACAGGCCCTGGTGTGATTAACATGGCCTCAACCAGCAACACAGGCCCTGGTGTGGTGTAGATGGCCTCAGCCAGCAGCACAGGCCCTGGAGGGGTGTAGATAGCCTCAGCCAGCAGCACAGGCCCTGGAGGGGTGTAGATGGCCTCAGCCACCAGCACAGGCTCTGATTTGGTGTAGATGGCCTAAGCCAGAGCCACAGGCCCTGTTGTGGTGTAGATGGCCTCAGCCAGAGCCACAGGCCTTGGTGTGGTGTAGATTGCCTCAGCCAAAGCCAAAGGCCCTGGTGTGGTGTATTTCGCCTCAGCCAGCAGCACAGGCTCTGGTGGGGTGTAGATGGCCTCAGCCAGAGCCACAGGCCCTGGTGTGGTGTAAGTTGCCTCAGTCAAAAGCACACAGGCCCTGATGTAGTGTAGATGGCCTCAACAAGCAACACAGTCCCTGGTGTGGTGTAGATGGCCTCAGCCAGAGCCACAGGCCCTGGTGTGGTGTAGTTGGCCTCAGCCAGCAGCACAGGATCTGGTGGGGTGTAGATGGCCTCAGAAAGAACCACAGGCCCTGGTTTGGTGGAGGTGGCCTCAGCCAAAAGCACACAGGCCCTGATGTGGTGTAAGTTGCCTCAGTCAAAAGGACACAGGCCCTGGTGTGGTGTAGATGGCCTCAGCCAGAAGCACATGCCCATGTGTGTTGTAGGTGGCCAAAGCTAGGAAAACAGGCCGTGGTGTGTTGTAGATGGCCTCAACTTGCAGCACAGGACTTGGTGAGGTGGAGGTGGCCTCATCCTGCATCTCAGGCCCTGGTGTGCTTTAGATGTCCTCAGCCAGAGCCACAGGCCCTGGTGTGGTGTAGGTGGCCTCAACCAGCAGCACAGGCCCTGGTGTGATTAACATGGCCTCAACCAGCAACACAGGCCCTGGTGTGGTGTAGATTTCCTCAGCCAGAGCCACAGGCACTGGTTAGGGGGAGGTGGCCTCAGCCAAAAGCACACAGGCCCTGGTGTGCTGTAGATGGACTCAGCCACAGCCACAGGCCCTGGGGTGTTGTAGATGGCCTCAGCCAGAAGCGGAAGCTCTGGCGTTTTGCAGTCAACCTCAGTAATCAGTAAAGGAACTGGTGAGGTGTAGATGGCCTTAGCCACCAGCACAGGCCCTTGTGTGGTGTAAGTTTCCTCAGTCAAAAGCACACAGGCCCTGATGTGGTGTAGTTGGCCAAAGTCATGAGCACAGGCCCTGGTGGGGTGTTGGAGATGGCCTGAGCTAGCAGTACAGGACTTGGTGAGGTGGAGGTGGCCACATCCTGCAACTCAGGCCCTGGTGTGCTGTAGATGGCCTTAACCAGAGCCACAGGCCCTGGTATGGTGTAGATTGCCTCACCCAGAGCCACAGGCCCTTGTGTGGTGTAGTTGGCCTCAGCCAGCAGCACAGGCTGTGGTGTGGTGTGCTGTAGTTGGCCTTAGCCACCAGCACATTCTCTGGTTTGGTGTAGGTGGCCTCAGCCAGAAGCATAAGACCTGGTGTGTTGCAATCATCCTCAACCAGCAGTAAAGGAACTGGTGTGGGTTAGGTGGCCTCAGCAAGAGCCACAGGCACAGGTTTGGTGGAGGTGGCCTCAGCCAAAAACACACAGGCCCTGATGGGGTGTACATGGCCTCAGCCAGCACAAAATGCCCATGTGTGTTGTAGGTGGCCAAAGCTAGGAAAACAGGCCGTGGTGTGTTGTAGATGGCCTCAACCAGCAGCACAGGCCCTGGTGTGATTAACATGGCCTCAACCAGCAACACAGGCCCTGGTGTGGTGTAGATGGCCTCAGCCAGAGCCACAGGCACTGGTTTGGTGGACATGGCCTCAGCCAAAAGCACATAGGCCCTGATGTGGTGTAGATGGCCTCAGCCAGCAGCACAGGCCCTGGTGTGATTAACATGGAATCAACCAGCAACACAGGCCCTGATGTGGAGTAGATGGCCTCAGCCAGAGCCACAGGCCCTGGTGTGGTGTGGTGTAGATGGCCTCAGCCAGAAGCGGAAGCTCTGGCGTGTTGCAGTCAACCTCAGCAATCAGTAAAGAAACTGGTGTGGTGTACATGGCCTTAGCCACCAGCACAGGCCCTGGTGTGATTAACATGGCCTCAACCAGCAACACAGGCCCTGGAGGGGTGTAGATGGCCTCAGCCAGCAGCACAGGCCCTGGAGGGGTGTAGATGGCCTCAGCCACCAGCACAGGCTCTGATTTGGTGTAGATGGCCTAAGCCAGAGCCACAGGCCCTGGTGTGGTGTAGATGGCCTCAGCCAGAGCCACAGGCCTTGGTGTGGTGTAGATTGCCTCAGCCAAAGCCAAAGGCCCTGGTGTGGTGTATTTCGCCTCAGCCAGCAGCACAGGCTCTGGTGGGGAGCAGATGGCCTCAGCCAGAGCCACAGGCCCTGGTGTGGACTAGCTGGCCTCAGCCAGCAGCACAGGCTGTGGTGTGGTGTGTTGTAGTTGGCCTTAGCCACCAGCACAGTCTCTGGTTTGGTGTAGGTGGCCTCAGCCAGAAGCATAAGACCTGGTGTGTTGCAATAATCCTCATCCAGCAGTAAAGGAACTGGTGTGGGTTAGGTGGCCTCAGCCAGAGCCACAGGCACAGGTTTGGTGGAGGTGGCCTCAGCCAAAAACACACAGGCCCTGATGTGGTGTAGATGGCCTCAGCCAGCAGCACATGCCCATGTGTGTTGTAGGTGGCCAAAGCTAGGAAAACAGGCCGTGGTGTGTTATAGATGGCCTGAGCTTGCAGCACAGGCCCTGGTGTGATTAACATGGCCTCAACCAGCAACACAGGCCCTGGTGTGGTGTAGATGGCCTCAGCCAGCAGCACAGGCCCTGGTGTGATTAACATGGCCACAACCAGCAACACAGGTCCTGGTGTGGTGTAGATGGCCTCAGCCAGAACCAGAGGCACTGGTTAGGTGGAGGTGGCCTCAGGCAAAAGCACACAGGCCCTGGTGTGCTGTAGATGACCTCAGCCAGAGCCACAGGCCCTGGGGTGGTGTAGATGGCCTCAGCCAGAAGCGGAAGCTCTGGCGTGTTGCAGTCAACCTCAGCAATCAGTAAAGGAAGTGTGGTGGTGTATATGGCCTTAGCCAGCAGCACAGGCTGTGGTGTGGTGTGCTGTAGTTGGCCTTAGCCACCAGCACAGGCTCTGGTTTGGTGTAGGTGGCCTCAGCCAGAAGCATAAGACCTGGTGTGTTGCAATCATCCTCAACCAGCAGTAAAGGAACTGGTGTGGGTTAGGTGGCCTCAGCCAGAGCCACAGGCACAGGTTTGGTGTAGGTGGCCTCAGCCAAAAGCACACAGGCCCTGATGTGGTGTAGATGGCCTCAGCCAGCAGCACATGCCCATGTGTGTTGTAGGTGGCCAAAGCTAGGAAAACAGGCCGTGGTGTGTTGTAGATGGCCTCAGCCACCAGCACAGGCCCTGGTGTGATTAACATGGCCTCAACCAGCAACACAGGCCCTGGAGGGGTGTAGATGGCCTCAGCCAGCAGCACAGGCCCTGGAGGGGTGTAGATGGCCTTAACCAGAACCACAGGCCCTTTTGTAGTGTAGATGGCCTCAGCCAGAGCCACAGGCCCTGGTGTGGTGTGGTGTAGATGGCCTCAACCAGAGCCACAGGCCCTGGTGTGAGTAACCTGGCCACAACCAGCGACACAGGCCCTGTTGTAGTGTAGATGGTCTCAGCCAGCAGCACATGCCCTTGTGTGGTTTAAGTTTCCTCAGTCAAAAGCACACAGGCCCTGATGTGGTGTAGTTGGCCAAAGTCATGAGCACAGGCCCTGGTGGGGTGTTGTAGATGGACTCAGCCAGCAACACAGGCCCTGGAGGGGTGTAGATGGCCTCAGCCACCAGAACCACAGGCCCTGGTGAAGTGTAGATGGCCTCAGCCAGAGCCACAGGCCCTGATGTGGTGTGATGTAGATGGCCTCAACCAGAGCCACAGGCCCTGGTGTGATTAACCTGGCCTCAACCAGCGACACAGGCCCTGTTGTAGTGTAGATGGCCTCAGCCAGCAGCACAGGACTTGGTGAAGTGGAGGTGGCCTCATCCTGCAACTCAGGCCCTGGTGTGCTGTAGATGGCCTCAACCAGAGCCACAGGCCCTTGTGTGGTGTAGTTGGCCTCAGCCAGCAGCACAGGCTGTGGTGTGTTGTGCTGTAGTTGGCCTTAGCCACCAGTACAGGCTCTGGTTTGGTGTAGGTGGCCTCAGCCAGAAGCATAAGACCTGGTGTGTTGCAATCATCCTCAACCAGCAGTAAATGAACTGGCGTGGGTTAGGTGGCCTCAGCCAGAGCCACAGGCACTGGTTTGGTGGAGGTGGCCTCAGCCAAAAGCACACAGACCCTGGTGTGCTGTAGATGGCCTCAGCCAGAGCCACAGGCACTGGTTTGGTGGAGGTGGCATCAGCCAAAAGCACACAGGGCCTGGTGTGCTGTAGATGGCCTCAGCCAGAGCCACAGGCCCTGGGGTGGTGTAGATGGCCTCAGCCAGAAGCGGAAGCTCTGGCGTGTTGAAGTCAACCTCAGCAATGAGTAAAGGAACTGGTGTGGTGTAGATAGCCTTAGCCACCAGCACAGGCCCTGGTGTGATTAACATGGCCTCAACCAGCAATACAGGCCCTGGATGGGTGTAGATGGCCTCAGCCAGCAGCACGGGCCCTGGAGGGGTGTAGATGGCCTCAGCCACCAGCAAAGGCCCTGGTGTGGTGTAGATGGCCTCAGCCAGCGCCACAGGACCTGGTTTGATTAACATGGCCTCAACCAGCAACACAGGCCCTGATGTGGTGTAAGTTGCCTCAGCCAAAAGCACACAGGCCCTGATGTAGTGTAGATGGCCTCAACAAGCAACACAGGCCTGGTGTGGTGTAGATGTCCTCAGACATAGCCACAGGCCCTGGTGGGGTGTAGGTGGCCTCAGCCACCAGCACAGGCCCTGGTGTGGTGTAGTTGGTCTCAACCAGCAGCACAGGCTCTGGTGGGGAGCAGATGGCCTCAGCCAGAGCCACAGGCCCTGGTGTGGTGTAGTTGGCCTCAGCCAGCAGCACAGGATCTGGTGGGGTGTAGATGGCCTCAGAAAGAACCACAGGCCCTGGTTTGGTGGAGGTGGCCTCAGCCAAAAGCACACAGGCCCTGATGTGGTGTAAGTTGCCACAGTCAAAAGGACACAGGCCCTGGTGTGGTGTAGATGGCCTCAGCCAGAAGCACATGCCCATGTGTGTTGTAGGTGGCCAAAGCTAGGAAAACAGGCAGTGGTGTGTTGTAGATGGCCTCAACTTGCAGCACAGGACTTGGTGAGGTGGAGGTGGCCTCATCCTGCATCTCAGGCCCTGGTGTGCTTTAGATGGCCTCAGCCAGAGCCACAGGCCCTGGTGTGGTGTAGGTGGCCTCAGCCAGCAGCACAGGCCCTGGTGTGATTAACATGGTCTCAACCAGCAACACAGGCCCTGGTGTGGTGTAGATGGCCTCAGCCGGAGCCACAGGCACTGGTTAGGTGGAGGTGGCCTCAGCCAAAAGCACACAGGCCCTGGTGTGCTTTAGATGGACTCAGCCAGAGCCACAGGCCCTGGGGTGGTGTAGATGGCCTCAGCCAGAAGCGGAAGCTCTGGCGTTTTGCAGTCAACCTCAGTAATCAGTAAAGGAACTGGTGTGGTGTAGATGGCCTTAGCCACCAGCACAGGCCCTGGTGTGATTAACATGGCCTCAACCAGCAACACAGGCCCTGGTGTGGTGTAGATGGCCTCAGCCAGCAGCACGGGCCCTGGAGGGGTGTAGATGGCCTCAGCCAGCAGCACAGGCCCTGGAGGGGTGTAGATGGCCTTAACCAGAACCACAGGCCCTGGTGTAGTGTAGATGGCCTCAGCCAGAGTCACAGGCCCTGGTGTGGTGTGGTGTAGATGGCCTCAACCAGAGCCACAGGCCCTGGTGTGATTAACCTGGCCTCAACCAGCGACTCAGGCCCTGGTGTAGTGTAGATGGTCTCAGCCAGCAGCACAGGCCCTTGTGTGGTGTAAGTTTCCTCAGTCAAAAGCACACAGGCCCTCATGTGGTGTAGTTGGCCAAAGTCATGAGCACAGGCCCTGGTGGGGTGTTGTAGATGGCCTGAGCTAGCAGCACAGGACTTGGTGAGGTGGAGGTGGCCTCATCCTGCAACTCAGGCCCTGGTGTGCTGTAGATGGCCTCAACCAGAGCCACAGGCCCTTGTGTGGTGTAGTTGGCCTCAGCCAGCAGCACAGGCTGTGGTGTGTTGTGCTGTAGTTGGCCTTAGCCACCAGCACAGGCTCTGGTTTGGTGTAGGTGACCTCAGCCAGAAGCATAAGACCTGGTGTGTTGCAATCAACCTCAAACAGCAGTAAATGAACTGGTGTGGGTTAGGTGGCCTCAGCCAGAGCCACAGGCACTGGTTTGGTGGAGGTGGCCTCAGCCAAAAGCACACAGGCCCTGATGTGGTGTAGATGTCCTCAGCCAGCACCACATGCCCATGTGTGTTGTAGGTGGCCAAAGCTAGGAAAACAGGCCGTGGTGTGTTGTAGATGGCCTCAGCCAGCAGCACAGGCCCTGGTTTTATTAACATGGCCTCAACCTGCAACACAGGCCCTGGTGTGGTGTAGATGGCCTCAGCCAGAGCCACAGGCCCTGGTGTGATTAACATGGCCTCAACCAGCAACACAGGCCCTGATGTGGAGTAGATGGCCTCAGCCAGAGCCACAGGCACTGGTTTGGTGGACATGGCCTCAGCCAAAAGCACACAGGCCCTGATGTAGTCTAGATGGCCTCAACAAGCAACACAGGCCTGGGGTGGTGTAGATGTCCTCAGACAAAGCCACAGGCTCTGGTGGGGAGCAGATGGCCTCAGCCAGAGCCACAGGCCGTGGTGTGGTGTATTTGGCCTCAGCCAGCAGCACAGGATTTGGTGGGGTGTAGATGGCCTCAGAAAGAACCACAGGCCCTGGTTTGGTGGAGGTGGCCTCAGCCAGCACCACATGCCCATGTGTGTTGTAGGTGGCCAAAGTTAGGAAAACAGGCCGTGGTGTGTTGTAGATGGCCTCAACTTGCAGAACAGGACTTGGTGAGGTGGAGGTGGCCTCATCCTGCATCTCAGGCCCTGGTGTGCTTTAGATGTCCTCAGCCAGAGCCACAGGCCCTGGTGTGGTGTAGGTGGCCTCAGCCAGAAGCACAGGCCCTGGTGTGATTAACATGGCCTCAACCAGCAACACAGGGCCTGGTGTGGTGTAGATGGCCTCAGCCAGAGCCACAGGCACTGGTTAGGTGGAGGTGGCCTCAGCCAAAAGCACACAGGCCCTGGTGTGCTGTAGATGGACTCAGCCAGAGCCACAGGCCCTGGGGTGGTGTAGATGGCCTCAGCCAGAAGCGGAAGCACTGGCGTTTTGCAGTCAACCTCAGTAATCAGTAAAGGAACTGGTGTGGTGTAGATGGCCTTAGCCACCAGCACAGGCCCTGGTGTGATTAACATGGCCTCAGCCAGAGCCACAGGCCCTGGTGTGGTGTGGTGTAGATGGCCTCAACCAGAGCCACAGGCCCTGGTGTGATTAACCTGGCCTCAACCAGCGACACAGGCCCTGGTGTAGTGTAGATGGTCTCAGCCAGCAGCACAGGCCCTTGTGTGGTGTAAGTTTCCTCAGTCAAAAGCACACAGGCCCTGATGTGGTGTAGTTCGCCAAAGTCATGAGCACAGACCCTGGTGGGGTGTTGTAGATGGCCTGAGCTAGCAGCACAGGACTTGGTGAGGTGGAGGTGGCCTCATCCTGCAACTCAGGCCCTGGTGTGCTATAGATGGCCTCAACCAGAGCCACAGGCCCTGGTATGGTGTAGATTGCCTCACCCAGAGCCACAGGCCCTTGTGTGGTGTAGTTGGCCTCAGCCAGCAGCACAGGCTGTGGTGTGGTGTGCTGTAGTTGGCCTTAGCCACCAGCACAGTCTCTGGTTTGGTGTAGGTGGCCTCAGCCAGAAGCATAAGACCTGGTGTGTTGCAATCATCCTCAACCAGCAGTAAAGGAATTGGTGTGGGTTAGGTGGCCTCAGCCAGAGCCACAGGCACAGGTTTGGTGGAGGTGGCCTCAACCAAAAACACACAGGCCCTGATGTGGTGTAGATGTCCTCAGCCAGCAGCACATGCCCATGTGTGTTGTAGGTGGCCAAAGCTAGGAAAACAGGACGTGGTGTGTTGTAGATGGCCTGAGCTAGCAGCACAGGCCCTGGTGTGATTAACATGGCCTCAACCAGCAACACAGGCCCTGGTGTGGTGTAGATGGCCTCAGCCAGCAGCACACGCCCTGGTGTGATTAACATGGCCTCAACCAGCAACACAGGCCCTGATGTGGTGTAGATGGCCTCAGCCAGAGCCACAGGCACTGGTTTGGTGGACATGGACTCAGCCAAAAGCACATGGGCCCTGATGTGGTGTAGATGGCCTCAGCCAGCAGCACAGGCCCTGGTGTGATTAACATGGCCTCAACCAGCAACACAGGTCCTGGTGTGGTGTAGATGGCCTCAGCCAGAACCAGAGGCACTGGTTAGGTGGAGGTGGCCTCAGCGAAAAGCACACAGGCCCTGGTGTGCTGTAGATGACCTCAGCCAGAGCCACAGGCCCTGGGGTGGTGTAGATGGCCTCAGCCAGAAGCTGAAGCTCTGGCGTGTTGCAGTCAACCTCAGCAATCAGTAAAGGAAGTGTGGTGGTGTATATGGCCTTAGCCACCAGCAAAGGCACTGGTGTGATTAACATGGCCTCAACCAGCAACACAGGCCCTGATGTGGTGTAGATGGCCTCAGGGAGCAGCACGGGCCCTGGAGGGGTGTAGATGGCCTCAGCCAGCAGCACAGGCCCTGGAGGGGTGTAGATGGCCTCAACCACCAGAACCACAGGCCCTGGTGAAGTGGGGATTGCCTCTGCCAGAGCCACAGGCCCTGGTGTGGTGTGATGTAGATGGCCTCCACCAGAGCCACAGGCCCTGGTGTGATTAACCTGGCCTCAACCAGCGACACAGGCCCTGTTGTAGTGTAGATGGCCTCAGCCAGCAGCACAGGCCCTTGTGTTGTGTAAGTTTCCTCAGTCAAAAGCACACAGGCCCTGATGTGGTGTAGTTGGCCAAAGTCATGAGCACAGGCCCTGGTGGGGTGTTGTAGATGGCCTGAGCTAGCAGCACAGGACTTGGTGAGGTGGAGGTGGCCTCATCCTGCAACTCAGGCCCTGGTGTGCTGTAGATGGCCTCAACCAGTGCCACAGGCCCTTGTGTGGTGTAGTTGGCCTCAGCCAGCAGCACAGGCTGTGGTGTGTTGTGCTGTAGTTGGCCTTAGCCACCAGCACAGGCTCTGGTTTGGTGTAGGTGGCCTCAGCCAGAAGCATAAGACCTGGTGTGTTGCAATCAACCTCAAACAGCAGTAAATGAACTGGTGTGGGTTAGGTGGCCTCAGCAAGAGCCACAGGCACTGGTTTGGTGGAGGTGGCCACAGCCAAAAGCACACAGGCCCTGATGTGGTGTAGATGGCCTCAGCCAGCACCACATGCCCATGTGTGTTGTAGGTGGCCAAAGCTAGGAAAACAGGCCGTGGTGTGTTGTAGATGGCCTCAGCCAGCAGCACAGGCCCTGGTTTGATTAACATGGCCTCAACCTGCAACACAGGCCCTGGTGTGGTGTAGATGGCCTCAGCCAGAGCCACAGGCCCTGGTGTGATTAACATGGCCTCAACCAGCAACACAGGCCCTGATGTGGAGTAGATGGCCTCAGCCAGAGCCACAGGCACTGGTTTGGTGGACATGGCCTCAGCCAAAAGCACACAGGCCCTGATGTAGTCTAGATGGCCTCAACAAGCAACACAGGCCTGGTGTGGTGTAGATGTCCTCAGACAAAGCCACAGGCTCTGGTGGGGAGCAGATGGCCTCAGCCAGAGCCACAGGCCGTGGTGTGGTGTATTTGGCCTCAGCCAGCAGCACAGGATTTGGTGGGGTGTAGATGGCCTCAGAAAGAACCACAGGCCCTGGTTTGGTGGAGGTGGCCTCAGCCAGCACCACATGCCCATGTGTGTTGTAGGTGGCCAAAGTTAGGAAAACAGGCCGTGGTGTGTTGTAGATGGCCTCAACTTGCAGCACAGGACGTGGTGAGGTGGAGGTGGCCTCATCCTGCATCTCAGGCCCTGGTGTGCTTTAGATGGCCTCAGCCAGAGCCACAGGCCCTGGGGTGGTGTAGATGGCCTCAGCCAGAAGCGGAAGCTCTGGCGTGTTGAAGTCAACCTCAGCAATGAGTAAAGGAACTGGTGTGGTGTAGATAGCCTTAGCGACCAGCACAGGCCCTGGTGTGATTAACATGGCCTCAACCAGCAACACATGCCCTGGATGGGTGTAGATGGCCTCAGCCAGCAGCACGGGCCCTGGAGGGGTGTAGATGGCCTCAGCCACCAGCAAAGGCCCTGGTGTGGTGTAGATGGCCTCAGCCAGCGCCACAGGACCTGGTTTGATTAACATGGCCTCAACCAGCAACACAGGCCCTGATGTGGTGTAAGTTGCCTCAGCCAAAAGCACACAGGCCCTGATGTAGTGTAGATGGCCTCAACAAGCAACACAGGCCTGGTGTGGTGTAGATGTCCTCAGACATAGCCACAGGCCCTGGTGGGGTGTAGGTGGCCTCAGCCACCAGCACAGGCCCTGGTGTGGTGTAGTTGGTCTCAACCAGCAGCACAGGCTCTGGTGGGGAGCAGATGGCCTCAGCCAGAGCCACAGGCCCTGGTGTGGTGTAGTTGGCCTCAGCCAGCAGCACAGGATCTGGTGGGGTGTAGATGGCCTCAGAAAGAACCACAGGCCCTGGTTTGGTGGAGGTGGCCTCAGCCAAAAGCACACAGGCCCTGATGTGGTGTAAGTTGCCACAGTCAAAAGGACACAGGCCCTGGTGTGGTGTATTTCACCTCAGCCAGCAGCACAGACTCTGGTGGGGTGTAGATGGCCTCAGCCAGAGCCACAGGCCCCTGTGTGGTGTCGGTGGCCTCAGCCAGCAGCACAGGCCCTGGTGTGATTAACATGGCCTCAACCAGCGACACCAGCCCTAGTGTAGTGTAGATGGTCTCAGCCAGCATCACAGGCCCTTGTGTGGTGTAATTTTCCTCAGTCAAAAGCACACAGGCCCTGATGTGGTGTAGTTGGCCAAAGTCATGAGCACAGGCCCTGGTGGGGTGTTGTAGATGGCCTGAGCTAGCAGCACAGGACTTGGTGAGGTGGAGGTGGCCTCATCCTGCAACTCAGGCCCTGGTGTGCTGTAGATGGCCTCAACCAGAGCCACAGGCCCTGGTATGGTGTAGATTGCCTCACCCAGAGCCACAGGCCCTTGTGTTGTGTAGTTGGACTCAGCCAGCAGCACAGGCTGTGGTGTGGTGTGCTGTAGTTGGCCTTAGCCACCAGCACAGGCTCTGGTTTGGTGTAGGTGGCCTCAGCCAGAAGCATAAGACCTGGTGTGTTGCAATCATCTTCAACCAGCAGTAAAGGAACTGGTGTGGGTTAGATGGCCTCAGCCAGAGCCACAGGCACAGGTTTGGTGGAGGTGGCCTCAGCCAAAAACACACAGGCCCTGATGTGGTGTAGATGGCCTCATCCAGCAGCACATGCCCATGTGTGTTGTAGGTGGCCAAAGCTAGGAAAACAGGCAGTGGTGTGTTGTAGATGGCCTCAGCCAGCAGCACAGGCCCTGGTGTGATTAACATGGCCTCAACCAGCAACACAGGCCCTGGTGTGGTGTAGATGGCCTCAGCCAGCAGCACACGCCCTGTTGTGATTAACATGGCCTCAACCAGCAACACAGGCCCTGATGTGGTGTAGATGGCCTCAGCCAGAGCCACAGGCACTGTTTGGTGGACATGGCCTCAGCCAAAAGCACATAATCCCTGATGTGGTGTAGATGTCCTTAGCCAGAAGCACAGGCCCTGATGTGATTAACATGGCCTCAACCAGCAACACAGGTCCTGGTGTGGTGTAGATGGCCTCAGCCAGAACCAGAGGCACTGGTTAGGTGAAGGTGGCCTCAGCGAAAAGCACACAGGCCCTGGTGGGGTGTAGATGGCCTCAGCCAGAGCCACAGGCCCTGGGGTGGTGTAGATGGCCTCAGCCAGAAGCGGAAGCTCTGGCGTGTTGCAGTCAACCTCAGCAATCAGTAAAGGAAGTGTTTTGGTGTAGATGGCCTTAGCCACCAGCACAGGCACTGGTGTGATTAACATGGCCTCAACCAGCAACACAGGCCCTGGTGTGTTGCAGTCAACCTCAGCCAGAGGCACTGGCCCTGGTGTGGTGTAGATTGCATCAGTCAGAGCCCCAATCACTGGTGTGGTGTAGATTGCCTCAGCCAAAGCCACAGGCCCTTGTGTGGTGTAGATGGCCTCATCTAGAGCGACAGGCCCTGGTGTGGTGGAGGTGGCCTCAGCCAAAAGCACACAGGCCCTGATGTGGTGTAAGTTGTCTCAGTCAAAAGGACACAGGCCCTGGTGTGGTGTAGATGGCCTCAGCCAGAAGCACATGCCCATGTCTGTTGTAGGTGGCCAAAGCTAGGAAAACAGGCCGTGGTGTGTTGTAAATGGCCTCAACTTGCAGCACAGGACTTGGTGAGGTGGAGGTGGCCTCATCCTGCATCTCAGGCCCTGGTGTGCTTTAGATGGCCTCAGCCAGAGCCACAGGCCCTGTTGTGGTGTAGGTGGCCTCAGCCATCAGCACAGGCCCTGGTGTGATTAACATGGCCTCAACCAGCAACACAGGGCCTGGTGTGGTGTAGATGGCCTCAGGCAGAGCCACAGGCACTGGTTAGGTGGAGGTGGCCTCAGCCAAAAGCACACAGGCCCTGATGTGGTGTAAGTTGCCTCAGCCAAAAGCACACAGGCCCTGGTGTGTTGTAGCTGGCCTCAGCCAGAAGCACATGCCCATGTGTGTTGTAGGTGGCCAAAGATAGTAAAACAGGCCGTGGTGTGTTGTAGATGGCCTCAAATTGCAGCACAGGACTTGATGAGGTGGAGGTGCCCTCATCCTGCAGCACAGGCCCTGGTGTGATTAACATGGCCTCAACCAGCAACACAGGCCCTGGTGTGGTGTAGATGGCCTCAGCCAGAGCCACAGGCACTGGTTAGGTGGAGGTGGCCTCAGCCAAAAGCAAACAGGCCCTGGTTTGCTGTAGATGGCCTCAGCCAGAGCCACAGGACCTGGGGTGGTGTAGATGGCCTCAGCCAGCAGCACGGGCCCTGGAGGGGTGTAGATGGCCTCAGCCAGCAACACAGGCCCTGGAGGGGTGTAGATGGCCTTAACCAGAACCACAGGCCCTGGTGTAGTGTAGATGGCCTCAGCCAGAGCCACAGACCCTGGTGTGGTGTGGTGTAGATGGCCTCAACCAGAGCCACAGGCCCTGGTGTTATTAACCTGGCCTCAACCAGCGACTCAGGCCCTGGTGTAGTGTAGATGGTCTCAGCCAGCAGCACAGGCCCTTGTGTGGTGTAAGTTTCCTCAGTCAAAAGCACACAGGCCCTGATGTGGTGTAGCTGGCCAAAGTCATGAGCACAGGCCCTGGTGGGGTGTTGTAGATGGCCTGAGCTAGCAGCACAAGACTTGGTGAGGTGGAGGTGGCCTCATCCTGCAACTCAGGCCCTGGTGTGCTGTAGATGGCCTCAACCAGAGCCACAGGCACTGGTTTGGTGGAGGTGGCCACAGCCAAAAGCACACAGGCCCTGGTGTGCTGTAGATGGCCTCAGCCAGAGCCACAGGACCTGGGGTGGTGTAGATGGCCTCAGCCAGAAGCGGAAGCTCTGGCGTGTTGCAGTCAACCTCAGCAATCAGTAAAGGAACTGGTGTGGAGTAGATGGCCTTAGCCACCAGCACAGGCCCTGGTGCGATTAACATGGCCTCAACCAGCAACACAGGCCCTGGTGTGGTGTAGATGGCCTCAGCCAGCAGCACAGGCCCTGGAGCGGTGTAGATGGCCTCAGCCAGCAGCACAGGCCCTGGAGGGGTGTAGATGGCCTCAGCCACCAGCACAGGCTCTGATTTGGTGTAGATGGCCTAAGCCAGTGCCACAGGCCCTGGTGTGGTGTAGATGGCCTCAGCCAGCACCACAAGCCTTGGTGTGGTGTAGATTGCCTCAGCCAAAGCCAAAGGCCCTGGTGTGGTGTATTTCGCCTCAGCCAGCAGCACAGGCTCTGGTGGGGTGTAAATGGCCTCAGCCAGAGCCACAGGATCTGGTGTGGTGTAAGTTGCCTCAGTCAAAAACACACAGGCACTGATGTAGTGTAGATGGCCTTAACAAGCAACACAGGCCTGGTGTAGTGTAGATGTCCTCAGACATAGCCACAGGCCCTGGTGTGGTGTAGATGGCCTCAGCCAGAGCCACAGGCCCTGGTATGGTGTAGTTGGACTCAACCAGCAGCACAGGCTCTGGTGGGGAGCAGATGGCCTCAGCCAGAGCCACAGGCCCTGGTTTGGTGTAGTTAGCCTCAGCCAGCAGCACACGATCTGGTGGGGTGTAGATGGCCTCAGAAAGAACCACAGGCCATGGTTTGGTGGAGGTGGCCTTAGCCAAAAGCACACAGGCCCTGATGTGGTGTAGATTGCCTCAGTCAAAAGGACACAGGCCCTGGTGTGGTGTAGATGGCCTCAGCCAGAAGCACAAGCCCATGTGTGTTGTAGGTGGCCAAAGCTAGGAAAACAGGCCGTGGTGTGTTGTAGATGGCCTCAACTTGCAGCACAGGACTTGGTGAGGTGGAGGGGGCCTCATCCTGCATCTCAGACCCTGGTGTGCTGTAGATGGCCTCAGCCAGAGCCACAGGCCCTGGTGTGGTGTAGGTGGCCTCAGCCAGCAGCACAGGCCCTGGTGTGATTAACATGGCCTCAACCAGCAACACAGGCCCTGGTGTGGTGTAGATGGCCTCAGCCAGAGCCACAGGCACTGGTTAGGTGGAGGTGGCCTCAGCCAAAAGCACACAGGCCCTGGTGCGCTGTAGATGGACTCAGCCAGAGCCACAGGCCCTGGGGTGGTGTAGATGGCCTCAGCCAGAAGCGGAAGCTCTGGCGTATTGCAGTCAACCTCAGTAATCAGTAAAGGAACTGGTGTTGTGTAGATGGCCTTAGCCACAGGCACAGGCCCTGGTGTGATTAACATGGCCTCAACCAGCAACACAGGTCCTGGTGTGGTGTAGATGGCCTCAGCCAGAGGCACAGTCACTGGTTTGGTGGAGGTGGCCTCAGACAAAAGCACAGGCTGTGGTGTGGTGTGCTGTAGTTGGCCTTAGCCACCATCACAGGCTCTGGTTTGGTGTAGGTGGCCTCAGCCAGAAGCATAAGACCTGGTGTGTTGCAATCATCCTCAACCAGCAGTAAAGGAACTGGTGTGGGTTAGGTGGCCTCAGCCAGAGCCACAGGCACAGGTTTGGTGGAGGTGGCCTCAGCCAAAAGCACACAGGCCCTGATGTGGTGTAGATGGCCTCAGCCAGCAGCACATGCCCATGTGTGTTGTAGGTTGCCAAAGCTAGGAAAACAGGCGGTGGTGTGTTGTAGATGGCCTCAACTTGCAGCACAGGACTTGGTGAGGTGGAGGTGGCCTCATCCTGCATCTCAGGCCCTGGTGTGCTTTAGATGGCCTCAGCGAGCAGCACAGGCCCTGGTGTAATGTAGATGGCCTCATCCAACAGCACGGGCCCTTGAGGGGTGTAGATGGCCTCAGCCAGCAGCACAGGCCCTGGAGGGGTGTAGATGGCCTTAACCAGAACTACAGGCCCTGGTGTAGTGTAGATGGCCTCAGCCAGAGCCACAGGCCCTGGTGTGGTGTGGTGTGGTTGGCCTCAACCAGAGCCACAGGCCCTGGTGTGATTAACCTGGCCTCAACCAGCGACACAGGCCCTGGTGTCGTGTAGATGGTCTCAGCCAGAGCCACAGGCCCTTGTGTGGTGTAGTTGGCCACAGTCATGAGCACAGGCCCTGGTGGGGTGTTGTAGATGGCCTGAGCTAGCAGTACAGGACTTGGTGAGGTGGAGGTGGCCTCATCCTGCAACTCAGGCCCTGGTGTGCTGTAGATGGCCTCAACCAGAGCCACAGGCCCTGGTATGGTGTAGATTGCCTCACCCAGAGCCACAGGCCCTTGTGTGGTGTAGTTGGCCTCAGCCAGCAGCACAGGCTGTGGTGTGGTGTGCTGTAGTTGGCCTTAGCCACCAGCACAGGCTCTGGTTTGGTGTAGGTGGCCTCAGCCAGAAGCATAAGACCTGGTGTGTTGCAATCATCCTCAACCAGCAGTAAAGGAACTGGTGTGGGTTAGGTGGCCTCAGCCAGAGCCACAGGCACAGGTTTGGTGGAGGTGGCCTCAGCCAAAAACACACAATCCCTGATGTGGTGTAGATGGCCTCAACCAGCAGCACAGGCCCTGGTGTGGTGTAGATGGCCTCAGCCAGCAACACAGGCCCTGGTGTGATTAACATGGCCTCAACCAGCAACACAGGCCCTGGTGTGGTGTAGATGGCCTCAGCCAGAGCCACAGGCACTGGTTTGGTGGATGTGGCCTCAGCCAAAAGCACACAGGCCCTGGTGTGCTGTAGATGGCCTAAGCCAGAGCCACAGGAACTGTTGTGGTGTAGATGGCCTTAGCCACCAGCACAGGCCCTGGTGTGATTAACATGGCCTCAACCAGCAACACAGGCCCTGGTGTGGTGTAGATGGCCTCGGCCAGCAGCACAGGCCCTGGAGGGGTGTAGATGGCCTCAGCCAGCAGCACAGGCCCTGGAGGGGTGTAGATGGCCTCAGCCACCAGCACAGGCTCTGATTTGGTGTAGATGACCTAAGCCAGAGCCACAGGCCCTGTTGTGGTGTAGATGGCCTCAGCCAGAGCCACAGGACTTGGTGTGGTGTAGATTGCCTCAGCCAAAGCCAAAGGCCCTGGTGTGGTGTATTTCGCCTCAGCCAGCAGCACAGGCTCTGGTGGGGTGTAGATGGCCTCAGCCAGAGCCACAGGCCATGGTGTGGTGTAAGTTGCCTCAGTCAAAATCACACAGGCCCTGATGTATTGTAGATGGCTCAACAAGCAACACAGGCCTGGTGTGGTGTAGATGTCCTCAGACATAGCCACAGTCCCTGGTGTGATTAACATGGCCTCAACCAGCAACACAGGCCCTGGTGTGGTGTAGTTGGCCTCAGCCAGCAGCACAGGATCTGGTGGGGTGTAGCTGGCCTCAGTAAGAACCACAGGCCCTGGTTTGGTGGAGGTGGCCTCAGCCAAAAGCACACAGGCCCTGATGTGGTGTAAGTTGCCTCAGTCAAAAGGACACAGGCCCTGGTGTGGTGTAGATGGCCTCAGCCAGAAGCACATGCCCATGTGTGTTGTAGGTGGCCAAAGCTAGGAAAACAGGCCGTGGTGTGTTGTAGACGGCCTCAACTTGCAGCACAGGACTTGGTGAGGTGGAGGTGGCCTCATCCTGCATCTCATGCCCTGGTGTGCTTTAGATGGCCTCAGCCAGACCCACAGGCCCTGGTGTGGTGTAGGTGGCCTTAGCCATCAGCACAGGCCCTGGTGTGATTAACATGGCCTCACACAGCAACACAGGCCCTGGTGTGGTGTAGATGGCCTCAGCCAGAGCCACAGGCACTAGTTAGGTGGAGGTGGCCTCAGCCAAAAGCAGACAGGCCCTGGTGTGCTGTAGATGGACTAAGCCAGAGCCACAGGCCCTGGGGTGGTGTAGATGGCCTCAGCCAGAAGCGGAAGCTCTGGCATTTTGCAGTCAACCTCAGTAATCAGTAAAGGAACTGGTGTGGTGTAGATGGCCTTAGCCACCAGCACAGGCCCTGTTGTGATTAACATGGCCTCAACCAGCAACACAGGCCCTGGTGTGGTGTAGATGGCCTCAGCCAGCAGCACGGGCCCTGGAGGGGTGTAGATGGCCTCAGCCAGCAGCACAGGCCCTGGAGGGGTGTAGATGGCCTTAATCAGAACCACAGGCCCTAGTGTAGTGTAGATGGCCTCAGCCAGAGCCACAGGCCCTGGTGTGGTGTGGTGTAGATGGCCTCAACCAGAGCCACAGGCCCTGGTGTAGTGTAGATGGTCTCAGCCAGCAGCATAGGCCCTTGTGTGGTGTAAGTTTCCTCAGTCAAAAGCACACAGGCCCTGATGTGGTGTAGTTGGCCAAAGTCATGAGCACAGGCCCTGGTGGGGTGTTGTAGATGGCCTGAGCTAGCAGCACAGGACTTGGTGAGGTGGAAGTGGCCTCATCCTGCAACTCAGGCCCTGGTGTGCTGTAGATGGCCTCAACCAGAGCCACAGGCACTGGTTTGGTGGAGGTGGCCTCAGCCAAAAGCACACAGGCCCTGGTGTGCTGTAGATGGCCTCAGCCAGAGCCACAGGACCTGGGGTGGTGTAGATGGCCTCAGCCAGAAGCGGAAGCTCTGGCGTGTTGCAGTCAACCTCAGCAATCAGTAAAGGAACTGGTGTGGTGTAGATGGCCTTAACCACCAGCACAGGCCCTTGTGTGATTAACATGGCCTCAACAAGCAACACAGGCCCTGGTGTGGTGTAGATGGCCTCAGCCAGCAGCACAGGCCCTGGAGGGGTGTAGATGGCCACAGCCAGCAGCACAGGCCCTGGAGGGGTGTAGATGGCCTCAGCCAGCAGCACAGGCTCTGATTTGGTGTAGATGGCCTAAGCCAGAGCCACAGGCCCTGGTGTGGTGTGGATGGCCTCAGCCAGAGCCACAGGCCTTGGTGTGGTGTAGATTGCCTCAGCCAAAGCCAAAGGCCCTGGTGTGGTGAATTTCGCCTCAGCCAGCAGCACAGGCTCTGGTGGGGTGTAGATGGGCCCCAGCCAGAGCCACTGGCCCTGGTGTGGTGTAAGTTGCCTCAGTCAAAAGCACACAGGCCCTGATGTAGTGTAGATGACCTCAACAAGCAACACAGGGCTGGTGTGGTGTAGATGTCCTCAGACATAGCCACAGGCCCTGGTGTGGTGTAGATGGCCTCAGCCAGAGCCACAGGCCCTGGTGTGGTGTAGTTGGACTCAACCAGCAGCACAGGCTCTGGTGGGGAGCAAATGGCCTTAGCCAGAGCCACAGGCCCTGGTGTGGTGTAGTTGGCCTCAGCCAGCAGCACAGGATCTGGTGGGGTGTATATGGCCTCAGAAAGAACCACAGGCCCTGGTTTGGTGGAGGTGGCCTCAGCCAAAAGCACACAGGCCCTGATGTGGTGTAAGTTGCCTCAGTCAAAAGGACACAGGCCCTGGTGTGGTGTAGATGGCCTCAGCCAGAATCACATGCCCATGTGTGTTGTAGGTGGCCAAAGCTAGGAAAACAGGCCGTGGTGTGTTGTAGATGGCCTCAACTTGCAGCACAGGACTTGGTGAGGTGGAGGTGGCCTCATCCTGCATCTCAGGCCCTGGTGTGCTGTAGATGGCCTCAACCAGAGCCACAGGCCCTGGTATGGTGTAGATTGCCTCACCCAGAGCCACAGGCCCTTGTGTGGTGTAGTTGGCCTCAGCCAGCAGCACAGGCCCTGGAGGGGTGTGCTGTAGTTGGCCTTAGCCACCAGCACAGGCTCTGGTTTGGTGTAGGTGGCCTCAGCCAGAAGCATAAGACCTGGTGTGTTGCAATCATCCTCAACCAGCAGTAAAGGAACTGGTGTGGGTTAGGTGGCCTCAGCCAGAGCCACAGGCACTGGTTTGGTGGAGGTGGCCTCAGCCAAAAGCACACAGGCCCTGATGTGGTGTAGATGGCCTAAGCCAGCAGCACATGCCCATGTGTGTTGTAGGTGGCCAAAGCTAGGAAAACAGGCCGTGGTGTTTTGTAGATTGTCTCAGCCAGCAACACAGGCCCTGGTTTGATTAACATGGCCTCAACCAGCAACACAGGCCTTGGTGTGGTGTAGATGGCCTCAGCCAGCAGCACAGGCCCAGGTGTGATTAACATGGACTCAACCAGCAGCACAGGCTCTGGTGGGGAGCAAATGGCCTTAGCCAGAGCCACAGGCCCTGGTGTGGTGTAGTTGGCCTCAGCCAGCAGCACAGGATCTGGTGGGGTGTATATGGCCTCAGAAAGAACCACAGGCCCTGGTTTGGTGGAGGTGGCCTCAGCCAAAAGCACACAGGCCCTGATGTGGTGTAAGTTGCCTCAGTCAAAAGGACACAGGCCCTGGTGTGGTGTAGATGGCCTCAGCCAGAATCACATGCCCATGTGTGTTGTAGGTGGCCAAAGCTAGGAAAACAGGCCGTGGTGTGTTGTAGATGGCCTCAACTTGCAGCACAGGACTTGGTGAGGTGGAGGTGGCCTCATCCTGCATCTCAGGCCCTGGTGTGCTGTAGATGGCCTCAACCAGAGCCACAGGCCCTGGTATGGTGTAGATTGCCTCACCCAGAGCCACAGGCCCTTGTGTGGTGTAGTTGGCCTCAGCCAGCAGCACAGGCCCTGGAGGGGTGTGCTGTAGTTGGCCTTAGCCACCAGCACAGGCTCTGGTTTGGTGTAGGTGGCCTCAGCCAGAAGCATAAGACCTGGTGTGTTGCAATCATCCTCAACCAGCAGTAAAGGAACTGGTGTGGGTTAGGTGGCCTCAGCCAGAGCCACAGGCACTGGTTTGGTGGAGGTGGCCTCAGCCAAAAGCACACAGGCCCTGATGTGGTGTAGATGGCCTAAGCCAGCAGCACATGCCCATGTGTGTTGTAGGTGGCCAAAGCTAGGAAAACAGGCCGTGGTGTTTTGTAGATTGTCTCAGCCAGCAACACAGGCCCTGGTTTGATTAACATGGCCTCAACCAGCAACACAGGCCTTGGTGTGGTGTAGATGGCCTCAGCCAGCAGCACAGGCCCAGGTGTGATTAACATGGCCTCAACCAGCAACACAGGCCCTGATGTGGAGTAGATGGCCTCAGCCAGAGCCACAGGCACTGGTTTGGTGGACATGGCCTCAGCCAAAAGCACACAGGCCCTGATGTGGTGTAGATGGCCTCAGCCAGCAGCACAGGCCCTGGTGTGATTAACATGGCCTCAACCAGCAACACAGGCCCTGGTGGGGTGTAGATGGCCTCAGCCAGATCCACAGGCACTGGTTTGGTGTAGGTGGCCTCAGCCAAAAGCACTCAGCCAGCAGCACAGGCCCTGGTGTGATTAACATGGCCTCAACCAGCAACACAGGACCTGGTGTGGTGTAGATGGCCTCAGCCAGAGCCACAGGCCCTGGTGTGCTGTAGTTGGCCTCAGCCAGAGCCAAAGGCCCTGGGGTGGTGTAGATGGCCTCAGCCAGAAGCGGAAGCTCTGGCGTGTTGCAGTCAACCTCAGCAATCAGTAAAGGAACTGGTGTGGTGTAGATGGCCTTAGCCACCAGCACAGGCCCTGGTTTGGTGGAGGTAGCCTCAGCCAGAAGCGCAAGCCCTGGTGTGTTGCAGTAAACCTCAGCCAGCAGCACAGGACCTGGTGTGGTGTAGCTGGCCTCAGCCAGAAGCACATGCCCATGTGTGTTGTAGGTGGCCAAAGCTAGGAAAACAGGCTGTGGTGTGTTGTAAATTGCCTCAACTTGCAGCACAGGAGTTGGTGAGGTGGAGGCGGCCTCATCCTGCAACTCAGGTCCTGGTGTGCTGTAGATGGCCTCAGCCAGAGCCACAGGCTCTGGTGTGGTGTAGGTGGCATCAGCCAAAAGCACACAGGTCCTGGTGTGGTGTAGATGGCCTCAGCCAGCAGCACAGGCCCTGGTGTGATTATCATGGCCTCAACCAGCAACACAGGCCCTGGTGTGGTGTAGATGGCCTCAGCCAGAGCCACAGTCACTGGTTTGGTGGAGGTGGCCTCAGCCAAAAGCACACAGGCCCTGATGTGGTGTAGATGGCCTCAGCCAACAGGACATGCCCATGTGTGTTGTAGGTGGCCAAAGCTAGGAAAACAGGCCGTGGTGTGTTGTATATGGCCTCAACCAGCAAGAGAGGCCCTGCTGTGGTGTAGATGGCCTCAGCCAGAGCCACAGGCACTGGTTTGGTGGATGTGGCCTCAGCCAAAAGCACACAGGCCCTGATGTGGTGTAGATGGCCTCAGCCAGCAGCACAGGCCCTGGTGTGATTAACATGATTCATATATGTCCAAATTCCTTTGGAAAAATAAGCCCCCACGTATACGCTTAAAAACACTACAAAAGACCAAGGATAAAGGAAGATTAGAACTACCTAACTTTCAGCACTACTTCTTAGCCAACAGGCTCCAATTTATCTCAGGATGGCTAAAACATACCCTCTTAGATGAACCTTGGCTAGATGTAGAACAAGCACTTTGCAATAATCTAGAGATTTCAGATCTACCATTTATCAGCTCAAACATTCAACGACATGAATGCTTCAAAAGCGTCAACATTAGCTCCTCTCTGACAGCATGGTGGGAGTTTCTGAAGTTGACAGAGTCTTCATTAATCCCATGCAAACGTACACCTATCTGGAACAACCCTGACATATTACAAAACAATAATATGATAAACTTTTCAGATTGGAGTGGTAAAGGAATCAAATATTTAGAACATATACTAGAAGGAACAGAATTTATTTCATTTGACAAACTAGTTACACAATATGGAATCAACAAGAAAAGATTTTTAGAATATCAACAAATTAAATCCATAGTAAAAAAGAAATTTAAACCGGGTCAAGTTGAACTACAAACACCACCAAGTGTGGTTCAATTTCTTACTCTTAAAACCCCCAAATTACTATCCAAAATATACAGAATGCTTTCTAAAATAGATGAATCAATATCACTTCCTATTGCAAAATGGGAAGCGGATTTATCAGTTAACTTAGACCAAAAATTTTGGTCTCAGATTTGCTTAAAAACTTTTCATCTAATTAGAAATCCCAGTCTTCAATTAATTCAATACAAAATACTACATAGAGTGCACTATACAGGTCATCGGATGTTCAAGATGGGCTTTACGTCTACCAACAACTGCTCACACTGCCAAACCAATTCACCGGACAATTATATCCACGCTCTTTGGTTCTGTCCACCAGTTCAGAGGTTTTGGCGTGAGATATGTGAAGACTTATCGAAGTGTCTGAAATGTAACATTCCAACTTCCCCTTTAGTGTGTTTGTTGGGCAGCTTAGATAATGTCACTTCAGAAAAGAATATAGCCCACATGGTTTTCACTGCCCTATGCATAGCCAAGAAAACAGTCCTCATGAACTGGAAAAATAAAAATAATCTTAATTCTAACCAGTATAGAAATTATCTATTAGATTACATTAGTCTTGATACAGCCTCTGCCACCACATCAGATCAATTGCTCTGGGCTCCTTTGATCAGCTCCATCACCTAGCGGGGGTGGGGGGTCATAGTTTGGTCCCACCTTCACTGTTGTGATTGGTGTGGGGGTAGGGACAGGCTTAGGGCGTCGGGGGGTTCCCCAGGAGCATCTTCCTTGGGGGGCTCAACCCGGGGTAGCGGTCATGGCCAATTAAGGGCTCTGTTGGCTCTTAGGTGACGGTTTCCTCGTGGCTGCGTGCAGTGGGGCTAGGGGAGGGTCTGTGCTGACGGACGTGGGTTACTGACCTGGTAGCCTGGCTGCCCCTGGGTGGGTCCGGGACAGGCGTGAGGTTCTGGGGGCGCTCCGTCTCTGGGCTGGGGCCCTGGCCGGGCCTCGGGGGCTCGGGTCCTGGTTGGTGTGTTGCTGGGGTTGTGGGCGGGTGGGTATATGGGGGCCCAGTCCTGGTGCAGGGTGCCGCCGGTGCATCGAGCCACCTGGGGGACTCTTCAACTGGTGGGGGAGGTTGTCACATCTTGCAGGAGCTTTCCTCTCCTCAGGAATTCTCTCTGCAGGAGGGGGAGATATAGGAGAGGTGGAGAAAGATCTCAGCCTGGGCGTCTATTGTCTTGTGTAGTCTGGAAGATGAGTGGATGATGGGGTGGGTGCAGTTTTCTCTGTAGTGGGGTCGGGTGGGCTGTCCCGGGCTCTGTGGGGCCGGGCGGCGCTGCTGCACTGGGCCCTGGTCCGGATGGGCCTGGGCCCGCTTTCCCTGGCGGGTTGCAGAGCATGGGGGTGCCTACTGGGGTCAGCGGGGGAGCTGGCCCCAGGGAGGGGTCACTTGCCCCTCCCTTTCTTCCCTCCCCATCTCCAGCTGCCTCCCTCTTCCCGCTCCACCACAATCACCCACACATGCAGGGCCTTGGGGTAGGGGTGTGTCACCAGGGTGCAGAGGAGGCATCCCCCCCCTCTGTCCCCTTCTGGCTGCCTCTGCCTCAATTTTATCTCACAACTTAGACATTCACATTACTCACACTCTCATAACACATACATATAGGATCTTGGGGGTGGGCTCACAACACGGACTCCAAATTACCATCAGGGTGTACACCGCACCCCTGGCGTCGTTGCCCACCTCTCAATTTTAAATACACGTAGACATTGAGGGCTATCAGGAGGGGCTATGCGCTTACCTGCTGCTCTCTGGCAGGTAGCTCCATGCCCTCCTGGGTTTTAATTGCACCTTAGAACACATATACATCAACACTACATATGAGCGGGTAGAGGGAGGTTTGGAGTCTTCTCACACCCCCGGTCTCTGCGGCCTGCTGGAGCGGGGGGGTTAGGAGGAGTAGTTGGCCGTCCGACTGGGGTCTGGTGTGTGGGGCCTCCCTGCTGCTGCGGAGTCGGGGCAGTCTGCTTCTCCCCACTGCAGGGAAAAGGGTAACACCACCTGGGTCTGGGTGCAGTTTCCCCCTCCAGGGGCAAGGGTACCTAGACCCGGTTCTTAGAGTATGCTTGGGGAGTGTGATTGTGTGTACAGCGTCTCTTTATGTCTGTCTCCACGTTGGTTGAGTGTGGAGTAATTGCCTATGAGAGCATGAGGGTGGGAATGGATGTTTGTATTTGAGTGTGCCTGTATGTCTGTGTCTATATGTCAGGTTGGGTATCAGACGCCACCTCTCTGGGGACATCTCAGGCCCTCCAAGGTTTAGAGGCCTATCTCCCCCCACCACTTCCCCTGCCGGTGGCAGACGCCCTCAGACATCGATGCGTTGGTGGTTCTTTGTGTCCGGGGGTGGGCGTCCGGGTACACACCGGCTCACTCCTTGGTGGCTGCTTATCCGGGCCTGGAACCTGGGGCTCGCTCGGGCCACTTCGGGGGTGGGGTGCCCTCGGCCTCTCGGCCTGGGGCTCGGTCACTCAGGCACAGCTGGCTGCCGGCGGAGCTCACGGGCACGTCACTGCAACCCCCCCTGGCTTCTGCTCCGCGGCTGCAGAGTGATCCCTCATCTGGGACTCTCCTCAGCTCTTTCTGGGACAGTGGCGCGGCTGCCCCTCTGTTGGTCTTCCTTGGTCTCTTGTGTTCTGGGGGCCTCTGGATGTCTGGAGTTTTGATCTCCTCCATACCTGCTTCATGCCCTGGAGGATGGGACTGTGGCCCCCCACACCCTCAAGCAGATCATTACATTAAGGAACCTTTTAAATACAAGCGCGCTAATGCTCACAGGTGTACACACAGGTGATCACACACACAAACTACACCCTTTTTGGCTCCTACCTCAAAGCACACTGTGCGCTGTCGATCTTACGTGCTGCACAATAATGTTTAATATTAAGTATTTAGTGTTATATTCCCATATATCATTGTGATGTTGTTTATTCTATTACTCTCGTTTTCTTCTGCTTGTTTTCTTTATTCTTTCTCAACAGGTGATCCAGGTGATCGATATATGTATTTTTTGTCTGCTTATTTTGTTGGTTTTTGTTTTTTGCCCTTTATCCCCGTCCCTCTTCTCCGCTGTTTTTTTTTTTGTTTTGTTTTGTTTTGTTTTTTCCCCCCTCTTTCTTTCTCCCTTTTCTTTTCCCCTGTCCCGTATCTAGCAAGTAAAAAAAAAAAAATAAATAAAATAAACAATAAAAGGTAAATCAAATGGACCATTACGGCAAGGCTGGGATGGTCCATTTGGTAAAGTAAATCCGTTGGGCATCTTTTCCGCCTTTAGACAATAATTCTGATGGCAAAAGAACCAAACGGGACAGGTTTAAAAAAAGAAAAAAAAAAAAAAAAAAAAAAGATTAACATGGCCTCAACAAGCAACACAGGCCCTGGTGGGGTATAGATGGCCTCAGCCAGAGCCACAGGCACTGGTGTGGTGTAGATTGCCTCAGCCAAAGCCAAAGGCCTGGTGTGGTGTATTTGGCCTCAATCAGCAGCACAGGCTCTGGTGGGGTGTAGATGGCCTCAGCCAGAGCCACAGGCCCTGGTGTGGTGTAAGTTGCCTCAGTCAAAAGCACACAGGCCCTGATGTAGTGTAGATGGCCTCAACAAGCAACACAGGCCTGGTGTGGTGTAGATGTCCTCAGACATAGCCACAGGCCCTGGTGGGGTGTAGATGGCCTCAGCCAGAGCCACAGGCCCTGGTGTGGTGTAGTTGGACTCAACCAGCAGCACAGGCTCTGGTGGGGTGAAGATGTCCTCAGCCAGAGCCACAGGCCCTGGTGTGGTGTAGTTGGCCTCAGCCAGCAGCACAGGATCTGGTGTGGTGTAGATGGCCTCAGAAAGAGCCACAGCCCCTGGTTTGGTGGAGGTGGCCTCAGCCAAAAGCACACAGGCCCTGATGTGGTGTAAGTTGCCTCAGCCAAAAGCACACAGGCCCTGGTGTGGTGTAGCTGGCCTCAGCCAGAAGCACATGCCCATGTGTGTTGTAGGTGGCCAAAGCTAGTAAAACAGGCCGTGGTGTGTTGTAGATGGCCTCAACTTGCAGCACAGGACTTGGTGAGGTGGAGGTGGCCTCATCCTGCATCTCAGGCCCTGGTGTGCTGTAGATGGCCACAGCCAGAGCCACAGGCCCTGGTGTGGTGTAGTTGGCCTCAGCCAGCAGCACAGGCCCTGGTGTGATTAGCATGACCTCAACCAGCAACACAGGCCCTGATGTGGAATAGATGGCCTCAGCCAGAGCCACAGGCACTGGTTAGGTGGAGGTGGCCTCAGCCAAAAGCACACAGGCCCTGGTGTGCTGTAGATGGACTCAGCCAGAGCCACAGGCCCTGGGGTGGTGTAGATGGCCTCAGCCAGAAGCGGAAGCTCTGGCGTATTGCAGTCAACCTCAGTAATCAGTAAAGGAACTGGTGTGGTGTAGATGGCCTTAGCCACCAGCACAGGCTCTGGTGTGATTAACATGGCCTCAACCAGCAACACAGGTCCTGGTGTGGTGTAGATGGCCTCAGCAAGAGCCACAGTCACTGGTTTGGTGGAGGTGGCCTCAGCCAAGAGCACAGGCTGTGGTGTGGTGTGCTGTAGTTGGACTTAGCCACCAGCACAGGCTCTGGTTTGGTGTAGGTGGCCTCAGCCAGAAGCATAAGACCTGGTGTGTTGCAGTCATCCTCAACCAGCAGTAAAGGAACTGGTGTGGGTTAGGTGGCCTCAGCCAGAGCAACAGGCACTGTTTTGGTGGAGGTGGCCTCAGCCAAAAGCAGACAGGCCCTGATGTGGTGTAGATGGCCTCAGCCAGCAGCACATGCCCATGTGTATTGTAGGTGGCCAAAGCTAGGAAAACAGGCCGTGGTGTGTTGTAGATGGCCTCAGCCAGCAGCACAGGCCCTGGTTTGATTAACATGGCCTCAACCAGCAACACAGGCCCTGGTGTGATTAACATGGCCTCAGCCAGCAGCACAGGCCCTGGTGTGATTAACATGGCCTCAACCAGCAACACAGGCCCTGATGTGGAGTAGATGGCCTCAGCCAGAGCCAAAGGCACTGGTTTGGTGGACTTGGCCTCAGCCTAAAGCACACAGGCCCTGATGTGGTGTAGATGGCCTCAGCCAGCAGCACAGGCCCTGGTGTGATTAACATGGCCTCAACCAGCAACACAGGCCCTGGTGGGGTGGGTTTGGTGGCCTCAGCCAGAGCCACAGGCACTGGTTTGGTGTAGGTGGCCTCAGCCAAAAGCACTCAGCCAGCAGCACAGGCCCTTGTGTGATTAACATGGCCTCAACCAGCAACACAGGCCGTGGTGTGGTGTAGATGGCCTCAGCCAGAGCCACAGGGACTGGTTTGGTGGAGGTGGCCCCAGCCAGCAGCACAGGCCCTGGTGTGATTAACATGGCCTCAACCAGCAACACAGGCCCTGGTGTGGTGTAGATGGCCTCAGCCAGAGCCACAGGGACTGGTTTGGTGGAGGTGGCCTCAGCCAAAAGCCAAAGGCCCTGGTGTGGTGTATTTGGCCTCAGCCAGCAGCACAGGTTCTGGTGGGGTGTAGATGGCCTCAGCCAGAGCCACAGGCCCTGGTATGGTGTAAGTTGCCTCAGTCAAAAGCACACAGGCCCTGATGTAGCGTAGATGGCCTCAACAAGCAACAAAGGCCTGGTGTGGTGTAGATGGCCTCAGCCAGAGCCACAGGCACTGGGGTGGTGTAGATGGCCTCAGCCAGAGCCACAGGCCCTGGGGTGGTGTAGATGGCCTCAGCCAGAAGCGGAAGCTCTGGCATGTTGCAGTCAACCTCAGCAATCAGTAAAGGAACTGGTGTGGTGTAGATGGCCTTAGCCACCAGCACAGGCCCTGGTGTGATTAACATGGCCTCAACCAGCAACACAGGCCCTGGTGGGGTGTAAATGGCCTCAGCCAGAGCCACAGGCACTGGTTTGGTGTAGGTGGCCTCAGCCAAAAGCACTCAGCCAGCAGCACAGGCCCTGGTGTGGTGTAGATGACCTCAGCCAGAGCCACAGGCACTGGTGTGGTGTAGATGGCCTCATCCAGAGCCACAGGCCTGGTGTGCTGTAGTTGGCCTCAGCCTGAGCCACAGGCCCTGGTGTGGTGTAGATGGCCACAGCCACAGCACAGGCTCTGATTTGGTGTAGATGGCCTAAGCCAGAGTCACAGGCCCTGGTGTGGTGTAAGTTGCCTCAGTCAAAAGCACACAGGCCCTGATGTAGCGTAGATGGCCTCAGCCAGAGCCACAGGCACTGGTTTGGTGGAGGTGGCCTCAGCCAAAAGCACACAGGCCCTGGTGTGCTGTAGATGGCCTCAACTTGCAGCACTGGACTTGTGTGGTGGAGGTGGCCTCATCCTGCATCTCAGGCCCTGGTGTGCTGTAGATGGACTCAGCCAGAGCCAAAGGCCCTGGTGTGGTGTAGATTGTCTCAGCCAGCAGCACAGGCTCTGGTGGGGTGTAGATGGCCTCAGCCAGAGCCACAGGCCCTGGTATGGTGTAAGTTGCCTCAGTCAAAAGCACACAGGCCCTGATGTAGCGTAGATGGCCTCAACAAGCAACAAAGGCCTGGTGTGGTGTAGATGTCCTCAGACATAGCCACAGGCCCAGGTGGGGTTTAGATGGCCTCAGCCAGAGCCACAGGCCCTGGTGTGGTGTAGTTGGCCTCAACCAGCAGCACAGGCTCTGGTAGGGTGCAGATGGCCTCAGCCAGAGCCACAGGCCGTGGTGTGGTGTAGTTGGCCTCAGTCAGCAGCACAGGCCTGGTGTGCTGTAGTTGGCCTCAGCCTGAGCCACAGGCCCTGGGGTGGTGTAGGTGGCCTCAGCCAGAAGCGCAAGCCCTGGTGTGGTGTAGATTTCATCAGCCAGAGCCACAGGCCCTGGTGTGGTGTAGATTGCCTCAGCCAAAGCCACAGGCCCTTGTGTGGTGTAGATGGCCTCAGCCAGAGCCACAGGCCCTAGTGTGGTGTAGATGGCCTCAGCCACAGCACAGGCCCTTGTGTGATGTAGATGGCCTCAGACAGAGCCACAGGCCCTGGTGGGGTGTAGTTGGCCTCAGCCAGCAGCACAGGCACTGGTGGGGTGTAGGTGGCCCCAGCAAGAGCCACAGGCCCAGTAGTGGTCTTGTTGGCCTTAGACAGCATAACAGGCCCTGGTTTGGTGGAGGTGGCGAAAGCAAGGAGCACAGGCCGTGGTGTGGTGTAGATGGCCACAGCCACAGCACAGGCTCTGATTTGGTGTAGATGGCCTAAGCCAGAGTCACAGGCCCTGGTGTGGTGTAAGTTGCCTCAGTCAAAAGCACACAGGCCCTGATGTAGCGTAGATGGCCTCAGCCAGAGCCACAGGCACTGGTTTGGTGGAGGTGGCCTCAGCCAAAAGCACACAGGCCCTGGTGTGCTGTAGATGGCCTCAACTTGCAGCACAGGACTTGTGTGGTGGAGGTGGCCTCATCCTGCATCTCAGGCCCTGGTCTGCTGTAGATGGACTCAGCCAGAGCCAAAGGCCCTGGTGTGGTGTAGATTGTCTCAGCCAGCAGCACAGGCTCTGGTGGGGTGTAGATGGCCTCAGCCAGAGCCACAGGCCCTGGTATGGTGTAAGTTGCCTCAGTCAAAAGCACACAGGCCCTGATGTAGCGTAGATGGCCTCAACAAGCAACAAAGGCCTGGTGTGGTGTAGATGTCCTCAGACATAGCCACAGGCCCAGGTGGGGTTTAGATGGCCTCAGCCAGAGCCACAGGCCCTGGTGTGGTGTAGTTGGCTTCAACCAGCAGCACAGGCTCTGGTAGGGTGCAGATGGCCTCAGCCAGAGCCACAGGCCGTGGTGTGGTGTAGTTGGCCTCAGTCAGCAGCACAGGATCTGGTGGGGTGTAGATGGCCTCAGAAAGAACCACAGGCCCTGGTTTGGTGGAGGTGGCCTCAGCCAAAAGCACACAGGCCCTGATGTTGTGTAAGTTGCCTCAGTCAAAAGCACACAGGCCCTGGTGTGGTGTAGATGGCCTCAGCCAGAAGCACATGCCCATATGTGTTGTAGGTGGCCAACGCTAGTAAAACAGGCCGTGGTGTTTTGTAGATGGCCTCAATTTGCAGCACAGGACGTGTGTGGTGGAGGTGGCCTCATCCTGCATCTCAGGCCCTGGTGTGGTGTAGATGACCTCAGCCAGAGCCACAGGCACTGGTGTGGTGTAGATGGCCTCAGCCAGAGCCACAGGCCCTGGTATGGTGTAAGTTGCCTCAGTCAAAAGCACACAGGCACTGATGTAGCGTAGATGGCCTCAACAAGCAACAAAGGCCTGGTGTGATTAACATGGCCTCAACCAGCAACACAGGCACTGGTGTGCTGAAGATGGCCTCAGACAGAGCCACAGGCACTGGTTTGGTGGAGGTGGCATCAGCCAAAAGCACACAGGCCCTGGTGTGCTGTAGATGGCCTCAGCCAGAGCCACAGACCCTGGGGTGGTGTAGATTGCCTCAGTCAGAAGCGGAAGCTCTGGCGTGTTACAGTCAACCTCAGCAATCAGTAAAGGAACTGGTGTGGTGTAGATGGACTTAGCCAGCAGCACAGGCCTTGGTGTGATTAACATGGCCTCAACCAGCAACACAGCCCCTGGAGGGGTGTAGATGGCCTCAGCCAGCAGCACAGGCCCTGGAGGGGTGTAGATGGCCTCAGCCACCAGCACAGGCTCTGATTTGGTGTAGATGGCCTCAGCCAAAGCCAAAGGCCCTTTTGTGGTGTAGATGGCCTCAGCCAGAGCCACAGGCACTGGTTTGGTGGAGGTGGCCTCAGCCAAAAGCACACAGGCCCTGGTGTGCTGTAGATTGCCTTCACCAGAACCACAGGCCCTGGTGTAGTGTAGATGGCCTCAGCCAGCAGCACAGGCCCTTTTGTGGTGTGTTTCCTCAGTCAAAAGCACACAGGCCCTGATGTGGTGTAGTTGGCCAAAGTCATGAGCACAGGCCCTGGTGGGGTGTTGTAGATGGCCTGAGCTAGCAGTACAGGACTTGGTGAGGTGGAGTTGGTCTCATCCTGCAACTCAGGCCCTGGTGTGCTGTAGATGGCCTCAACCAGAGCCACAGGCCCTTGTGAGGTGTAGTTGGCCTCAGCCAGCATCACAGGCTGTGGTGTGGTGTGCTGTAGTTGGCCTTAGCCACCAGCACAGGCGCTGGCCGAGATGGCCTCAGCCAGAAGCGGAAGCTCTGGCGTGTTGCAGTCAACATCAGCAATCAGTAAAGGAACTGGTGTGGTGTATATGGCCTTAGCCACCAGCACAAGCCCTGATGTAGTGTAGGTGGCCTCAGCCAGAAGCGCAAGCCCTGGTGTGTTGCAGTCAACCTCAGCCAGAGCCACTGGCCCTGGTGTGGTGTAGATTGCATCAGCCAGAGCCCCAGGCCCTGGTGTGGTGTAGATTGCCTCAGCCAAAGCCACAGGCCCTTGTGTGGTGTTGATGGCCTCAGCCAGAGCCACAGGCCCTGGTGTGGTGTAGTTGGCCTTACCCAGCAGAACAGGCCCTGGTGTGATGTAGATGGCCTCAGACAGAGCCACAGGCCCTGGTGTGGTGTAGTTGGCCTCAGCCAGCAGCACAGGCACTGGTGGGGTGTAGGTGGCCTCAGCCAGAGCCACAGGTCCTGGTGTGGTGTAAGTTGCCTCAGTCAAAAGCACACAGGCCCTGATGTAGTGTAGATGGCCTCAACAAGCAACACAGTCCTGGTGTGGTGTAGATGTCCTCAGACATAGCCACAGGCCCTGGTGGGGTGTAGATGGCCTCAGCCAGAACCACAGGCCCTGGTGTGGTGTAGTTGGCCTCAGCCAGCAGCACAGGCACTGGTGGGGTGTAGATGGCCCCAGCAAGAGCCACAGGCCCTGTCGTGGTGTTGTTTGCCTTAGCCAGCATAACAGGCCCTGGTTTGGTGGAGGTGGCCAAAGCAAGGAGCACAGGCCGTGGTGTGGTGTAGATGGCCTCAGCCACCAGCACAGGCTCTGATTTGGTGAAGATGGCCTAAGCCAAAGCCACAGGCCCTGGTGTGGTGTAGATGGCCTCAGCCAGAGCCACAGGCCCTAGTGTGGTGTAGATTGCCTCAGCAAAAGCCAAAGGCCCTGGTATGGTGTATTTGGCCTCAGCCAGCAGCACAGGCTCTGGTGGGGTGTAGATGGCCTCAGCCAGAGCCACAGGCCCTGGTGTGTTGTATGTTGCCTCAATCAAAAGCACACAGGCCCTGATGTGATTAACATGGCCTCAAAAAGCAACACAGGCCTGGTTTGGTGTAGATGTCCTCAGACATAGCCACAGGCCCTGGTGGGGTGTAGATGGCCTCAGCCAGAGCCACAGGCCCTGGTGTGGTGTAGTTGGCCTCAGCCAGCAGCACAGGATCTGGTGTGGTGTAGATGGCCTCAACAAGCAACACAGGCCTGGTGTGGTGTAGATGTCCTCAGACATAGCCAAAGGCCCTGGTGGGGTGTAGATGGCCTCAGCCAGAACCACAGGCCCTGGTGTGGTGTAGTTGGACTCGACCAGCAGCACAGGCACTGGTAGGGTGCAGATGGCCTCAGCCAGAGCCACAGGCCGTGGTGTGGTGTAGTTGGCCTCAGTCAGCAGCACAGAATCTGGTGGGGTGTAGATGGATTCAGAAAGAACCACAGGCCCTGGTTTGGTTGAGGTGGCCTCAGCCAAAAGCACACAGGCCCTGATGTGGTGTAAGTTGCCTCAGTCAAAAGCACACAGGCCCTGGTGTGGTGTAGATGGCCTCAGCCAGAAGCACATGCCCATGTGTGTTGTAGGTGGCCAAAGCTAGGAAAACAGGCCGTGGGGTGGTGTAGATGGCCTCAACTTGCAGCACAGGACTTGGTGAGGTGGAGGTGGCCTCATCCTGCATCTCAGGCCCTGGTGTGCTGTAGATGGCCTCAGCCAAAGCCTCAGGCCCTGGTGTGGTGTAGGTGGCCTCAGCCAGCAGCACAGGCCCTGGTGTGATTAACATGGCCTCAACCAGCAACACAGGCCCTGGTGTGGTGTAGATGGCCTCAGATAGCAGCACGCGCCCTGGAGGGCTGTAGATGGCCTCAGCCAGTAGCACAGGCCCTGGAGGGGTGTAGATGGCCTTAACCAGAACCACATGCCCTGGTGTAGTGTAGATGGCCTCAGCCAGAGCCACAGGCCCTGGTGTGGTGTGGTGTAGATGGCCTCAACCAGAGCCACAGGCCCTGGTGTGATTAACGTGGCCTCAACCAGCAGCACAGGCCCTTGTGTGGTGTAAGTTTCCTCCATCAAAGGCACACAGGCCCTGATGTGGTGTAGTTGGCCAAAGTCATGAGCACAGGCCCTGGTGGGGTGTTGTAGATGGCCTGAGCTAGTAGCACAGGACTTGGTGTGATTAACATGGCCTCAACCAGCAACACAGGCCCTGGAGGGGTGTAGATGGCCTCAGCCAGCAGCACAGGCCCTGGAGGGGTGTAGATGGCCTCAGCCACCAGCACAGGCTCTGATTTGGTGTAGATGGCCTCAGCCAAAGCCAAAGGCCCTTTTGTGGTGTAGATGGCCTCAGCCAGAGCCACAGGCACTGGTTTGGTGGAGGTGGCCTCAGCCAGCAGCACAGCCCTTGGTGTGATTAACATGGCCTCAACCAGCAACACAGGCCCTGGAGGGGTGTAGATGGCCTCAGCCAGCAGCACAGGCCCTGGAGGGGTGTAGATGGCCTCAGCCACCAGCACAGGCTCTGATTTGGTGTAGATGGCCTCAGCCAAAGCCAAAGGCCCTTTTGTGGTGTAGATGGCCTCAGCCAGAGCCACAGGCACTGGTTTGGTGGAGGTGGCCTCAGCCAAAAGCACACAGGCCCTGGTGTGCTGTAGATTGCCTTCACCAGAACCACAGGCCCTGGTGTAGTGTAGATGGCCTCAGCCAGCAGCACAGGCCCTTTTGTGGTGTAAGTTTCCTCAGTCAAAAGCACACAGGCCCTGATGTGGTGTAGTTGGCCAAAGTCATGAGCACAGGCCCTGGTGGGGTGTTGTAGATGGCCTGAGCTAGCAGTACAGGACTTGGTGAGGTGGAGTTGGTCTCATCCTGCAACTCAGGCCCTGGTGTGCTGTAGATGGCCTCAACCAGAGCCACAGGCCCTTGTGTGGTGTAGTTGGCCTCAGCCAGCATCACAGGCTGTGGTGTGGTGTGCTGTAGTTGGCCTTAGCCACCAGCACAGGCGCTGGCCGAGATGGCCTCAGCCAGAAGCGGAAGCTCTGGCGTGTTGCAGTCAACATCAGCAATCAGTAAAGGAACTGGTGTGGTGTATATGGCCTTAGCCACCAGCACAAGCCCTGATGTAGTGTAGGTGGCCTCAGCCAGAAGCGCAAGCCCTGGTGTGTTGCAGTCAACCTCAGCCAGAGCCACTGGCCCTGGTGTGGTGTAGATTGCATCAGCCAGAGCCCCAGGCCCTGGTGTGGTGTAGATTGCCTCAGCCAAAGCCACAGGCCCTTGTGTGGTGTTGATGGCCTCAGCCAGAGCCACAGGCCCTGGTGTGGTGTAGTTGGCCTTACCCAGCAGAACAGGCCCTGGTGTGATGTAGATGGCCTCAGACAGAGCCACAGGCCCTGGTGTGGTGTAGTTGGCCTCAGCCAGAGCCACAGGCACTGGTGTGGTGTAGATGGCCTCATCCAGAGCCACAGGCCTGGTGTGCTGTAGTTGGCCTCAGCCTGAGCCACAGGCCCTGGGGTGGTGTAGGTGGCCTCAGCCAGAAGCGCAAGCCCTGGTGTGGTGTAGATTTCATCAGCCAGAGCCCCAGGCCCTGGTGTGGTGTAGATTGCCTCAGCCAAAGCCACAGGCCCTGATGTAGTGTAGATGGCCTCAACAAGCAACACAGTCCTGGTGTGGTGTAGATGTCCTCAGACATAGCCACAGGCCCTGGTGGGGTGTAGATGGCCTCAGCCAGAACCACAGGCCCTGGTGTGGTGTAGTTGGCCTCAGCCAGCAGCACAGGCACTGGTGGGGTGTAGATGGCCCCAGCAAGAGCCACAGGCCCTGTCGTGGTGTTGTTTGCCTTAGCCAGCATAACAGGCCCTGGTTTGGTGGAGGTGGCCAAAGCAAGGAGCACAGGCCGTGGTGTGGTGTAGATGGCCTCAGCCACCAGCACAGGCTCTGATTTGGTGAAGATGGCCTAAGCCAAAGCCACAGGCCCTGGTGTGGTGTAGATGGCCTCAGCCAGAGCCACAGGCCCTAGTGTGGTGTAGATTGCCTCAGCAAAAGCCAAAGGCCCTGGTATGGTGTATTTGGCCTCAGCCAGCAGCACAGGCTCTGTTGGGGTGTAGATGGCCTCAGCCAGAGCCACAGGCCCTGGTGTGTTGTATGTTGCCTCAATCAAAAGCACACAGGCCCTGATGTGATTAACATGGCCTCAAAAAGCAACACAGGCCTGGTTTGGTGTAGATGTCCTCAGACATAGCCACAGGCCCTGGTGGGGTGTAGATGGCCTCAGCCAGAGCCACAGGCCCTGGTGTGGTGTAGTTGGCCTCAACCAGCAGCACAGGATCTGGTGTGGTGTAGATGGCCTCAACAAGCAACACAGGCCTGGTGTGGTGTAGATGTCCTCAGACATAGCCAAAGGCCCTGGTGGGGTGTAGATGGCCTCAGCCAGAACCACAGGCCCTGGTGTGGTGTAGTTGGACTCGACCAGCAGCACAGGCACTGGTAGGGTGCAGATGGCCTCAGCCAGAGCCACAGGCCGTGGTGTGGTGTTGTTGGCCTCAGTCAGCAGCACAGAATCTGGTGGGGTGTAGATGGACTCAGAAAGAACCACAGGCCCTGGTTTGGTGGAGGTGGCCTCAGCCAAAAGCACACAGGACCTGATGTGGTGTAAGTTGCCTCAGTCAAAAGCACACAGGCCCTGGTGTGGTGTAGATGGCCTCAGCCAGAAGCACATGCCCATGTGTGTTGTAGGTGGCCAAAGCTAGGAAAACAGGCCGTGGGGTGGTGTAGATGGCCTCAACTTGCAGCACAGGACTTGGTGAGGTGGAGGTGGCCTCATCCTGCATCTCAGGCCCTGGTGTGCTGTAGATGGCCTCAGCCAAAGCCACAGGCCCTGGTGTGGTGTAGGTGGCCTCAGCCAGCAGCACAGGCCCTGGTGTGATTAACATGGCCTCAACCAGCAACACAGGCCCTGGTGTGGTGTAGATGGCCTCAGATAGCAGCACGCGCCCTGGAGGGCTGTAGATGGCCTCAGCCAGTAGCACAGGCCCTGGAGGGGTGTAGATGGCCTTAACCAGAACCACATGCCCTGGTGTAGTGTAGATGGCCTCAGCCAGAGCCACAGGCCCTGGTGTGGTGTGGTGTAGATGGCCTCAACCAGAGCCACAGGCCCTGGTGTGATTAACGTGGCCTCAACCAGCAGCACAGGCCATTGTGTGGTGTAAGTTTCCTCCATCAAAGGCACACAGGCCCTGATGTGGTGTAGTTGGCCAAAGTCATGAGCACAGGCCCTGGTGGGGTGTTGTAGATGGCCTGAGCTAGTAGCACAGGACTTGGTGAGGTGGAGGTGGCCTCATCCTGCAACTCAGGCCCTGGTGTGCTGAGAGCACCTCAACCAGAGCCACAGGCCCTGGTATGGTGTAGATTGAATCACCCAGAGCCACAGGCCCTTGTGTGGTGTAGATGGCCTCAGCCAGCAGCACAGGCTGTGGTGTGGTGTGCTGTAGTTGGCCTTAGCCACCAGCACAGGCTCTGGTTTGGTGTAAGTGGCCTCAGCCAGAAGCATAAGACCTGGTGTGTTGCAATCATCCTCAACCAGCAGTAAAGGAACTGGGGTGGGTTAGGTGGCCTCAGCCAGAGCCACAGTCACTGGTTTGGTGAAGGTGGCCTCAGCCAAAAGCACTCAGGCCCTGATGTGGTGTAGATGGCCTCAGCCAGCAGCACATGCCCATGTGTGTTGTAGGTGGCCAAAGCTAGGAAAACAGGCCGTGGTGTGTTGTAGATGGCCTCAGCCAGCAGAACAAGCCCTGGTGTGATTAACATGGCCTCAACCAGCAACACAGGCCCTGGTGTGGTGTAGATGGCCTCAGCCAGCAGCACAGGACCTGGTGTGGTGTAGATTGCCTCAGCCAAAGCCAAAGGCCCTGGTGTGGTGTATTTGGCCTCAGCCAGTAGCACAGGCTCTGGTGGGGTGTAGATGGCCTCAGTCAAATCCAAAGGCCCTGGTGTGGTGTATTTGGCCTCAGCCACCAGCACAGGCCCTGGTGTGATTAACATGGCCTCAACCAGCAACACAGGCCCTGGTGTGGTGTAGATGGCCTCAGCCAGCAGCACAGGCCCTGGAGGGGTGTAGATGGCCTCAGCCAGCAGCACAGGCCCTGGAGGGGTGTAGATGGCCTCAACCAGAGCCACAGGCCCTGTTGTGATTAACCTGGCCTCAACCAGCGACAAAGGCCCTGGTGTAGTGTAGATGGCCTCAGCCAGCAGCACAGGCCCTTGTGTGGTGTAAGTTGCCTCAGTCAAAAGCACACAGGCCCTGGTGTGGTGTAGCTGGCCTCAGCCAGAAGCACATGCCCATGTGTGTTGTAGGTGGCCAAAGCTAGGAAAACAGGCCGTGGTGTGTTGTAGATGGCCTCAAGTTGCAGCACAGGACTTGGCGAGGTGGAGGTGGCCTCATCCTGCATCTCAGGCCCTGGTGTGCTGTAGATGGCCTCAGCCATAGCCACAGGCCCTGGTGTGGTGTAGGTGGCCTCAGCCAGCAGCACAGGCCCTGGTGTGATTAACATGGCCTCAACCAGCAACACAGGCCCTGGTGTGGTGTAGATGGCCTCAGACAGAGCCACAGGCACTGGTTTGGTGGAGGTGGCCTCAGCCAAAAGCCAAAGGCCCTGGTGTGGTGTATTTGGCCTCAGCCAGCAGCACAGGCTCTGGTGGGGTGCAGATGGCCTCAGCCAGAGCCCCAGGTCCTGGTGTGGTGTAGATTGCCTCAGTCAAAAGCACACAGGCCCTGATGTAGTGTAGATGGCCTCAACAAGCAACACAGGCCTGGTGTGGTGTAGATGTCCTCAGACATAGCCACAGGCCCTGGTGGCGTGTAGATGGCCTCAACCATATCCACAGGCCCTGGTGTGGTGTAGTTGGACTCGACCAACAGCACAGGCTATGGTAGGGTGCAGATGGCCTCAGCCAGAGCCACAGGCTGTGGTGTGGTGTAGTTGGCCTCAGTCAGCAGCACAGGATCTGGTGGGGTGTAGATGGACTCAGAAAGAACCACAGGCCCTGGTTTGGTGGAGTTGGCCTCAGCCAAAAGCACACAGGCCCTGATGTGGTATAAGTTGCCTCAGTCAAAAGCACACAGGCCCTGGTGTGGTGTAGATGGCCTCAGCCAGAAGCACATGCCCATATGTGTTGTAGGTGGCCAACGCTAGGAAAACAGGCCGTGGTGTGTTGTAGATGGCCTCAACTTGCAGCACAGTACTTGTGTGGTGGAGGTGGCCTCATCCTGCATCTCAGGCCCTGGTGGGGTGTAGATGGCCTCAGCCAGAGCGACAGGCCCTGTTGTGGTGTAGATTGCCTCAGCCAAAGCCAAAGGCCCTGGTATGGTGTATTTGGCCTCAGCCAGCAGCACAGGCTCTGGTGGGGTGTAGATGGCCTCAGCCAGAGCCACAGGCCCTGGTATGGTGTAAGTTGCCTCAGTCAAAAGCACACATGCCCTGATGTAGCGTAGATGGCCTCAACAAGCAACACAGGCCTGGTGTGGTGTAGATGTCCTCAGACATAGCCACAGGCCCGGGTGGGGTATAGATGGCCTCTGCCAGAGCCACAGGCCCTTGTGTGGTGTAGTTGGCCACAACCAGCAGCACAGGATCTGGTGGGGTGCAGATGGCCTCAGCCAGAGCCACAGTCCCTGGTGTGGTGTAGTTGGCCTCAGCCAGCAGCACAGGATCTGGTGGGGTGTAGATGGCCTCAGAAAGAGCCACAGGCCCTGGTTTGGTGGAGGTGGCGTCAGCCAAAAGCACATAGGCCCTGATGTGGTGTAGCTAGCCTCAGCCAGAAGCACATGCCCATGTGTGTTGTAGGTGGCCAAAGCTAGGAAAACAGGCCGTTTTGTGCTGTAGATGGCCTCAGCCAGAGCCACAAGCCCTGGTGTGGTGTAGGTGGCCTCAGCCAGAGCCACAGGCCCTGGTGTGATTAACATGGCCTCAACCAGCAACACAGGCCCTGGTGTGGTGTAGATGGCCTCAGCCAGAGCCACAGGCACTGGTTTGGTGGAGGTGGCATCAGCCAAAAGCACACAGGCCCTGGTGTGCTGTAGATGGCCTCAGCCAGAGCCACAGGCCCTGGGGTGGTGTAGATGGCCTCATCCAGAGCCACAGGCACTGGTTTGGTGGAGGTGGCCTCAGCCTGAGCCACAGGCCTTGGGGTGGTGTAGATGGCCTCAGTCAGAAGCGGAAGCTCTGGTGTGTTGCAGTCAACCTCAGCAATCAGTAAAGGAACTGGTGTGGTGTAGATGGCCTTAGCCAGCAGCACAGGCCTTGGTGTGATTAACATGGCCTCAACCAGCAACACAGGCCCTGGAGGGGTGTAGATGGCCTAAGCCAGAGCCACAGGCCCTGGTGTGGTGTAGATTGCCTCAGCCGAAGCCAAAGGCCCTGGTGTGGTGTAGATGGCCTCAGCCAGAGCCACAGGCACTGGTTTGGTGGAGGTGCCATCAGCCAAAAGCACACAGGCCCTGGTGTGCTGTAGATGGCCTCAGCCAGAGCCACAGGCCCTGGGGTGGTGTAGATGGCCTCAGCCAGAGCCACAGGCACTGGTTTGGTGGAGGTGGCCTCAGCCAAAAGCCACAGGCCCTGGGGTGGTGTAGATGGCCTCAGTCAGAAGCGGAAGCTCTGGTGTGTTGCAGTCAACCTCAGCAATCAGTAAAGGAACTGGTGTGGTGTAGATGGCCTTAGCCAGCAGCACAGGCCTTGGTGTGATTAACATGGCCTCAACCAGCAACACAGGCCCTGGAGGGGTGTAGATGGCCTAAGCCAGTGCCACAGGCCCTGGAGTGGTGTAGATTGCCTCAGCCGAAGCCAAAGGCCCTGGTGTGGTGTAGATGGCCTCAGCCAGAGTCACAGGCACTGGTTTGGTGGAGGTGGCCTCAGCCAAAAGCACACAGGCCCTGGTGTGGTGTAGATTGCCTCAGCCGAAGCCAAAGGCCCTGGTGTGGTGTAGATTGCCTCAGCCAGAGTCACAGGCACTGGTTTGGTGGAGGTGGCCTCAGCCAAAAGCACACAGGCCCTGGTGTGCTGTAGATGGCTTTCACCAGAACCACAGGCCCTGGTGTAGTGTAGATGGCCTCAGCCAGAGCCACAGGCCCTGGTGTGGTGTGGTGTTGATGGCCTCAACTAGAGCCACAGGCCCTGGTGTGATTAACCTGGCCTCAACCAGCGACACAGGCCCTGGTGTAGTGTAGATGGCCTCAGCCAGCAGCACAGGCCCTTGTGTAGTGTAAGTTTCCTCAGTCAAAAGCACACAGGCCCTGATGTGGTGTAGTTGGCCAAAGTCATGAGAACAGGCCCTGGTGGGGTGTTGTAGATGGCCTGAGCTAGCAGCACAGGACTTGGTGAGGTGGAGGTGGCCTCATCCTGAAACTCAGGCCCTGGTGTGCTGTAGATGGCCTCAACCAGAGCCACAGGCCCTTGTGTGGTGTAGTTGGCCTCAGCCAGCATCACAAGCTGTGGTGTGGTGTGCTGTAGTTGGCCTTAGCCACCAGCACAGGCGCTGGCCGAGATGGCCTCAGCCAGAAGCGGAAGCTCTGGCGTGTTGCAGTCAACATCAGCAATCAGTAAAGGAACTGGTGTGGTGTATATGGCCTTAGCCACCAGCACAGGCCCTGATGTAGTGTAGGTGGCCTCAGCCAGAAGCGCAAGCCCTGGTGTGTTGCAGTCAACCTCAGCCAGAGCCACTGGCCCTGTCGTGGTGTTGTTGGCCTTAGCCAGCATAACAGGCCCTGGTTTGGTGGAGGTGGCCAAAGCAAGGAGCTCAGGCCGTGGTGTTGTGTAGATGGCCTCAGCCACCAGCACAGGCTCTGATTTGGTGTAGACGACCTAAGCCAGAGCCACAGGCCCTGGTGTGGTGTAGATGGCCTCAGCCAGAGGCACAGGCCCTAGTGTGGTGTAGATTGCCTCAGCCAAAGCCAAAGGCCCTGGTATGGTGTATTTGGCCTCAGCCAGCAGCACAGGCTCTGGTGGGGTGTAGATGGCCTCAGCCAGAGCCACAGGCCCTGGTGTGGTGTGTGTTGCCTCAGTCAAAAGCACACAGGCCCTGATGTAGCGTAGATGGCCTCAACAAGCAACACAGGCCTGGTGTGGTGTAGATGTCCTCAGACATAGCCACAGGCCCTGGTGTGGTGTTGTTGGCCTCAGCCAGCCGCACAGGATCTGGTGTGGTGTAGATGGCCTCAGAAAGAGCCACAGGCCCTGGTTTGGTGGAGATGGCCGGAGCCAAAAGCACACAGGCCCTGATGTGGTGTAAGTTGCCTCAGTCAAAAGCACACAGGCCCTGGTGTGGTGTAGGTGGCCTCAGCCAACAGCACAGGCCGTGGTGTGAATAACATGGCCTCAACCAGCAACACAGTCCCTGGTGTGGTGTAGATGGCCTCAGCCAGAGCCACAGGCCCTGGTGTGGTGTAGGTGGCCTCAGCCAGCAGCACAGTCCCTGGTGTGCTGTAGATGGCCTCAGCCAGAGCCACAGGCACTGGTTTGGTGGAGGTGGCATCAGCCAAAAGCACACAGGCCCTGGTGTGCTGCAGATGGCCTCAGCCAGGGCCACAGGCCCTGGGATGGTGTAGATGGCCTCAGCCAGATGCGGAAGCTCTGGCGTGTTGCAGTCAACCTCAGCAATCAGTAAAGGAACTGGTGTGGTGTAGATGGCCTTAGCCAGCAGCACAGGCCCTGGTGTGATTAACATGGCCTCAACCAGCAACACAGGCCCTGGAGGGGCGTAGATGGCCTCAGCCAGCAGCACAGGCCCTGGAGGGGTGTATATGGCCTCAGCCACCCGCACAGGCTCTGATTTGGTGTAGATGGCCTAAGCCAGTGCCACAGGCCCTGGAGTGGTGTAGATGGCCTCAGCCAGAGCCACAGGCCCTGGTGTGGTGTAGATGGCCTCAGCCAGAGCCACAGGCACTGTTTTGGTGGAGGTGGCCTCAGCCAAAATCACACAGGCCCTGGTGTGCTGTAGATGGCCTTCACCAGAACCACAGGCCCTGGTGTAGTGTAGATGGCCTCAGCCACAGCCACAGGCCCTGGTGTGGTGTGGTGTAGATGGCCTCAGCCAGAAGCGGAAGCTCTGGCGTGTTGCAGTCAACCTCAGTAATCAGTAAAGAAACTGGTGTGGTGTACATGGCCTTAGCCACCAGCACAGGCCCTGGTGTGATTAACATGGCCTCAACCAGCAACACAGGCCCTGGAGGGGTGTAGATGGCCTCAGCCAGCAGCACAGGCCCTGGAGGGGTGTAGATGGCCTCAGCCACCAGCACAGGCTCTGATTTGGTGTAGATGGCCTAAGTCAGAGCCACAGGCCCTGGTGTGGTGTAGATGGCCTCAGCCAGAGCCACAGGCCCTGGTGTGGTGTAAGTTGCCTCAGTCAAAAGCACACAGGCCCTGATGTAGTGTAGATGGCCTCAACAAGCAACACAGGCCTGGTGTGGTGTAGATGTCCTCAGACATAGCAACAGGCCCTGGTGGGGTGTAGATGGCCTCAGCCAGTGCCACAGGCCCTGGAGTGGTGTAGATGGCCACAGCCAGAGCCACAGGCCCTGGTGTGGTGTAGGTGGCCTCAGCCAGCAGCACAGGCCCTGGTGTGATTAACATGGCCTCAACCAGCAACACAGGCCCTGGTGTGGTGTAGATGGCCTCAGCCAGAGCCACAGGCACTGGTTAGGGGGAGGTGGTCTCAGCCAAAAGCACACAGGCCCTGATGTGCTGTAGATGGACTCAGCCAGAGCCACAGGCCCTGGGGTGGTGTAGATGGCCTCAGCCAGAAGCGGAAGCTCTGGCGTTTTGCAGTCAACCTCAGTAATCAGTAAGGAACTGGTGTGGTGTAGATGGCCTTAGCCACCAGCACAGGCCCTGGTGTGATTAACATGGCCTCAACCAGCAACACAGGCCCTGGTGTGGTGTAGATGGCCTTAACCAGAACCACAGGCCCTGGTGTAGTGTAGATGGCCTCAGCCAGAGCCACAGGCCCTGGTGTGGTGTGGTGTAGATGGCCTCAACCAGAGCCACAGGCCCTGGTGTGATTAACCTGGCCTCAACCAGCGACTCAGGCCCTGGTGTAGTGTAGATGGTCTCAGCCAGCAGCACAGGCCCTTGTGTGGTGTAAGTTTCCTCAGTCAAAAGCACACAGGCCCTGATGTGGTGTAGTTGGCCAAAGTCATGAGCACAGGCCCTGGTGGGGTGTTGTAGATGGCCTGAGCTAGCAGCACAGGACTTGGTGAGGTGGAGGTGGCCTCATCCTGCAACTCAGGCCCTGGTGTGCTATAGATGGCCTCAACCAGAGCCACAGGCCCTGGTATGGTGTAGATTGCCTCACCCAGAGCCACAAACCCTTGTGTGGTGTAGTTGACCTCAGCCAGCAGCACAGGCTGTTGTGTGGTGTGCTGTAGTTGGCCTTAGCCACCAGCACAGGCCCTGGTGTGATTAACATGGCCTCAACCAGCAACACAGGCCCTGGTGTGGTGTAGATGGCCTCAGCCAGCAGCACAGGCCCTGGTGTGATTAACATGGCCTCAACCAGCAACACAGGCCCTGATGTGGTGTAGATGGCCTCAGCCAGAGCCACAGGCACTGGTTTGGTGGACATGGCCTCAGCCAAAAGCACATAGGCCCTGATGTGGTGTAGATGGCCTCAGCCAGATCCACAGGCCCTGGTGTGATTAACATGGCCTCAACCAGCAACACAGGTCCTGGTGTGGTGTAGATGGCCTCAGCCAGAACCAGAGGCACTGGTTAGGTGGAGGTGGCCTCAGCGAAAAGCACACAGGCCCTGGTGTGCTGTAGATGGACTCAGCCAGAACCACAGGCCCTGGGGTGTTGTAGATGGCCTCAGCCAGAAGCGGAAGCTCTGGCGTGTTGCAGTCAACCTCAGCAATCAGTAAAGGAAGTGTTGTGGTGTAGATGGCCTTAGCCACCAGCACAGGCACTGGTGTGATTAACATGGCCTCAACCAGCAACACAGGCCCTGGTGTGGTGTAGATGGCCTCAGCCAGCAGCACGGGCCCTGGAGGGGTGTAGATGGCCTCAGCCACCAGCACAGGCTCTGATTTGGTGTAGATGGCCTAAGCCAGAGCCACAGGCCCTGTTGTGGTGTAGATGGCCTCAGCCAGAGCCACAGGCCTTGGTGTGGTGTAGATTGCCTCAGCTAAAGCCAAAGGCCCTGGTGTGGTGTATTTCGCCTCAGCCAGCAGCACAGGCCATGGAGGGGTGTAGATGGCCTCAGCCACCAGAACCACAGGCCCTGGTGACGTGTAGATGGCCTCAGCCAGAGCCACAGGCCCTGGTGTGGTGTGATGTAGATGGCCTCAACCAGAGCCACAGGCCCTGGTGTGATTAACCTGGCCTCAACCAGCGACACAGGCCCTGTTGTAGTGTAGATGGCCTCAGCCAGCAGCACAGGCCCTTGTGTTGTGTAGTTGGCCTCAGCCAGCAGCACAGGCTGTGGTGTGGTGTGCTGTAGTTGGCCTTAGCCACCAGCACAGGCTCTGGTTTGGTGTAGGTGGCCTCAGCCAGAAGCATAAGACCTGGTGTGTTGCAATCATCCTCAACCAGCAGTAAATGAACTGGTGTGGGTTAGGTGGCGTCAGCCAGAGCCACAGGCACTGGTTTGGTGGAGGTGGCCTCAGCCAAAAGCACACAGGCCTTGATGTGGTGTAGATGGCCTCAGCCAGCAGCACATGCCCATGTGTGTTGTAGGTGGCTAAAGCTAGGAAATCAGGCCGTGGTGTGTTGTAGATGGCCTCAGCCAGAAGCACATGCCCATGTGTGTTGTAGGTGGCCAAAACTAGTAAAACAGGCCGTGGGGTGTTGTAGATGGCCTGAGCTAGCAGCACAGGACTTGGTGAGGTGGAGGTGGCCTCATCCTGCATCTCAGGCCCTGGTGTGCTGTAGATGGCCTCAGCCAGAGCCACAGGCCCTGGTGTGGTGTAGGTGGCCTCAGCCAGCAGCACAGGCCCTGGTGTGATTAACATGGCCTCAACCAGCAACACAGGCCCTGGTGTGGTGTAGATGGCCTCAGCCACAGCCACAGGCACTGTTTTGGTGGAGGTGGCCTCAGCCAAAAGCACACAGGCCCTGGTGTGCTGTAGATGGCCTCAGCCAGAGCCACAGGACCTGGAGTGGTGTAGATGGCCTCAGCCAGAAGCGGAAGCCCTGGCGTGTTACAGTCAACCTCAGCAATCAGTAAAGGAACTGGTGTGGTGTAGATGGCCTTAGCCACCAGCACAGGCCCTGGTGTGATTAACATGGTCTCAACCAGCAACACAGGCCCTGGTGTGGTGTAGATGGCCGCAGCCAGCAGCACAGGCCCTGGAGGGGTGTAGATAGCCTCAGCCAGCAGCACAGGCCCTGGAGGGGTGTAGATGGCCTCAGCCACCAGCACAGGCTCTGATTTGGTGTAGATGGCCTAAGCCAGAGCCACAGGCCCTGTTGTGGTGTAGATGGCCTCAGCCAGAGCCACAGGCCTTGGTGTGGTGTAGATTGCCTCAGCTAAAGCCAAAGGCCCTGGTGTGGTGTATTTCGCCTCAGCCAGCAGCACAGGCTCTGGTGGGGTGTAGATGGCCTCAGCCAGAGCCACAGGCCCTGGTGTGGTGTAAGTTGCCTCAGTCAAAAGCACACAGGCCCTGATGTAGTGTAGATGGCCTCAACAAGCAACACAGGCCTGGTGTGGTGTAGATGTCCTCAGATATAGCCACAGGCCCTGGTGGGGTGTAGGTGGCCTCAGCCAGAGCCACAGGCCCTGGTGTGGTGTAGATGGCCTCAGCCAAAAGCACACAGGCCCTGATGTGGTGTAGATGGCCTCAGCCAGCAGCACATGCCCTGGTGTGATTAACATGGCCTCAACCAGCAACACAGGCCCTGATGTGGAGTAGATGGCCTCAGCCAGAGCCACAGGCACTGGTTTGGTGGACATGGCCTCAGCCAAAAGCACACAGGCCCTGATGTGGTGTAGATGGCCTCAGCCAGAAGCGGAAGCTCTGGCGTGTTGCAGTCAACCTCAGCAATCAGTAAAGGAACTGGTGTGGTGTAGATGGCCTTAGCCACCAGCACAGGCCCTGGTTTGGTGGAGGTAGCCTCAGCCAGAAGCGCAAGCCCTGGTGTGTTGCAGTAAACCTCAGCCAGCAGCACAGGACCTGGTGTGGTGTAGCTGGCCTCAGCCAGAAGCACATGCCCATGTGTGTTGTAGGTGGCCAAAGCTAGGAAAACAGGCTGTGGTGTGTTGTAAATGGCCTCAACTTGCAGCACAGGAGTTGGTGAGGTGGAGGCGGCCTCATCCTGCAACTCAGGTCCTGGTGTGCTGTAGATGGCCTCAGCCAGAGCCACAGGCTCTGGTGTGGTGTAGGTGGCATCAGCCAAAAGCACACAGGCCCTGGTGTGGTGTAGATGGCCTCAGCCAGCAGCACAGGCCCTGGTGTGATTATCATGGCCTCAACCAGCAACACAGGCCCTGGTGTGGTGTAGATGGCCTCAGCCAGAGCCACAGTCACTGGTTTGGTGGAGGTGGCCTCAGCCAAAAGCACACAGGCCCTGATGTGGTGTAGATGGCCTCAGCCAACAGGACATGCCCATGTGTGTTGTAGGTGGCAAAGCTAGGAAAACAGGCCGTGGTGTGTTGTATATGGCCTCAACCAGCAAGAGAGGCCCTGCTGTGGTGTAGATGGCCTCAGCCAGAGCCACAGGCACTGGTTTGGTGGATGTGGCCTCAGCCAAAAGCACACAGGCCCTGATGTGGTGTAGATGGCCTCAGCCAGCAGCACAGGCCCTGGTGTGATTAACATGATTCATATATGTCCAAATTCCTTTGGAAAAATAAGTCCCCACGTATAAGCTTAAAAACACTACAAAAGACCAAGGATAAAGGAGGATTAGAACTACCTAACTTTCAGCACTACTTCTTAGCCAACAGGCTCCAATTTATCTCAGGATGGCTAAAACATACCCTCTTAGATGAACCTTGGCTAGATGTAGAACAAGCACTTTGCAATAATCTAGAGATTTCAGATCTACCATTTATCAGCTCAAACATTCAACGACATGAATGCTTCAAAAGCGTCAACATTAGCTCCTCTCTGACAGCATGGTGGGAGTTTCTGAAGTTGACAGAGTCTTCATTAATCCCATGCAAACGTACACCTATCTGGAACAACCCTGACATATTACAAAACAATAATGTGATAAACTTTTCAGATTGGAGTGGTAAAGGAATCAAATATTTAGAACATATACTGGAAGGAACAGAATTTATTTCATTTGACAAACTAGTTACACAATATGGAATCAACAAGAAAAGATTTTTAGAATATCAACAAATTAAATCCATAGTAAAAAAGAAATTTAAACCGGGTCAAGTTGAACTACAAACACCACCAAGTGTGGTTCAATTTCTTACTCTTAAAACCCCCAAATTACTATCCAAAATATACAGAATGCCTTCTAAAATAGATGAATCAATATCACTTCCTATTGCAAAATGGGAAGCGGATTTATCAGTTAACTTAGACCAAAACTTTTGGTCTCAGATTTGCTTAAAAACCTTTCATCTAATTAGAAATCCCAGTCTTCAATTAATTCAATACAAAATACTACATAGAGTGCACTATACAGGTCATCGGATGTTCAAGATGGGCTTTACGTCTACCAACAACTGCTCACACTGCCAAACCAATTCACCGGACAATTATATCCACGCTCTTTGGTTCTGTCCACCAGTTCAGAAGTTTTGGCGTGAGATATGTGAAGACTTATCGAAGTGTCTGAAATGTAACATTCCAACTTCCCCTTTAGTGTGTTTGTTGGGCAGCTTAGATAATGTCACTTCAGAAAAGAATATAGCCCACATGGTTTTCACTGCCCTATGCATAGCCAAGAAAACAGTCCTCATGAACTGGAAAAATAAAAATAATCTTAATTCTAACCAGTATAGAAATTATCTATTAGATTACATTAGTCTTGATACAGCCTCTGCCACCACATCAGATCAATTGCTCTGGGCTCCTTTGATCAGCTCCATCACCTAGCGGGGGTGGGGGGTCATAGTTTGGTCCCACCTTCACTGTTGTGATTGGTGTGGGGGTAGGGACAGGCTTAGGGCGTCGGGGGGTTCCCCAGGAGCATCTTCCTTGGGGGGCTCAACCCGGGGTAGCGGTCATGGCCAATTAAGGGCTCTGTTGGCTCTTAGGTGACGGTTTCCTCGTGGCTGCGTGCAGCGGGGCTAGGGGAGGGTCTGTGCTGACGGACGTGGGTTACTGACCTGGTAGCCTGGCTGCCCCTGGGTGGGTCCGGGACAGGCGTGAGGTTCTGGGGGCGCTCCGTCTCTGGGCTGGGGCCCTGGCCGGGCCTCGGGGGCTCGGGTCCTGGTTGGTGTGTTGCTGGGGTTGTGGGCGGGTGGGTATATGGGGGCCCAGTCCTGGTGCAGGGCGCCGCCGGTGCATCGAGCCACCTGGGGGACTCTTCAACTGGTGGGGGAGGTTGTCACATCTTGCAGGAGCTTTCCTCTCCTCAGGAATTCTCTCTGCAGGAGGGGGAGATATAGGAGAGGTGGAGAAAGATCTCAGCCTGGGCGTCTATTGTCTTGTGTAGTCTGGAAGATGAGTGGATGATGGGGTGGGTGCAGTTTTCTCTGTAGTGGGGTCGGGTGGGCTGTCCCGGGCTCTGTGGGGCCGGGCGGCGCTGCTGCACTGGGCCCTGGTCCGGATGGGCCTGGGCCCGCTTTCCCTGGCGGGTTGCAGAGCATGGGGGTGAGTACTGGGGTCAGCGGGGGAGCTGGCCCCAGGGAGGGGTCACTTGCCCCTCCTTTTCTTCCCTCCCCATCTCCAGCTGCCTCCCTCTTCCCGCTCCACCACAATCACCCACACATGCAGGGCCTTGGGGTAGGGGTGTGTCACCAGGGTGCAGAGGAGGCATCCCCCCCCTCTGTCCCCTTCTGGCTGCCTCTGCCTCAATTTTATCTCACAACTTAGACATTCACATTACTCACACTCTCATAACACATACATATAGGATCTTGGGGGTGGGCTCACAACACGGACTCCAAATTACCATCAGGGTGTACACCGCACCCCTGGCGTCGTTGCCCACCTCTCAATTTTAAATACACGTAGACATTGAGGGCTATCAGGAGGGGCTATGCGCTTACCTGCTGCTCTCTGGCAGGTAGCTCCATGCCCTCCTGGGTTTTAATTGCACCTTAGAACACATATACATCAACACTACATATGAGCGGGTAGAGGGAGGTTTGGAGTCTTCTCACACCCCCGGTCTCTGCGGCCTGCTGGAGCGGGGGGGTTAGGAGGAGGAGTTGGCCGTCCGACTGGGGTCTGGTGTGTGGGGCCTCCCTGCTGCTGCGGAGTCGGGGCAGTCTGCTTCTCCCCACTGCAGGGAAAAGGGTAACACCACCTGGGTCTGGGTGCAGTTTCCCCCTCCAGGGGCAAGGGTACCTAGACCCGGTTCTTAGAGTATGCTTGGGGAGTGTGATTGTGTGTACAGCGTCTCTTTATGTCTGTCTCCACGTTGGTTGAGTGTGGAGTAATTGCCTATGAGAGCATGAGGGTGGGAATGGATGTTTGTATTTGAGTGTGCCTGTATGTCTGTGTCTATATGTCAGGTTGGGTATCAGACGCCACCTCTCTGGGGACATCTCAGGCCCTCCAAGGTTTAGAGGCCTATCTCCCCCCACCACTTCCCCTGCCGGTGGCAGACGCCCTCAGACATCGATGCGTTGGTGGTTCTTTGTGTCCGGGGGTGGGCGTCCGGGTACACACCGGCTCACTCCTTGGTGGCTGCTTATCCGGGCCTGGAACCTGGGGCTCGCTCGTGCCACTTCGGGGGTGGGGTGCCCTCGGCCTCTCGGCCTGGGGCTCGGTCACTCAGGCACAGCTGGCTGCCGGCGGAGCTCACGGGCACGTCACTGCAACCCCCCCTGGCTTCTGCTCCGCGGCTGCAGAGTGATCCCTCATCTGGGACTCTCCTCAGCTCTTTCTGGGACAGTGGCGCGGCTGCCCCTCTGTTGGTCTTCCTTGGTCTCTTGTGTTCTGGGGGCCTCTGGATGTCTGGAGTTTTGATCTCCTCCATACCTGCTTCATGCCCTGGAGGATGGGACTGTGGCCCCCCACACCCTCAAGCAGATCATTACATTAAGGAACCTTTTAAATACAAGCGCGCTAATGCTCACAGGTGTACACACAGGTGATCACACACACAAACTACACCCTTTTTGGCTCCTACCTCAAAGCACACTGTGCGCTGTCGATCTTACGTGCTGCACAATAATGTTTAATATTAAGTATTTAGTGTTATATTCCCATATATCATTGTGATGTTGTTTATTCTATTACTCTCGTTTTCTTCTGCTTGTTTTCTTTTTTCTTTCTCAACAGGTGATCCAGGTGATCGATATATGTATTTTTTGTCTGCTTATTTTGTTGGTTTTTGTTTTTTGCCCTTTATCCCCGTCCCTCTTCTCCGCTGTTTTTTTTTTTGGTTTTGTTTTGTGTTGTTTTTTCCCCACTCTTTCTTTCTCCCTTTTCTTTTCCCCTGTCCCGTATCTAGCAAGTAAAAAAAAATAAATAAATAAAATAAACAATAAAAGGTAAATCAAATGGACCATTACGGCAAGGCTGGGATGGTCCATTTGGTAAAGTAAATCCGTTGGGCATCTTTCTTCGCCTTTAGACAATAATTCTGATGGCAAAAGAACCAAACGGGACAGGTTTAAAAAAAGAAAAAAAAAAAAAAAAAAAAAAAAGATTAACATGGCCTCAACCAGCAACACAGGCCCTGGTGGGGTGTAGATGGCCTCAGCCAGAGCCACAGGCACTGGTGTGGTGTAGATTGCCTCAGCCAAAGCCAAAGGCCTGGTGTGGTGTATTTGGCCTCAGCCAGCAGCACAGGCTCTGGTGGGGTGTAGATGGCCTCAGCTAGAGCCACAGGCCCTGGTGTGGTGTAAGTTGCCTCAGTCAAAAGCACACAGGCCCTGATGTAGTGTAGATGGCCTCAACAAGCAACACAGGCCTGGTGTGGTGTAGATGTCCTCAGACATAGCCACAGGCCCTGGTGGGGTGTAGATGGCCTCAGCCAGAGCCACAGGCCCTGGTGTGGTGTAGTTGGACTCAACCAGCAGCACAGGCTCTGGTGGGGTGCAGATGTCCTCAGCCAGAGCCACAGGCCCTGGTGTGGTGTAGTTGGCCTCAGCCAGCAGCACAGGATCTGGTGTGGTGTAGATGGCCTCAGAAAGAGCCACAGCCCCTGGTTTGGTGGAGGTGGCCTCAGCCAAAAGCACACAGGCCCTGATGTGGTATAAGTTGCCTCAGCCAAAAGCACACAGGCCCTGGTGTGGTGTAGCTGGCCTCAGCCAGAAGCACATGCCCATGTGTGTTGTAGGTGGCCAAAGCTAGTAAAACAGGCCGTGGTGTGTTGTAGATGGCCTCAACTTGCAGCACAGGACTTGGCGAGGTGGAGGTGGCCTCATCCTGTATCTCAGGCCCTGGTGTGCTGTAGATGGCCACAGCCAGAGCCACAGGCCCTGGTGTGGTGTAGGTGGCCTCAGCCAGCAGCACAGGCCCTAGTGTGATTAACATGGCCTCAACCAGCAGCACAGGCCCTGGAGGGGTGTAGATGGCCTCAGCCACCAGCACAGGCTCTGATTTGGTGTAGATGGCCTAAGCCAGAGCCACAGGCCCTGGTGTGGTGTACATGGCCTCAGCCAGAGCCACAGGCCTTGGTGTGGTGTAGATTGCCTCAGCCAAAGCCAAAGGCCCTGGTGTGGTGTATTTCGCCTCAGCCAGCAGCACAGCCTCTGGTGGGGTGTAGATGGCCTCAGCCAGAGCCACAGGCCCTGGTGTGGTGTAAGTTGCCTCAGTCAAAAGCACACAGGCCCTGATGTAGTGTAGATGGCCTCAACAAGCAACACAGGCCTGGTGTGGTGGAGATGTCCTCAGACATAGCCACAGGCCCTGGTGTGGTGTAGATGGCCTCAGCCAGAGCCACAGGCCCTGGTGTGGTGTAGTTGGACTCAACCAGCAGCACAGGCTCTGGTGGGGAGCAGATGGCCTCAGCCAGAGCCACAGGCCCTGGTGTGGTGTAGTTTGCCTCAGCCAGCAGCACAGGATCTGGTGGGGTGTAGATGGCCTCAGAAAGAACCACAGGCCCTGGTTTGGTGGAGGTGGCCTCAGCCAAAAGCACACAGGCCCTGATGTGGTGTAAGTTGCCTCAGTCAAAAGGACACAGGCCCTGGTGTGGTGTAGATGGCCTCAGCCAGAAGCACATGCCCATGTGTGTTGTAGGTGGCCAAAGCTAGGAAAACAGGCCGTGGTGTGTTGTAGATGGCCTCAACTTGCAGCACAGGACTTGGTGAGGTGGAGGTGGCCTCATCCTGCATCTCAGGCCCTGGTGTGCTGTAGATGGCCACAGCCAGAGCCACAGGCCCTGGTGTGGTGTAGGTGGCCTCAGCCAGCAGCACAGGCCCTGGTGTGATTAGCATGGCCTCAACCAGCAACACAGGCCCTGGTGTTGTGTAGATGGCCTCAGCCAGAGCCACAGGCACTGGTTAGGTGGAGGTGGCCTCAGCCAAAAGCACACAGGCCCTGGTGTGCTGTAGATGGACTCAGCCAGAGCCACAGGCCCTGGGGTGGTGTAGATGGCCTCAGCCAGAAGCGGAAGCTCTGGCGTATTGCAGTCAACCTCAGTAATCAGTAAAGGAACTGGTGTGGTGTAGATGGCCTTAGCCACCAGCACAGGCCCTGGTGTGATTAACATGGCCTCAACCAGCAACACAGGTCCTGGTGTGGTGTAGATGGCCTCAGCAAGAGCCACAGTCACTGGTTTGGTGGAGGTGGCCTCAGCCAGAAGCATAAGACCTGGTGTGTTGCAATCATCCTCAACCAGCAGTAAAGGAACTGGTGTGGGTTAGGTGGCCTCAGCCAGAGCAACAGGCACTGGTTTGGTGGAGGTGGCCTCAGCCAAAAGCAGACAGGCCCTGATGTGGTGTAGATGGCCTCAGCCAGCAGCACATGCCCATGTGTATTGTAGGTGGCCAAAGCTAGGAAAACAGGCCGTGGTGTGTTGTAGATGGCCTCAGCCAGCAGCACAGGCCCTGGTTTGATTAACATGGCCTCAACCAGAAACACAGGCCCTGGTGTGATTAACATGGCCTCAGGAAGCAGCACAGGCCCTGGTGTGATTAACATGGCCTCAACCAGCAACACAGGCCCTGATGTGGAGTAGATGGCCTCAGCCAGAGCCACAGGCACTGGTTTGGTGGACATGGCCTCAGCCAAAAGCACACAGGCCCTGATGTGGTGTAGATGGCCTCAGCCTGCAGCACAGGCCCTGGTGTGATTAACATGGCCTCAACCAGCAACACAGGCCCTGGTGGGGTGGGTTAGGTGGCCTCAGCCAGAGCCACAGGCACTGGTTTGATGTAGGTGGCCTCAGCCAAAAGCACTCAGCCAGCAGCACAGGCCCTGGTGTGGTGTAGATGGCCTCAGCCAGAGCCACAGGGACTGGTTTGGTGGAGGTGGCCTCAGCCAAAAGCCAAAGGCCCTGGTGTGGTGTATTTGGCCTCAGCCAGCAGCACAGGTTCTGGTGGGGTGTAGATGGCCTCAGCCAGAGCCACAGGTCCTGGTGTGGTGTAAGTTGCCTCAGTCAAAAGCACACAGGCCCTGATGTAGTGTAGATGGCCTCAACAAGCAACAAAGGCCTGGTGTGGTGTAGATGTCCTCAGACATAGCCACAGGCCCTGGTGGGGTGTAGATGGCCTCAGCCAGAACCACAGGCCCTGGTGTGGTGTAGTTGGACTCGACCAGCAGCACAGGCTCTGGTAGGGTGTAGATGGCCTCAGAAAGAACCACAGGCCCTGGTTTGGTGGATGTGGCCTCAGCCAAAAGCACACAGGCCCTGATGTGGTGTAAGTTGCCTCAGTCAAAAGCACACAGGCCCTGGTGTGGTGTAGATGGCCTCAGCCAGAAGCACATGCCCATATGTGTTGTAGGTGGCCAACGCTAGTAAAACAGGCCGTGGTGTTTTGTAGATGGCCTCAACTTGCAGCACAGGACTTGTGTGGTGGAGGTGGCCTCATCCTGCATCTCAGGCCCTGGTGTGCTGTAGATGGCCTCAGCCAGAGCCACAGGCCCTGGTGTGGTGTAGGTGGCCTCAGCCAGCAGCACAGGCCCTGGTGTGATTCACATGGCCTCAACCAGCAACACAGGGCCTGGTGTGGTGTAGATGGCCTCAGCCACAGCCACAGGCACTGGGGTGGTGTAGATGGCCTCAGCCAGAACCACAGGCCCTGGGGTGGTGTAGATGGCCTCAGCCAGAAGCGGAAGCTCTGGCATGTTGCAGTCAACCTCAGCAATCAGTAAAGGAACTGGTGTGGTGTAGATGGCCTTAGCCACCAGCACAGGCCCTGGTGTGATTAACATGGCCTCAACCAGCAACACAGGCCCTGGTGGGGTGTAAATGGCCTCAGCCAGAGCCACAGGCACTGGTTTGGTGTAGGTGGCCTCAGCCAAAAGCACTCAGCCAGCAGCACAGGCCCTGGTGTGGTGTAGATGACCTCAGCCAGAGCCACAGGCACTGGTGTGGTGTAGATGGCCTCATCCAGAGCCACAGGCCTGGTGTGCTGTAGTTGGCCTCAGCCTGAGCCAAAGGCCCTGGGGTGGTGTAGGTGGCCTCAGCCAGAAGCGAAAGCCCTGGTGTGGTGTAGATTGCATCAGCCAGAGCCCCAGGCCCTGGTGTGGTGTAGATTGCCTCAGCCAAAGCCACAGGCCCTTGTGTGGTGTAGATGGCCTCAGCCAGAGCCACAGGCCCTGGTGTGGTGTAGATGGCCTCAGCCACAGCACAGGCCCTTGTGTGATGTAGATGGCCTCAGACAGAGCCACAGGCCCTGGTGTGGTGTAGATGACCTCAGCCAGCAGCACAGGCACTGGTGGGGTGTAGGTGGCCCCAGCAAGAGCCACAGGCCCAGTAGTGGTGTTGTTGGCCTTAGACAGCATAACAGGCCCTGGTTTGGTGGAGGTGGCGAAAGCAAGGAGCACAGGCCGTGGTGTGGTGTAGATGGCAACAGCCACAGCACAGGCTCTGATTTGGTGTAGATGGCCTAAGCCAGAGTCACAGGCCCTGGTGTGGTGTAAGTTGCCTCAGTCAAAAGCACACAGGCCCTGATGTAGCGTAGATGGCCTCAGCCACAGCCACAGGCACTGGTATGGTGGAGGTGGCCTCAGCCAAAAGCACACAGGCCCTGGTGTGGTGTAGATGGCCTCAACTTGCAGCACAGGACCTGTGTGGTGGAGGTGGCCTCATCCTGCATCTCAGGCCCTGGTGTGCTGTAGATGGCCTCAGCCAGAGCCACAGGCCCTGGTGTGGTGTAGGTGGCCTCAGCCAGCAGCACAGGCCCTGGTGTGATTAACATGGCCTCAACCAGCAACACAGGGCCTGGTGTGGTGTAGATGGCCTCAGCCAGAGCCACAGGCACTGGGGTGGTGTAGATGGCCTCAGCCAGAGCCACAGGCCCTGGGGTGGTGTAGATGGCCTCAGCCAGAAGCGGAAGCTCTGGCGTGTTGCAGTCAACCTCAGCAATTAGTAAAGGAACTGGTGTGGTGTAGATGGCCTTAGCCACCAGCACAGGCCCTGGTGTGATTAACATGGCCTCAACCAGCAACACAGGCCCTGGTGGGGTGTAAATGGCCTCAGCCAGAGCCACAGGCACTGGTTTGGTGTAGGTGGCCTCAGCCAAAAGCACTCAGCCAGCAGCACAGGCCCTGGTGTGGTGTAGATGACTTCAGCCAGAGCCACAGGCACTGGTGTGGTGTAGATGGCCTCATCCAGAGCCACAGGCCTGGTGTGCTGTAGTTGGCCTCAGCCTGAGCCACAGGCCCTGGGGTGGTGTAGGTGGCCTCAGCCAGAAGCCCAAGCCCTGGTGTGGTGTAGATTGCATCAGCCAGAGCCCCAGGCCCTGGTGTGGTGAAGATTGCCTCAGCCAAAGCCACAGGCCCTTGTGTGGTGTAGATGGCCTCAGCCAGAGCCACAGGCCCTGGTGTGGTGTAGATGGCCTCAGCCACAGCACAGGCCCTTGTGTGATGTAGATGGCCTCAGCCAGAGCCACAGGCCCTGGTGTGGTGTAGTTGGCCTCAGCCAGCAGCACAGGCACTGGTGGGGTGTAGGTGGCCCCAGCAAGAGCCACAGGCCCAGTAGTGGTGTTGTTGGCCTTAGACAGCTTAACAGGCCCTGGTTTGGTGGAGGTGGCGAAAGCAAGGAGCACAGGCCGTGGTGTGGTGTAGATGGCCACAGCCACAGCACAGGCTCTGATTTGGTGTAGATGGCCTAAGCCAGAGTCACAGGCCCTGGTGTGGTGTAAGTTGCCTCAGTCAAAAGCACACAGGCCCTGATGTAGCGTAGATGGCCTCAGCCAGAGCCACAGGCACTGGTTTGGTGGAGGTGGCCTCAGCCAAAAGCACACAGGCCCTGGTGTGCTGTAGATGGCCTCAACTTGCAGCACAGGACTTGTGTGGTGGAGGTGGCCTCATCCTGCATCTCAGGCCCTGGTGTGCTGTAGATGGCCTCAGCCAGAGCCACAGGCCCTGGTGTGGTGTAGGTGGCCTCAGCCAGCAGCACAGGCCCTGGTGTGATTAACATGGCCTCAACCAGCAACACAGGGCCTGGTGTGGTGTAGATGGCCTCAGCCACAGCCACAGGCACTGGGGTGGTGTAGATGGCCTCAGCCAGAGCCACAGGCCCTGGGGTGGTGTAGATGGCCTCAGCCAGAAGCGGAAGCTCTGGCGTGTTGCAGTCAACCTCAGCAATTAGTAAAGGAACTGGTGTGGTGTAGATGGCCTTAGCCACCAGCACAGGCCCTGGTGTGATTAACATGGCCTCAACCAGCAACACAGGCCCTGGTGGGGTGTAAATGGCCTCAGCCAGAGCCACAGGCACTGGTTTGGTGTAGGTGGCCTCAGCCAAAAGCACTCAGCCAGCAGCACAGGCCCTGGTGTGGTGTAGATGACCTCAGCCAGAGCCACAGGCACTGGTGTGGTGTAGATGGCCTCATCCAGAGCCACAGGCCTGGTGTGCTGTAGTTGGCCTCAGCCTGAGCCACAGGCCCTGGGGTGGTGTAGGTGGCCTCAGCCAGAAGCGCAAGCCCTGGTGTGGTGTAGATTTCATCAGCCAGAGCCCCAGGCCCTGGTGTGGTGTAGATTGCCTCAGCCAAAGCCACAGGCCCTTTTGTGGTGTAGATGGCCTCAGCCAGAGCCACAGGCCCTGGTGTGGTGTAGATGGCCTCAGCCACAGCACAGGCCCTTGTGTGATGTAGATGGCCTCAGACAGAGCCACAGGCCCTGGTGTGGTGTAGTTGGCCTCAGCCAGCAGCACAGGCACTGGTGGGGTGTAGGTGGCCCCAGCAAGAGCCACAGGCCCAGTAGTGGTGTTGTTGGCCTTAGACAGCTTAACAGGCCCTGGTTTGGTGGAGGTGGCGAAAGCAAGGAGCACAGGCCGTGGTGTGGTGTAGATGGCCACAGCCACAGCACAGGCTCTGATTTGGTGTAGATGGCCTAAGCCAGAGTCACAGGCCCTGGTGTGGTGTAAGTTGCCTCAGTCAAAAGCACACAGGCCCTGATGTAGCGTAGATGGCCTCAGCCAGAGCTACAGGCACTGGTTTGGTGGAGGTGGCCTCAGCCAAAAGCACACAGGCCCTGGTGTGCTGTAGATGGCCTCAACTTGCAGCACAGGACTTGTGTGGTGGAGGTGGCCTCATCCTGCATCTCAGGCCCTGGTGTGCTGTAGATGGCCTCAGCCAGAGCCACAGGCCCTGGTGTGGTGTAGGTGGCCTCAGCCAGCAGCACAGGCCCTGGTGTGATTAACATGGCCTCAACCAGCAACACAGGGCCTGGTGTGGTGTAGATGGCCTCAGCCACAGCCACAGGCACTGGGGTGGTGTAGATGGCCTCAGCCAGAGCCACAGGCCCTGGGGTGGTGTAGATGGCCTCAGCCAGAGCCACAGGCCCTGGTATGGTGTAAGTTGCCTCAGTCAAAAGCACACAGGCACTGATGTAGCGTAGATGGCCTCAACAAGCAACAAAGGCCTGGTGTGGTGTAGATGTCCTCAGACATAGCCACAGGCCCGGGTGGGGTGTAGATGGCCTCAGCCAGAGCCACAGACCCTGGGGTGGTGTAGATTGCATCAGTCAGAAGCGGAAGCTCTGGCGTGTTGCAGTCAACCTCAGCAATCAGTAAAGGAACTGGTGTGGTGTAGATGGCCTTAGCCAGCAGCACAGGCCTTGGTGTGATTAACATGGCCTCAACCAGCAACACAGGCCCTGGAGGGGTGTAGATGGCCTCAGCCAGAGCCACAGGCCCTGGAGGGGTGTAGATGGCCTCAGCCACCAGCACAGGCTCTGATTTGGTGTAGATGGCCTAAGCCAGTGCCACAGGCCCTGGAGTGGTGTGCTGTTGATGGCCTTCACCAGAACCACAGGCCCTGGTGTAGTGTAGATGGCCTCAGCCAGAGCCACAGGCCCTGGTGTGGTGTGGTGTTGATGGCCTCAACTAGAGCCTCAGGCCCTGGTGTGATTAACCTGGCCTCAACCAGCGACACAGGCCCTGGTGTAGTGTAGATGGCCTCAGCCAGCAGCACAGGCCCTTGTGTAGTGTAAGTTTCCTCACTCAAAAGCACACAGGCCCTGGTGTGCTGTAGATGGCCTCAACCAGAGCCACAGGCCCTTGTGTGGTGTAGTTGGCCTCAGCCAGCATCACAAGCTGTGGTGTGGTGTGCTGTAGTTGGCCTTAGCCACCAGCACAGGCGCTGGCCGAGATGGCCTCAGCCAGAAGCGGAAGCTCTGGCGTGTTGCAGTCAACATCAGCAATCAGTAAAGGAACTGGTGTGGTGTATATGGCCTTAGCCACCAGCACAGGCCATGATGTAGTGTAGGTGGCCTCAGCCAGAAGCGCAAGCCCTGGTGTGTTGCAGTCAACCTCAGCCAGAGCCACTGGCCCTGTCGTGGTGTTGTTGGCCTTAGCCAGCATAACAGGCCCTGGTTTGGTGGAGGTGGCCAAAGCAAGGAGCTCAGGCCGTGGTGTTGTGTAGATGGCCTCAGCCACCAGCACAGGCTCTGATTTGGTGTAGATGACCTAAGCCAGAGCCACAGGCCCTGGTGTGGTGTAGATGGCCTCAGCCAGAGCCACAGGCCCTAGTGTGGTGTAGATTGCCTCAGGTAAAGCCAAAGGCCCTGGTATGGTGTATTTGGCCTCAGCCAGCAGCACAGGCTCTGGTGGGGTGTAGATGGCCTCAGCCAGAGCCACAGGCCCTGGTGTGGTGTGTGTTGCCTCAGTCAATAGCACACAGGCCCTGATGTAGCGTAGATGGCCTCAACAAGCAACACAGGCCTGGTGTGGTGTAGATGTCCTGAGACATAGCCACAGGAAATGGTGGGGTGTAGATGGCCTCAGCCAGAGCCACAGGCCCTGGTGTGGTGTTGTTGGCCTCAGCCAGCCGCACAGGATCTGGTGTGGTGTAGATGGCCTCAGAAAGAGCCACAGGCCCTGGTTTGGTGGAGATGGCCGGAGCCAAAAGCACACAGGCCCTGATGTGGTGTAAGTTGCCTCAGTCAAAAGCACACAGGCCCTGGTGTGGTGTAGCTGGCCTCAGCCAGAGCCACAGGCCCTGGTGTGGTGTAGGTGGCCTCAGCCAGCAGCACAGGCCGTGGTGTGAATAACATGGCCTCAACCAGCAACATAGTCCCTGGTGTGGTGTAAATGGCCTCAGCCAGAGCCACAGGCCCTGGTGTGGTGTAGGTGGCCTCAGCCAGCAGCACAGGCCGTGGTGTGATTAACATCGCCTCAACCAGCAACACAGTCCCTGGTGTGCTGTAGATGGCCTCAGCCAGGGCCACAGGCCCTGGGATGGTGTAGATGGCCTCAGCCAGATGCGGAAGCTCTGGCGTGTTGCAGTCAACCTCAGCAATCAGTAAAGGAACTGGTGTGGTGTAGATGGCCTTAGCCAGCAGCACAGGCCCTGGTGTGATTAACATGGCCTCAACCAGCAACACAGGCCCTGGAGGGGTGTAGATGGCCTCAGCCAGCAGCACAGGCCCTGGAGGGGTGTAGATGGCCTCAGCCACCCGCACAGGCTCTGATTTGGTGTACATGGCCTAAGCCAGTGACACAGGCCCTGGAGTGGTGTAGATGGCCTCAGCCAGAGCCACAGGCCCTGGTGTGGTGTAGATGGCCTCAGCCAGAGCCACAGGCACTGTTTTGGTGGAGGTGGCCTCAGCCAAAATCACACAGGCCCTGGTGTGCTGTAGATGGCCTTCACCAGAACCACAGGCCCTGGTGTAGTGTAGATGGCCTCAGCCACAGCCACAGGCCCTGGTGTGGTGTGGTGTAGATGGCCTCAGCCAGAAGCGGAAGCTCTGGCGTGTTGCAGTCAACCTCAGCAATCAGTAAAGAAACTGGTGTGGTGTACATGGCCTTAGCCACCAGCACAGGCCCTGGTGTGATTAACATGGCCTCAACCAGCAACACAGGCCCTGGAGGGGTGTAGATGGCCTCAGCCAGCAGAACAGGCCCTGGAGGGGTGTAGATGGCCTCAGCCACCAGCACAGGCTCTGATTTGGTATAGATGGCCTAAGTCAGAGCCACAGGCCCTGGTGTGCTGTAGATGGCCTCAGCCAGAGCCACAGGCCCTGGTGTGGTGTAGTTGGCCTCAACCAGCAGCACAGGCTCTGGTGGGGTGCAGATGCCCTCAGCCAGCAACACAGTCCCTGGTGTGGTGTAGATGGCCTCAGCCAGAGCCACAGTCACTGGTTTGGTGGAGGTGGCCTCAGCCACCCGCACAGGCTCTGATTTGGTGTAGATGGCCTAAGCCAGTGCCACAGGCCCTGTAGTGGTGTAGATGGCCTCAGCCAGAGCCACAGGCCCTGGTGTGCTGTAGATGGCCTTCACCAGAACCACAGGCCCTGGTGTAGTGTAGATGGCCTCAGCCAGAGCCACAGGCCCTGGTGTGGTGTGGTGTAGATGGCCTCAACCAGAGCCACAAGCCCTGGTGTGATTAACCTGGCCTCAACCAGCGACACAGGCCCTGGTGTAGTGTAGATGGCATCAGCCAGCAGCACAGGCCCTGGGGTGGTGTAGATGGCCTCAGCCAGAAGCGGAAGCTCTGGCGTGTTGCAGTCAACCTCAGCAATCAGTAAAGGAACTGGTGTGGTGTAGATGGCCTTAGCCACCAGCGCAGGCCCTGGTGTGATTAACAGGGCCTCAACCAGCAACACAGGCCCTGGTGTGGTGTAGATGGCCTCAGCCACCAGCACAGGCTCTGATTTGGTGTAGATGGCCTAAGCCAGAGCCACAGGCCCTGGAGGGGTGTAGAAAGCCTCAGCCAGAGCCACAGGCCTTGGTGTGGTGTAGATTGCCTCAGCCAAAGCCAAAGGCCCTGGTGTGGTGTAAGTTGCCTCAGTCAAAAGCACACAGGCCCTGATGTAGTGTAGATGGCCTCAACAAGCAACACAGGCCTGGTGTGGTGTAGATGTCCTCAGACATAGACACAGGCCCTGGTGGGGTGTAGATGGCCTCAGCCAGAGCCACAGGCCCTGGTGTGGTGTAGTTGGACTCAACCAGCAGCACAGGTTCTGGTGGGGAGCAGATGGCCTCAGCCAGAGCCACAGGCCCTGGTGTGGTGTAGTTGGCCACAGCCAGCAGCACAGGATGTGGTGGGGTGTAGATGGCCTCAGAAAGAACCACAGGCCCTGGTTTGGTGGAGGTGGCCTCAGCCAAAAGCACACAGGCCCTGATGTGGTGTAAGTTGCCTCAGTCAAAAGGACACAGGCCCTGGTGTGTTGTAGATGGCCTCAGCCAGAAGCACATGCCCTGGTGTGGTGTAGGTGGCCAAAGCTAGGAAAACAGGCCGTGGTGTGTTGTAGATGACCTCAACTTGCAGCACAGGACTTGGTGAGGTGGAGGTGGCCTCATCCTGCATCTCAGGCCCTGGTGTGCTGTAGATGGCCTCAGCCAAAGCCACAGGCCCTGGTGTGGTGTAGGTGGCCTCAGCCAGCAGCACAGGCCCTGGTGTGATTAACATGGCCTCAACCAGCAACACAGGCCCTGGTGTGGTGTAGATGGCCTCAGCCAGAGCCACAGGCACTGGTTAGGTTGAGGTGGCCTCAGCCAAAAGCACACAGGCCCTGGTGTGCTGTAGATGGACTCAGCCAGAGCCACAGGTCCTGGGGTGGTGTAGATGGCCTCAGCCAGAAGCGGAAGCTGTGGCGTATTGCTGTCAACCTCAGTAATCAGTAAAGGAACTGGTGTGGTGTAGATGGCCTTAGCCACCAGCACAGGCCCTGGTGTGATTAACATTTCCTAAACCAGCAACACAGGCCCTGGTGTGGTGTAGATGGCCTCAGCCAGAGCCACAGGCCCTTGTGTGGTGTAGTTGGCCTCAGCCAGCAGCACAGGCTGTGGTGCGGTGTGCTGTAGTTGGCCTTAGCCACCAGCACATTCTCTGGTTTGGTGTAGGTGGCCTCAGCCAGAAGCATAAGACCTGGTGTGTTGCAATCATCCTCAACCAGCAGTAAAGGAACTGGTGTGGGTTAGGTGGCCTCAGCCAGAGCCACAGGCACAGGTTTGGTGGAGGTGGCCTCAGCCAAAAACACACAGGCCCTGATGGGGTGTACATGGCCTCAGCCAGCAGCACATGCCCATGTGTGTTGTAGGTGGCCAAAGCTAGGAAAACAGGCCGTGGTGTGTTGTAGATGGCCTCAACCAGCAGCACAGGCCCTGGTGTGATTAACATGGCCTCAACCAGCAACACAGGCCCTGGTGTGGTGTAGATGGCCTCAGCCAGAGCCACAGGCACTGGTTTGGTGGACATGGCCTCAGCCAAAAGCACATAGGCCCTGATGTGGTGTAGATGGCCTCAGCCAGCAGCACAGGCCCTGGTGTGATTAACATGGAATCAACCAGCAACACAGGCCCTGATGTGGAGTAGATGGCCTCAGCCAGAGCCACAGGCCCTGGTGTGGTGTGATGTAGATGGCCTCAACCAGAACCACAGGCCCTGGTGTGATTAACCTGGCCTCAACCAGCGACACAGGCCCTGTTGTAGTGTAGATGGCCTCAGCCAGCAGCACAGGCCCTTGTGTGGTGTAAGTTTCCTCAGTCAAAAGCACACAGGCCCTGATGTGGTGTAGTTGGGCAAAGTCATGAGCACAGGCCCTGGTGGGGTGTTGTAGATGGCCTGAGCTAGCAGCACAGGACTTTGTGAGGTGGAGGTGGCCTCATCCTGCAACTCAGGCCCTGGTGTGCTGTAGATGGCCTCAACCAGAGCCACAGGCCCTTGTGTGGTGTAGTTGGCCTCAGCCATCAGCACAGGCTGTGGTGTGGTGTGCTGTACCTGGCCTCAGCCACCAGCGCAGGCTCTGGTTTGGTGTAGGTGGCCTCAGCCAGAAGCATAAGACCTGGTGTGTTGCAATCATCCTCAACCAGCAGTAAATGAACTGGTGTGGGGTAGGTGGCCTCAGCCGGAGCCACAGACACTGGTTTGGTGGAGGTGGTCTCAGCCAAAACCACACAGGCCTTGATGTGGTGTAGATGGCCTCAGCCAGCAGCACATGCCCATGTGTGTTGTAGGTGGCCAAAGCTAGGAAAACAGGCCGTGGTGTGTTGTAGATGGCCTCAGCCAGCAGCACAGGCCCTGGTTTGATTAACATGGCCTCAACCAGCAACACAGGCCCTGGTGTGGTGTAGATGGCCTCAGACAGCAGCACAGGCCCTGGTGTCATTAACATGGCCTCAACCAGCAACACAGGCCCTGATGTGGAGTAGATGGCCTCAGCCAGAGCCACAGGCACTGGTTTTGGTGGAGGTGGCCTCAGCCAAAAGCACACAGGCCCTGATGTGGTGTAAGTTGCCTCAGCCAAAAGCACACAGGCCCTGGTGTGGTGTAGCTGGCCTCAGCCAGAAGCACATGCCCATGTGTGTTGTAGGTGACCAAAACTAGTAAAACAGGCCGTGGTGTGTTGTAGATGGCCTCAAATTGCAGCACAGGACTTGGTGAGGTGGAGGTGGCCTCATCCTGCATCTCAGGCCCTGGTGTGCTGTAGATGGCCTCAGCCAGAGCCACAGGCCCTGGTGTGGTGTAGGTGGCCTCAGCCAGCAGCACAGGCCCTGGTGTGATTAACATGGCCTCAACCAGCAACACAGGCCCTGGTGTGGTGTAGATGGCCTCAGCCAGAGCCACAGGCACTGGTTTGGTGGAGGTGGCCTCAGCCAAAAGCACACAGGCCCTGGTGTGCTGTAGATGGACTCTGCCAGCAGCACAGGCCCTGGAGGGGTGTAGATGGCCTCAGCCAGCAGCACAGGCCCTGGTGTGATTAACATGGCCTAAACCAGCAACACAGGCCCTGGTGTGGTGTAGATGGGCTCAGCCAGCAGCACAGGCCCTGGAGGGGTGTAGATGGCCTCAGCCACCAGCACAGGCCCTGGAGGGGTGTAGATGGCCTCAGCCACCAGCACAGGCTCTGATTTGGTGTAGATGGCCTAAGCCAGAGCCACAGGCCCTGTTGTAGTGTAGATGGCCTCAGCCAGAGCCACAGGCCTTGGTGTGGTGTAGATTGCCTCAGCCAAAGCCAAAGGCCCTTGTGTGGTGTATTTCGCCTCAGCCAGCAGCACAAGCTCTGGTGGGGTGTAGATGGCCTCAGCCAGAGCCACAGGCCCTGGTGTGGTGTAAGTTGCCTCAGTCAAAAGCACACAGGCCCTGATGTAGTGTAGATGGCCTCAACAATCAACACAGGCCCTGGTGTCGATGACCTCAGCCAGAGCCACAGGCACTGGTGTGCTGTAGTTGGCCTCAGCCTGAGCCACAGGCCCTGGGGTGGTGTAGATTGCCTCAGCCGAAGCCAAAGGCCCTGGTGTGGTGTAGATGGCCTCAGCCAGAGTCACAGGCACTGGTTTGGTGGAGGTGGCCTCAGCCAAAAGCACACAGGCCCTGGTGTGCTGTAGATGGCCTTCACAAGAACCACAGGCCCTGGTGTAGTGTAGATGGCCTCAGCCAGAGCCACAGGCCCTGGTGTGGTGTGGTGTTGATGGCCTCAACTAGAGCCACAGGCCCTGGTGTGATTAACCTGGCCTCAACCAGCGACACAGGCCCTGGTGTAGTGTAGATGGCCTCAGCCGGCAGCACAGGCCCTTGTGTAGTGTAAGTTTCCTCAGTCAAAAGCACACAGGCCCTGATGTGGTGTAGTTGGCCAAAGTCATGAGAACAGGCCCTGGTGGGGTGTTGTAGATGGCCTGAGCTAGCAGCACAGGACTTGGTGAGGTGGAGTTGGCCTCAGCCAGCAGCACAGGCCCTGGTGTGATTAACATGGCCTCAACCAGCAACACAGGCAATTGTGTGGTGTAGTTGGCCTCAGCCAGCATCACAAGCTGTGGTGTGGTGTGCTGTAGTTGGCCTTAGCCACCAGCACAGGCGCTGGCCGAGATGGCCTCAGCCAGAAGCGGAAGCTCTGGCGTGTTGCAGTCTACATCAGCAATCAGTAAAGGAACTGGTGTGGTGTATATGGCCTTAGCCACCAGCACAGGCCCTGATGTAGTGTAGGTGGCCTCAGCCAGAAGCGCAAGCCCTGGTGTGTTGCAGTCAACCTCAGCCAGAGCCACTGGCCCTGTCGTGGTGTTGTTGGCCTTAGCCAGCATAACAGGCCCTGGTTTGGTGGAGGTGGCCAAAGCAAGGAGCTCAGGCCGTGGTGTTGTGTAGATGGCCTCAGCCACCAGCACAGGCTCTGATTTGGTGTAGATGACCTAAGCCAGAGCCACAGGCCCTGGTGTGGTGTAGATGGCCTCAGCCAGAGCCACAGGCCCTAGTGTGGTGTAGATTGCCTCAGCCAGCAGCACAGGCTCTGGTGGGGTGTAGATGGTCTCAGCCAGAGCCACAGGACCTGGTGTGGTGTGTGTTGCCTCAGTCAAAAGCACACAGGCCCTGATGTAGCGTAGATGGCCTCAACAAGCAATACAGGCCTGGTGTGGTGTAGATGTCCTCAGACATAGCCACAGGCCCTGGTGGGGTGTAGATGGCCTCAGCCAGAGCCACAGGCCCTGGTGTGGTGTTGTTGGCCTCAGCCAGCCGCACAGGATCTGGTGTGGTGTAGATGGCCTCAGAAAGAGCCACAGGCCCTGGTTTGGTGGAGATGGCCGGAGCGAAAAGCACACAGGCCCTGATGTGGTGTAAGTTGCCTCAGTCAAAAGCACACAGGCCCTGGTGTGGTGTAGCTGGCCTCAGCCAGAGCCACAGGCCCTGGTGTGGTGTAGGTGGCCTCAGCCAGCAGCACAGGCCGTGGTGTGAATAACATGGCCTCAACCAGCAACACAGTCCCTGGTGTGGTGTAGATGGCCTCAGCCAGAGCCACAGGCCCTGGTGTGGTGTAGGTGGCCTCAGCCAGCAGCACAGGCCGTGGTGTGATTAACATGGCCTCAACCAGCAACACAGTCCATGGTGTGGTGTAGATGGCCTCAGCCAGAGCCACAGGCACTGGTTTGGTGGAGGTGGCATCAGCCAAAAGCACACAGGCCCTGGTGTGCTGTAGATGGCCTCAGCCAGGGCCACAGGCCCTGGGATGTTGTAGATGGCCTCAGCCAGATGCGGAAGCTCTGGCGTGTTGCAGTCAACCTCAGCAATCAGTAAAGGAACTGGTGTGGTGTAGATGGCCTTAGCCAGCAGCACAGGCCCTGGTGTGATTAACATGGCCTCAACCAGCAACACAGGCCCTGGAGGGGTGTAGATGGCCTCAGCCAGCAGCACAGGCCCTGGAGGGGTGTAGATGGCCTCAGCCACCCGCACAGGCTCTGAATTGGTGTAGATGGCCTAAGCCAGTGCCACAGGCCCTGGAGTGGTGTAGATGGCCTCAGCCAGAGCCACAGGCCCTGGTGTGGTGTAGATGGCCTCAGCCAGAGCCACAGGCACTGTTTTGGTGGAGGTGGCCTCAGCCAAAATCACAAAGGCCCTGGTGTGCTGTAGATGGCCTTCACCAGAACCACAGGCCCTGGTGTAGTGTAGATGGCCTCAGCCACAGCCACAGGCCCTGGTGTGGTGTAAGTTGCCTCAGTCAAAAGCACACAGGCCCTGATGTAGTGTAGATGGCCTCAACAAGCAACACAGGCCTGGTGTGGTGTAGATGTCCTCAGACATAGCAACAGGCCCTGGTGGGGTGTAGATGGCCTCTGCCAGAGCCACAGGCCCTGGTGTGGTGTAGTTGGCCTCAACCAGCAGCACAGGCTCTGGTGGGGTGCAGATGGCCTCAGCCAGAGCCACAGGCCCTGATGTGGTGTAGTTGGCCTCAACCAGCAGCACAGGCTCTGGTGGGGTGCAGATGGCCTCAGCCAGCAACACAGTCCCTGGTGTGGTGTAGATGGCCTCAGCCAGAGCCACAGTCACTGGTTTGGTGGCGGTGGCCTCAGCCAAAAGCACAGGATGGTGTGGTGTGCTGTAGTTGGCCTTAGCCACCAGCGCAGGCTCTGGTGTGATTAACATGGCCTCAACCAGCAACACAGGCCCTGGAGGGGTGTAGATGGCCTCAGCCAGCAGCACAGGCCCTGGAGGGGTGTAGATGGCCTCAGCCACCCGCACAGGCTCTGATTTGGTGTAGATGGCCTAAGCCAGTGCCACAGGCCCTGTAGTGGTGTAGATGGCCTCAGCCAGAGCCACAGGCCCTGGTGTGGTGTAGATGGCCTCAGCCAGAGCCACAGGCACTGTTTTGGTGGAGGTGGCCTCAGCCAAAATCACACAGGCCCTGGTGTGGTGTAGTTGGCCTCAACCAGCAGCACAGGCCCTGGTGGGGTGCAGATGGCCTTAGCCACCAGCACAGGCTCTGATTTGGTGTAGATGGCCTAAGCCAGAGCCACAGGCCCTGGAGGGGTGTAGAAAGCCTAAGCCAGAGCCACAGGCCTTGGTGTGGTGTAGATTGCCTCAGCGAAAGCCAAAGGACCTGGTGTGGTGTATTTCGCTTCAGCCAGCAGCACAGGCTCTGGTGGGGTGTAGATGGCCTCAGTCAGAGCCACAAGCCCTGGTGTGGTGTAAGTTGCCTCAGTCAAAAGCACACAGGCCCTGATGTAGTGTAGATGGCCTCAACAAGCAACAGAGGCCTGGTGTGGTGTAGATGTCCTCAGACATAGCCACAGGCCCTGGTGGGGTGTAGATGGCCTCAGCCAGAGCCACAGGCCCTGGTGTGGTGTAGTTGGACTCAACCAGCAGCACAGGTTCTGGTGGGGAGCAGATGGCCTCAGCCAGAGCCACAGGCCCTGGTGTGGTGTAGTTGGCCTCAGCCAGCAGCACAGGATCTGGTGTGGTGTAGATGGCCTCAGAAAGAACCACAGGCCCTGGTTTGGTGGAGGTGGCCTCAGCCAAAAGCACACAGGCCCTGATGTGGTGTAAGTTGCCTCAGTCAAAAGGACACAGGCCCTGGTGTGGTGTAGGTGGCCTCAGCCAGCAGCACAGGCCCTGGTGTGATTAACATGGCCTCAACCAGCAACACAGGCCCTGGTGTGGTGTAGATGGCCTCAGCCAGAGCCACAGGCACTGGTTTGGTGGAGGTGGCCTCAGCCAACAGCACACAGGCCCTGGTGTGCTGTAGATGGACTCTGCCAGCAGCACAGGCCCTGGAGGGGTGTAGATGGCCTCAGCCAGCAGCACAGGCCGTGGTGTGATTAACATGGCCTCAAAAAGCAACACAAGCCCTGGTGTGGTGTAGATGGGCTCAGCCAGCAGCACAGGCCCTGGAGGGGTGTAGATGGCCTCAGCCAGCCGCACAGGCCCTGGAGGGGTGTAGATGGCCTCAGCCAGCAGCACAGGCTCTGATTTGGTGTAGATGGCCTAAGCCAGAGCCACAGGCCCTGTTGTAGTGTAGATGGCCTCAGCCAGAGCCACAGGCCTTGGTGTGGTGTAGATTGCCTCAGCCAAAGCCAAAGGCCCTTGTGTGGTGTATTTCGCCTCAGCCAGCAGCACAGGCTCTGGTGGGGTGTAGATGGCCTCAGCCAGAGCCACAGGCCCTGGTGTGGTGTAAGTTGCCTCAGTCGAAAGCACACAGGCCCTGATGTAGTGTAGATGGCCTCAACAATCAACACAGGCCCTGGTGTGCTGTAGATGACCTCAGCCAGAGCCACAGGCACTGGTGTGCTGTAGTTGGCCTCAGCCTGAGCCACAGGCCCTGGGGTGGTGTAGATGGCCTCAGTCAGAAGCGGAAGCTCTGGTGTGTTGCAGTCAACCTCAGCAATCAGTAAAGAAACTGGTGTGGTGTAGATGGCCTTAGCCAGCAGCACAGGCCTTGGTGTGATTAACATGGCCTCAACCAGCAACACAGGCCCTGGAGTCGTGTGGATGGCCTCAGCCAGAGCCACAGGCCCTGGGGTGGTGTAGATTGCCTCAGCCGAAGCCAAAGGCCCTGGTGTGGTGTAGATGGCCTCAGCCAGAGTCACAGGCACTGGTTGGTGGAGGTGGCCTCAGCCAAAAGCACACAGGCCCTGGTGTGCTGTAGATGGCCTTCACAAGAACCACAGGCCCTGGTGTAGTGTAGATGGCCTCAGCCAGAGCCACAGGCCCTGGTGTGGTGTGGTGTTGATGGCCTCAACTAGAGCCACAGGCCCTGGTGTGATTAACCTGGCCTCAACCAGCGACACAGGCCCTGGTGTAGTGTAGATGGCCTCAGCCAGCAGCACAGGCCCTTGTGTAGTGTAAGTTTCCTCAGTCAAAAGCACACAGGCCCTGATGTGGTGTAGTTGGCCAAAGTCATGAGAAGAGGCCCTGGTGGGGTGTTGTAGATGGCCTGAGCTAGCAGCACAGGACTTGGTGAGGTGGAGTTGGCCTCATCCTGCAACTCAGGCCCTGGTGTGCTGTAGATGGCCTCAACCAGAGCCACAGGCCCTTGTGTGGTGTAGTTGGCCTCAGCCAGCATCACAAGCTGTGGTGTGGTGTGCTGTAGTTGGCCTTAGCCACCAGCACAGGCGCTGGCCGAGATGGCCTCAGCCAGAAGCGGAAGCTCTGGCGTGTTGCAGTCAACATCAGCAATCAGTAAAGGAACTGGTGTGGTGTATATGGCCTTAGCCACCAGCACAGGCCCTGATGTAGTGTAGGTGGCCTCAGCCAGAAGCGCAAGCCCTGGTGTGTTGCAGTCAACCTCAGCCAGAGCCACTGGCCCTGTCGTGGTGTTGTTGGCCTTAGCCAGCATAACAGGCCCTGGTTTGGTGGAGGTGGCCAAAGCAAGGAGCTCAGGCCGTGGTGTTGTGTAGATGGCCTCAGCCCCCAGCACAGGCTCTGATTTGGTGTAGATGACCTAAGTCAGAGCCACAGGCCCTGGTGTGGTGTAGATGGCCTCAGCCAGAGCCACAGGCCCTAGTGTGGTGTAGATTGCCTCAGCCAAAGCCAAAGGCCCTGGTATGGTGTATTTGGCCTCAGCCAGCAGCACAGGCTCTGGTGGGGTGTAGATGGCCTCAGCCAGAGCCACAGGACCTGGTTTGGTGTGTGTTGCCTCAGTCAAAAGCACACAGGCCCTGATGTAGCGTAGATGGCCTCAACAAGCAACACAGGCCTGGTGTGGTGTATTTGTCCTCAGACATAGCCACAGGCCCTGGTGGGGTGTAGATGGCCTCAGCCAGAGCCACAGGCCCTGGTTTGGTGTTGTGGGCTCAGCCAGCCGCACAGGATCTGGTGTGGTGTAGATGGCCTCAGAAAGAGCCACAGGCCCTGGTTTGGTGGACATGGCCGGAGCCAAAAGCACACAGGCCCTGATGTGGTGTAAGTTGCCTCAGTCAAAAGCACACAGGCCCTGGTGTGGTGTAGCTGGCCTCAGCCAGAGCCACAGGCCCTGGTGTGGTGTAGGTGGCCTCAGCCAGCAGCACAGGCCGTGGTGTGAATAACATGGCCTCAACCAGCAACACAGTAACTGGTGTGGTGTAGATGGCCTCAGCCAGAGCCACAGGCCCTGGTGTGGTGTAGGTGGCCTCAGCCAGCAGCACAGGCCGTGGTGTGATTAACATGGCCTCAACCAGCAACACAGTCCATGGTGTGGTGTAGATGGCCTCAGCCAGAGCCACAGGCACTGGTTTGGTGGAGGTGGCATCAGCCAGATGCGGAAGCTCTGGCGTGTTGCAGTCAACCTCAGCAATCAGTAAAGGAACTGGTGTGGTGTAGATGGCCTTAGCCAGCAGCACAGGCCCTGGTGTGATTAACATGGCCTCAACCAGCAACACAGGCCCTGGAGGGGTGTAGATGGCCTCAGCCAGCAGCACAGGCCCTGGAGGGGTGTAGATGGCCTCAGCCACCCACACAGGCTCTGAATTGGTGTAGATGGCCTAAGCCAGTGCCACAGGCCCTGGAGTGGTGTAGATGGCCTCAGCCAGAGCCACAGGCCCTGGTGTGGTGTAGATGGCCTCAGCCAGAGCCACAGGCACTGTTTTGGTGGAGGTGGCCTCAGCCAAAATCACAAAGGCCCTGGTGTGCTGTAGATGGCCTTCACCAGAACCATAGGCCCTGGTGTAGTGTAGATGGCCTCAGCCACAGCCACAGGCCCTGGTGTGGTGTGGTGTAGATGGCCTCAACCAGAGCCACAGGCCCTGGTGTGGTGTAAGTTGCCTCAGTAAAAAACACACAGGCCCTGATGTAGTGTAGATGGCCTCAACAAGCAACACAGGCCTGGTGTGGTGTAGATGTCCTCAGACATAGCAACAGGCCCTGGTGGGGTGTAGATGGCCTCAGCCAGAGCCACAGGCCCTGGTGTGGTGTAGTTGGCCTCAACCAGCAGCACAGGCTCTGGTGGGGTGCAGATGGCCTCAGCCAGAGCCACAGGCCCTGGTGTGGTGTAGATGGCCTCAGCCAGAGCCACAGGCACTGTTTTGGTGGAGGTGGCCTCAGCCAAAATCACAAAGGCCCTGGTGTGCTGTAGATGGCCTTCACCAGAACCACAGGCCCTGGTGTAGTGTAGATGGCCTCAGCCACAGCCACAGGCCCTGGTGTGGTGTGGTGTAGATGGCCTCAGCCAGAAGCGGAAGCTCTGGCGTGTTGCAGTCAACCTCAGCAATCAGTAAAGAAACTGGTGTGGTGTACATGGCCTTAGCCACCAGCACAGGCCCTGGTGTGATTAACATGGCCTCAACCAGCAACACAGGCCCTGGAGGGGTGTAGATGGCCTCAGCCAGCAGCACAGGCCCTGGAGGGGTGTAGATGGCCTCAGCCACCAGCACAGGCTCTGATTTGGTGTAGATGGCCTAAGTCAGAGCCACAGGCCCTGGTGTGGTGTAGATGGCCTCAGCCAGAGCCACAAGCCCTGGTGTGGTGTAAGTTGCCTCAGTCAAAAGCACACAGGCCCTGATGTAGTGTAGATGGCCTCAACAAGCAACACAGGCCTGGTGTGGTGTAGATGTCCTCAGACATAGCAACAGGCCCTGGTGGGGTGTAGATGGCCTCTGCCAGAGCCACAGGCCCTGGTGTGGTGTAGTTGGCCTCAACCAGCAGCACAGGCTGTGGTGGGGTGCAGATGGCCTCAGCCAGAGCCACAGGCCCTGGTGTGGTGTAGTTGGCCTCAACCAGCAGCACAGGCTCTGGTGGGGTGCAGATGGCCTCAGCCAGCAACACAGTCCCTGGTGTGGTGTAGATGGCCTCAGCCAGAGCCACAGTCACTGGTTTGGTGGAGGTGGCCTCAGCCAAAAGCACAGGATGGTGTGGTGTGCTGTAGTTGGCCTTAGCCACCAGCGCAGGCTCTGGTGTGATTAACATGGCCTCAACCAGCAACACAGGCCCTGGAGGGGTGTAGATGGCCTCAGCCAGCAGCACAGGCCCTGGAGGGGTGTAGATGGCCTCAGCCACCCGCACAGACTCTGATTTGGTGTAGATGGCCTAAGCCAGTGCCACAGGCCCTGTAGTGGTGTAGATGGCCTCAGCCAGAGCCACAGGCCCTGGTGTGGTGTAGATGGCCTCAGCCAGAGCCACAGGCACTGTTTTGGTGGAGGTGGCCTCAGCCAAAATCACACAGGCCCTGGTGTGGTGTAGTTGGCCTCAACCAGCAGCACAGGCTCTGGTGGGGTGCAGATGGCCTTAGCCACCAGCACAGGCTCTGATTTGGTGTAGATGGCCTAAGCCAGAGCCACAGGCCCTGGAGGGGTGTAGAAAGCCTAAGCCAGAGCCACAGGCCTTGGTGTGGTGTAGATTGCCTCAGCGAAAGCCAAAGGACCTGGTGTGGTGTATTTCGCTTCAGCCAGCAGCACAGGCTATGGTGGGGTGTAGATGGCCTCAGCCAGAGCCACAAGCCCTGGTGTGGTGTAAGTTGCCTCAGTCAAAAGCACACAGGCCCTGATGTAGCGTAGATGGCCTCAACAAGCAACAGAGGCCTGGTGTGGTGTAGATGTCCTCAGACATAGCCACAGGCCCTGGTGGGGTGTAGATGGCCTCAGCCAGAGCCACAGGCCCTGGTGTGGTGTAGTTGGACTCAACCAGCAGCACAGGTTCTGGTGGGGAGCAGATGCCCTCAGCCAGAGCCACAGGCCCTGGTGTGGTGTAGTTGGCCTCAGCCAGCAGCACAGGATCTGGTGGGGTGTAGATGGCCTCAGAAAGAACCACAGGCCCTGGTTTGGTGGAGGTGGCCTCAGCCAAAAGCACACAGGCCCTGATGTGGTGTAAGTTGCCTCAGTCAAAAGGACACAGGCCCTGGTGTGGTGTAGGTGGCCTCAGCCAGCAGCACAGGCCCTGGTGTGATTAACATGGCCTCAACCAGCAACACAGGCCCTGGTGTGGTGTAGATGGCCTCAGCCAGAGCCACAGGCACTGGTTTGGTGGAGGTGGCCTCAGCCAAAAGCACACAGGCCCTGGTGTGCTGTAGATGGACTCTGCCAGCAGCACAGGCCCTGGAGGGGTGTAGATGGCCTCAGCCAGCAGCACAGGCCCTGGTGTGATTAACATGGCCTCAAAAAGCAACACAAGCCCTGGTGTGGTGTAGATGGGCTCAGCCAGCAGCACAGGCCCTGGAGGGGTGTAGATGGCCTCAGCCAGCCGCACAGGCCCTGGAGGGGTGTAGATGGCCTCAGCCAGCAGCACAGGCTCTGATTTGGTGTAGATGGCCTAAGCCAGAGCCACAGGCCCTGTTGTAGTGTAGATGGCCTCAGCCAGAGCCACAGGCCTTGGTGTGGTGTAGATTGCCTCAGCCAAAGCCAAAGGCCCTTGTGTGGTGTATTTCGCCTCAGCCAGCAGCACAGGCTCTGGTGGGGTGTAGATGGCCTCAGCCAGAGCCACAGGCCCTGGTGTGGTGTAAGTTGCCTCAGTCGAAAGCACACAGGCCGTGATGTAGTGTAGATGGCCTCAACAATCAACACAGGCCCTGGTGTGCTGTAGATGACCTCAGCCAGAGCCACAGGCACTGGTGTGCTGTAGTTGGCCTCAGCCTGAGCCACAGGCCCTGGGGTGGTGTAGATGGCCTCAGTCAGAAGCGGAAGCTCTGGTGTGTTGCAGTCAACCTCAGCAATCAGTAAAGAAACTGGTGTGGTGTAGATGGCCTTAGCCAGCAGCACAGGCCTTGGTGTGATTAACATGGCCTCAACCAGCAACACAGGCCCTGGAGTCGTGTAGATGGCCTCAGCCAGAGCCACAGGCCCTGGTGTGGTGTAGATTGCCTCAGCCGAAGCCAAAGGCCCTGGTGTGGTGTAGATGGCCTCAGCCAGAGTCACAGGCACTGGTTGGTGGAGGTGGCCTCAGCCAAAAGCACACAGGCCCTGGTGTGCTGTAGATGGCCTTCACAAGAACCACAGGCCCTGGTGTAGTGTAGATGGCCTCAGCCAGAGCCACAGGCCCTGGTGTGGTGTGGTGTTGATGGCCTCAACTAGAGCCACAGGCCCTGGTGTGATTAACCTGGCCTCAACCAGCGACACAGGCCCTGGTGTAGTGTAGATGGCCTCAGCCAGCAGCACAGGCCCTTGTGTAGTGTAAGTTTCCTCAGTCAAAAGCACACAGGCCCTGATGTGGTGTAGTTGGCCAAAGTCATGAGAACAGGCCCTGGTGGGGTGTTGTAGATGGCCTGAGCTAGCAGCACAGGACTTGGTGAGGTGGAGTTGGCCTCATCCTGCAACTCAGGCCCTGGTGTGCTGTAGATGGCCTCAACCAGAGCCACAGGCCCTTGTGTGGTGTAGTTGGCCTCAGCCAGCATCACAAGCTGTGGTGTGGTGTGCTGTAGTTGGCCTTAGCCACCAGCACAGGCGCTGGCCGAGATGGCCTCAGCCAGAAGCGGAAGCTCTGGCGTGTTGCAGTCAACATCAGCAATCAGTAAAGGAACTGGTGTGGTGTATATGGCCTTAGCCACCAGCACAGGCCCTGATGTAGTGTAGGTGGCCTCAGCCAGAAGCGCAAGCCCTGGTGTGTTGCAGTCAACCTCAGCCAGAGCCACTGGCCCTGTCGTGGTGTTGTTGGCCTTAGCCACCATAACAGGCCCTGGTTTGGTGGAGGTGGCCAAAGCAAGGAGCTCAGGCCGTGGTGTTGTGTAGATGGCCTCAGCCACCAGCACAGGCTCTGATTTGGTGTAGATGACCTAAGCCAGAGCCACAGGCCCTGGTGTGGTGTAGATGGCCTCAGCCAGAGCCACAGGCCCTAGTGTGGTGTAGATTGCCTCAGCCAAAGCCAAAGGCCCTGGTATGGTGTATTTGGCCTCAGCCAGCAGCACAGGCTCTGGTGGGGTGTAGATGGCCTCAGCCAGAGCCACAGGACCTGGTGTGGTGTGTGTTGCCTCAGTCAAAAGCACACAGGCCCTGATGTAGCGTAGATGGCCTCAACAAGCAACACAGGCCTGGTGTGGTGTATATGTCCTCAGACATAGCCACAGGCCCTGGTGGGGTGTAGATGGCCTCAGCCAGAGCCACAGGCCCTGGTGTGGTGTTGTGGGCTCAGCCAGCCGCACAAGATCTGGTGTGGTGTAGATGGCCTCAGAAAGAGCCACAGGCCCTGGTTTGGTGGAGATGGCCGGAGCCAAAAGCACACAGGCCCTGATGTGGTGTAAGTTGCCTCAGTCAAAAGCACACAGGCCCTGGTGTGGTGTAGCTGGCCTCAGCCAGAGCCACAGGCCCTGGTGTGGTGTAGGTGGCCTCAGCCAGCAGCACAGGCCGTGGTGTGAATAACATGGCCTCAACCAGCAACACAGTAACTGGTGTGGTGTAGATGGCCTCAGCCAGAGCCACAGGCCCTGGTGTGGTGTAGGTGGCCTCAGCCAGCAGCACAGGCCGTGGTGTGATTAACATGGCCTCAACCAGCAACACAGTCCATGGTGTGGTGTAGATGGCCTCAGCCAGAGCCACAGGCACTGGTTTGGTGGAGGTGGCATCAGCCAAAAGCACACAGGCCCTGGTGTGCTGTAGATGGCCTCAGCCAGGGCCACAGGCCCTGGGATGTTGTAGATGGCCTCAGCCAGATGCGGAAGCTCTGGCGTGTTGCAGTCAACCTCAGCAATCAGTAAAGGAACTGGTGTGGTGTAGATGGCCTTAGCCAGCAGCACAGGCCCTGGTGTGATTAACATGGCCTCAACCAGCAACACAGGCCCTGGAGGGGTGTAGATGGCCTCAGCCAGCAGCACAGGCCCTGGAGGGGTGTAGATGGCCTCAGCCACCCGCACAGGCTCTGAATTGGTGTAGATGGCCTAAGCCAGTGCCACAGGCCCTGGAGTGGTGTAGATGGCCTCAGCCAGAGCCACAGGCCCTGGTGTGGTGTAGATGGCCTCAGCCAGAGCCACAGGCACTGTTTTGGTGGAGGTGGCCTCAGCCAAAATCACAAAGGCCCTGGTGTGCTGTAGATGGCCTTCACCACAACCATAGGCCCTGGTGTAGTGTAGATGGCCTCAGCCACAGCCACAGGCCCTGGTGTGGTGTGGTGTAGATGGCCTCAACCAGAGCCACAGGCCCTGGTGTGGTGTAAGTTGCCTCAGTAAAAAACACACAGGCCCTGATGTAGTGTAGATGGCCTCAACAAGCAACACAGGCCTGGTGTGGTGTAGATGTCCTCAGACATAGCAACAGGCCCTGGTGGGGTGTAGATGGCCTCAGCCAGAGCCACAGGCCCTGGTGTGGTGTAGATGGCCTCAACCAGAGCCACAAGCCCATGTGTTTTTAACCTGGCCTCAACCAGCGACACAGGCCCTGGTGTAGTGTAGATGGCCTCAGCCAGCAGCACAGGCCCTGGGGTGGTGTAGATGGCCTCAGCCAGAAGCGGAAGCTCTGGCGTGTTGCAGTCAACCTCAGCAATCAGTAAAGGAACTGGTGTGGTGTAGATGGCCTTAGCCACCAGCACAGGCCCTGGTGTGATTAACAGGGCCTCAACCAGCAACACAGGCCCTGGTGTGGTGTAGCTGGCCTCAGCCAGAAGCACATGCCCATGTGTGTTGTAGGTGGCCAAAACTAGTAAAACAGGCCGTGGTGTGTTGTAGATGGCCTCAAATTGCAGCACAGGACTTGGTGAGGTGGAGGTGGCCTCATCCTGCATCTCAGGCCCTGGTCTGCTGTAGATGGCCTCAGCCAGAGCCACAGGCCCTGGTGTGGTGTAGGTGGCCTCAGCCAGCAGCACAGGCCCTGGTGTGATTAACATGGCCTCAACCAGCAACACAGGCCCTGGTGTGGTGTAGATGGCCTCAGCCACAGCCACAGGCACTGTTTTGGTGGAGGTGGCCTCAGCCAAAAGCACACAGGCCCTGGTGTGCTGTAGATGGCCTCAGCCAGAGCCACAGGACCTGGGGTGGTGTAGATGGCCTCAGCCAGAAGCGGAAGCCCTGGCGTGTTGCAGTCAACCTCAGCAATCAGTAAAGGAACTGGTGTGGTGTAGATGGCCTTAGCCACCAGCACAGGCCCTGGTGTGATTAACATGGCCTCAACCAGCAACACAGGCCCTGGTGTGGTGTAGATGGCCTCAGCCAGCAGCACAGGCCCTGGAGGGGTGTAGATAGCCTCAGCCAGCAGCACAGGCCCTGGAGGGGTGTAGATGGCCTCAGCCACCAGCACAGGCCCTTGTGTGGTGTAAGTTTCCTCAGTCAAAAGCACACAGGCCCTGATGTAGTGTAGATGGCCTCAACAAGCAACACAGTCCCTGGTGTGGTGTAGATGGCCTCAGCCAGAGCCACAGGCCCTGGTGTGGTGTAGTTGGCCTCAGCCAGCAGCACAGGATCTGGTGGGGTGTAGATGGCCTCAGAAAGAACCACAGGCCCTGGTTTGGTGGAGGTGGCCTCAGCCAAAAGCACACAGGCCCTGATGTGGTGTAAGTTGCCTCAGTCAAAAGGACACAGGCCCTGGTGTGGTGTAGATGGCCTCAGCCAGAAGCACATGCCCATGTGTGTTGTAGGTGGCCAAAGCTAGGAAAACAGGCCGTGGTGTGTTGTAGATGGCCTCAACTTGCAGCACAGGACTTGGTGAGGTGGAGGTGGCCTCATCCTGCATCTCAGGCCCTGGTGTGCTTTAGATGTCCTCAGCCAGAGCCACAGGCCCTGGTGTGGTGTAGGTGGCCTCAACCAGCAGCACAGGCCCTGGTGTGATTAACATGGCCTCAACCAGCAACACAGGCCCTGGTGTGGTGTAGATTTCCTCAGCCAGAGCCACAGGCACTGGTTAGGGGGAGGTGGCCTCAGCCAAAAGCACACAGGCCCTGGTGTGCTGTAGATGGACTCAGCCACAGCCACAGGCCCTGGGGTGGTGTAGATGGCCTCAGCCAGAAGCGGAAGCTCTGGCGTTTTGCAGTCAACCTCAGTAATCAGTAAAGGAACTGGTGAGGTGTAGATGGCCTTAGCCACCAGCACAGGCCCTTGTGTGGTGTAAGTTTCCTCAGTCAAAAGCACACAGGCCCTGATGTGGTGTAGTTGGCCAAAGTCATGAGCACAGGCCCTGGTGGGGTGTTGGAGATGGCCTGAGCTAGCAGTACAGGACTTGGTGAGGTGGAGGTGGCCACATCCTGCAACTCAGGCCCTGGTGTGCTGTAGATGGCCTTAACCAGAGCCACAGGCCCTGGTATGGTGTAGATTGCCTCACCCAGAGCCACAGGCCCTTGTGTGGTGTAGTTGGCCTCAGCCAGCAGCACAGGCTGTGGTGTGGTGTGCTGTAGTTGGCCTTAGCCACCAGCACATTCTCTGGTTTGGTGTAGGTGGCCTCAGCCAGAAGCATAAGACCTGGTGTGTTGCAATCATCCTCAACCAGCAGTAAAGGAACTGGTGTGGGTTAGGTGGCCTCAGCAAGAGCCACAGGCACAGGTTTGGTGGAGGTGGCCTCAGCCAAAAACACACAGGCCCTGATGGGGTGTACATGGCCTCAGCCAGCACAAAATGCCCATGTGTGTTGTAGGTGGCCAAAGCTAGGAAAACAGGCCGTGGTGTGTTGTAGATGGCCTCAACCAGCAGCACAGGCCCTGGTGTGATTAACATGGCCTCAACCAGCAACACAGGCCCTGGTGTGGTGTAGATGGCCTCAGCCAGAGCCACAGGCACTGGTTTGGTGGACATGGCCTCAGCCAAAAGCACATAGGCCCTGATGTGGTGTAGATGGCCTCAGCCAGCAGCACAGGCCCTGGTGTGATTAACATGGAATCAACCAGCAACACAGGCCCTGATGTGGAGTAGATGGCCTCAGCCAGAGCCACAGGCCCTGGTGTGGTGTGGTGTAGATGGCCTCAGCCAGAAGCGGAAGCTCTGGCGTGTTGCAGTCAACCTCAGCAATCAGTAAAGAAACTGGTGTGGTGTACATGGCCTTAGCCACCAGCACAGGCCCTGGTGTGATTAACATGGCCTCAACTAGCAACACAGGCCCTGGAGGGGTGTAGATGGCCTCAGCCAGCAGCACAGGCCCTGGAGGGGTGTAGATGGCCTCAGCCACCAGCACAGGCTCTGATTTGGTGTAGATGGCCTAAGCCAGAGCCACAGGCCCTGGTGTTGTGTAGATGGCCTCAGCCAGAGCCACAGGCCTTGGTGTGGTGTAGATTGCCTCAGCCAAAGCCAAAGGCCCTGGTGTGGTGTATTTCGCCTCAGCCAGCAGCACAGGCTCTGGTGGGGAGCAGATGGCCTCAGCCAGAGCCACAGGCCCTGGTGTGGACTAGCTGGCCTCAGCCAGCAGCACAGGCTGTGGTGTGGTGTGTTGTAGTTGGCCTTAGCCACCAGCACAGTCTCTGGTTTGGTGTAGGTGGCCTCAGCCAGAAGCATAAGACCTGGTGTGTTGCAATAATCCTCATCCAGCAGTAAAGGAACTGGTGTGGGTTAGGTGGCCTCAGCCAGAGCCACAGGCACAGGTTTGGTGGAGGTGGCCTCAGCCAAAAACACACAGGCCCTGATGTGGTGTAGATGGCCTCAGCCAGCAGCACATGCCCATGTGTGTTGTAGGTGGCCAAAGCTAGGAAAACAGGCCGTGGTGTGTTATAGATGGCCTGAGCTTGCAGCACAGGCCCTGGTGTGATTAACATGGCCTCAACCAGCAACACAGGCCCTGGTGTGGTGTAGATGGCCTCAGCCAGCAGCACAGGCCCTGGTGTGATTAACATGGCCACAACCAGCAACACAGGTCCTGGTGTGGTGTAGATGGCCTCAGCCAGAACCAGAGGCACTGGTTAGGTGGAGGTGGCCTCAGGCAAAAGCACACAGGCCCTGGTGTGCTGTAGATGACCTCAGCCAGAGCCACAGGCCCTGGGGTGGTGTAGATGGCCTCAGCCAGAAGCGGAAGCTCTGGCGTGTTGCAGTCAACCTCAGCAATCAGTAAAGGAAGTGTGGTGGTGTATATGGCCTTAGCCAGCAGCACAGGCTGTGGTGTGGTGTGCTGTAGTTGGCCTTAGCCACCAGCACAGGCTCTGGTTTGGTGTAGGTGGCCTCAGCCAGAAGCATAAGACCTGGTGTGTTGCAATCATCCTCAACCAGCAGTAAAGGAACTGGTGTGGGTTAGGTGGCCTCAGCCAGAGCCACAGGCACAGGTTTGGTGTAGGTGGCCTCAGCCAAAAGCACACAGGCCCTGATGTGGTGTAGATGGCCTCAGCCAGCAGCACATGCCCATGTGTGTTGTAGGTGGCCAAAGCTAGGAAAACAGGCCGTGGTGTGTTGTAGATGGCCTCAGCCACCAGCACAGGCCCTGGTGTGATTAACATGGCCTCAACCAGCAACACAGGCCCTGGAGGGGTGTAGATGGCCTCAGCCAGCAGCACAGGCCCTGGAGGGGTGTAGATGGCCTTAACCAGAACCACAGGCCCTTTTGTAGTGTAGATGGCCTCAGCCAGAGCCACAGGCCCTGGTGTGGTGTGGTGTAGATGGCCTCAACCAGAGCCACAGGCCCTGGTGTGATTAACCTGGCCACAACCAGCGACACAGGCCCTGTTGTAGTGTAGATGGTCTCAGCCAGCAGCACATGCCCTTGTGTGGTTTAAGTTTCCTCAGTCAAAAGCACACAGGCCCTGATGTGGTGTAGTTGGCCAAAGTCATGAGCACAGGCCCTGGTGGGGTGTTGTAGATGGACTCAGCCAGCAACACAGGCCCTGGAGGGGTGTAGATGGCCTCAGCCACCAGAACCACAGGCCCTGGTGAAGTGTAGATGGCCTCAGCCAGAGCCACAGGCCCTGGTGTGGTGTGATGTAGATGGCCTCAACCAGAGCCACAGGCCCTGGTGTGATTAACCTGGCCTCAACCAGCGACACAGGCCCTGTTGTAGTGTAGATGGCCTCAGCCAGCAGCACAGGACTTGGTGAAGTGGAGGTGGCCTCATCCTGCAACTCAGGCCCTGGTGTGCTGTAGATGGCCTCAACCAGAGCCACAGGCCCTTGTGTGGTGTAGTTGGCCTCAGCCAGCAGCACAGGCTGTGGTGTGTTGTGCTGTAGTTGGCCTTAGCCACCAGTATAGGCTCTGGTTTGGTGTAGGTGGCCTCAGCCAGAAGCATAAGACCTGGTGTGTTGCAATCATCCTCAACCAGCAGTAAATGAACTGGCGTGGGTTAGGTGGCCTCAGCCAGAGCCACAGGCACTGGTTTGGTGGAGGTGGCCTCAGCCAAAAGCACACAGACCCTGGTGTGCTGTAGATGGCCTCAGCCAGAGCCACAGGCACTGGTTTGGTGGAGGTGGCATCAGCCAAAAGCACACAGGGCCTGGTGTGCTGTAGATGGCCTCAGCCAGAGCCACAGGCCCTGGGGTGGTGTAGATGGCCTCAGCCAGAAGCGGAAGCTCTGGCGTGTTGAAGTCAACCTCAGCAATGAGTAAAGGAACTGGTGTGGTGTAGATAGCCTTAGCCACCAGCACAGGCCCTGGTGTGATTAACATGGCCTCAACCAGCAATACAGGCCCTGGATGGGTGTAGATGGCCTCAGCCAGCAGCACGGGCCCTGGAGGGGTGTAGATGGCCTCAGCCACCAGCAAAGGCCCTGGTGTGGTGTAGATGGCCTCAGCCAGCGCCACAGGACCTGGTTTGATTAACATGGCCTCAACCAGCAACACAGGCCCTGATGTGGTGTAAGTTGCCTCAGCCAAAAGCACACAGGCCCTGATGTAGTGTAGATGGCCTCAACAAGCAACACAGGCCTGGTGTGGTGTAGATGTCCTCAGACATAGCCACAGGCCCTGGTGGGGTGTAGGTGGCCTCAGCCACCAGCACAGGCCCTGGTGTGGTGTAGTTGGTCTCAACCAGCAGCACAGGCTCTGGTGGGGAGCAGATGGCCTCAGCCAGAGCCACAGGCCCTGGTGTGGTGTAGTTGGCCTCAGCCAGCAGCACAGGATCTGGTGGGGTGTAGATGGCCTTAGAAAGAACCACAGGCCCTGGTTTGGTGGAGGTGGCCTCAGCCAAAAGCACACAGGCCCTGATGTGGTGTAAGTTGCCACAGTCAAAAGGACACAGGCCCTGGTGTGGTGTAGATGGCCTCAGCCAGAAGCACAGGCCCATGTGTGTTGTAGGTGGCCAAAGCTAGGAAAACAGGCAGTGGTGTGTTGTAGATGGCCTCAACTTGCAGCACAGGACTTGGTGAGGTGGAGGTGGCCTCATCCTGCATCTCAGGCCCTGGTGTGCTTTAGATGGCCTCAGCCAGAGCCACAGGCCCTGGTGTGGTGTAGGTGGCCTCAGCCAGCAGCACAGGCCCTGGTGTGATTAACATGGTCTCAACCAGCAACACAGGCCCTGGTGTGGTGTAGATGGCCTCAGCCGGAGCCACAGGCACTGGTTAGGTGGAGGTGGCCTCAGCCAAAAGCACACAGGGCCTGGTGTGCTTTAGATGGACTCAGCCAGAGCCACACGCCCTGGGGTGGTGTAGATGGCCTCAGCCAGAAGCGGAAGCTCTGGCGTTTTGCAGTCAACCTCAGTAATCAGTAAAGGAACTGGTGTGGTGTAGATGGCCTTAGCCACCAGCACAGGCCCTGGTGTGATTAACATGGCCTCAACCAGCAACACAGGCCCTGGTGTGGTGTAGATGGCCTCAGCCAGCAGCACGGGCCCTGGAGGGGTGTAGATGGCCTCAGCCAGCAGCACAGGCCCTGGAGGGGTGTAGATGGCCTTAACCAGAACCACAGGCCCTGGTGTAGTGTAGATGGCCTCAGCCAGAGTCACAGGCCCTGGTGTGGTGTGGTGTAGATGGCCTCAACCAGAGCCACAGGCCCTGGTGTGATTAACCTGGCCTCAACCAGCGACTCAGGCCCTGGTGTAGTGTAGATGGTCTCAGCCAGCAGCACAGGCCCTTGTGTGGTGTAAGTTTCCTCAGTCAAAAGCACACAGGCCCTCATGTGGTGTAGTTGGCCAAAGTCATGAGCACAGGCCCTGGTGGGGTGTTGTAGATGGCCTGAGCTAGCAGCACAGGACTTGGTGAGGTGGAGGTGGCCTCATCCTGCAACTCAGGCCCTGGTGTGCTGTAGATGGCCTCAACCAGAGCCACAGGCCCTTGTGTGGTGTAGTTGGCCTCAGCCAGCAGCACAGGCTGTGGTGTGTTGTGCTGTAGTTGGCCTTAGCCACCAGCACAGGCTCTGGTTTGGTGTAGGTGACCTCAGCCAGAAGCATAAGACCTGGTGTGTTGCAATCAACCTCAAACAGCAGTAAATGAACTGGTGTGGGTTAGGTGGCCTCAGCCAGAGCCACAGGCACTGGTTTGGTGGAGGTGGCCTCAGCCAAAAGCACACAGGCCCTGATGTGGTGTAGATGTCCTCAGCCAGCACCACATGCCCATGTGTGTTGTAGGTGGCCAAAGCTAGGAAAACAGGCCGTGGTGTGTTGTAGATGGCCTCAGCCAGCAGCACAGGCCCTGGTTTTATTAACATGGCCTCAACCTGCAACACAGGCCCTGGTGTGGTGTAGATGGCCTCAGCCAGAGCCACAGGCCCTGGTGTGATTAACATGGCCTCAACCAGCAACACAGGCCCTGATGTGGAGTAGATGGCCTCAGCCAGAGCCACAGGCACTGGTTTGGTGGACATGGCCTCAGCCAAAAGCACACAGGCCCTGATGTAGTCTAGATGGCCTCAACAAGCAACACAGGCCTGGGGTGGTGTAGATGTCCTCAGACAAAGCCACAGGCTCTGGTGGGGAGCAGATGGCCTCAGCCAGAGCCACAGGCCGTGGTGTGGTGTATTTGGCCTCAGCCAGCAGCACAGGATTTGGTGGGGTGTAGATGGCCTCAGAAAGAACCACAGGCCCTGGTTTGGTGGAGGTGGCCTCAGCCAGCACCACATGCCCATGTGTGTTGTAGGTGGCCAAAGTTAGGAAAACAGGCCGTGGTGTGTTGTAGATGGCCTCAACTTGCAGAACAGGACTTGGTGAGGTGGAGGTGGCCTCATCCTGCATCTCAGGCCCTGGTGTGCTTTAGATGTCCTCAGCCAGAGCCACAGGCCCTGGTGTGGTGTAGGTGGCCTCAGCCAGAAGCACAGGCCCTGGTGTGATTAACATGGCCTCAACCAGCAACACAGGGCCTGGTGTGGTGTAGATGGCCTCAGCCAGAGCCACAGGCACTGGTTAGGTGGAGGTGGCCTCAGCCAAAAGCACACAGGCCCTGGTGTGCTGTAGATGGACTCAGCCAGAGCCACAGGCCCTGGGGTGGTGTAGATGGCCTCAGCCAGAAGCGGAAGCACTGGCGTTTTGCAGTCAACCTCAGTAATCAGTAAATCAACTGGTGTGGTGTAGATGGCCTTAGCCACCAGCACAGGCCCTGGTGTGATTAACATGGCCTCAGCCAGAGCCACAGGCCCTGGTGTGGTGTGGTGTAGATGGCCTCAACCAGAGCCACAGGCCCTGGTGTGATTAACCTGGCCTCAACCAGCGACACAGGCCCTGGTGTAGTGTAGATGGTCTCAGCCAGCAGCACAGGCCCTTGTGTGGTGTAAGTTTCCTCAGTCAAAAGCACACAGGCCCTGATGTGGTGTAGTTCGCCAAAGTCATGAGCACAGACCCTGGTGGGGTGTTGTAGATGGCCTGAGCTAGCAGCACAGGACTTGGTGAGGTGGAGGTGGCCTCATCCTGCAACTCAGGCCCTGGTGTGCTATAGATGGCCTCAACCAGAGCCACAGGCCCTGGTATGGTGTAGATTGCCTCACCCAGAGCCACAGGCCCTTGTGTGGTGTAGTTGGCCTCAGCCAGCAGCACAGGCTGTGGTGTGGTGTGCTGTAGTTGGCCTTAGCCACCAGCACAGTCTCTGGTTTGGTGTAGGTGGCCTCAGCCAGAAGCATAAGACCTGGTGTGTTGCAATCATCCTCAACCAGCAGTAAAGGAATTGGTGTGGGTTAGGTGGCCTCAGCCAGAGCCACAGGCACAGGTTTGGTGGAGGTGGCCTCAACCAAAAACACACAGGCCCTGATGTGGTGTAGATGTCCTCAGCCAGCAGCACATGCCCATGTGTGTTGTAGGTGGCCAAAGCTAGGAAAACAGGACGTGGTGTGTTGTAGATGGCCTGAGCTAGCAGCACAGGCCCTGGTGTGATTAACATGGCCTCAACCAGCAACACAGGCCCTGGTGTGGTGTAGATGGCCTCAGCCAGCAGCACAGGCCCTGGTGTGATTAACATGGCCTCAACCAGCAACACAGGCCCTGATGTGGTGTAGATGGCCTCAGCCAGAGCCACAGGCACTGGTTTGGTGGACATGGACTCAGCCAAAAGCACATGGGCCCTGATGTGGTGTAGATGGCCTCAGCCAGCAGCACAGGCCCTGGTGTGATTAACATGGCCTCAACCAGCAACACAGGTCCTGGTGTGGTGTAGATGGCCTCAGCCAGAACCAGAGGCACTGGTTAGGTGGAGGTGGCCTCAGCGAAAAGCACACAGGCCCTGGTGTGCTGTAGATGACCTCAGCCAGAGCCACAGGCCCTGGGGTGGTGTAGATGGCCTCAGCCAGAAGCTGAAGCTCTGGCGTGTTGCAGTCAACCTCAGCAATCAGTAAAGGAAGTGTGGTGGTGTATATGGCCTTAGCCACCAGCAAAGGCACTGGTGTGATTAACATGGCCTCAACCAGCAACACAGGCCCTGATGTGGTGTAGATGGCCTCAGGGAGCAGCACGGGCCCTGGAGGGGTGTAGATGGCCTCAGCCAGCAGCACAGGCCCTGGAGGGGTGTAGATGGCCTCAACCACCAGAACCACAGGCCCTGGTGAAGTGGGGATTGCCTCTGCCAGAGCCACAGGCCCTGGTGTGGTGTGATGTAGATGGCCTCCACCAGAGCCACAGGCCCTGGTGTGATTAACCTGGCCTCAACCAGCGACACAGGCCCTGTTGTAGTGTAGATGGCCTCAGCCAGCAGCACAGGCCCTTGTGTTGTGTAAGTTTCCTCAGTCAAAAGCACACAGGCCCTGATGTGGTGTAGTTGGCCAAAGTCATGAGCACAGGCCCTGGTGGGGTGTTGTAGATGGCCTGAGCTAGCAGCACAGGACTTGGTGAGGTGGAGGTGGCCTCATCCTGCAACTCAGGCCCTGGTGTGCTGTAGATGGCCTCAACCAGTGCCACAGGCCCTTGTGTGGTGTAGTTGGCCTCAGCCAGCAGCACAGGCTGTGGTGTGTTGTGCTGTAGTTGGCCTTAGCCACCAGCACAGGCTCTGGTTTGGTGTAGGTGGCCTCAGCCAGAAGCATAAGACCTGGTGTGTTGCAATCAACCTCAAACAGCAGTAAATGAACTGGTGTGGGTTAGGTGGCCTCAGCAAGAGCCACAGGCACTGGTTTGGTGGAGGTGGCCACAGCCAAAAGCACACAGGCCCTGATGTGGTGTAGATGGCCTCAGCCAGCACCACATGCCCATGTGTGTTGTAGGTGGCCAAAGCTAGGAAAACAGGCCGTGGTGTGTTGTAGATGGCCTCAGCCAGCAGCACAGGCCCTGGTTTGATTAACATGGCCTCAACCTGCAACACAGGCCCTGGTGTGGTGTAGATGGCCTCAGCCAGAGCCACAGGCCCTGGTGTGATTAACATGGCCTCAACCAGCAACACAGGCCCTGATGTGGAGTAGATGGCCTCAGCCAGAGCCACAGGCACTGGTTTGGTGGACATGGCCTCAGCCAAAAGCACACAGGCCCTGATGTAGTCTAGATGGCCTCAACAAGCAACACAGGCCTGGTGTGGTGTAGATGTCCTCAGACAAAGCCACAGGCTCTGGTGGGGAGCAGATGGCCTCAGCCAGAGCCACAGGCCGTGGTGTGGTGTATTTGGCCTCAGCCAGCAGCACAGGATTTGGTGGGGTGTAGATGGCCTCAGAAAGAACCACAGGCCCTGGTTTGGTGGAGGTGGCCTCAGCCAGCACCACATGCCCATGTGTGTTGTAGGTGGCCAAAGTTAGGAAAACAGGCCGTGGTGTGTTGTAGATGGCCTCAACTTGCAGCACAGGACGTGGTGAGGTGGAGGTGGCCTCATCCTGCATCTCAGGCCCTGGTGTGCTTTAGATGGCCTCAGCCAGAGCCACAGGCCCTGGGGTGGTGTAGATGGCCTCAGCCAGAAGCGGAAGCTCTGGCGTGTTGAAGTCAACCTCAGCAATGAGTAAAGGAACTGGTGTGGTGTAGATAGCCTTAGCGACCAGCACAGGCCCTGGTGTGATTAACATGGCCTCAACCAGCAACACATGCCCTGGATGGGTGTAGATGGCCTCAGCCAGCAGCACGGGCCCTGGAGGGGTGTAGATGGCCTCAGCCACCAGCAAAGGCCCTGGTGTGGTGTAGATGGCCTCAGCCAGCGCCACAGGACCTGGTTTGATTAACATGGCCTCAACCAGCAACACAGGCCCTGATGTGGTGTAAGTTGCCTCAGCAAAAGCACACAGGCCCTGATGTAGTGTAGATGGCCTCAACAAGCAACACAGGCCTGGTGTGGTGTAGATGTCCTCAGACATAGCCACAGGCCCTGGTGGGGTGTAGGTGGCCTCAGCCACCAGCACAGGCCCTGGTGTGGTGTAGTTGGTCTCAACCAGCAGCACAGGCTCTGGTGGGGAGCAGATGGCCTCAGCCAGAGCCACAGGCCCTGGTGTGGTGTAGTTGGCCTCAGCCAGCAGCACAGGATCTGGTGGGGTGTAGATGGCCTCAGAAAGAACCACAGGCCCTGGTTTGGTGGAGGTGGCCTCAGCCAAAAGCACACAGGCCCTGATGTGGTGTAAGTTGCCACAGTCAAAAGGACACAGGCCCTGGTGTGGTGTAGATGGCCTCAGCCAGAAGCACATGCCCATGTGTGTTGTAGGTGGCCAAAGCTAGGAAAACAGGCAGTGGTGTGTTATAGATGGCCTCAACTTGCAGCACAGGACTTGGTGAGGTGGAGGTGGCCTCATCCTGCATCTCAGGCCCTGGTGTGCTTGAGATGGCCTCAGCCAGAGCCACAGGCCCTGGTGTGGTGTAGGTGGCCTCAGCCAGCAGCACAGGCCCTGGTGTGATTAACATGGTCTCAACCAGCAACACAGGCCCTGGTGTGGTGTAGATGGCCTCAGCCGGAGCCACAGGCACTGGTTAGGTGGAGGTGGCCTCAGCCAAAAGCACACAGGCCCTGGTGTGCTGTAGATGGACTCAGCCAGAGCCACAGGCCCTGGGGTGGTGTAGATGGCCTCAGCCAGAAGCGGAAGCTCTGGCGTTTTGCAGTCAACCTCAGCAATCAGTAAAGGAACTGGTGTGGTGTAGATGGCCTTAGCCACCAGCACAGGCCCTGGTGTGATTAACATGGCCTCAACCAGCAACACAGGCCCTGGTGTGGTGTAGATGGCCTCAGCCAGCAGCACGGGCCCTGGAGGGGTGTAGATGGCCTCAGCCAGCAGCACAGGCCCTGGAGGGGTGTAGATGGCCTTAACCAGAACCACAGGCCCTGGTGTAGTGTAGATGGCCTCAGCCAGAGTCACAGGCCCTGGTGTGGTGTGGTGTAGATGGCCTCAACCAGAGCCACAGGCCCTGGTGTGATTAACCTGGCCTCAACCAGCGACTCAGGCCCTGTTGTAGTGTAGATGGCCTCAGCCAGCAGCACAGGCTGTGGTGTGGTGTGCTGTAGTTGGCCTTAGCCACCAGCACAGGCTCTGGTTTGGTGTAGGTGGCCTCAGCCAGAAGCATAAGACCTGGTGTGTTGCAATCATCCTCAACCAGCAGTAAATGAACTGGTGTGGGTTAGGTGGCGTCAGCCAGAGCCACAGGCACTGGTTTGGTGGAGGTGGCCTCAGCCAAAAGCACACAGGCCTTGATGTGGTGTAGATGGCCTCAGCCAGCAGCACATGCCCATGTGTGTTGTAGGTGGCTAAAGCTAGGAAATCAGGCCGTGGTGTGTTGTAGATGGCCTCAGCCAGAAGCACATGCCCATGTGTGTTGTAGGTGGCTAAAGCTAGGAAATCAGGCCGTGGTGTGTTGTAGATGGCCTCAGCCAGAAGCACATGCCCATGTGTGTTGTAGGTGGCCAAAACTAGTAAAACAGGCCGTGGGGTGTTGTAGATGGCCTGAGCTAGCAGCACAGGACTTGGTGAGGTGGAGGTGGCCTCATCCTGCATCTCAGGCCCTGGTGTGCTGTAGATGGCCTCAGCCAGAGCCACAGGCCCTGGTGTGGTGTAGGTGGCCTCAGCCAGCAGCACAGGCCCTGGTGTGATTAACATGGCCTCAACCAGCAACACAGGCCCTGGTGTGGTGTAGATGGCCTCAGCCACAGCCACAGGCACTGTTTTGGTGGAGGTGGCCTCAGCCAAAAGCACACAGGCCCTGGTGTGCTGTAGATGGCCTCAGCCAGAGCCACAGGACCTGGAGTGGTGTAGATGGCCTCAGCCAGAAGCGGAAGCCCTGGCGTGTTACAGTCAACCTCAGCAATCAGTAAAGGAACTGGTGTGGTGTAGATGGCCTTAGCCACCAGCACAGGCCCTGGTGTGATTAACATGGTCTCAACCAGCAACACAGGCCCTGGTGTGGTGTAGATGGCCGCAGCCAGCAGCACAGGCCCTGGAGGGGTGTAGATAGCCTCAGCCAGCAGCACAGGCCCTGGAGGGGTGTAGATGGCCTCAGCCACCAGCACAGGCTCTGATTTGGTGTAGATGGCCTAAGCCAGAGCCACAGGCCCTGTTGTGGTGTAGATGGCCTCAGCCAGAGCCACAGGCCTTGGTGTGGTGTAGATTGCCTCAGCTAAAGCCAAAGGCCCTGGTGTGGTGTATTTCGCCTCAGCCAGCAGCACAGGCTCTGGTGGGGTGTAGATGGCCTCAGCCAGAGCCACAGGCCCTGGTGTGGTGTAAGTTGCCTCAGTCAAAAGCACACAGGCCCTGATGTAGTGTAGATGGCCTCAACAAGCAACACAGGCCTGGTGTGGTGTAGATGTCCTCAGACATAGCCACAGGCCCTGGTGGGGTGTAGGTGGCCTCAGCCAGAGCCACAGGCCCTGGTGTGGTGTAGATGGCCTCAGCCAAAAGCACACAGGCCCTGATGTGGTGTAGATGGCCTCAGCCAGCAGCACAGGCCCTGGTGTGATTAACATGGCCTCAACCAGCAACACAGGCCCTGATGTGGAGTAGATGGCCTCAGCCAGAGCCACAGGCACTGGTTTGGTGGACATGGCCTCAGCCAAAAGCACACAGGCCCTGATGTGGTGTAGATGGCCTCAGCCAGAAGCGGAAGCTCTGGCGTGTTGCAGTCAACCTCAGCAATCAGTAAAGGAACTGGTGTGGTGTAGATGGCCTTAGCCACCAGCACAGGCCCTGGTTTGGTGGAGGTAGCCTCAGCCAGAAGCGCAAGCCCTGGTGTGTTGCAGTAAACCTCAGCCAGCAGCACAGGACCTGGTGTGGTGTAGCTGGCCTCAGCCAGAAGCACATGCCCATGTGTGTTGTAGGTGGCCAAAGCTAGGAAAACAGGCTGTGGTGTGTTGTAAATGGCCTCAACTTGCAGCACAGGAGTTGGTGAGGTGGAGGCGGCCTCATCCTGCAACTCAGGTCCTGGTGTGCTGTAGATGGCCTCAGCCAGAGCCACAGGCTCTGGTGTGGTGTAGGTGGCATCAGCCAAAAGCACACAGGCCCTGGTGTGGTGTAGATGGCCTCAGCCAGCAGCACAGGCCCTGGTGTGATTATCATGGCCTCAACCAGCAACACAGGCCCTGGTGTGGTGTAGATGGCCTCAGCCAGAGCCACAGTCACTGGTTTGGTGGAGGTGGCCTCAGCCAAAAGCACACAGGCCCTGATGTGGTGTAGATGGCCTCAGCCAACAGGACATGCCCATGTGTGTTGTAGGTGGCAAAGCTAGGAAAACAGGCCGTGGTGTGTTGTATATGGCCTCAACCAGCAAGAGAGGCCCTGCTGTGGTGTAGATGGCCTCAGCCAGAGCCACAGGCACTGGTTTGGTGGATGTGGCCTCAGCCAAAAGCACACAGGCCCTGATGTGGTGTAGATGGCCTCAGCCAGCAGCACAGGCCCTGGTGTGATTAACATGATTCATATATGTCCAAATTCCTTTGGAAAAATAAGTCCCCACGTATAAGCTTAAAAACACTACAAAAGACCAAGGATAAAGGAGGATTAGAACTACCTAACTTTCAGCACTACTTCTTAGCCAACAGGCTCCAATTTATCTCAGGATGGCTAAAACATACCCTCTTAGATGAACCTTGGCTAGATGTAGAACAAGCACTTTGCAATAATCTAGAGATTTCAGATCTACCATTTATCAGCTCAAACATTCAACGACATGAATGCTTCAAAAGCGTCAACATTAGCTCCTCTCTGACAGCATGGTGGGAGTTTCTGAAGTTGACAGAGTCTTCATTAATCCCATGCAAACGTACACCTATCTGGAACAACCCTGACATATTACAAAACAATAATGTGATAAACTTTTCAGATTGGAGTGGTAAAGGAATCAAATATTTAGAACATATACTGGAAGGAACAGAATTTATTTCATTTGACAAACTAGTTACACAATATGGAATCAACAAGAAAAGATTTTTAGAATATCAACAAATTAAATCCATAGTAAAAAAGAAATTTAAACCGGGTCAAGTTGAACTACAAACACCACCAAGTGTGGTTCAATTTCTTACTCTTAAAACCCCCAAATTACTATCCAAAATATACAGAATGCCTTCTAAAATAGATGAATCAATATCACTTCCTATTGCAAAATGGGAAGCGGATTTATCAGTTAACTTAGACCAAAACTTTTGGTCTCAGATTTGCTTAAAAACCTTTCATCTAATTAGAAATCCCAGTCTTCAATTAATTCAATACAAAATACTACATAGAGTGCACTATACAGGTCATCGGATGTTCAAGATGGGCTTTACGTCTACCAACAACTGCTCACACTGCCAAACCAATTCACCGGACAATTATATCCACGCTCTTTGGTTCTGTCCACCAGTTCAGAAGTTTTGGCGTGAGATATGTGAAGACTTATCGAAGTGTCTGAAATGTAACATTCCAACTTCCCCTTTAGTGTGTTTGTTGGGCAGCTTAGATAATGTCACTTCAGAAAAGAATATAGCCCACATGGTTTTCACTGCCCTATGCATAGCCAAGAAAACAGTCCTCATGAACTGGAAAAATAAAAATAATCTTAATTCTAACCAGTATAGAAATTATCTATTAGATTACATTAGTCTTGATACAGCCTCTGCCACCACATCAGATCAATTGCTCTGGGCTCCTTTGATCAGCTCCATCACCTAGCGGGGGTGGGGGGTCATAGTTTGGTCCCACCTTCACTGTTGTGATTGGTGTGGGGGTAGGGACAGGCTTAGGGCGTCGGGGGGTTCCCCAGGAGCATCTTCCTTGGGGGGCTCAACCCGGGGTAGCGGTCATGGCCAATTAAGGGCTCTGTTGGCTCTTAGGTGACGGTTTCCTCGTGGCTGCGTGCAGCGGGGCTAGGGGAGGGTCTGTGCTGACGGACGTGGGTTACTGACCTGGTAGCCTGGCTGCCCCTGGGTGGGTCCGGGACAGGCGTGAGGTTCTGGGGGCGCTCCGTCTCTGGGCTGGGGCCCTGGCCGGGCCTCGGGGGCTCGGGTCCTGGTTGGTGTGTTGCTGGGGTTGTGGGCGGGTGGGTATATGGGGGCCCAGTCCTGGTGCAGGGCGCCGCCGGTGCATCGAGCCACCTGGGGGACTCTTCAACTGGTGGGGGAGGTTGTCACATCTTGCAGGAGCTTTCCTCTCCTCAGGAATTCTCTCTGCAGGAGGGGGAGATATAGGAGAGGTGGAGAAAGATCTCAGCCTGGGCGTCTATTGTCTTGTGTAGTCTGGAAGATGAGTGGATGATGGGGTGGGTGCAGTTTTCTCTGTAGTGGGGTCGGGTGGGCTGTCCCGGGCTCTGTGGGGCCGGGCGGCGCTGCTGCACTGGGCCCTGGTCCGGATGGGCCTGGGCCCGCTTTCCCTGGCGGGTTGCAGAGCATGGGGGTGAGTACTGGGGTCAGCGGGGGAGCTGGCCCCAGGGAGGGGTCACTTGCCCCTCCTTTTCTTCCCTCCCCATCTCCAGCTGCCTCCCTCTTCCCGCTCCACCACAATCACCCACACATGCAGGGCCTTGGGGTAGGGGTGTGTCACCAGGGTGCAGAGGAGGCATCCCCCCCCTCTGTCCCCTTCTGGCTGCCTCTGCCTCAATTTTATCTCACAACTTAGACATTCACATTACTCACACTCTCATAACACATACATATAGGATCTTGGGGGTGGGCTCACAACACGGACTCCAAATTACCATCAGGGTGTACACCGCACCCCTGGCGTCGTTGCCCACCTCTCAATTTTAAATACACGTAGACATTGAGGGCTATCAGGAGGGGCTATGCGCTTACCTGCTGCTCTCTGGCAGGTAGCTCCATGCCCTCCTGGGTTTTAATTGCACCTTAGAACACATATACATCAACACTACATATGAGCGGGTAGAGGGAGGTTTGGAGTCTTCTCACACCCCCGGTCTCTGCGGCCTGCTGGAGCGGGGGGGTTAGGAGGAGGAGTTGGCCGTCCGACTGGGGTCTGGTGTGTGGGGCCTCCCTGCTGCTGCGGAGTCGGGGCAGTCTGCTTCTCCCCACTGCAGGGAAAAGGGTAACACCACCTGGGTCTGGGTGCAGTTTCCCCCTCCAGGGGCAAGGGTACCTAGACCCGGTTCTTAGAGTATGCTTGGGGAGTGTGATTGTGTGTACAGCGTCTCTTTATGTCTGTCTCCACGTTGGTTGAGTGTGGAGTAATTGCCTATGAGAGCATGAGGGTGGGAATGGATGTTTGTATTTGAGTGTGCCTGTATGTCTGTGTCTATATGTCAGGTTGGGTATCAGACGCCACCTCTCTGGGGACATCTCAGGCCCTCCAAGGTTTAGAGGCCTATCTCCCCCCACCACTTCCCCTGCCGGTGGCAGACGCCCTCAGACATCGATGCGTTGGTGGTTCTTTGTGTCCGGGGGTGGGCGTCCGGGTACACACCGGCTCACTCCTTGGTGGCTGCTTATCCGGGCCTGGAACCTGGGGCTCGCTCGTGCCACTTCGGGGGTGGGGTGCCCTCGGCCTCTCGGCCTGGGGCTCGGTCACTCAGGCACAGCTGGCTGCCGGCGGAGCTCACGGGCACGTCACTGCAACCCCCCCTGGCTTCTGCTCCGCGGCTGCAGAGTGATCCCTCATCTGGGACTCTCCTCAGCTCTTTCTGGGACAGTGGCGCGGCTGCCCCTCTGTTGGTCTTCCTTGGTCTCTTGTGTTCTGGGGGCCTCTGGATGTCTGGAGTTTTGATCTCCTCCATACCTGCTTCATGCCCTGGAGGATGGGACTGTGGCCCCCCACACCCTCAAGCAGATCATTACATTAAGGAACCTTTTAAATACAAGCGCGCTAATGCTCACAGGTGTACACACAGGTGATCACACACACAAACTACACCCTTTTTGGCTCCTACCTCAAAGCACACTGTGCGCTGTCGATCTTACGTGCTGCACAATAATGTTTAATATTAAGTATTTAGTGTTATATTCCCATATATCATTGTGATGTTGTTTATTCTATTACTCTCGTTTTCTTCTGCTTGTTTTCTTTTTTCTTTCTCAACAGGTGATCCAGGTGATCGATATATGTATTTTTTGTCTGCTTATTTTGTTGGTTTTTGTTTTTTGACCTTTATCCCCGTCCCTCTTCTCCGCTGTTTTTTTTTTTGGTTTTGTTTTGTGTTGTTTTTTCCCCACTCTTTCTTTCTCCCTTTTCTTTTCCCCTGTCCCGTATCTAGCAAGTAAAAAAAAATAAATAAATAAAATAAACAATAAAAGGTAAATCAAATGGACCATTACGGCAAGGCTGGGATGGTCCATTTGGTAAAGTAAATCCGTTGGGCATCTTTCTTCGCCTTTAGACAATAATTCTGATGGCAAAAGAACCAAACGGGACAGGTTTAAAAAAAGAAAAAAAAAAAAAAAAAAAAAAAGATTAACATGGCCTCAACCAGCAACACAGGCCCTGGTGGGGTGTAGATGGCCTCAGCCAGAGCCACAGGCACTGGTGTGGTGTAGATTGCCTCAGCCAAAGCCAAAGGCCTGGTGTGGTGTATTTGGCCTCAGCCAGCAGCACAGGCTCTGGTGGGGTGTAGATGGCCTCAGCTAGAGCCACAGGCCCTGGTGTGGTGTAAGTTGCCTCAGTCAAAAGCACACAGGCCCTGATGTAGTGTAGATGGCCTCAACAAGCAACACAGGCCTGGTGTGGTGTAGATGTCCTCAGACATAGCCACAGGCCCTGGTGGGGTGTAGATGGCCTCAGCCAGAGCCACAGGCCCTGGTGTGGTGTAGTTGGACTCAACCAGCAGCACAGGCTCTGGTGGGGTGCAGATGTCCTCAGCCAGAGCCACAGGCCCTGGTGTGGTGTAGTTGGCCTCAGCCAGCAGCACAGGATCTGGTGTGGTGTAGATGGCCTCAGAAAGAGCCACAGCCCCTGGTTTGGTGGAGGTGGCCTCAGCCAAAAGCACACAGGCCCTGATGTGGTATAAGTTGCCTCAGCCAAAAGCACACAGGCCCTGGTGTGGTGTAGCTGGCCTCAGCCAGAAGCACATGCCCATGTGTGTTGTAGGTGGCCAAAGCTAGTAAAACAGGCCGTGGTGTGTTGTAGATGGCCTCAACTTGCAGCACAGGACTTGGCGAGGTGGAGGTGGCCTCATCCTGTATCTCAGGCCCTGGTGTGCTGTAGATGGCCACAGCCAGAGCCACAGGCCCTGGTGTGGTGTAGGTGGCCTCAGCCAGCAGCACAGGCCCTAGTGTGATTAACATGGCCTCAACCAGCAGCACAGGCCCTGGAGGGGTGTAGATGGCCTCAGCCACCAGCACAGGCTCTGATTTGGTGTAGATGGCCTAAGCCAGAGCCACAGGCCCTGGTGTGGTGTAGATGGCCTCAGCCAGAGCCACAGGCCTTGGTGTGGTGTAGATTGCCTCAGCCAAAGCCAAAGGCCCTGGTGTGGTGTATTTCGCCTCAGCCAGCAGCACAGCCTCTGGTGGGGTGTAGATGGCCTCAGCCAGAGCCACAGGCCCTGGTGTGGTGTAAGTTGCCTCAGTCAAAAGCACACAGGCCCTGATGTAGTGTAGATGGCCTCAACAAGCAACACAGGCCTGGGGTGTTGGAGATGTCCTCAGACATAGCCACAGGCCCTGGTGTGGTGTAGATGGCCTCAGCCAGAGCCACAGGCCCTGGTGTGGTGTAGTTGGACTCAACCAGCAGCACAGGCTCTGGTGGGGAGCAGATGGCCTCAGCCAGAGCCACAGGCCCTGGTGTGGTGTAGTTTGCCTCAGCCAGCAGCACAGGATCTGGTGGGGTGTAGATGGCCTCAGAAAGAACCACAGGCCCTGGTTTGGTGGAGGTGGCCTCAGCCAAAAGCACACAGGCCCTGATGTGGTGTAAGTTGCCTCAGTCAAAAGGACACAGGCCCTGGTGTGGTGTAGATGGCCTCAGCCAGAAGCACATGCCCATGTGTGTTGTAGGTGGCCAAAGCTAGGAAAACAGGCCGTGGTGTGTTGTAGATGGCCTCAACTTGCAGCACAGGACTTGGTGAGGTGGAGGTGGCCTCATCCTGCATCTCAGGCCCTGGTGTGCTGTAGATGGCCACAGCCAGAGCCACAGGCCCTGGTGTGGTGTAGGTGGCCTCAGCCAGCAGCACAGGCCCTGGTGTGATTAGCATGGCCTCAACCAGCAACACAGGCCCTGGTGTTGTGTAGATGGCCTCAGCCAGAGCCACAGGCACTGGTTAGGTGGAGGTGGCCTCAGCCAAAAGCACACAGGCCCTGGTGTGCTGTAGATGGACTCAGCCACAGCCACAGGCCCTGGGGTGGTGTAGATGGCCTCAGCCAGAAGCGGAAGCTCTGGCGTATTGCAGTCAACCTCAGTAATCAGTAAAGGAACTGGTGTGGTGTAGATGGCCTTAGCCACCAGCACAGGCCCTGGTGTGATTAACATGGCCTCAACCAGCAACACAGGTCCTGGTGTGGTGTAGATGGCCTCAGCAAGAGCCACAGTCACTGGTTTGGTGGAGGTGGCCTCAGCCAGAAGCATAAGACCTGGTGTGTTGCAATCATCCTCAACCAGCAGTAAAGGAACTGGTGTGGGTTAGGTGGCCTCAGCCAGAGCAACAGGCACTGGTTTGGTGGAGGTGGCCTCAGCCAAAAGCAGACAGGCCCTGATGTGGTGTAGATGGCCTCAGCCAGCAGCACATGCCCATGTGTATTGTAGGTGGCCAAAGCTAGGAAAACAGGCCGTGGTGTGTTGTAGATGGCCTCAGCCAGCAGCACAGGCCCTGGTTTGATTAACATGGCCTCAACCAGAAACACAGGCCCTGGTGTGATTAACATGGCCTCAGGAAGCAGCACAGGCCCTGGTGTGATTAACATGGCCTCAACCAGCAACACAGGCCCTGATGTGGAGTAGATGGCCTCAGCCAGAGCCACAGGCACTGGTTTGGTGGACATGGCCTCAGCCAAAAGCACACAGGCCCTGATGTGGTGTAGATGGCCTCAGCCTGCAGCACAGGCCCTGGTGTGATTAACATGGCCTCAACCAGCAACACAGGCCCTGGTGGGGTGGGTTAGGTGGCCTCAGCCAGAGCCACAGGCACTGGTTTGATGTAGGTGGCCTCAGCCAAAAGCACTCAGCCAGCAGCACAGGCCCTGGTGTGGTGTAGATGGCCCCAGCCAGAGCCACAGGGACTGGTTTGGTGGAGGTGGCCTCAGCCAAAAGCCAAAGGCCCTGGTGTGGTGTATTTGGCCTCAGCCAGCAGCACAGGTTCTGGTGGGGTGTAGATGGACTCAGCCAGAGCCACAGGTCCTGGTGTGGTGTAAGTTGCCTCAGTCAAAAGCACACAGGCCCTGATGTAGTGTAGATGGCCTCAACAAGCAACACAGGCCTGGTGTGGTGTAGATGTCCTCAGACATAGCCACAGGCCCTGGTGGGGTGTAGATGGCCTCAGCCAGAACCACAGGCCCTGGTGTGGTGTAGTTGGACTCGACCAGCAGCACAGGCTCTGGTAGGGTGTAGATGGCCTCAGAAAGAACCACAGGCCCTGGTTTGGTGGAGGTGGCCTCAGCCAAAAGCACACAGGCCCTGATGTGGTGTAAGTTGCCTCAGTCAAAAGCACACAGGCCCTGGTGTGGTGTAGATGGCCTCAGCCAGAAGCACATGCCCATATGTGTTGTAGGTGGCCAACGCTAGTAAAACAGGCCGTGGTGTTTTGTAGATGGCCTCAACTTGCAGCACAGGACTTGTGTGGTGGAGGTGGCCTCATCCTGCATCTCAGGCCCTGGTGTGCTGTAGATGGCCTCAGCCAGAGCCACAGGCCCTGGTGTGGTGTAGGTGGCCTCAGCCAGCAGCACAGGCCCTGGTGTGATTCACATGGCCTCAACCAGCAACACAGGGCCTGGTGTGGTGTAGATGGCCTCAGCCACAGCCACAGGCACTGGGGTGGTGTAGATGGCCTCAGCCAGAACCACAGGCCCTGGGGTGGTGTAGATGGCCTCAGCCAGAAGCGGAAGCTCTGGCATGTTGCAGTCAACCTCAGCAATCAGTAAAGGAACTGGTGTGGTGTAGATGGCCTTAGCCACCAGCACAGGCCCTGGTGTGATTAACATGGCCTCAACCAGCAACACAGGCCCTGGTGGGGTGTAAATGGCCTCAGCCAGAGCCACAGGCACTGGTTTGGTGTAGGTGGCCTCAGCCAAAAGCACTCAGCCAGCAGCACAGGCCCTGGTGTGGTGTAGATGACCTCAGCCAGAGCCACAGGCACTGGTGTGGTGTAGATGGCCTCATCCAGAGCCACAGGCCTGGTGTGCTGTAGTTGGCCTCAGCCTGAGCCAAAGGCCCTGGGGTGGTGTAGGTGGCCTCAGCCAGAAGCGAAAGCCCTGGTGTGGTGTAGATTGCATCAGCCAGAGCCCCAGGCCCTGGTGTGGTGTAGATTGCCTCAGCCAAAGCCACAGGCCCTTGTGTGGTGTAGATGGCCTCAGCCAGAGCCACAGGCCCTGGTGTGGTGTAGATGGCCTCAGCCACAGCACAGGCCCTTGTGTGATGTAGATGGCCTCAGACAGAGCCACAGGCCCTGGTGTGGTGTAGATGACCTCAGCCAGCAGCACAGGCACTGGTGGGGTGTAGGTGGCCCCAGCAAGAGCCACAGGCCCAGTAGTGGTGTTGTTGGCCTTAGACAGCATAACAGGCCCTGGTTTGGTGGAGGTGGCGAAAGCAAGGAGCACAGGCCGTGGTGTGGTGTAGATGGCAACAGCCACAGCACAGGCTCTGATTTGGTGTAGATGGCCTAAGCCAGAGTCACAGGCCCTGGTGTGGTGTAAGTTGCCTCAGTCAAAAGCACACAGGCCCTGATGTAGCGTAGATGGCCTCAGCCACAGCCACAGGCACTGGTATGGTGGAGGTGGCCTCAGCCAAAAGCACACAGGCCCTGGTGTGGTGTAGATGGCCTCAACTTGCAGCACAGGACCTGTGTGGTGGAGGTGGCCTCATCCTGCATCTCAGGCCCTGGAGTGCTGTAGATGGCCTCAGCCAGAGCCACAGGCCCTGGTGTGGTGTAGGTGGCCTCAGCCAGCAGCACAGGCCCTGGTGTGATTAACATGGCCTCAACCAGCAACACAGGGCCTGGTTTGGTGTAGATGGCCTCAGCCAGAGCCACAGGCACTGGGGTGGTGTAGATGGCCTCAGCCAGAGCCACAGGCCCTGGGGTGGTGTAGATGGCCTCAGCCAGAAGCGGAAGCTCTGGCGTGTTGCAGTCAACCTCAGCAATTAGTAAAGGAACTGGTGTGGTGTAGATGGCCTTAGCCACCAGCACAGGCCCTGGTGTGATTAACATGGCCTCAACCAGCAACACAGGCCCTGGTGGGGTGTAAATGGCCTCAGCCAGAGCCACAGGCACTGGTTTGGTGTAGGTGGCCTCAGCCAAAAGCACTCAGCCAGCAGCACAGGCCCTGGTGTGGTGTAGATGACTTCAGCCAGAGCCACAGGCACTGGTGTGGTGTAGATGGCCTCATCCAGAGCCACAGGCCTGGTGTGCTGTAGTTGGCCTCAGCCTGAGCCACAGGCCCTGGGGTGGTGTAGGTGGCCTCAGCCAGAAGCGCAAGCCCTGGTGTGGTGTAGATTGCATCAGCCAGAGCCCCAGGCCCTGGTGTGGTGAAGATTGCCTCAGCCAAAGCCACAGGCCCTTGTGTGGTGTAGATGGCCTCAGCCAGAGCCACAGGCCCTGGTGTGGTGTAGATGGCCTCAGCCACAGCACAGGCCCTTGTGTGATGTAGATGGCCTCAGCCAGAGCCACAGGCCCTGGTGTGGTGTAGTTGGCCTCAGCCAGCAGCACAGGCACTGGTGGGGTGTAGGTGGCCCCAGCAAGAGCCACAGGCCCAGTAGTGGTGTTGTTGGCCTTAGACAGCTTAACAGGCCCTGGTTTGGTGGAGGTGGCGAAAGCAAGGAGCACAGGCCGTGGTGTGGTGTAGATGGCCACAGCCACAGCACAGGCTCTGATTTGGTGTAGATGGCCTAAGCCAGAGTCACAGGCCCTGGTGTGGTGTAAGTTGCCTCAGTCAAAAGCACACAGGCCCTGATGTAGCGTAGATGGCCTCAGCCAGAGCCACAGGCACTGGTTTGGTGGAGGTGGCCTCAGCCAAAAGCACACAGGCCCTGGTGTGCTGTAGATGGCCTCAACTTGCAGCACAGGACTTGTGTGGTGGAGGTGGCCTCATCCTGCATCTCAGGCCCTGGTGTGCTGTAGATGGCCTCAGCCAGAGCCACAGGCCCTGGTGTGGTGTAGGTGGCCTCAGCCAGCAGCACAGGCCCTGGTGTGATTAACATGGCCTCAACCAGCAACACAGGGCCTGGTGTGGTGTAGATGGCCTCAGCCACAGCCACAGGCACTGGGGTGGTGTAGATGGCCTCAGCCAGAGCCACAGGCCCTGGGGTGGTGTAGATGGCCTCAGCCAGAAGCGGAAGCTCTGGCGTGTTGCAGTCGACCTCAGCAATTAGTAAAGGAACTGGTGTGGTGTAGATGGCCTTAGCCACCAGCACAGACCCTGGTGTGATTAACATGGCCTCAACCAGCAACACAGGCCCTGGTGGGGTGAAAATGGCCTCAGCCAGAGCCACAGGCACTGGTTTGGTGTAGGTGGCCTCAGCCAAAAGCACTCAGCCAGCAGCACAGGCCCTGGTGTGGTGTAGATGACCTCAGCCAGAGCCACAGGCACTGGTGTGGTGTAGATGGCCTCATCCAGAGCCACAGGCCTGGTGTGCTGTAGTTGGCCTCAGCCTGAGCCACAGGCCCTGGGGTGGTGTAGGTGGCCTCAGCCAGAAGCGCAAGCCCTGGTGTGGTGTAGATTTCATCAGCCAGAGCCCCAGGCCCTGGTGTGGTGTAGATTGCCTCAGCCAAAGCCACAGGCCCTTTTGTGGTGTAGATGGCCTCAGCCAGAGCCACAGGCCCTGGTGTGGTGTAGATGGCCTCAGCCACAGCACAGGCCCTTGTGTGATGTAGATGGCCTCAGACAGAGCCACAGGCCCTGGTGTGGTGTAGTTGGCCTCAGCCAGCAGCACAGGCACTGGTGGGGTGTAGGTGGCCCCAGCAAGAGCCACAGGCCCAGTAGTGGTGTTGTTGGCCTTAGACAGCTTAACAGGCCCTGGTTTGGTGGAGGTGGCGAAAGCAAGGAGCACAGGCCGTGGTGTGGTGTAGATGGCCACAGCCACAGCACAGGCTCTGATTTGGTGTAGATGGCCTAAGCCAGAGTCACAGGCCCTGGTGTGGTGTAAGTTGCCTCAGTCAAAAGCACACAGGCCCTGATGTAGCGTAGATGGCCTCAGCCAGAGCCACAGGCACTGGTTTGGTGGAGGTGGCCTCAGCCAAAAGCACACAGGCCCTGGTGTGCTGTAGATGGCCTCAACTTGCAGCACAGGACTTGTGTGGTGGAGGTGGCCTCATCCTGCATCTCAGGCCCTGGTGTGCTGTAGATGGCCTCAGCCAGAGCCACAGGCCCTGGTGTGGTGTAGGTGGCCTCAGCCAGCAGCACAGGCCCTGGTGTGATTAACATGGCCTCAACCAGCAACACAGGGCCTGGTGTGGTGTAGATGGCCTCAGCCACAGCCACAGGCACTGGGGTGGTGTAGATGGCCTCAGCCAGAGCCACAGGCCCTGGGGTGGTGTAGATGGCCTCAGCCAGAGCCACAGGCCCTGGTATGGTGTAAGTTGCCTCAGTCAAAAGCACACAGGCCCTGATGTAGCGTAGATGGCCTCAACAAGCAACAAAGGCCTGGTGTGGTGTAGATGTCCTCAGACATAGCCACAGGCCCGGGTGGGGTGTAGATGGCCTCAGCCAGAGCCACAGACCCTGGGGTGGTGTAGATTGCCTCAGTCAGAAGCGGAAGCTCTGGCGTGTTGCAGTCAACCTCAGCAATCAGTAAAGGAACTGGTGTGGTGTAGATGGCCTTAGCCAGCAGCACAGGCCTTGGTGTGATTAACATGGCCTCAACCAGCAACACAGGCCCTGGAGGGGTGTAGATGGCCTCAGCCAGAGCCACAGGCCCTGGAGGGGTGTAGATGGCCTCAGCCACCAGCACAGGCTCTGATTTGGTGTAGATGGCCTAAGCCAGTGCCACAGGCCCTGGAGTGGTGTGCTGTTGATGGCCTTCACCAGAACCACAGGCCCTGGTGTAGTGTAGATGGCCTCAGCCAGAGCCACAGGCCCTGGTGTGGTGTGGTGTTGATGGCCTCAACTAGAGCCTCAGGCCCTGGTGTGATTAACCTGGCCTCAACCAGCGACACAGGCCCTGGTGTAGTGTAGATGGCCTCAGCCAGCAGCACAGGCCCTTGTGTAGTGTAAGTTTCCTCACTCAAAAGCACACAGGCCCTGGTGTGCTGTAGATGGCCTCAACCAGAGCCACAGGCCCTTGTGTGGTGTAGTTGGCCTCAGCCAGCATCACAAGCTGTGGTGTGGTGTGCTGTAGTTGGCCTTAGCCACCAGCACAGGCGCTGGCCGAGATGGCCTCAGCCAGAAGCGGAAGCTCTGGCGTGTTGCAGTCAACATCAGCAATCAGTAAAGGAACTGGTGTGGTGTATATGGCCTTAGCCACCAGCACAGGCCCTGATGTAGTGTAGGTGGCCTCAGCCAGAAGCGCAAGCCCTGGTGTGTTGCAGTCAACCTCAGCCAGAGCCACTGGCCCTGTCGTGGTGTTGTTGGCCTTAGCCAGCATAACAGGCCCTGGTTTGGTGGAGGTGGCCAAAGCAAGGAGCTCAGGCCGTGGTGTTGTGTAGATGGCCTCAGCCCCCAGCACAGGCTCTGATTTGGTGTAGATGACCTAAGTCAGAGCCACAGGCCCTGGTGTGGTGTAGATGGCCTCAGCCAGAGCCACAGGCCCTAGTGTGGTGTAGATTGCCTCAGCCAAAGCCAAAGGCCCTGGTATGGTGTATTTGGCCTCAGCCAGCAGCACAGGCTCTGGTGGGGTGTAGATGGCCTCAGCCAGAGCCACAGGACCTGGTTTGGTGTGTGTTGCCTCAGTCAAAAGCACACAGGCCCTGATGTAGCGTAGATGGCCTCAACAAGCAACACAGGCCTGGTGTGGTGTATTTGTCCTCAGACATAGCCACAGGCCCTGGTGGGGTGTAGATGGCCTCAGCCAGAGCCACAGGCCCTGGTTTGGTGTTGTGGGCTCAGCCAGCCGCACAGGATCTGGTGTGGTGTAGATGGCCTCAGAAAGAGCCACAGGCCCTGGTTTGGTGGACATGGCCGGAGCCAAAAGCACACAGGCCCTGATGTGGTGTAAGTTGCCTCAGTCAAAAGCACACAGGCCCTGGTGTGGTGTAGCTGGCCTCAGCCAGAGCCACAGGCCCTGGTGTGGTGTAGGTGGCCTCAGCCAGCAGCACAGGCCGTGGTGTGAATAACATGGCCTCAACCAGCAACACAGTAACTGGTGTGGTGTAGATGGCCTCAGCCAGAGCCACAGGCCCTGGTGTGGTGTAGGTGGCCTCAGCCAGCAGCACAGGCCGTGGTGTGATTAACATGGCCTCAACCAGCAACACAGTCCATGGTGTGGTGTAGATTGCCTCAGCCAGAGCCACAGGCACTGGTTTGGTGGAGGTGGCATCAGCCAGATGCGGAAGCTCTGGCGTGTTGCAGTCAACCTCAGCAATCAGTAAAGGAACTGGTGTGGTGTAGATGGCCTTAGCCAGCAGCACAGGCCCTGGTGTGATTAACATGGCCTCAACCAGCAACACAGGCCCTGGAGGGGTGTAGATGGCCTCAGCCAGCAGCACAGGCCCTGGAGGGGTGTAGATGGCCTCAGCCACCCACACAGGCTCTGAATTGGTGTAGATGGCCTAAGCCAGTGCCACAGGCCCTGGAGTGGTGTAGATGGCCTCAGCCAGAGCCACAGGCCCTGGTGTGGTGTAGATGGCCTCAGCCAGAGCCACAGGCACTGTTTTGGTGGAGGTGGCCTCAGCCAAAATCACAAAGGCCCTGGTGTGCTGTAGATGGCCTTCACCAGAACCATAGGCCCTGGTGTAGTGTAGATGGCCTCAGCCACAGCCACAGGCCCTGGTGTGGTGTGGTGTAGATGGCCTCAACCAGAGCCACAGGCCCTGGTGTGGTGTAAGTTGCCTCAGTAAAAAACACACAGGCCCTGATGTAGTGTAGATGGCCTCAACAAGCAACACAGGCCTGGTGTGGTGTAGATGTCCTCAGACATAGCAACAGGCCCTGGTGGGGTGTAGATGGCCTCAGCCAGAGCCACAGGCCCTGGTGTGGTGTAGTTGGCCTCAACCAGCAGCACAGGCTCTGGTGGGGTGCAGATGGCCTCAGCCAGAGCCACAGGCCCTGGTGTGGTGTAGATGGCCTCAGCCAGAGCCACAGGCACTGTTTTGGTGGAGGTGGCCTCAGCCAAAATCACAAAGGCCCTGGTGTGCTGTAGATGGCCTTCACCAGAAACACAGGCCCTGGTGTAGTGTAGATGGCCTCAGCCACAGCCACAGGCCCTGGTGTGGTGTGGTGTAGATGGCCTCAGCCAGAAGCGGAAGCTCTGGCGTGTTGCAGTCAACCTCAGCAATCAGTAAAGAAACTGGTGTGGTGTACATGGCCTTAGCCACCAGCACAGGCCCTGGTGTGATTAACATGGCCTCAACCAGCAACACAGGCCCTGGAGGGGTGTAGATGGCCTCAGCCAGCAGCACAGGCCCTGGAGGGGTGTAGATGGCCTCAGCCACCAGCACAGGCTCTGATTTGGTGTAGATGGCCTAAGTCAGAGCCACAGGCCCTGGTGTGGTGTAGATGGCCTCAGCCAGAGCCACAAGCCCTGGTGTGGTGTAAGTTGCCTCAGTCAAAAGCACACAGGCCCTGATGTAGTGTAGATGGCCTCAACAAGCAACACAGGCCTGGTGTGGTGTAGATGTCCTCAGACATAGCAACAGGCCCTGGTGGGGTGTAGATGGCCTCTGCCAGAGCCACAGGCCCTGGTGTGGTGTAGTTGGCCTCAACCAGCAGCACAGGCTGTGGTGGGGTGCAGATGGCCTCAGCCAGAGCCACAGGCCCTGGTGTGGTGTAGTTGGCCTCAACCAGCAGCACAGGCTCTGGTGGGGTGCAGATGGCCTCAGCCAGCAACACAGTCCCTGGTGTGGTGTAGATGGCCTCAGCCAGAGCCACAGTCACTGGTTTGGTGGAGGTGGCCTCAGCCAAAAGCACAGGATGGTGTGGTGTGCTGTAGTTGGCCTTAGCCACCAGCGCAGGCTCTGGTGTGATTAACATGGCCTCAACCAGCAACACAGGCCCTGGAGGGGTGTAGATGGCCTCAGCCAGCAGCACAGGCCCTGGAGGGGTGTAGATGGCCTCAGCCACCCGCACAGACTCTGATTTGGTGTAGATGGCCTAAGCCAGTGCCACAGGCCCTGTAGTGGTGTAGATGGCCTCAGCCAGAGCCACAGGCCCTGGTGTGGTGTAGATGGCCTCAGCCAGAGCCACAGGCACTGTTTTGGTGGAGGTGGCCTCAGCCAAAATCACACAGGCCCTGGTGTGGTGTAGTTGGCCTCAACCAGCAGCACAGGCTCTGGTGGGGTGCAGATGGCCTTAGCCACCAGCACAGGCTCTGATTTGGTGTAGATGGCCTAAGCCAGAGCCACAGGCCCTGGAGGGGTGTAGAAAGCCTAAGCCAGAGCCACAGGCCTTGGTGTGGTGTAGATTGCCTCAGCGAAAGCCAAAGGACCTGGTGTGGTGTATTTCGCTTCAGCCAGCAGCACAGGCTATGGTGGGGTGTAGATGGCCTCAGCCAGAGCCACAAGCCCTGGTGTGGTGTAAGTTGCCTCAGTCAAAAGCACACAGGCCCTGATGTAGCGTAGATGGCCTCAACAAGCAACAGAGGCCTGGTGTGGTGTAGATGTCCTCAGACATAGCCACAGGCCCTGGTGGGGTGTAGATGGCCTCAGCCAGAGCCACAGGCCCTGGTGTGGTGTAGTTGGACTCAACCAGCAGCACAGGTTCTGGTGGGGAGCAGATGCCCTCAACCAGAGCCACAGGCCCTGGTGTGGTGTAGTTGGCCTCAGCCAGCAGCACAGGATCTGGTGGGGTGTAGATGGCCTCAGAAAGAACCACAGGCCCTGGTTTGGTGGAGGTGGCCTCAGCCAAAAGCACACAGGCCCTGATGTGGTGTAAGTTGCCTCAGTCAAAAGGACACAGGCCCTGGTGTGGTGTAGGTGGCCTCAGCCAGCAGCACAGGCCCTGGTGTGATTAACATGGCCTCAACCAGCAACACAGGCCCTGGTGTGGTGTAGATGGCCTCAGCCAGAGCCACAGGCACTGGTTTGGTGGAGGTGGCCTCAGCCAAAAGCACACAGGCCCTGGTGTGCTGTAGATGGACTCTGCCAGCAGCACAGGCCCTGGAGGGGTGTAGATGGCCTCAGCCAGCAGCACAGGCCCTGGTGTGATTAACATGGCCTCAAAAAGCAACACAAGCCCTGGTGTGGTGTAGATGGGCTCAGCCAGCAGCACAGGCCCTGGAGGGGTGTAGATGGCCTCAGCCAGCCGCACAGGCCCTGGAGGGGTGTAGATGGCCTCAGCCAGCAGCACAGGCTCTGATTTGGTGTAGATGGCCTAAGCCAGAGCCACAGGCCCTGTTGTAGTGTAGATGGCCTCAGCCAGAGCCACAGGCCTTGGTGTGGTGTAGATTGCCTCAGCCAAAGCCAAAGGCCCTTGTGTGGTGTATTTCGCCTCAGCCAGCAGCACAGGCTCTGGTGGGGTGTAGATGGCCTCAGCCAGAGCCACAGGCCCTGGTGTGGTGTAAGTTGCCTCAGTCGAAAGCACACAGGCCGTGATGTAGTGTAGATGGCCTCAACAATCAACACAGGCCCTGGTGTGCTGTAGATGACCTCAGCCAGAGCCACAGGCACTGGTGTGCTGTAGTTGGCCTCAGCCTGAGCCACAGGCCCTGGGGTGGTGTAGATGGCCTCAGTCAGAAGCGGAAGCTCTGGTGTGTTGCAGTCAACCTCAGCAATCAGTAAAGAAACTGGTGTGGTGTAGATGGCCTTAGCCAGCAGCACAGGCCTTGGTGTGATTAACATGGCCTCAACCAGCAACACAGGCCCTGGAGTCGTGTAGATGGCCTCAGCCAGAGCCACAGGCCCTGGTGTGGTGTAGATTGCCTCAGCCGAAGCCAAAGGCCCTGGTGTGGTGTAGATGGCCTCAGCCAGAGTCACAGGCACTGGTTGGTGGAGGTGGCCTCAGCCAAAAGCACACAGGCCCTGGTGTGCTGTAGATGGCCTTCACAAGAACCACAGGCCCTGGTGTAGTGTAGATGGCCTCAGCCAGAGCCACAGGCCCTGGTGTGGTGTGGTGTTGATGGCCTCAACTAGAGCCACAGGCCCTGGTGTGATTAACCTGGCCTCAACCAGCGACACAGGCCCTGGTGTAGTGTAGATGGCCTCAGCCAGCAGCACAGGCCCTTGTGTAGTGTAAGTTTCCTCAGTCAAAAGCACACAGGCCCTGATGTGGTGTAGTTGGCCAAAGTCATGAGAACAGGCCCTGGTGGGGTGTTGTAGATGGCCTGAGCTAGCAGCACAGGACTTGGTGAGGTGGAGTTGGCCTCATCCTGCAACTCAGGCCCTGGTGTGCTGTAGATGGCCTCAACCAGAGCCACAGGCCCTTGTGTGGTGTAGTTGGCCTCAGCCAGCATCACAAGCTGTGGTGTGGTGTGCTGTAGTTGGCCTTAGCCACCAGCACAGGCGCTGGCCGAGATGGCCTCAGCCAGAAGCGGAAGCTCTGGCGTGTTGCAGTCAACATCAGCAATCAGTAAAGGAACTGGTGTGGTGTATATGGCCTTAGCCACCAGCACAGGCCCTGATGTAGTGTAGGTGGCCTCAGCCAGAAGCGCAAGCCCTGGTGTGTTGCAGTCAACCTCAGCCAGAGCCACTGGCCCTGTCGTGGTGTTGTTGGCCTTAGCCACCATAACAGGCCCTGGTTTGGTGGAGGTGGCCAAAGCAAGGAGCTCAGGCCGTGGTGTTGTGTAGATGGCCTCAGCCACCAGCACAGGCTCTGATTTGGTGTAGATGACCTAAGCCAGAGCCACAGGCCCTGGTGTGGTGTAGATGGCCTCAGCCAGAGCCACAGGCCCTAGTGTGGTGTAGATTGCCTCAGCCAAAGCCAAAGGCCCTGGTATGGTGTATTTGGCCTCAGCCAGCAGCACAGGCTCTGGTGGGGTGTAGATGGCCTCAGCCAGAGCCACAGGACCTGGTGTGGTGTGTGTTGCCTCAGTCAAAAGCACACAGGCCCTGATGTAGCGTAGATGGCCTCAACAAGCAACACAGGCCTGGTGTGGTGTATATGTCCTCAGACATAGCCACAGGCCCTGGTGGGGTGTAGATGGCCTCAGCCAGAGCCACAGGCCCTGGTGTGGTGTTGTGGGCTCAGCCAGCCGCACAAGATCTGGTGTGGTGTAGATGGCCTCAGAAAGAGCCACAGGCCCTGGTTTGGTGGAGATGGCCGGAGCCAAAAGCACACAGGCCCTGATGTGGTGTAAGTTGCCTCAGTCAAAAGCACACAGGCCCTGGTGTGGTGTAGCTGGCCTCAGCCAGAGCCACAGGCCCTGGTGTGGTGTAGGTGGCCTCAGCCAGCAGCACAGGCCGTGGTGTGAATAACATGGCCTCAACCAGCAACACAGTAACTGGTGTGGTGTAGATGGCCTCAGCCAGAGCCACAGGCCCTGGTGTGGTGTAGGTGGCCTCAGCCAGCAGCACAGGCCGTGGTGTGATTAACATGGCCTCAACCAGCAACACAGTCCATGGTGTGGTGTAGATGGCCTCAGCCAGAGCCACAGGCACTGGTTTGGTGGAGGTGGCATGAGCCAAAAGCACACAGGCCCTGGTGTGCTGTAGATGGCCTCAGCCAGGGCCACAGGCCCTGGGATGTTGTAGATGGCCTCAGCCAGATGCGGAAGCTCTGGCGTGTTGCAGTCAACCTCAGCAATCAGTAAAGGAACTGGTGTGGTGTAGATGGCCTTAGCCAGCAGCACAGGCCCTGGTGTGATTAACATGGCCTCAACCAGCAACACAGGCCCTGGAGGGGTGTAGATGGCCTCAGCCAGCAGCACAGGCCCTGGAGGGGTGTAGATGGCCTCAGCCACCCGCACAGGCTCTGAATTGGTGTAGATGGCCTAAGCCAGTGCCACAGGCCCTGGAGTGGTGTAGATGGCCTCAGCCAGAGCCACAGGCCCTGGTGTGGTGTAGATGGCCTCAGCCAGAGCCACAGGCACTGTTTTGGTGGAGGTGGCCTCAGCCAAAATCACAAAGGCCCTGGTGTGCTGTAGATGGCCTTCACCACAACCATAGGCCCTGGTGTAGTGTAGATGGCCTCAGCCACAGCCACAGGCCCTGGTGTGGTGTGGTGTAGATGGCCTCAACCAGAGCCACAGGCCCTGGTGTGGTGTAAGTTGCCTCAGTAAAAAACACACAGGCCCTGATGTAGTGTAGATGGCCTCAACAAGCAACACAGGCCTGGTGTGGTGTAGATGTCCTCAGACATAGCAACAGGCCCTGGTGGGGTGTAGATGGCCTCAGCCAGAGCCACAGGCCCTGGTGTGGTGTAGATGGCCTCAACCAGAGCCACAAGCCCAGGTGTTTTTAACCTGGCCTCAACCAGCGACACAGGCCCTGGTGTAGTGTAGATGGCCTCAGCCAGCAGCACAGGCCCTGGGGTGGTGTAGATGGCCTCAGCCAGAAGCGGAAGCTCTGGCGTGTTGCAGTCAACCTCAGCAATCAGTAAAGGAACTGGTGTGGTGTAGATGGCCTTAGCCACCAGCACAGGCCCTGGTGTGATTAACAGGGCCTCAACCAGCAACACAGGCCCTGGTGTGGTGTAGCTGGCCTCAGCCAGAAGCACATGCCCATGTGTGTTGTAGGTGGCCAAAACTAGTAAAACAGGCCGTGGTGTGTTGTAGATGGCCTCAAATTGCAGCACAGGACTTGGTGAGGTGGAGGTGGCCTCATCCTGCATCTCAGGCCCTGGTCTGCTGTAGATGGCCTCAGCCAGAGCCACAGGCCCTGGTGTGGTGTAGGTGGCCTCAGCCAGCAGCACAGGCCCTGGTGTGATTAACATGGCCTCAACCAGCAACACAGGCCCTGGTGTGGTGTAGATGGCCTCAACCAGAGCCACAGGCCCTGGTGTGGTGTAAGTTGCCTCAGTAAAAAACACACAGGCCCTGATGTAGTGTAGATGGCCTCAACAAGCAACACAGGCCTGGTGTGGTGTAGATGTCCTCAGACATAGCAACAGGCCCTGGTGGGGTGTAGATGGCCTCAGCCAGAGCCACAGGCCCTGGTGTGGTGTAGATGGCCTCAACCAGAGCCACAAGCCCAGGTGTTTTTAACCTGGCCTCAACCAGCGACACAGGCCCTGGTGTAGTGTAGATGGCCTCAGCCAGCAGCACAGGCCCTGGGGTGGTGTAGATGGCCTCAGCCAGAAGCGGAAGCTCTGGCGTGTTGCAGTCAACCTCAGCAATCAGTAAAGGAACTGGTGTGGTGTAGATGGCCTTAGCCACCAGCACAGGCCCTGGTGTGATTAACAGGGCCTCAACCAGCAACACAGGCCCTGGTGTGGTGTAGCTGGCCTCAGCCAGAAGCACATGCCCATGTGTGTTGTAGGTGGCCAAAACTAGTAAAACAGGCCGTGGTGTGTTGTAGATGGCCTCAAATTGCAGCACAGGACTTGGTGAGGTGGAGGTGGCCTCATCCTGCATCTCAGGCCCTGGTCTGCTGTAGATGGCCTCAGCCAGAGCCACAGGCCCTGGTGTGGTGTAGGTGGCCTCAGCCAGCAGCACAGGCCCTGGTGTGATTAACATGGCCTCAACCAGCAACACAGGCCCTGGTGTGGTGTAGATGGCCTCAGCCACAGCCACAGGCACTGTTTTGGTGGAGGTGGCCTCAGCCAAAAGCACACAGGCCCTGGTGTGCTGTAGATGGCCTCAGCCAGAGCCACAGGACCTGGGGTGGTGTAGATGGCCTCAGCCAGAAGCGGAAGCCCTGGCGTGTTGCAGTCAACCTCAGCAATCAGTAAAGGAACTGGTGTGGTGTAGATGGCCTTAGCCACCAGCACAGGCCCTGGTGTGATTAACATGGCCTCAACCAGCAACACAGGCCCTGGTGTGGTGTAGATGGCCTCAGCCAGCAGCACAGGCCCTGGAGGGGTGTAGATAGCCTCAGCCAGCAGCACAGGCCCTGGAGGGGTGTAGATGGCCTCAGCCACCAGCACAGGCTCTGATTTGGTGTAGATGGCCTAAGCCAGAGCCACAGGCCCTGTTGTGGTGTAGATGGCCTCAGCCAGAGCCACAGGCCTTGGTGTGGTGTAGATTGCCTCAGCCAAAGCCAAAGGCCCTGGTGTGGTGTATTTCGCCTCAGCCAGCAGCACAGGCTCTGGTGGGGTGTAGATGGCCTCAGCCAGAGCCACAGGCCCTGGTGTGGTGTAAGTTGCCTCAGTCAAAAGCACACAGGCCCTGATGTAGTGTAGATGGCCTCAACAAGCAACACAGTCCCTGGTGTGGTGTAGATGGCCTCAGCCAGAGCCACAGGCCCTGGTGTGGTGTAGTTGGCCTCAGCCAGCAGCACAGGATCTGGTGGGGTGTAGATGGCCTCAGAAAGAACCACAGGCCCTGGTTTGGTGGAGGTGGCCTCAGCCAAAAGCACACAGGCCCTGATGTGGTGTAAGTTGCCTCAGTCAAAAGGACACAGGCCCTGGTGTGGTGTAGATGGCCTCAGCCAGAAGCACATGCCCATGTGTGTTGTAGGTGGCCAAAGCTAGGAAAACAGGCCGTGGTGTGTTGTAGATGGCCTCAACTTGCAGCACAGGACTTGGTGAGGTGGAGGTGGCCTCATCCTGCATCTCAGGCCCTGGTGTGCTTTAGATGTCCTCAGCCAGAGCCACAGGCCCTGGTGTGGTGTAGGTGGCCTCAACCAGCAGCACAGGCCCTGGTGTGATTAACATGGCCTCAACCAGCAACACAGGCCCTGGTGTGGTGTAGATTTCCTCAGCCAGAGCCACAGGCACTGGTTAGGGGGAGGTGGCCTCAGCCAAAAGCACACAGGCCCTGGTGTGCTGTAGATGGACTCAGCCACAGCCACAGGCCCTGGGGTGGTGTAGATGGCCTCAGCCAGAAGCGGAAGCTCTGGCGTTTTGCAGTCAACCTCAGTAATCAGTAAAGGAACTGGTGAGGTGTAGATGGCCTTAGCCACCAGCACAGGCCCTTGTGTGGTGTAAGTTTCCTCAGTCAAAAGCACACAGGCCCTGATGTGGTGTAGTTGGCCAAAGTCATGAGCACAGGCCCTGGTGGGGTGTTGGAGATGGCCTGAGCTAGCAGTACAGGACTTGGTGAGGTGGAGGTGGCCACATCCTGCAACTCAGGCCCTGGTGTGCTGTAGATGGCCTTAACCAGAGCCACAGGCCCTGGTATGGTGTAGATTGCCTCACCCAGAGCCACAGGCCCTTGTGTGGTGTAGTTGGCCTCAGCCAGCAGCACAGGCTGTGGTGTGGTGTGCTGTAGTTGGCCTTAGCCACCAGCACATTCTCTGGTTTGGTGTAGGTGGCCTCAGCCAGAAGCATAAGACCTGGTGTGTTGCAATCATCCTCAACCAGCAGTAAAGGAACTGGTGTGGGTTAGGTGGCCTCAGCAAGAGCCACAGGCACAGGTTTGGTGGAGGTGGCCTCAGCCAAAAACACACAGGCCCTGATGGGGTGTACATGGCCTCAGCCAGCACAAAATGCCCATGTGTGTTGTAGGTGGCCAAAGCTAGGAAAACAGGCCGTGGTGTGTTGTAGATGGCCTCAACCAGCAGCACAGGCCCTGGTGTGATTAACATGGCCTCAACCAGCAACACAGGCCCTGGTGTGGTGTAGATGGCCTCAGCCAGAGCCACAGGCACTGGTTTGGTGGACATGGCCTCAGCCAAAAGCACATAGGCCCTGATGTGGTGTAGATGGCCTCAGCCAGCAGCACAGGCCCTGGTGTGATTAACATGGAATCAACCAGCAACACAGGCCCTGATGTGGAGTAGATGGCCTCAGCCAGAGCCACAGGCCCTGGTGTGGTGTGGTGTAGATGGCCTCAGCCAGAAGCGGAAGCTCTGGCGTGTTGCAGTCAACCTCAGCAATCAGTAAAGAAACTGGTGTGGTGTACATGGCCTTAGCCACCAGCACAGGCCCTGGTGTGATTAACATGGCCTCAACCAGCAACACAGGCCCTGGAGGGGTGTAGATGGCCTCAGCCAGCAGCACAGGCCCTGGAGGGGTGTAGATGGCCTCAGCCACCAGCACAGGCTCTGATTTGGTGTAGATGGCCTAAGCCAGAGCCACAGGCCCTGGTGTGGTGTAGATGGCCTCAGCCAGAGCCACAGGCCTTGGTGTGGTGTAGATTGCCTCAGCCAAAGCCAAAGGCCCTGGTGTGGTGTATTTCGCCTCAGCCAGCAGCACAGGCTCTGGTGGGGAGCAGATGGCCTCAGCCAGAGCCACAGGCCCTGGTGTGGACTAGCTGGCCTCAGCCAGCAGCACAGGCTGTGGTGTGCTGTGTTGTAGTTGGCCTTAGCCACCAGCACAGTCTCTGGTTTGGTGTAGGTGGCCTCAGCCAGAAGCATAAGACCTGGTGTGTTGCAATAATCCTCATCCAGCAGTAAAGGAACTGGTGTGGGTTAGGTGGCCTCAGCCAGAGCCACAGGCACAGGTTTGGTGGAGGTGGCCTCAGCCAAAAACACACAGGCCCTGATGTGGTGTAGATGGCCTCAGCCAGCAGCACATGCCCATGTGTGTTGTAGGTGGCCAAAGCTAGGAAAACAGGCCGTGGTGTGTTATAGATGGCCTGAGCTTGCAGCACAGGCCCTGGTGTGATTAACATGGCCTCAACCAGCAACACAGGCCCTGGTGTGGTGTAGATGGCCTCAGCCAGCAGCACAGGCCCTGGTGTGATTAACATGGCCACAACCAGCAACACAGGTCCTGGTGTGGTGTAGATGGCCTCAGCCAGAACCAGAGGCACTGGTTAGGTGGAGGTGGCCTCAGGCAAAAGCACACAGGCCCTGGTGTGCTGTAGATGACCTCAGCCAGAGCCACAGGCCCTGGGGTGGTGTAGATGGCCTCAGCCAGAAGCGGAAGCTCTGGCGTGTTGCAGTCAACCTCAGCAATCAGTAAAGGAAGTGTGGTGGTGTATATGGCCTTAGCCAGCAGCACAGGCTGTGGTGTGGTGTGCTGTAGTTGGCCTTAGCCACCAGCACAGGCTCTGGTTTGGTGTAGGTGGCCTCAGCCAGAAGCATAAGACCTGGTGTGTTGCAATCATCCTCAACCAGCAGTAAAGGAACTGGTGTGGGTTAGGTGGCCTCAGCCAGAGCCACAGGCACAGGTTTGGTGTAGGTGGCCTCAGCCAAAAGCACACAGGCCCTGATGTGGTGTAGATGGCCTCAGCCAGCATCACATGCCCATGTGTGTTGTAGGTGGCCAAAGCTAGGAAAACAGGCCGTGGTGTGTTGTAGATGGCCTCAGCCACCAGCACAGGCCCTGGTGTGATTAACATGGCCTCAACCAGCAACACAGGCCCTGGAGGGGTGTAGATGGCCTCAGCCAGCAGCACAGGCCCTGGAGGGGTGTAGATGGCCTTAACCAGAACCACAGGCCCTTTTGTAGTGTAGATGGCCTCAGCCAGAGCCACAGGCCCTGGTGTGGTGTGGTGTAGATGGCCTCAACCAGAGCCACAGGCCCTGGTGTGATTAACCTGGCCACAACCAGCGACACAGGCCCTGTTGTAGTGTAGATGGTCTCAGCCAGCAGCACATGCCCTTGTGTGGTTTAAGTTTCCTCAGTCAAAAGCACACAGGCCCTGATGTGGTGTAGTTGGCCAAAGTCATGAGCACAGGCCCTGGTGGGGTGTTGTAGATGGACTCAGCCAGCAACACAGGCCCTGGAGGGGTGTAGATGGCCTCAGCCACCAGAACCACAGGCCCTGGTGAAGTGTAGATGGCCTCAGCCAGAGCCACAGGCCCTGGTGTGGTGTGATGTAGATGGCCTCAACCAGAGCCACAGGCCCTGGTGTGATTAACCTGGCCTCAACCAGCGACACAGGCCCTGTTGTAGTGTAGATGGCCTCAGCCAGCAGCACAGGACTTGGTGAAGTGGAGGTGGCCTGATCCTGCAACTCAGACCCTGGTGTGCTGTAGATGGCCTCAGCCAGAGCCACAGGCACTGGTTTGGTGGAGGTGGCATCAGCCAAAAGCACACAGGGCCTGGTGTGCTGTAGATGGCCTCAGCCAGAGCCACAGGCCCTGGGGTGGTGTAGATGGCCTCAGCCAGAAGCGGAAGCTCTGGCGTGTTGAAGTCAACCTCAGCAATGAGTAAAGGAACTGGTGTGGTGTAGATAGCCTTAGCCACCAGCACAGGCCCTGGTGTGATTAACATGGCCTCAACCAGCAATACAGGCCCTGGATGGGTGTAGATGGCCTCAGCCAGCAGCACGGGCCCTGGAGGGGTGTAGATGGCCTCAGCCACCAGCAAAGGCCCTGGTGTGGTGTAGATGGCCTCAGCCAGCGCCACAGGACCTGGTTTGATTAACATGGCCTCAACCAGCAACACAGGCCCTGATGTGGTGTAAGTTGCCTCAGCCAAAAGCACACAGGCCCTGATGTAGTGTAGATGGCCTCAACAAGCAACACAGGCCTGGTGTGGTGTAGATGTCCTCAGACATAGCCACAGGCCCTGGTGGGGTGTAGGTGGCCTCAGCCACCAGCACAGGCCCTGGTGTGGTGTAGTTGGTCTCAACCAGCAGCACAGGCTCTGGTGGGGAGCAGATGGCCTCAGCCAGAGCCACAGGCCCTGGTGTGGTGTAGTTGGCCTCAGCCAGCAGCACAGGATCTGGTGGGGTGTAGATGGCCTCAGAAAGAACCACAGGCCCTGGTTTGGTGGAGGTGGCCTCAGCCAAAAGCACACAGGCCCTGATGTGGTGTAAGTTGCCACAGTCAAAAGGACACAGGCCCTGGTGTGGTGTAGATGGCCTCAGCCAGAAGCACAGGCCCATGTGTGTTGTAGGTGGCCAAAGCTAGGAAAACAGGCAGTGGTGTGTTGTAGATGGCCTCAACTTGCAGCACAGGACTTGGTGAGGTGGAGGTGGCCTCATCCTGCATCTCAGGCCCTGGTGTGCTTTAGATGGCCTCAGCCAGAGCCACAGGCCCTGGTGTGGTGTAGGTGGCCTCAGCCAGCAGCACAGGCCCTGGTGTGATTAACATGGTCTCAACCAGCAACACAGGCCCTGGTGTGGTGTAGATGGCCTCAGCCGGAGCCACAGGCACTGGTTAGGTGGAGGTGGCCTCAGCCAAAAGCACACAGGCCCTGGTGTGCTTTAGATGGACTCAGCCAGAGCCACAGGCCCTGGGGTGGTGTAGATGGCCTCAGCCAGAAGCGGAAGCTCTGGCGTTTTGCAGTCAACCTCAGTAATCAGTAAAGGAACTGGTGTGGTGTAGATGGCCTTAGCCACCAGCACAGGCCCTGGTGTGATTAACATGGCCTCAACCAGCAACACAGGCCCTGGTGTGGTGTAGATGGCCTCAGCCAGCAGCACGGGCCCTGGAGGGGTGTAGATGGCCTCAGCCAGCAGCACAGGCCCTGGAGGGGTGTAGATGGCCTTAACCAGAACCACAGGCCCTGGTGTAGTGTAGATGGCCTCAGCCAGAGTCACAGGCCCTGGTGTGGTGTGGTGTAGATGGCCTCAACCAGAGCCACAGGCCCTGGTGTGATTAACCTGGCCTCAACCAGCGACTCAGGCCCTGGTGTAGTGTAGATGGTCTCAGCCAGCAGCACAGGCCCTTGTGTGGTGTAAGTTTCCTCAGTCAAAAGCACACAGGCCCTCATGTGGTGTAGTTGGCCAAAGTCATGAGCACAGGCCCTGGTGGGGTGTTGTAGATGGCCTGAGCTAGCAGCACAGGACTTGGTGAGGTGGAGGTGGCCTCATCCTGCAACTCAGGCCCTGGTGTGCTGTAGATGGCCTCAACCAGAGCCACAGGCCCTTGTGTGGTGTAGTTGGCCTCAGCCAGCAGCACAGGCTGTGGTGTGTTGTGCTGTAGTTGGCCTTAGCCACCAGCACAGGCTCTGGTTTGGTGTAGGTGACCTCAGCCAGAAGCATAAGACCTGGTGTGTTGCAATCAACCTCAAACAGCAGTAAATGAACTGGTGTGGGTTAGGTGGCCTCAGCCAGAGCCACAGGCACTGGTTTGGTGGAGGTGGCCTCAGCCAAAAGCACACAGGCCCTGATGTGGTGTAGATGTCCTCAGCCAGCACCACATGCCCATGTGTGTTGTAGGTGGCCAAAGCTAGGAAAACAGGCCGTGGTGTGTTGTAGATGGCCTCAGCCAGCAGCACAGGCCCTGGTTTTATTAACATGGCCTCAACCTGCAACACAGGCCCTGGTGTGGTGTAGATGGCCTCAGCCAGAGCCACAGGCCCTGGTGTGATTAACATGGCCTCAACCAGCAACACAGGCCCTGATGTGGAGTAGATGGCCTCAGCCAGAGCCACAGGCACTGGTTTGGTGGACATGGCCTCAGCCAAAAGCACACAGGCCCTGATGTAGTCTAGATGGCCTCAACAAGCAACACAGGCCTGGGGTGGTGTAGATGTCCTCAGACAAAGCCACAGGCTCTGGTGGGGAGCAGATGGCCTCAGCCAGAGCCACAGGCCGTGGTGTGGTGTATTTGGCCTCAGCCAGCAGCACAGGATTTGGTGGGGTGTAGATGGCCTCAGAAAGAACCACAGGCCCTGGTTTGGTGGAGGTGGCCTCAGCCAGCACCACATGCCCATGTGTGTTGTAGGTGGCCAAAGTTAGGAAAACAGGCCGTGGTGTGTTGTAGATGGCCTCAACTTGCAGAACAGGACTTGGTGAGGTGGAGGTGGCCTCATCCTGCATCTCAGGCCCTGGTGTGCTTTAGATGTCCTCAGCCAGAGCCACAGGCCCTGGTGTGGTGTAGGTGGCCTCAGCCAGAAGCACAGGCCCTGGTGTGATTAACATGGCCTCAACCAGCAACACAGGGCCTGGTGTGGTGTAGATGGCCTCAGCCAGAGCCACAGGCACTGGTTAGGTGGAGGTGGCCTCAGCCAAAAGCACACAGGCCCTGGTGTGCTGTAGATGGACTCAGCCAGAGCCACAGGCCCTGGGGTGGTGTAGATGGCCTCAGCCAGAAGCGGAAGCACTGGCGTTTTGCAGTCAACCTCAGTAATCAGTAAAGGAACTGGTGTGGTGTAGATGGCCTTAGCCACCAGCACAGGCCCTGGTGTGATTAACATGGCCTCAGCCAGAGCCACAGGCCCTGGTGTGGTGTGGTGTAGATGGCCTCAACCAGAGCCACAGGCCCTGGTGTGATTAACCTGGCCTCAACCAGCGACACAGGCCCTGGTGTAGTGTAGATGGTCTCAGCCAGCAGCACAGGCCCTTGTGTGGTGTAAGTTTCCTCAGTCAAAAGCACACAGGCCCTGATGTGGTGTAGTTCGCCAAAGTCATGAGCACAGACCCTGGTGGGGTGTTGTAGATGGCCTGAGCTAGCAGCACAGGACTTGGTGAGGTGGAGGTGGCCTCATCCTGCAACTCAGGCCCTGGTGTGCTATAGATGGCCTCAACCAGAGCCACAGGCCCTGGTATGGTGTAGATTGCCTCACCCAGAGCCACAGGCCCTTGTGTGGTGTAGTTGGCCTCAGCCAGCAGCACAGGCTGTGGTGTGGTGTGCTGTAGTTGGCCTTAGCCACCAGCACAGTCTCTGGTTTGGTGTAGGTGGCCTCAGCCAGAAGCATAAGACCTGGTGTGTTGCAATCATCCTCAACCAGCAGTAAATGAATTGGTGTGGGTTAGGTGGCCTCAGCCAGAGCCACAGGCACAGGTTTGGTGGAGGTGGCCTCAACCAAAAACACACAGGCCCTGATGTGGTGTAGATGTCCTCAGCCAGCAGCACATGCCCATGTGTGTTGTAGGTGGCCAAAGCTAGGAAAACAGGACGTGGTGTGTTGTAGATGGCCTGAGCTAGCAGCACAGGCCCTGGTGTGATTAACATGGCCTCAACCAGCAACACAGGCCCTGGTGTGGTGTAGATGGCCTCAGCCAGCAGCACAGGCCCTGGTGTGATTAACATGGCCTCAACCAGCAACACAGGCCCTGATGTGGTGTAGATGGCCTCAGCCAGAGCCACAGGCACTGGTTTGGTGGACATGGACTCAGCCAAAAGCACATGGGCCCTGATGTGGTGTAGATGGCCTCAGCCAGCAGCACAGGCCCTGGTGTGATTAACATGGCCTCAACCAGCAACACAGGTCCTGGTGTGGTGTAGATGGCCTCAGCCAGAACCAGAGGCACTGGTTAGGTGGAGGTGGCCTCAGCGAAAAGCACACAGGCCCTGGTGTGCTGTAGATGACCTCAGCCAGAGCCACAGGCCCTGGGGTGGTGTAGATGGCCTCAGCCAGAAGCTGAAGCTCTGGCGTGTTGCAGTCAACCTCAGCAATCAGTAAAGGAAGTGTGGTGGTGTATATGGCCTTAGCCACCAGCAAAGGCACTGGTGTGATTAACATGGCCTCAACCAGCAACACAGGCCCTGATGTGGTGTAGATGGCCTCAGGGAGCAGCACGGGCCCTGGAGGGGTGTAGATGGCCTCAGCCAGCAGCACAGGCCCTGGAGGGGTGTAGATGGCCTCAACCACCAGAACCACAGGCCCTGGTGAAGTGGGGATTGCCTCTGCCAGAGCCACAGGCCCTGGTGTGGTGTGATGTAGATGGCCTCCACCAGAGCCACAGGCCCTGGTGTGATTAACCTGGCCTCAACCAGCGACACAGGCCCTGTTGTAGTGTAGATGGCCTCAGCCAGCAGCACAGGCCCTTGTGTTGTGTAAGTTTCCTCAGTCAAAAGCACACAGGCCCTGATGTGGTGTAGTTGGCCAAAGTCATGAGCACAGGCCCTGGTGGGGTGTTGTAGATGGCCTGAGCTAGCAGCACAGGACTTGGTGAGGTGGAGGTGGCCTCATCCTGCAACTCAGGCCCTGGTGTGCTGTAGATGGCCTCAACCAGTGCCACAGGCCCTTGTGTGGTGTAGTTGGCCTCAGCCAGCAGCACAGGCTGTGGTGTGTTGTGCTGTAGTTGGCCTTAGCCACCAGCACAGGCTCTGGTTTGGTGTAGGTGGCCTCAGCCAGAAGCATAAGACCTGGTGTGTTGCAATCAACCTCAAACAGCAGTAAATGAACTGGTGTGGGTTAGGTGGCCTCAGCAAGAGCCACAGGCACTGGTTTGGTGGAGGTGGCCACAGCCAAAAGCACACAGGCCCTGATGTGGTGTAGATGGCCTCAGCCAGCACCACATGCCCATGTGTGTTGTAGGTGGCCAAAGCTAGGAAAACAGGCCGTGGTGTGTTGTAGATGGCCTCAGCCAGCAGCACAGGCCCTGGTTTGATTAACATGGCCTCAACCTGCAACACAGGCCCTGGTGTGGTGTAGATGGCCTCAGCCAGAGCCACAGGCCCTGGTGTGATTAACATGGCCTCAACCAGCAACACAGGCCCTGATGTGGAGTAGATGGCCTCAGCCAGAGCCACAGGCACTGGTTTGGTGGACATGGCCTCAGCCAAAAGCACACAGGCCCTGATGTAGTCTAGATGGCCTCAACAAGCAACACAGGCCTGGTGTGGTGTAGATGTCCTCAGACAAAGCCACAGGCTCTGGTGGGGAGCAGATGGCCTCAGCCAGAGCCACAGGCCGTGGTGTGGTGTATTTGGCCTCAGCCAGCAGCACAGGATTTGGTGGGGTGTAGATGGCCTCAGAAAGAACCACAGGCCCTGGTTTGGTGGAGGTGGCCTCAGCCAGCACCACATGCCCATGTGTGTTGTAGGTGGCCAAAGTTAGGAAAACAGGCCGTGGTGTGTTGTAGATGGCCTCAACTTGCAGCACAGGACGTGGTGAGGTGGAGGTGGCCTCATCCTGCATCTCAGGCCCTGGTGTGCTTTAGATGGCCTCAGCCAGAGCCACAGGCCCTGGGGTGGTGTAGATGGCCTCAGCCAGAAGCGGAAGCTCTGGCGTGTTGAAGTCAACCTCAGCAATGAGTAAAGGAACTGGTGTGGTGTAGATAGCCTTAGCGACCAGCACAGGCCCTGGTGTGATTAACATGGCCTCAACCAGCAACACATGCCCTGGATGGGTGTAGATGGCCTCAGCCAGCAGCACGGGCCCTGGAGGGGTGTAGATGGCCTCAGCCACCAGCAAAGGCCCTGGTGTGGTGTAGATGGCCTCAGCCAGCGCCACAGGACCTGGTTTGATTAACATGGCCTCAACCAGCAACACAGGCCCTGATGTGGTGTAAGTTGCCTCAGCCAAAAGCACACAGGCCCTGGTGTGGTGTATTTGGCCTCAACAAGCAACACAGGCCTGGTGTGGTGTAGATGTCCTCAGACATAGCCACAGGCCCTGGTGGGGTGTAGGTGGCCTCAGCCACCAGCACAGGCCCTGGTGTGGTGTAGTTGGTCTCAACCAGCAGCACAGGCTCTGGTGGGGAGCAGATGGCCTCAGCCAGAGCCACAGGCCCTGGTGTGGTGTAGTTGGCCTCAGCCAGCAGCACAGGATCTGGTGGGGTGTAGATGGCCTCAGAAAGAACCACAGGCCCTGGTTTGGTGGAGGTGGCCTCAGCCAAAAGCACACAGGCCCTGATGTGGTGTAAGTTGCCACAGTCAAAAGGACACAGGCCCTGGTGTGGTGTAGATGGCCTCAGCCAGAAGCACATGCCCATGTGTGTTGTAGGTGGCCAAAGCTAGGAAAACAGGCAGTGGTGTGTTATAGATGGCCTCAACTTGCAGCACAGGACTTGGTGAGGTGGAGGTGGCCTCATCCTGCATCTCAGGCCCTGGTGTGCTTTAGATGGCCTCAGCCAGAGCCACAGGCCCTGGTGTGGTGTAGGTGGCCTCAGCCAGCAGCACAGGCCCTGGTGTGATTAACATGGTCTCAACCAGCAACACAGGCCCTGGTGTGGTGTAGATGGCCTCAGCCGGAGCCACAGGCACTGGTTAGGTGGAGGTGGCCTCAGCCAAAAGCACACAGGCCCTGGTGTGCTGTAGATGGACTCAGCCAGAGCCACAGGCCCTGGGGTGGTGTAGATGGCCTCAGCCAGAAGCGGAAGCTCTGGCGTTTTGCAGTCAACCTCAGCAATCAGTAAAGGAACTGGTGTGGTGTAGATGGCCTTAGCCACCAGCACAGGCCCTGGTGTGATTAACATGGCCTCAACCAGCAACACAGGCCCTGGTGTGGTGTAGATGGCCTCAGCCAGCAGCACGGGCCCTGGAGGGGTGTAGATGGCCTCAGCCAGCAGCACAGGCCCTGGAGGGGTGTAGATGGCCTTAACCAGAACCACAGGCCCTGGTGTAGTGTAGATGGCCTCAGCCAGAGTCACAGGCCCTGGTGTGGTGTGGTGTAGATGGCCTCAACCAGAGCCACAGGCCCTGGTGTGATTAACCTGGCCTCAACCAGCGACTCAGGCCCTGGTGTAGTGTAGATGGTCTCAGCCAGCAGCACAGGCCCTTGTGTGGTGTAAGTTTCCTCAGTCAAAAGCACACAGGCCCTGATGTGGTGTAGTTGGCCAAAGTCATGAGCACAGGCCCTGGTTTGGTGTTGTAGATGGCCTGAGCTAGCAGCACAGGACTTGGTGAGGTGGAGGTGGCCTCATCCTGCAACTCAGGCCCTGGTGTGCTGTAGATGGCCTCAACCAGAGCCACAGGCCCTTGTGTGGTGTAGTTGGCCTCAACCTGCAACACAGGCCCTGGTGTGGTGTAGATGGCCTCAGCCAGAGCCACAGGCCCTGGTGTGATTAACATGGCCTCAACCAGCAACACAGGCCCTGATGTGGAGTAGATGGCCTCAGCCAGAGCCACAGGCACTGGTTTGGTGGACATGGCCTCAGCCAAAAGCACACAGGCCCTGATGTAGTCTAGATGGCCTCAACAAGCAACACAGGCCTGGTGTGGTGTAGATGTCCTCAGACAAAGCCACAGGCTCTGGTGGGGAGCAGATGGCCTCAGCCAGAGCCACAGGCCGTGGTGTGGTGTATTTGGTCTCAGCCAGCAGCACAGGATTTGGTGGGGTGTAGATGGCCTCAGAAAGAACCACAGGCCCTGGTTTGGTGGAGGTGGCCTCAGCCAGCACCACATGCCCATGTGTGTTGTAGGTGGCCAAAGTTAGGAAAACAGGCCGTGGTGTGTTGTAGATGGCCTCAACTTGCAGAACAGGACTTGGTGAGGTGGAGGTGGCCTCATCCTGCATCTCAGGCCCTGGTGTGCTTTAGATGTCCTCAGCCAGAGCCACAGGCCCTGGTGTGGTGTAGGTGGCCTCAGCCAGCAGCACAGGCCCTGGTGTGATTAACATGGCCTCAACCAGCAACACAGGGCCTGGTGTGGTGTAGATGGCCTCAGCGAGAGCCACAGGCACTGGTTAGGTGGAGGTGGCCTCAGCCAAAAGCACACAGGCCCTGGTGTGCTGTAGATGGACTCAGCCAGAGCCACAGGCCCTGGGGTGGTGTAGATGGCCTCAGCCAGAAGCGGAAGCACTGGCGTTTTGCAGTCAACCTCAGTAATCAGTAAAGGAACTGGTGTGGTGTAGATGGCCTTAGCCACCAGCACAGGCCCTGGTGTGATTAACATGGCCTCAGCCAGAGCCACAGGCCCTGGTGTGGTGTGGTGTAGATGGCCTCAACCAGAGCCAGAGGCCCTGGTGTGATTAACCTGGCCTCAACCAGCGACACAGGCCCTGGTGTAGTGTAGATGGTCTCAGCCAGCAGCACAGGCCCTTGTGTGGTGTAAGTTTCCTCAGTCAAAAGCACACAGGCCCTGATGTGGTGTAGTTCGCCAAAGTCATGAGCACAGACCCTGGTGGGGTGTTGTAGATGGCCTGAGCTAGCAGCACAGGACTTGGTGAGGTGGAGGTGGCCTCATCCTGCAACTCAGGCCCTGGTGTGCTATAGATGGCCTCAACCAGAGCCACAGGCCCTGGTATGGTGTAGATTGCCTCACCCAGAGCCACAGGCCCTTGTGTGGTGTAGTTGGCCTCAGCCAGCAGCACAGGCTGTGGTGTGGTGTGCTGTAGTTGGCCTTAGCCACCAGCACAGTCTCTGGTTTGGTGTAGGTGGCCTCAGCCAGAAGCATAAGACCTGGTGTGTTGCAATCATCCTCAACCAGCAGTAAAGGAATTGGTGTGGGTTAGGTGGCCTCAGCCAGAGCCACAGGCACAGGTTTGGTGGAGGTGGCCTCAACCAAAAACACACAGGCCCTGATGTGGTGTAGATGTCCTCAGCCAGCAGCACATGCCCATGTGTGTTGTAGGTGGCCAAAGCTAGGAAAACAGGACGTGGTGTGTTGTAGATGGCCTGAGCTAGCAGCACAGGCCCTGGTGTGATTAACATGGCCTCAACCAGCAACACAGGCCCTGGTGTGGTGTAGATGGCCTCAGCCAGCAGCACAGGCCCTGGTGTGATTAACATGGCCTCAACCAGCAACACAGGCCCTGATGTGGTGTAGATGGCCTCAGCCAGAGCCACAGGCACTGGTTTGGTGGACATGGACTCAGCCAAAAGCACATGGGCCCTGATGTGGTGTAGATGGCCTCAGCCAGCAGCACAGGCCCTGGTGTGATTAACATGGCCTCAACCAGCAACACAGGCCCTGATGTGGTGTAGATGGCCTCAGCCAGAGCCACAGGCACTGGTTTGGTGGACATGGCCTCAGCCAAAAGCACATAGGCCCTGATGTGGTGTAGATGGCCTCAGCCAGATCCACAGGCCCTGGTGTGATTAACATGGCCTCAACCAGCAACACAGGTCCTGGTGTGGTGTAGATGGCCTCAGCCAGAACCAGAGGCACTGGTTAGGTGGAGGTGGCCTCAGCGAAAAGCACACAGGCCCTGGTGTGCTGTAGATGGACTCAGCCAGAACCACAGGCCCTGGGGTGGTGTAGATGGCCTCAGCCAGAAGCGGAAGCTCTGGCGTGTTGCAGTCAACCTCAGCAATCAGTAAAGGAAGTGTTGTGGTGTAGATGGCCTTAGCCACCAGCACAGGCACTGGTGTGATTAACATGGCCTCAACCAGCAACACAGGCCCTGGTGTGGTGTAGATGGCCTCAGCCAGCAGCACGGGCCCTGGAGGGGTGTAGATGGTCTCAGCCAGCAGCACAGGCCCTGGAGGGGTGTAGATGGCCTCAGCCACCAGAACCACAGGCCCTGGTGACGTGTAGATGGCCTCAGCCAGAGCCACAGGCCCTGGTGTGGTGTGATGTAGATGGCCTCAACCAGAGCCACAGGCCCTGGTGTGATTAACCTGGCCTCAACCAGCGACACAGGCCCTGTTGTAGTGTAGATGGCCTCAGCCAGCAGCACAGGCCCTTGTGTTGTGTAGTTGGCCTCAGCCAGCAGCACAGGCTGTGGTGTGGTGTGCTGTAGTTGGCCTTAGCCACCAGCACAGGCTCTGGTTTGGTGTAGGTGGCCTCAGCCAGAAGCATAAGACCTGGTGTGTTGCAATCATCCTCAACCAGCAGTAAATGAACTGGTGTGGGTTAGGTGGCGTCAGCCAGAGCACACAGGCACTGGTTTGGTGTAGGTGGCCTCAGCCAAAAGCACACAGGCCTTGATGTGGTGTAGATGGCCTCAGCCAGCAGCACATGCCCATGTGTGTTGTAGGTGGCTAAAGCTAGGAAATCAGGCCGTGGTGTGTTGTAGATGGCCTCAGCCAGAAGCACATGCCCATGTGTGTTGTAGGTGGCCAAAACTAGTAAAACAGGCCGTGGGGTGTTGTAGATGGCCTGAGCTAGCAGCACAGGACTTGGTGAGGTGGAGGTGGCCTCATCCTGCATCTCAGGCCCTGGTGTGCTGTAGATGGCCTCAGCCAGAGCCACAGGCCCTGGTGTGGTGTAGGTGGCCTCAGCCAGCAGCACAGGCCCTGGTGTGATTAACATGGCCTCAACCAGCAACACAGGCCCTGGTGTGGTGTAGATGGCCTCAGCCACAGCCACAGGCACTGTTTTGGTGGAGGTGGCCTCAGCCAAAAGCACACAGGCCCTGGTGTGCTGTAGATGGCCTCAGCCAGAGCCACAGGACCTGGAGTGGTGTAGATGGCCTCAGCCAGAAGCGGAAGCCCTGGCGTGTTACAGTCAACCTCAGCAATCAGTAAAGGAACTGGTGTGGTGTAGATGGCCTTAGCCACCAGCACAGGCCCTGGTGTGATTAACATGGTCTCAACCAGCAACACAGGCCCTGGTGTGGTGTAGATGGCCGCAGCCAGCAGCACAGGCCCTGGAGGGGTGTAGATAGCCTCAGCCAGCAGCACAGGCCCTGGAGGGGTGTAGATGGCCTCAGCCACCAGCACAGGCTCTGATTTGGTGTAGATGGCCTAAGCCAGAGCCACAGGCCCTGTTGTGGTGTAGATGGCCTCAGCCAGAGCCACAGGCCTTGGTGTGGTGTAGATTGCCTCAGCTAAAGCCAAAGGCCCTGGTGTGGTGTATTTCGCCTCAGCCAGCAGCACAGGCTCTGGTGGGGTGTAGATGGCCTCAGCCAGAGCCACAGGCCCTGGTGTGGTGTAAGTTGCCTCAGTCAAAAGCACACAGGCCCTGATGTAGTGTAGATGGCCTCAACAAGCAACACAGGCCTGGTGTGGTGTAGATGTCCTCAGACATAGCCACAGGCCCTGGTGGGGTGTAGGTGGCCTCAGCCAGAGCCACAGGCCCTGGTGTGGTGTAGATGGCCTCAGCCAAAAGCACACAGGCCCTGATGTGGTGTAGATGGCCTCAGCCAGCAGCACAGGCCCTGGTGTGATTAACATGGCCTCAACCAGCAACACAGGCCCTGATGTGGAGTAGATGGCCTCAGCCAGAGCCACAGGCACTGGTTTGGTGGACATGGCCTCAGCCAAAAGCACACAGGCCCTGATGTGGTGTAGATGGCCTCAGCCAGAAGCGGAAGCTCTGGCGTGTTGCAGTCAACCTCAGCAATCAGTAAAGGAACTGGTGTGGTGTAGATGGCCTTAGCCACCAGCACAGGCCCTGGTTTGGTGGAGGTAGCCTCAGCCAGAAGCGCAAGCCCTGGTGTGTTGCAGTAAACCTCAGCCAGCAGCACAGGACCTGGTGTGGTGTAGCTGGCCTCAGCCAGAAGCACATGCCCATGTGTGTTGTAGGTGGCCAAAGCTAGGAAAACAGGCTGTGGTGTGTTGTAAATGGCCTCAACTTGCAGCACAGGAGTTGGTGAGGTGGAGGCGGCCTCATCCTGCAACTCAGGTCCTGGTGTGCTGTAGATGGCCTCAGCCAGAGCCACAGGCTCTGGTGTGGTGTAGGTGGCATCAGCCAAAAGCACACAGGCCCTGGTGTGGTGTAGATGGCCTCAGCCAGCAGCACAGGCCCTGGTGTGATTATCATGGCCTCAACCAGCAACACAGGCCCTGGTGTGGTGTAGATGGCCTCAGCCAGAGCCACAGTCACTGGTTTGGTGGAGGTGGCCTCAGCCAAAAGCACACAGGCCCTGATGTGGTGTAGATGGCCTCAGCCAACAGGACATGCCCATGTGTGTTGTAGGTGGCAAAGCTAGGAAAACAGGCCGTGGTGTGTTGTATATGGCCTCAACCAGCAAGAGAGGCCCTGCTGTGGTGTAGATGGCCTCAGCCAGAGCCACAGGCACTGGTTTGGTGGATGTGGCCTCAGCCAAAAGCACACAGGCCCTGATGTGGTGTAGATGGCCTCAGCCAGCAGCACAGGCCCTGGTGTGATTAACATGATTCATATATGTCCAAATTCCTTTGGAAAAATAAGTCCCCACGTATAAGCTTAAAAACACTACAAAAGACCAAGGATAAAGGAGGATTAGAACTACCTAACTTTCAGCACTACTTCTTAGCCAACAGGCTCCAATTTATCTCAGGATGGCTAAAACATACCCTCTTAGATGAACCTTGGCTAGATGTAGAACAAGCACTTTGCAATAATCTAGAGATTTCAGATCTACCATTTATCAGCTCAAACATTCAACGACATGAATGCTTCAAAAGCGTCAACATTAGCTCCTCTCTGACAGCATGGTGGGAGTTTCTGAAGTTGACAGAGTCTTCATTAATCCCATGCAAACGTACACCTATCTGGAACAACCCTGACATATTACAAAACAATAATGTGATAAACTTTTCAGATTGGAGTGGTAAAGGAATCAAATATTTAGAACATATACTGGAAGGAACAGAATTTATTTCATTTGACAAACTAGTTACACAATATGGAATCAACAAGAAAAGATTTTTAGAATATCAACAAATTAAATCCATAGTAAAAAAGAAATTTAAACCGGGTCAAGTTGAACTACAAACACCACCAAGTGTGGTTCAATTTCTTACTCTTAAAACCCCCAAATTACTATCCAAAATATACAGAATGCCTTCTAAAATAGATGAATCAATATCACTTCCTATTGCAAAATGGGAAGCGGATTTATCAGTTAACTTAGACCAAAACTTTTGGTCTCAGATTTGCTTAAAAACCTTTCATCTAATTAGAAATCCCAGTCTTCAATTAATTCAATACAAAATACTACATAGAGTGCACTATACAGGTCATCGGATGTTCAAGATGGGCTTTACGTCTACCAACAACTGCTCACACTGCCAAACCAATTCACCGGACAATTATATCCACGCTCTTTGGTTCTGTCCACCAGTTCAGAAGTTTTGGCGTGAGATATGTGAAGACTTATCGAAGTGTCTGAAATGTAACATTCCAACTTCCCCTTTAGTGTGTTTGTTGGGCAGCTTAGATAATGTCACTTCAGAAAAGAATATAGCCCACATGGTTTTCACTGCCCTATGCATAGCCAAGAAAACAGTCCTCATGAACTGGAAAAATAAAAATAATCTTAATTCTAACCAGTATAGAAATTATCTATTAGATTACATTAGTCTTGATACAGCCTCTGCCACCACATCAGATCAATTGCTCTGGGCTCCTTTGATCAGCTCCATCACCTAGCGGGGGTGGGGGGTCATAGTTTGGTCCCACCTTCACTGTTGTGATTGGTGTGGGGGTAGGGACAGGCTTAGGGCGTCGGGGGGTTCCCCAGGAGCATCTTCCTTGGGGGGCTCAACCCGGGGTAGCGGTCATGGCCAATTAAGGGCTCTGTTGGCTCTTAGGTGACGGTTTCCTCGTGGCTGCGTGCAGCGGGGCTAGGGGAGGGTCTGTGCTGACGGACGTGGGTTACTGACCTGGTAGCCTGGCTGCCCCTGGGTGGGTCCGGGACAGGCGTGAGGTTCTGGGGGCGCTCCGTCTCTGGGCTGGGGCCCTGGCCGGGCCTCGGGGGCTCGGGTCCTGGTTGGTGTGTTGCTGGGGTTGTGGGCGGGTGGGTATATGGGGGCCCAGTCCTGGTGCAGGGCGCCGCCGGTGCATCGAGCCACCTGGGGGACTCTTCAACTGGTGGGGGAGGTTGTCACATCTTGCAGGAGCTTTCCTCTCCTCAGGAATTCTCTCTGCAGGAGGGGGAGATATAGGAGAGGTGGAGAAAGATCTCAGCCTGGGCGTCTATTGTCTTGTGTAGTCTGGAAGATGAGTGGATGATGGGGTGGGTGCAGTTTTCTCTGTAGTGGGGTCGGGTGGGCTGTCCCGGGCTCTGTGGGGCCGGGCGGCGCTGCTGCACTGGGCCCTGGTCCGGATGGGCCTGGGCCCGCTTTCCCTGGCGGGTTGCAGAGCATGGGGGTGAGTACTGGGGTCAGCGGGGGAGCTGGCCCCAGGGAGGGGTCACTTGCCCCTCCTTTTCTTCCCTCCCCATCTCCAGCTGCCTCCCTCTTCCCGCTCCACCACAATCACCCACACATGCAGGGCCTTGGGGTAGGGGTGTGTCACCAGGGTGCAGAGGAGGCATCCCCCCCCTCTGTCCCCTTCTGGCTGCCTCTGCCTCAATTTTATCTCACAACTTAGACATTCACATTACTCACACTCTCATAACACATACATATAGGATCTTGGGGGTGGGCTCACAACACGGACTCCAAATTACCATCAGGGTGTACACCGCACCCCTGGCGTCGTTGCCCACCTCTCAATTTTAAATACACGTAGACATTGAGGGCTATCAGGAGGGGCTATGCGCTTACCTGCTGCTCTCTGGCAGGTAGCTCCATGCCCTCCTGGGTTTTAATTGCACCTTAGAACACATATACATCAACACTACATATGAGCGGGTAGAGGGAGGTTTGGAGTCTTCTCACACCCCCGGTCTCTGCGGCCTGCTGGAGCGGGGGGGTTAGGAGGAGGAGTTGGCCGTCCGACTGGGGTCTGGTGTGTGGGGCCTCCCTGCTGCTGCGGAGTCGGGGCAGTCTGCTTCTCCCCACTGCAGGGAAAAGGGTAACACCACCTGGGTCTGGGTGCAGTTTCCCCCTCCAGGGGCAAGGGTACCTAGACCCGGTTCTTAGAGTATGCTTGGGGAGTGTGATTGTGTGTACAGCGTCTCTTTATGTCTGTCTCCACGTTGGTTGAGTGTGGAGTAATTGCCTATGAGAGCATGAGGGTGGGAATGGATGTTTGTATTTGAGTGTGCCTGTATGTCTGTGTCTATATGTCAGGTTGGGTATCAGACGCCACCTCTCTGGGGACATCTCAGGCCCTCCAAGGTTTAGAGGCCTATCTCCCCCCACCACTTCCCCTGCCGGTGGCAGACGCCCTCAGACATCGATGCGTTGGTGGTTCTTTGTGTCCGGGGGTGGGCGTCCGGGTACACACCGGCTCACTCCTTGGTGGCTGCTTATCCGGGCCTGGAACCTGGGGCTCGCTCGTGCCACTTCGGGGGTGGGGTGCCCTCGGCCTCTCGGCCTGGGGCTCGGTCACTCAGGCACAGCTGGCTGCCGGCGGAGCTCACGGGCACGTCACTGCAACCCCCCCTGGCTTCTGCTCCGCGGCTGCAGAGTGATCCCTCATCTGGGACTCTCCTCAGCTCTTTCTGGGACAGTGGCGCGGCTGCCCCTCTGTTGGTCTTCCTTGGTCTCTTGTGTTCTGGGGGCCTCTGGATGTCTGGAGTTTTGATCTCCTCCATACCTGCTTCATGCCCTGGAGGATGGGACTGTGGCCCCCCACACCCTCAAGCAGATCATTACATTAAGGAACCTTTTAAATACAAGCGCGCTAATGCTCACAGGTGTACACACAGGTGATCACACACACAAACTACACCCTTTTTGGCTCCTACCTCAAAGCACACTGTGCGCTGTCGATCTTACGTGCTGCACAATAATGTTTAATATTAAGTATTTAGTGTTATATTCCCATATATCATTGTGATGTTGTTTATTCTATTACTCTCGTTTTCTTCTGCTTGTTTTCTTTTTTCTTTCTCAACAGGTGATCCAGGTGATCGATATATGTATTTTTTGTCTGCTTATTTTGTTGGTTTTTGTTTTTTGACCTTTATCCCCGTCCCTCTTCTCCGCTGTTTTTTTTTTTGGTTTTGTTTTGTGTTGTTTTTTCCCCACTCTTTCTTTCTCCCTTTTCTTTTCCCCTGTCCCGTATCTAGCAAGTAAAAAAAAATAAATAAATAAAATAAACAATAAAAGGTAAATCAAATGGACCATTACGGCAAGGCTGGGATGGTCCATTTGGTAAAGTAAATCCGTTGGGCATCTTTCTTCGCCTTTAGACAATAATTCTGATGGCAAAAGAACCAAACGGGACAGGTTTAAAAAAAGAAAAAAAAAAAAAAAAAAAAAAAAGATTAACATGGCCTCAACCAGCAACACAGGCCCTGGTGGGGTGTAGATGGCCTCAGCCAGAGCCACAGGCACTGGTGTGGTGTAGATTGCCTCAGCCAAAGCCAAAGGCCTGGTGTGGTGTATTTGGCCTCAGCCAGCAGCACAGGCTCTGGTGGGGTGTAGATGGCCTCAGCTAGAGCCACAGGCCCTGGTGTGGTGTAAGTTGCCTCAGTCAAAAGCACACAGGCCCTGATGTAGTGTAGATGGCCTCAACAAGCAACACAGGCCTGGTGTGGTGTAGATGTCCTCAGACATAGCCACAGGCCCTGGTGGGGTGTAGATGGCCTCAGCCAGAGCCACAGGCCCTGGTGTGGTGTAGTTGGACTCAACCAGCAGCACAGGCTCTGGTGGGGTGCAGATGTCCTCAGCCAGAGCCACAGGCCCTGGTGTGGTGTAGTTGGCCTCAGCCAGCAGCACAGGATCTGGTGTGGTGTAGATGGCCTCAGAAAGAGCCACAGCCCCTGGTTTGGTGGAGGTGGCCTCAGCCAAAAGCACACAGGCCCTGATGTGGTATAAGTTGCCTCAGCCAAAAGCACACAGGCCCTGGTGTGGTGTAGCTGGCCTCAGCCAGAAGCACATGCCCATGTGTGTTGTAGGTGGCCAAAGCTAGTAAAACAGGCCGTGGTGTGTTGTAGATGGCCTCAACTTGCAGCACAGGACTTGGCGAGGTGGAGGTGGCCTCATCCTGTATCTCAGGCCCTGGTGTGCTGTAGATGGCCACAGCCAGAGCCACAGGCCCTGGTGTGGTGTAGGTGGCCTCAGCCAGCAGCACAGGCCCTAGTGTGATTAACATGGCCTCAACCAGCAGCACAGGCCCTGGAGGGGTGTAGATGGCCTCAGCCACCAGCACAGGCTCTGATTTGGTGTAGATGGCCTAAGCCAGAGCCACAGGCCCTGGTGTGGTGTAGATGGCCTCAGCCAGAGCCACAGGCCTTGGTGTGGTGTAGATTGCCTCAGCCAAAGCCAAAGGCCCTGGTGTGGTGTATTTCGCCTCAGCCAGCAGCACAGCCTCTGGTGGGGTGTAGATGGCCTCAGCCAGAGCCACAGGCCCTGGTGTGGTGTAAGTTGCCTCAGTCAAAAGCACACAGGCCCTGATGTAGTGTAGATGGCCTCAACAAGCAACACAGGCCTGGGGTGTTGGAGATGTCCTCAGACATAGCCACAGGCCCTGGTGTGGTGTAGATGGCCTCAGCCAGAGCCACAGGCCCTGGTGTGGTGTAGTTGGACTCAACCAGCAGCACAGGCTCTGGTGGGGAGCAGATGGCCTCAGCCAGAGCCACAGGCCCTGGTGTGGTGTAGTTTGCCTCAGCCAGCAGCACAGGATCTGGTGGGGTGTAGATGGCCTCAGAAAGAACCACAGGCCCTGGTTTGGTGGAGGTGGCCTCAGCCAAAAGCACACAGGCCCTGATGTGGTGTAAGTTGCCTCAGTCAAAAGGACACAGGCCCTGGTGTGGTGTAGATGGCCTCAGCCAGAAGCACATGCCCATGTGTGTTGTAGGTGGCCAAAGCTAGGAAAACAGGCCGTGGTGTGTTGTAGATGGCCTCAACTTGCAGCACAGGACTTGGTGAGGTGGAGGTGGCCTCATCCTGCATCTCAGGCCCTGGTGTGCTGTAGATGGCCACAGCCAGAGCCACAGGCCCTGGTGTGGTGTAGGTGGCCTCAGCCAGCAGCACAGGCCCTGGTGTGATTAGCATGGCCTCAACCAGCAACACAGGCCCTGGTGTTGTGTAGATGGCCTCAGCCAGAGCCACAGGCACTGGTTAGGTGGAGGTGGCCTCAGCCAAAAGCACACAGGCCCTGGTGTGCTGTAGATGGACTCAGCCAGAGCCACAGGCCCTGGGGTGGTGTAGATGGCCTCAGCCAGAAGCGGAAGCTCTGGCGTATTGCAGTCAACCTCAGTAATCAGTAAAGGAACTGGTGTGGTGTAGATGGCCTTAGCCACCAGCACAGGCCCTGGTGTGATTAACATGGCCTCAACCAGCAACACAGGTCCTGGTGTGGTGTAGATGGCCTCAGCAAGAGCCACAGTCACTGGTTTGGTGGAGGTGGCCTCAGCCAGAAGCATAAGACCTGGTGTGTTGCAATCATCCTCAACCAGCAGTAAAGGAACTGGTGTGGGTTAGGTGGCCTCAGCCAGAGCAACAGGCACTGGTTTGGTGGAGGTGGCCTCAGCCAAAAGCAGACAGGCCCTGATGTGGTGTAGATGGCCTCAGCCAGCAGCACATGCCCATGTGTATTGTAGGTGGCCAAAGCTAGGAAAACAGGCCGTGGTGTGTTGTAGATGGCCTCAGCCAGCAGCACAGGCCCTGGTTTGATTAACATGGCCTCAACCAGAAACACAGGCCCTGGTGTGATTAACATGGCCTCAGGAAGCAGCACAGGCCCTGGTGTGATTAACATGGCCTCAACCAGCAACACAGGCCCTGATGTGGAGTAGATGGCCTCAGCCAGAGCCACAGGCACTGGTTTGGTGGACATGGCCTCAGCCAAAAGCACACAGGCCCTGATGTGGTGTAGATGGCCTCAGCCTGCAGCACAGGCCCTGGTGTGATTAACATGGCCTCAACCAGCAACACAGGCCCTGGTGGGGTGGGTTAGGTGGCCTCAGCCAGAGCCACAGGCACTGGTTTGATGTAGGTGGCCTCAGCCAAAAGCACTCAGCCAGCAGCACAGGCCCTGGTGTGGTGTAGATGGCCCCAGCCAGAGCCACAGGGACTGGTTTGGTGGAGGTGGCCTCAGCCAAAAGCCAAAGGCCCTGGTGTGGTGTATTTGGCCTCAGCCAGCAGCACAGGTTCTGGTGGGGTGTAGATGGACTCAGCCAGAGCCACAGGTCCTGGTGTGGTGTAAGTTGCCTCAGTCAAAAGCACACAGGCCCTGATGTAGTGTAGATGGCCTCAACAAGCAACACAGGCCTGGTGTGGTGTAGATGTCCTCAGACATAGCCACAGGCCCTGGTGGGGTGTAGATGGCCTCAGCCAGAACCACAGGCCCTGGTGTGGTGTAGTTGGACTCGACCAGCAGCACAGGCTCTGGTAGGGTGTAGATGGCCTCAGAAAGAACCACAGGCCCTGGTTTGGTGGAGGTGGCCTCAGCCAAAAGCACACAGGCCCTGATGTGGTGTAAGTTGCCTCAGTCAAAAGCACACAGGCCCTGGTGTGGTGTAGATGGCCTCAGCCAGAAGCACATGCCCATATGTGTTGTAGGTGGCCAACGCTAGTAAAACAGGCCGTGGTGTTTTGTAGATGGCCTCAACTTGCAGCACAGGACTTGTGTGGTGGAGGTGGCCTCATCCTGCATCTCAGGCCCTGGTGTGCTGTAGATGGCCTCAGCCAGAGCCACAGGCCCTGGTGTGGTGTAGGTGGCCTCAGCCAGCAGCACAGGCCCTGGTGTGATTCACATGGCCTCAACCAGCAACACAGGGCCTAGTGTGGTGTAGATGGCCTCAGCCACAGCCACAGGCACTGGGGTGGTGTAGATGGCCTCAGCCAGAACCACAGGCCCTGGGGTGGTGTAGATGGCCTCAGCCAGAAGCGGAAGCTCTGGCATGTTGCAGTCAACCTCAGCAATCAGTAAAGGAACTGGTGTGGTGTAGACGGCCTTAGCCACCAGCACAGGCCCTGGTGTGATTAACATGGCCTCAACCAGCAACACAGGCCCTGGTGGGGTGTAAATGGCCTCAGCCAGAGCCACAGGCACTGGTTTGGTGTAGGTGGCCTCAGCCAAAAGCACTCAGCCAGCAGCACAGGCCCTGGTGTGGTGTAGATGACCTCAGCCAGAGCCACAGGCACTGGTGTGGTGTAGATGGCCTCATCCAGAGCCACAGGCCTGGTGTGCTGTAGTTGGCCTCAGCCTGAGCCAAAGGCCCTGGGGTGGTGTAGGTGGCCTCAGCCAGAAGCGAAAGCCCTGGTGTGGTGTAGATTGCATCAGCCAGAGCCCCAGGCCCTGGTGTGGTGTAGATTGCCTCAGCCAAAGCCACAGGCCCTTGTGTGGTGTAGATGGCCTCAGCCAGAGCCACAGGCCCTGGTGTGGTGTAGATGGCCTCAGCCACAGCACAGGCCCTTGTGTGATGTAGATGGCCTCAGACAGAGCCACAGGCCCTGGTGTGGTGTAGATGACCTCAGCCAGCAGCACAGGCACTGGTGGGGTGTAGGTGGCCCCAGCAAGAGCCACAGGCCCAGTAGTGGTGTTGTTGGCCTTAGACAGCATAACAGGCCCTGGTTTGGTGGAGGTGGCGAAAGCAAGGAGCACAGGCCGTGGTGTGGTGTAGATGGCAACAGCCACAGCACAGGCTCTGATTTGGTGTAGATGGCCTAAGCCAGAGTCACAGGCCCTGGTGTGGTGTAAGTTGCCTCAGTCAAAAGCACACAGGCCCTGATGTAGCGTAGATGGCCTCAGCCAGAGCCACAGGCACTGGTTTGGTGGAGGTGGCCTCAGCCAAAAGCACACAGGCCCTGGTGTGCTGTAGATGGCCTCAACTTGCAGCACAGGACTTGTGTGGTGGAGGTGGCCTCATCCTGCATCTCAGGCCCTGGTGTGCTGTAGATGGCCTCAGCCAGAGCCACAGGCCCTGGTGTGGTGTAGGTGGCCTCAGCCAGCAGCACAGGCCCTGGTGTGATTAACATGGCCTCAACCAGCAACACAGGGCCTGGTGTGGTGTAGATGGCCTCAGCCACAGCCACAGGCACTGGGGTGGTGTAGATGGCCTCAGCCAGAGCCACAGGCCCTGGGGTGGTGTAGATGGCCTCAGCCAGAGCCACAGGCCCTGGTATGGTGTAAGTTGCCTCAGTCAAAAGCACACAGGCCCTGATGTAGCGTAGATGGCCTCAACAAGCAACAAAGGCCTGGTGTGGTGTAGATGTCCTCAGACATAGCCACAGGCCCGGGTGGGGTGTAGATGGCCTCAGCCAGAGCCACAGACCCTGGGGTGGTGTAGATGGCCTCAGTCAGAAGCGGAAGCTCTGGCGTGTTGCAGTCAACCTCAGCAATCAGTAAAGGAACTGGTGTGGTGTAGATGGCCTTAGCCAGCAGCACAGGCCTTGGTGTGATTAACATGGCCTCAACCAGCAACACAGGCCCTGGAGGGGTGTAGATGGCCTCAGCCAGAGCCACAGGCCCTGGAGGGGTGTAGATGGCCTCAGCCACCAGCACAGGCTCTGATTTGGTGTAGATGGCCTAAGCCAGTGCCACAGGCCCTGGAGTGGTGTGCTGTTGATGGCCTTCCCCAGAACCACAGGCCCTGGTGTAGTGTAGATGGCCTCAGCCAGAGCCACAGGCCCTGGTGTGGTGTGGTGTTGATGGCCTCAACTAGAGCCTCAGGCCCTGGTGTGATTAACCTGGCCTCAACCAGCGACACAGGCCCTGGTGTAGTGTAGATGGCCTCAGCCAGCAGCACAGGCCCTTGTGTAGTGTAAGTTTCCTCACTCAAAAGCACACAGGCCCTGGTGTGCTGTAGATGGCCTCAACCAGAGCCACAGGCCCTTGTGTGGTGTAGTTGGCCTCAGCCAGCATCACAAGCTGTGGTGTGGTGTGCTGTAGTTGGCCTTAGCCACCAGCACAGGCGCTGGCCGAGATGGCCTCAGCCAGAAGCGGAAGCTCTGGCGTGTTGCAGTCAACATCAGCAATCAGTAAAGGAACTGGTGTGGTGTATATGGCCTTAGCCACCAGCACAGGCCATGATGTAGTGTAGGTGGCCTCAGCCAGAAGCGCAAGCCCTGGTGTGTTGCAGTCAACCTCAGCCAGAGCCACTGGCCCTGTCGTGGTGTTGTTGGCCTTAGCCAGCATAACAGGCCCTGGTTTGGTGGAGGTGGCCAAAGCAAGGAGCTCAGGCCGTGGTGTTGTGTAGATGGCCTCAGCCACCAGCACAGGCTCTGATTTGGTGTAGATGACCTAAGCCAGAGCCACAGGCCCTGGTGTGGTGTAGATGGCCTCAGCCAGAGCCACAGGCCCTAGTGTGGTGTAGATTGCCTCAGGTAAAGCCAAAGGCCCTGGTATGGTGTATTTGGCCTCAGCCAGCAGCACAGGCTCTGGTGGGGTGTAGATGGCCTCAGCCAGAGCCACAGGCCCTGGTGTGGTGTGTGTTGCCTCAGTCAATAGCACACAGGCCCTGATGTAGCGTAGATGGCCTCAACAAGCAACACAGGCCTGGTGTGGTGTAGATGTCCTCAGACATAGCCACAGGAAATGGTGGGGTGTAGATGGCCTCAGCCAGAGCCACAGGCCCTGGTGTGGTGTTGTTGGCCTCAGCCAGCCGCACAGGATCTGGTGTGGTGTAGATGGCCTCAGAAAGAGCCACAGGCCCTGGTTTGGTGGAGATGGCCGGAGCCAAAAGCACACAGGCCCTGATGTGGTGTAAGTTGCCTCAGTCAAAAGCACACAGGCCCTGGTGTGGTGTAGCTGGCCTCAGCCAGAGCCACAGGCCCTGGTGTGGTGTAGGTGGCCTCAGCCAGCAGCACAGGCCGTGGTGTGAATAACATGGCCTCAACCAGCAACATAGTCCCTGGTGTGGTGTAAATGGCCTCAGCCAGAGCCACAGGCCCTGGTGTGGTGTAGGTGGCCTCAGCCAGCAGCACAGGCCGTGGTGTGATTAACATCGCCTCAACCAGCAACACAGTCCCTGGTGTGCTGTAGATGGCCTCAGCCAGGGCCACAGGCCCTGGGATGGTGTAGATGGCCTCAGCCAGATGCGGAAGCTCTGGCGTGTTGCAGTCAACCTCAGCAATCAGTAAAGGAACTGGTGTGGTGTAGATGGCCTTAGCCAGCAGCACAGGCCCTGGTGTGATTAACATGGCCTCAACCAGCAACACAGGCCCTGGAGGGGTGTAGATGGCCTCAGCCAGCAGCACAGGCCCTGGAGGGGTGTAGATGGCCTCAGCCACCCGCACAGGCTCTGATTTGGTGTACATGGCCTTAGCCAGTGACACAGGCCCTGGAGTGTTGTAGATGGCCTCAGCCAGAGCCACAGGCCCTGGTGTGGTGTAGATGGCCTCAGCCAGAGCCACAGGCACTGTTTTGGTGGAGGTGGCCTCAGCCAAAATCACACAGGCCCTGGTGTGCTGTAGATGGCCTTCACCAGAACCACAGGCCCTGGTGTAGTGTAGATGGCCTCAGCCACAGCCACAGGCCCTGGTGTGGTGTGGTGTAGATGGCCTCAGCCAGAAGCGGAAGCTCTGGCGTGTTGCAGTCAACCTCAGCAATCAGTAAAGAAACTGGTGTGGTGTACATGGCCTTAGCCACCAGCACAGGCCCTGGTGTGATTAACATGGCCTCAACCAGCAACACAGGCCCTGGAGGGGTGTAGATGGCCTCAGCCAGCAGAACAGGCCCTGGAGGGGTGTAGATGGCCTCAGCCACCAGCACAGGCTCTGATTTGGTATAGATGGCCTAAGTCAGAGCCACAGGCCCTGGTGTGCTGTAGATGGCCTCAGCCAGAGCCACAGGCCCTGGTGTGGTGTAGTTGGCCTCAACCAGCAGCACAGGCTCTGGTGGGGTGCAGATGGCCTCAGCCAGCAACACAGTCCCTGGTGTGGTGTAGATGGCCTCAGCCAGAGCCACAGTCACTGGTTTGGTGGAGGTGGCCTCAGCCACCCGCACAGGCTCTGATTTGGTGTAGATGGCCTAAGCCAGTGCCACAGGCCCTGTAGTGGTGTAGATGGCCTCAGCCAGAGCCACAGGCCCTGGTGTGCTGTAGATGGCCTTCACCAGAACCACAGGCCCTGGTGTAGTGTAGATGGCCTCAGCCAGAGCCACAGGCCCTGGTGTGGTGTGGTGTAGATGGCCTCAACCAGAGCCACAAGCCCTGGTGTGATTAACCTGGCCTCAACCAGCGACACAGGCCCTGGTGTGGTGTAGATGGCATCAGCCAGCAGCACAGGCCCTGGGGTGGTGTAGATGGCCTCAGCCAGAAGCGGAAGCTCTGGCGTGTTGCATTCAACCTCAGCAATCAGTAAAGGAACTGGTGTGGTGTAGATGGCCTTAGCCACCAGCGCAGGCCCTGGTGTGATTAACAGGGCCTCAACCAGCAACACAGGCCCTGGTGTGGTGTAGATGGCCTCAGCCACCAGCACAGGCTCTGATTTGGTGTAGATGGCCTAAGCCAGAGCCACAGGCCCTGGAGGGGTGTAGAAAGCCTCAGCCAGAGCCACAGGCCTTGGTGTGGTGTAGATTGCCTCAGCCAAAGCCAAAGGCCCTGGTGTGGTGTAAGTTGCCTCAGTCAAAAGCACACAGGCCCTGATGTAGTGTAGATGGCCTCAACAAGCAACACAGGCCTGGTGTGGTGTAGATGTCCTCAGACATAGACACAGGCCCTGGTGGGGTGTAGATGGCCTCAGCCAGAGCCACAGGCCCTGGTGTGGTGTAGTTGGACTCAACCAGCAGCACAGGTTCTGGTGGGGAGCAGATGGCCTCAGCCAGAGCCACAGGCCCTGGTGTGGTGTAGTTGGCCACAGCCAGCAGCACAGGATGTGGTGGGGTGTAGATGGCCTCAGAAAGAACCACAGGCCCTGGTTTGGTGGAGGTGGCCTCAGCCAAAAGCACACAGGCCCTGATGTGGTGTAAGTTGCCTCAGTCAAAAGGACACAGGCCCTGGTGTGTTGTAGATGGCCTCAGCCAGAAGCACATGCCCTGGTGTGGTGTAGGTGGCCAAAGCTAGGAAAACAGGCCGTGGTGTGTTGTAGATGACCTCAACTTGCAGCACAGGACTTGTTGAGGTGGAGGTGGCCTCATCCTGCATCTCAGGCCCTGGTGTGCTGTAGATGGCCTCAGCCAAAGCCACAGGCCCTGGTGTGGTGTAGGTGGCCTCAGCCAGCAGCACAGGCCCTGGTGTGATTAACATGGCCTCAACCAGCAACACAGGCCCTGGTGTGGTGTAGATGGCCTCAGCCAGAGCCACAGGCACTGGTTAGGTTGAGGTGGCCTCAGCCAAAAGCACACAGGCCCTGGTGTGCTGTAGATGGACTCAGCCAGAGCCACAGGTCCTGGGGTGGTGTAGATGGCCTCAGCCAGAAGCGGAAGCTCTGGCGTATTGCTGTCAACCTCAGTAATCAGTAAAGGAACTGGTGTGGTGTAGATGGCCTTAGCCACCAGCACAGGCCCTGGTGTGATTAACATGGCCTAAACCAGCAACACAGGCCCTGGTGTGGTGTAGATGGCCTCAGCCAGAGCCACAGGCCCTTGTGTGGTGTAGCTGGCCTCAGCCAGCAGCACAGGCTGTGGTGTGGTGTGCTGTAGTTGGCCTTAGCCACCAGCACATTCTCTGGTTTGGTGTAGGTGGCCTCAGCCAGAAGCATAAGACCTGGTGTGTTGCAATCATCCTCAACCAGCAGTAAAGGAACTGGTGTGGGTTAGGTGGCCTCAGCCAGAGCCACAGGCACAGGTTTGGTGGAGGTGGCCTCAGCCAAAAACACACAGGCCCTGATGGGGTGTACATGGCCTCAGCCAGCAGCACATGCCCATGTGTGTTGTAGGTGGCCAAAGCTAGGAAAACAGGCCGTGGTGTGTTGTAGATGGCCTCAACCAGCAGCACAGGCCCTGGTGTGATTAACATGGCCTCAACCAGCAACACAGGCCCTGGTGTGGTGTAGATGGCCTCAGCCAGAGCCACAGGCACTGGTTTGGTGGACATGGCCTCAGCCAAAAGCACATAGGCCCTGATGTGGTGTAGATGGCCTCAGCCAGCAGCACAGGCCCTGGTGTGATTAACATGGAATCAACCAGCAACACAGGCCCTGATGTGGAGTAGATGGCCTCAGCCAGAGCCACAGGCCCTGGTGTGGTGTGATGTAGATGGCCTCAACCAGAACCACAGGCCCTGGTGTGATTAACCTGGCCTCAACCAGCGACACAGGCCCTGTTGTAGTGTAGATGGCCTCAGCCAGCAGCACAGGCCCTTGTGTGGTGTAAGTTTCCTCAGTCAAAAGCACACAGGCCCTGATGTGGTGTAGTTGGGCAAAGTCATGAGCACAGGCCCTGGTGGGGTGTTGTAGATGGCCTGAGCTAGCAGCACAGGACTTTGTGAGGTGGAGGTGGCCTCATCCTGCAACTCAGGCCCTGGTGTGCTGTAGATGGCCTCAACCAGAGCCACAGGCCCTTGTGTGGTGTAGTTGGCCTCAGCCATCAGCACAGGCTGTGGTGTGGTGTGCTGTACCTGGCCTCAGCCACCAGCGCAGGCTCTGGTTTGGTGTAGGTGGCCTCAGCCAGAAGCATAAGACCTGGTGTGTTGCAATCATCCTCAACCAGCAGTAAATGAACTGGTGTGGGGTAGGTGGCCTCAGCCGGAGCCACAGACACTGGTTTGGTGGAGGTGGTCTCAGCCAAAACCACACAGGCCTTGATGTGGTGTAGATGGCCTCAGCCAGCAGCACATGCCCATGTGTGTTGTAGGTGGCCAAAGCTAGGAAAACAGGCCGTGGTGTGTTGTAGATGGCCTCAGCCAGCAGCACAGGCCCTGGTGTGGTGTAGATGGCCTCAGACAGCAGCACAGGCCCTGGTGTCATTAACATGGCCTCAACCAGCAACACAGGCCCTGATGTGGAGTAGATGGCCTCAGCCAGAGCCACAGGCACTGGTTTTGGTGGACATGGCCTCAGCCAAAAGCACACAGGCCCTGATGTGGTGTAAGTTGCCTCAGCCAAAAGCACACAGGCCCTGGTGTGGTGTAGCTGGCCTCAGCCAGAAGCACATGCCCATGTGTGTTGTAGGTGACCAAAACTAGTAAAACAGGCCGTGGTGTGTTGTAGATGGCCTCAAATTGCAGCACAGGACTTGGTGAGGTGGAGGTGGCCTCATCCTGCATCTCAGGCCCTGGTGTGCTGTAGATGGCCTCAGCCAGAGCCACAGGCCCTGGTGTGGTGTAGGTGGCCTCAGCCAGCAGCACAGGCCCTGGTGTGATTAACATGGCCTCAACCAGCAACACAGGCCCTGGTGTGGTGTAGATGGCCTCAGCCAGAGCCACAGGCACTGGTTTGGTGGAGGTGGCCTCAGCGAAAAGCACACAGGCCCTGGTGTGCTGTAGATGGACTCTGCCAGCAGCACAGGCCCTGGAGGGGTGTAGATGGCCTCAGCCAGCAGCACAGGCCCTGGTGTGATTAACATGGCCTAAACCAGCAACACAGGCCCTGGTGTGGTGTAGATGGGCTCAGCCAGCAGCACAGGCCCTGGAGGGGTGTAGATGGCCTCAGCCACCAGCACAGGCCCTGGAGGGGTGTAGATGGCCTCAGCCACCAGCACAGGCTCTGATTTGGTGTAGATGGCCTAAGCCAGAGCCACAGGCCCTGTTGTAGTGTAGATGGCCTCAGCCAGAGCCACAGGCCTTGGTGTGGTGTAGATTGCCTCAGCCAAAGCCAAAGGCCCTTGTGTGGTGTATTTCGCCTCAGCCAGCAGCACAAGCTCTGGTGGGGTGTAGATGGCCTCAGCCAGAGCCACAGGCCCTGGTGTGGTGTAAGTTGCCTCAGTCAAAAGCACACAGGCCCTGATGTAGTGTAGATGGCCTCAACAATCAACACAGGCCCTGGTGTCGATGACCTCAGCCAGAGCCACAGGCACTGGTGTGCTGTAGTTGGCCTCAGCCTGAGCCACAGGCCCTGGGGTGGTGTAGATTGCCTCAGCCGAAGCCAAAGGCCCTGGTGTGGTGTAGATGGCCTCAGCCAGAGTCACAGGCACTGGTTTGGTGGAGGTGGCCTCAGCCAAAAGCACACAGGCCCTGGTGTGCTGTAGATGGCCTTCACAAGAACCACAGGCCCTGGTGTAGTGTAGATGGCCTCAGCCAGAGCCACAGGCCCTGGTGTGGTGTGGTGTTGATGGCCTCAACTAGAGCCACAGGCCCTGGTGTGATTAACCTGGCCTCAACCAGCGACACAGGCCCTGGTGTAGTGTAGATGGCCTCAGCCGGCAGCACAGGCCCTTGTGTAGTGTAAGTTTCCTCAGTCAAAAGCACACAGGCCCTGATGTGGTGTAGTTGGCCAAAGTCATGAGAACAGGCCCTGGTGGGGTGTTGTAGATGGCCTGAGCTAGCAGCACAGGACTTGGTGAGGTGGAGTTGGCCTCAGCCAGCAGCACAGGCCCTGGTGTGATTAACATGGCCTCAACCAGCAACACAGGCAATTGTGTGGTGTAGTTGGCCTCAGCCAGCATCACAAGCTGTGGTGTGGTGTGCTGTAGTTGGCCTTAGCCACCAGCACAGGCGCTGGCCGAGATGGCCTCAGCCAGAAGCGGAAGCTCTGGCGTGTTGCAGTCTACATCAGCAATCAGTAAAGGAACTGGTGTGGTGTATATGGCCTTAGCCACCAGCACAGGCCCTGATGTAGTGTAGGTGGCCTCAGCCAGAAGCGCAAGCCCTGGTGTGTTGCAGTCAACCTCAGCCAGAGCCACTGGCCCTGTCGTGGTGTTGTTGGCCTTAGCCAGCATAACAGGCCCTGGTTTGGTGGAGGTGGCCAAAGCAAGGAGCTCAGGCCGTGGTGTTGTGTAGATGGCCTCAGCCACCAGCACAGGCTCTGATTTGGTGTAGATGACCTAAGCCAGAGCCACAGGCCCTGGTGTGGTGTAGATGGCCTCAGCCAGAGCCACAGGCCCTAGTGTGGTGTAGATTGCCTCAGCCAGCAGCACAGGCTCTGGTGGGGTGTAGATGGTCTCAGCCAGAGCCACAGGACCTGGTGTGGTGTGTGTTGCCTCAGTCAAAAGCACACAGGCCCTGATGTAGCGTAGATGGCCTCAACAAGCAATACAGGCCTGGTGTGGTGTAGATGTCCTCAGACATAGCCACAGGCCCTGGTGGGGTGTAGATGGCCTCAGCCAGAGCCACAGGCCCTGGTGTGGTGTTGTTGGCCTCAGCCAGCCGCACAGGATCTGGTGTGGTGTAGATGGCCTCAGAAAGAGCCACAGGCCCTGGTTTGGTGGAGATGGCCGGAGCGAAAAGCACACAGGCCCTGATGTGGTGTAAGTTGCCTCAGTCAAAAGCACACAGGCCCTGGTGTGGTGTAGCTGGCCTCAGCCAGAGCCACAGGCCCTGGTGTGGTGTAGGTGGCCTCAGCCAGCAGCACAGGCCGTGGTGTGAATAACATGGCCTCAACCAGCAACACAGTCCCTGGTGTGGTGTAGATGGCCTCAGCCAGAGCCACAGGCCCTGGTGTGGTGTAGGTGGCCTCAGCCAGCAGCACAGGCCGTGGTGTGATTAACATGGCCTCAACCAGCAACACAGTCCATGGTGTGGTGTAGATGGCCTCAGCCAGAGCCACAGGCACTGGTTTGGTGGAGGTGGCATCAGCCAAAAGCACACAGGCCCTGGTGTGCTGTAGATGGCCTCAGCCAGGGCCACAGGCCCTGGGATGTTGTAGATGGCCTCAGCCAGATGCGGAAGCTCTGGCGTGTTGCAGTCAACCTCAGCAATCAGTAAAGGAACTGGTGTGGTGTAGATGGCCTTTGCCAGCAGCACAGGCCCTGGTGTGATTAACATGGCCTCAACCAGCAACACAGGCCCTGGAGGGGTGTAGATGGCCTCAGCCAGCAGCACAGGCCCTGGAGGGGTGTAGATGGCCTCAGCCACCCGCACAGGCTCTGAATTGTTGTAGATGGCCTAAGCCAGTGCCACAGGCCCTGGAGTGGTGTAGATGGCCTCAGCCAGAGCCACAGGCCCTGGTGTGGTGTAGATGGCCTCAGCCAGAGCCACAGGCACTGTTTTGGTGGAGGTGGCCTCAGCCAAAATCACAAAGGCCCTGGTGTGCTGTAGATGGCCTTCACCAGAACCACAGGCCCTGGTGTAGTGTAGATGGCCTCAGCCACAGCCACAGGCCCTGGTGTGGTGTGGTGTAGATGGCCTCAGCCAGAAGCGGAAGCTCTGGCGTGTTGCAGTCAACCTCAGCAATCAGTAAAGAAACTGGTGTGGTGTACATGGCCTTAGCCACCAGCACAGGCCCTGGTGTGATTAACATGGCCTCAACCAGCAACACAGGCCCTGGAGGGGTGTAGATGGCCTCAGCCAGCAGCACAGGCCCTGGAGGGGTGTAGATGGCCTCAGCCACCAGCACAGGCTCTGATTTGGTGTAGATGGCCTAAGTCAGAGCCACAGGCCCTGGTGTGGTGTAGATGGCCTCAGCCAGAGCCACAGGCCCTGGTGTGGTGTAAGTTGCCTCAGTCAAAAGCACACAGGCCCTGATGTAGTGTAGATGGCCTCAACAAGCAACACAGGCCTGGTGTGGTGTAGATGTCCTCAGACATAGCAACAGGCCCTGGTGGGGTGTAGATGGCCTCTGCCAGAGCCACAGGCCCTGGTGTGGTGTAGTTGGCCTCAACCAGCAGCACAGGCTCTGGTGGGGTGCAGATGGCCTCAGCCAGAGCCACAGGCCCTGATGTGGTGTAGTTGGCCTCAACCAACAGCACAGGCTCTGGTGGGGTGCAGATGGCCTCAGCCAGCAACACAGTCCCTGGTGTGGTGTAGATGGCCTCAGCCAGAGCCACAGTCACTGGTTTGGTGGAGGTGGCCTCAGCCAAAAGCACAGGATGGTGTGGTGTGCTGTAGTTGGCCTTAGCCACCAGCGCAGGCTCTGGTGTGATTAACATGGCCTCAACCAGCAACACAGGCCCTGGTGTGGTGTAGATGGCCTCAGCCAGAGCCACAGGCACTGGTTTGGTGGAGGTGGCCTCAGCCAAAAGCACACAGGCCCTGGTGTGCTGTAGATGGACTCTGCCAGCAGCACAGGCCCTGGAGGGGTGTAGATGGCCTCAGCCAGCAGCACAGGCCCTGGTGTGATTAACATGGCCTAAACCAGCAACACAGGCCCTGGTGTGGTGTAGATGGGCTCAGCCAGCAGCACAGGCCCTGGAGGGGTGTAGATGGCCTCAGCCACCAGCACAGGCCCTGGAGGGGTGTAGATGGCCTCAGCCACCAGCACAGGCTCTGATTTGGTGTAGATGGCCTAAGCCAGAGCCACAGGCCCTGTTGTAGTGTAGATGGCCTCAGCCAGAGCCACAGGCCTTGGTGTGGTGTAGATTGCCTCAGCCAAAGCCAAAGGCCCTTGTGTGGTGTATTTCGCCTCAGCCAGCAGCACAAGCTCTGGTGGGGTGTAGATGGCCTCAGCCAGAGCCACAGGCCCTGGTGTGGTGTAAGTTGCCTCAGTCAAAAGCACACAGGCCCTGATGTAGTGTAGATGGCCTCAACAATCAACACAGGCCCTGGTGTCGATGACCTCAGCCAGAGCCACAGGCACTGGTGTGCTGTAGTTGGCCTCAGCCTGAGCCACAGGCCCTGGGGTGGTGTAGATTGCCTCAGCCGAAGCCAAAGGCCCTGGTGTGGTGTAGATGGCCTCAGCCAGAGTCACAGGCACTGGTTTGGTGGAGGTGGCCTCAGCCAAAAGCACACAGGCCCTGGTGTGCTGTAGATGGCCTTCACAAGAACCACAGGCCCTGGTGTAGTGTAGATGGCCTCAGCCAGAGCCACAGGCCCTGGTGTGGTGTGGTGTTGATGGCCTCAACTAGAGCCACAGGCCCTGGTGTGATTAACCTGGCCTCAACCAGCGACACAGGCCCTGGTGTAGTGTAGATGGCCTCAGCCGGCAGCACAGGCCCTTGTGTAGTGTAAGTTTCCTCAGTCAAAAGCACACAGGCCCTGATGTGGTGTAGTTGGCCAAAGTCATGAGAACAGGCCCTGGTGGGGTGTTGTAGATGGCCTGAGCTAGCAGCACAGGACTTGGTGAGGTGGAGTTGGCCTCAGCCAGCAGCACAGGCCCTGGTGTGATTAACATGGCCTCAACCAGCAACACAGGCAATTGTGTGGTGTAGTTGGCCTCAGCCAGCATCACAAGCTGTGGTGTGGTGTGCTGTAGTTGGCCTTAGCCACCAGCACAGGCGCTGGCCGAGATGGCCTCAGCCAGAAGCGGAAGCTCTGGCGTGTTGCAGTCTACATCAGCAATCAGTAAAGGAACTGGTGTGGTGTATATGGCCTTAGCCACCAGCACAGGCCCTGATGTAGTGTAGGTGGCCTCAGCCAGAAGCGCAAGCCCTGGTGTGTTGCAGTCAACCTCAGCCAGAGCCACTGGCCCTGTCGTGGTGTTGTTGGCCTTAGCCAGCATAACAGGCCCTGGTTTGGTGGAGGTGGCCAAAGCAAGGAGCTCAGGCCGTGGTGTTGTGTAGATGGCCTCAGCCACCAGCACAGGCTCTGATTTGGTGTAGATGACCTAAGCCAGAGCCACAGGCCCTGGTGTGGTGTAGATGGCCTCAGCCAGAGCCACAGGCCCTAGTGTGGTGTAGATTGCCTCAGCCAGCAGCACAGGCTCTGGTGGGGTGTAGATGGTCTCAGCCAGAGCCACAGGACCTGGTGTGGTGTGTGTTGCCTCACTCAAAAGCACACAGGCCCTGATGTAGCGTAGATGGCCTCAACAAGCAATACAGGCCTGGTGTGGTGTAGATGTCCTCAGACATAGCCACAGGCCCTGGTGGGGTGTAGATGGCCTCAGCCAGAGCCACAGGCCCTGGTGTGGTGTTGTTGGCCTCAGCCAGCCGCACAGGATCTGGTGTGGTGTAGATGGCCTCAGAAAGAGCCACAGGCCCTGGTTTGGTGGAGATGGCCGGAGCGAAAAGCACACAGGCCCTGATGTGGTGTAAGTTGCCTCAGTCAAAAGCACACAGGCCCTGGTGTGGTGTAGCTGGCCTCAGCCAGAGCCACAGGCCCTGGTGTGGTGTAGGTGGCCTCAGCCAGCAGCACAGGCCGTGGTGTGAATAACATGGCCTCAACCAGCAACACAGTCCCTGGTGTGGTGTAGATGGCCTCAGCCAGAGCCACAGGCCCTGGTGTGGTGTAGGTGGCCTCAGCCAGCAGCACAGGCCGTGGTGTGATTAACATGGCCTCAACCAGCAACACAGTCCATGGTGTGGTGTAGATGGCCTCAGCCAGAGCCACAGGCACTGGTTTGGTGGAGGTGGCATCAGCCAAAAGCACACAGGCCCTGGTGTGCTGTAGATGGCCTCAGCCAGGGCCACAGGCCCTGGGATGTTGTAGATGGCCTCAGCCAGATGCGGAAGCTCTGGCGTGTTGCAGTCAACCTCAGCAATCAGTAAAGGAACTGGTGTGGTGTAGATGGCCTTTGCCAGCAGCACAGGCCCTGGTGTGATTAACATGGCCTCAACCAGCAACACAGGCCCTGGAGGGGTGTAGATGGCCTCAGCCAGCAGCACAGGCCCTGGAGGGGTGTAGATGGCCTCAGCCACCCGCACAGGCTCTGAATTGTTGTAGATGGCCTAAGCCAGTGCCACAGGCCCTGGAGTGGTGTAGATGGCCTCAGCCAGAGCCACAGGCCCTGGTGTGGTGTAGATGGCCTCAGCCAGAGCCACAGGCACTGTTTTGGTGGAGGTGGCCTCAGCCAAAATCACAAAGGCCCTGGTGTGCTGTAGATGGCCTTCTCCAGAACCACAGGCCCTGGTGTAGTGTAGATGGCCTCAGCCACAGCCACAGGCCCTGGTGTGGTGTGGTGTAGATGGCCTCAGCCAGAAGCGGAAGCTCTGGCGTGTTGCAGTCAACCTCAGCAATCAGTAAAGAAACTGGTGTGGTGTACATGGCCTTAGCCACCAGCACAGGCCCTGGTGTGATTAACATGGCCTCAACCAGCAACACAGGCCCTGGAGGGGTGTAGATGGCCTCAGCCAGCAGCACAGGCCCTGGAGGGGTGTAGATGGCCTCAGCCACCAGCACAGGCTCTGATTTGGTGTAGATGGCCTAAGTCAGAGCCACAGGCCCTGGTGTGGTGTAGATGGCCTCAGCCAGAGCCACAGGCCCTGGTGTGGTGTAAGTTGCCTCAGTCAAAAGCACACAGGCCCTGATGTAGTGTAGATGGCCTCAACAAGCAACACAGGCCTGGTGTGGTGTAGATGTCCTCAGACATAGCAACAGGCACTGGTGGGGTGTAGATGGCCTCTGCCAGAGCCACAGGCCCTGGTGTGGTGTAGTTGGCCTCAACCAGCAGCACAGGCTCTGGTGGGGTGCAGATGGCCTCAGCCAGAGCCACAGGCCCTGATGTGGTGTAGTTGGCCTCAACCAGCAGCACAGGCTCTGGTGGGGTGCAGATGGCCTCAGCCAGCAACACAGTCCCTGGTGTGGTGTAGATGGCCTCAGCCAGAGCCACAGTCACTGGTTTGGTGGAGGTGGCCTCAGCCAAAAGCACAGGATGGTGTGGTGTGCTGTAGTTGGCCTTAGCCACCAGCGCAGGCTCTGGTGTGATTAACATGGCCTCAACCAGCAACACAGGCCCTGGAGGGGTGTAGATGGCCTCAGCCAGCAGCACAGGCCCTGGAGGGGTGTAGATGGCCTCAGCCACCCGCACAGGCTCTGATTTGGTGTAGATGGCCTAAGCCAGTGCCACAGGCCCTGTAGTGGTGTAGATGGCCTCAGCCAGAGCCACAGGCCCTGGTGTGGTGTAGATGGCCTCAGCCAGAGCCACAGGCACTGTTTTGGTGGAGGTGGCCTCAGCCAAAATCACACAGGCCCTGGTGTGGTGTAGTTGGCCTCAACCAGCAGCACAGGCCCTGGTGGGGTGCAGATGGCCTTAGCCACCAGCACAGGCTCTGATTTGGTGTAGATGGCCTAAGCCAGAGCCACAGGCCCTGGAGGGGTGTAGAAAGCCTAAGCCAGAGCCACAGGCCTTGGTGTGGTGTAGATTGCCTCAGCGAAAGCCAAAGGACCTGGTGTGGTGTATTTCGCTTCAGCCAGCAGCACAGGCTCTGGTGGGGTGTAGATGGCCTCAGTCAGAGCCACAAGCCCTGGTGTGGTGTAAGTTGCCTCAGTCAAAAGCACACAGGCCCTGATGTAGTGTAGATGGCCTCAACAAGCAACAGAGGCCTGGTGTGGTGTAGATGTCCTCAGACATAGCCACAGGCCCTGGTGGGGTGTAGATGGCCTCAGCCAGAGCCACAGGCCCTGGTGTGGTGTAGTTGGACTCAACCAGCAGCACAGGTTCTGGTGGGGAGCAGATGGACTCAGCCAGAGCCACAGGCCCTGGTGTGGTGTAGTTGGCCTCAGCCAGCAGCACAGGATCTGGTGTGGTGTAGATGGCCTCAGAAAGAACCACAGGCCCTGGTTTGGTGGAGGTGGCCTCAGCCAAAAGCACACAGGCCCTGATGTGGTGTAAGTTGCCTCAGTCAAAAGGACACAGGCCCTGGTGTGGTGTAGGTGGCCTCAGCCAGCAGCACAGGCCCTGGTGTGATTAACATGGCCTCAACCAGCAACACAGGCCCTGGTGTGGTGTAGATGGCCTCAGCCAGAGCCACAGGCACTGGTTTGGTGGAGGTGGCCTCAGCCAACAGCACACAGGCCCTGGTGTGCTGTAGATGGACTCTGCCAGCAGCACAGGCCCTGGAGGGGTGTAGATGGCCTCAGCCAGCAGCACAGGCCGTGGTGTGATTAACATGGCCTCAAAAAGCAACACAAGCCCTGGTGTGGTGTAGATGGGCTCAGCCAGCAGCACAGGCCCTGGAGGGGTGTAGATGGCCTCAGCCAGCCGCACAGGCCCTGGAGGGGTGTAGATGGCCTCAGCCAGCAGCACAGGCTCTGATTTGGTGTAGATGGCCTAAGCCAGAGCCACAGGCCCTGTTGTAGTGTAGATGGCCTCAGCCAGAGCCACAGGCCTTGGTGTGGTGTAGATTGCCTCAGCCAAAGCCAAAGGCCCTTGTGTGGTGTATTTCGCCTCAGCCAGCAGCACAGGCTCTGGTGGGGTGTAGATGGCCTCAGCCAGAGCCACAGGCCCTGGTGTGGTGTAAGTTGCCTCAGTCGAAAGCACACAGGCCCTGATGTAGTGTAGATGGCCTCAACAATCAACACAGGCCCTGGTGTGCTGTAGATGACCTCAGCCAGAGCCACAGGCACTGGTGTGCTGTAGTTGGCCTCAGCCTGAGCCACAGGCCCTGGGGTGGTGTAGATGGCCTCAGTCAGAAGCGGAAGCTCTGGTGTGTTGCAGTCAACCTCAGCAATCAGTAAAGAAACTGGTGTGGTGTAGATGGCCTTAGCCAGCAGCACAGGCCTTGGTGTGATTAACATGGCCTCAACCAGCAACACAGGCCCTGGAGTCGTGTAGATGGCCTCAGCCAGAGCCACAGGCCCTGGTGTGGTGTAGATTGCCTCAGCCGAAGCCAAAGGCCCTGGTGTGGTGTAGATGGCCTCAGCCAGAGTCACAGGCACTGGTTGGTGGAGGTGGCCTCAGCCAAAAGCACACAGGCCCTGGTGTGCTGTAGATGGCCTTCACAAGAACCACAGGCCCTGGTGTAGTGTAGATGGCCTCAGCCAGAGCCACAGGCCCTGGTGTGGTGTGGTGTTGATGGCCTCAACTAGAGCCACAGGCCCTGGTGTGATTAACCTGGCCTCAACCAGCGACACAGGCCCTGGTGTAGTGTAGATGGCCTCAGCCAGCAGCACAGGCCCTTGTGTAGTGTAAGTTTCCTCAGTCAAAAGCACACAGGCCCTGATGTGGTGTAGTTGGCCAAAGTCATGAGAACAGGCCCTGGTGGGGTGTTGTAGATGGCCTGAGCTAGCAGCACAGGACTTGGTGAGGTGGAGTTGGCCTCATCCTGCAACTCAGGCCCTGGTGTGCTGTAGATGGCCTCAACCAGAGCCACAGGCCCTTGTGTGGTGTAGTTGGCCTCAGCCAGCATCACAAGCTGTGGTGTGGTGTGCTGTAGTTGGCCTTAGCCACCAGCACAGGCGCTGGCCGAGATGGCCTCAGCCAGAAGCGGAAGCTCTGGCGTGTTGCAGTCAACATCAGCAATCAGTAAAGGAACTGGTGTGGTGTATATGGCCTTAGCCACCAGCACAGGCCCTGATGTAGTGTAGGTGGCCTCAGCCAGAAGCGCAAGCCCTGGTGTGTTGCAGTCAACCTCAGCCAGAGCCACTGGCCCTGTCGTGGTGTTGTTGGCCTTAGCCAGCATAACAGGCCCTGGTTTGGTGGAGGTGGCCAAAGCAAGGAGCTCAGGCCGTGGTGTTGTGTAGATGGCCTCAGCCCCCAGCACAGGCTCTGATTTGGTGTAGATGACCTAAGTCAGAGCCACAGGCCCTGGTGTGGTGTAGATGGCCTCAGCCAGAGCCACAGGCCCTAGTGTGGTGTAGATTGCCTCAGCCAAAGCCAAAGGCCCTGGTATGGTGTATTTGGCCTCAGCCAGCAGCACAGGCTCTGGTGGGGTGTAGATGGCCTCAGCCAGAGCCACAGGACCTGGTGTGGTGTGTGTTGCCTCAGTCAAAAGCACACAGGCCCTGATGTAGCGTAGATGGCCTCAACAAGCAACACAGGCCTGGTGTGGTGTATTTGTCCTCAGACATAGCCACAGGCCCTGGTGGGGTGTAGATGGCCTCAGCCAGAGCCACAGGCCCTGGTGTGGTGTTGTGGGCTCAGCCAGCCGCACAGGATCTGGTGTGGTGTAGATGGCCTCAGAAAGAGCCACAGGCCCTGGTTTGGTGGAGATGGCCGGAGCCAAAAGCACACAGGCCCTGATGTGGTGTAAGTTGCCTCAGTCAAAAGCACACAGGCCCTGGTGTGGTGTAGCTGGCCTCAGCCAGAGCCACAGGCCCTGGTGTGGTGTAGGTGGCCTCAGCCAGCAGCACAGGCCGTGGTGTGAATAACATGGCCTCAACCAGCAACACAGTAACTGGTGTGGTGTAGATGGCCTCAGCCAGAGCCACAGGCCCTGGTGTGGTGTAGGTGGCCTCAGCCAGCAGCACAGGCCGTGGTGTGATTAACATGGCCTCAACCAGCAACACAGTCCATGGTGTGGTGTAGATGGCCTCAGCCAGAGCCACAGGCACTGGTTTGGTGGAGGTGGCATCAGCCAGATGCGGAAGCTCTGGCGTGTTGCAGTCAACCTCAGCAATCAGTAAAGGAACTGGTGTGGTGTAGATGGCCTTAGCCAGCAGCACAGGCCCTGGTGTGATTAACATGGCCTCAACCAGCAACACAGGCCCTGGAGGGGTGTAGATGGCCTCAGCCAGCAGCACAGGCCCTGGAGGGGTGTAGATGGCCTCAGCCACCCACACAGGCTCTGAATTGGTGTAGATGGCCTAAGCCAGTGCCACAGGCCCTGGAGTGGTGTAGATGGCCTCAGCCAGAGCCACAGGCCCTGGTGTGGTGTAGATGGCCTCAGCCAGAGCCACAGGCACTGTTTTGGTGGAGGTGGCCTCAGCCAAAATCACAAAGGCCCTGGTGTGCTGTAGATGGCCTTCACCAGAACCATAGGCCCTGGTGTAGTGTAGATGGCCTCAGCCACAGCCACAGGCCCTGGTGTGGTGTGGTGTAGATGGCCTCAACCAGAGCCACAGGCCCTGGTGTGGTGTAAGTTGCCTCAGTAAAAAACACACAGGCCCTGATGTAGTGTAGATGGCCTCAACAAGCAACACAGGCCTGGTGTGGTGTAGATGTCCTCAGACATAGCAACAGGCCCTGGTGGGGTGTAGATGGCCTCAGCCAGAGCCACAGGCCCTGGTGTGGTGTAGTTGGCCTCAACCAGCAGCACAGGCTCTGGTGGGGTGCAGATGGCCTCAGCCAGAGCCACAGGCCCTGGTGTGGTGTAGATGGCCTCAGCCAGAGCCACAGGCACTGTTTTGGTGGAGGTGGCCTCAGCCAAAATCACAAAGGCCCTGGTGTGTTGTAGATGGCCTTCACCAGAACCACAGGCCCTGGTGTAGTGTAGATGGCCTCAGCCACAGCCACAGGCCCTGGTGTGGTGTGGTGTAGATGGCCTCAGCCAGAAGCGGAAGCTCTGGCGTGTTGCAGTCAACCTCAGCAATCAGTAAAGGAACTGGTGTGGTGTACATGGCCTTAGCCACCAGCACAGGCCCTGGTGTGATTAACATGGCCTCAACCAGCAACACAGGCCCTGGAGGGGTGTAGATGGCCTCAGCCAGCAGCACAGGCCCTGGAGGGGTGTAGATGGCCTCAGCCACCAGCACAGGCTCTGATTTGGTGTAGATGGCCTAAGTCAGAGCCACAGGCCCTGGTGTGGTGTAGATGGCCTCAGCCAGAGCCACAAGCCCTGGTGTGGTGTAAGTTGCCTCAGTCAAAAGCACACAGGCCCTGATGTAGTGTAGATGGCCTCAACAAGCAACACAGGCCTGGTGTGGTGTAGATGTCCTCAGACATAGCAACAGGCCCTGGTGGGGTGTAGATGGCCTCTGCCAGAGCCACAGGCCCTGGTGTGGTGTAGTTGGCCTCAACCAGCAGCACAGGCTGTGGTGGGGTGCAGATGGCCTCAGCCAGAGCCACAGGCCCTGGTGTGGTGTAGTTGGCCTCAACCAGCAGCACAGGCTCTGGTGGGGTGCAGATGGCCTCAGCCAGCAACACAGTCCCTGGTGTGGTGTAGATGGCCTCAGCCAGAGCCACAGTCACTGGTTTGGTGGAGGTGGCCTCAGCCAAAAGCACAGGATGGTGTGGTGTGCTGTAGTTGGCCTTAGCCACCAGCGCAGGCTCTGGTGTGATTAACATGGCCTCAACCAGCAACACAGGCCCTGGAGGGGTGTAGATGGCCTCAGCCAGCAGCACAGGCCCTGGAGGGGTGTAGATGGCCTCAGCCACCCGCACAGACTCTGATTTGGTGTAGATGGCCTAAGCCAGTGCCACAGGCCCTGTAGTGGTGTAGATGGCCTCAGCCAGAGCCACAGGCCCTGGTGTGGTGTAGATGGCCTCAGCCAGAGCCACAGGCACTGTTTTGGTGGAGGTGGCCTCAGCCAAAATCACACAGGCCCTGGTGTGGTGTAGTTGGCCTCAACCAGCAGCACAGGCTCTGGTGGGGTGCAGATGGCCTTAGCCACCAGCACAGGCTCTGATTTGGTGTAGATGGCCTAAGCCAGAGCCACAGGCCCTGGAGGGGTGTAGAAAGCCTAAGCCAGAGCCACAGGCCTTGGTGTGGTGTAGATTGCCTCAGCGAAAGCCAAAGGACCTGGTGTGGTGTATTTCGCTTCAGCCAGCAGCACAGGCTATGGTGGGGTGTAGATGGCCTCAGCCAGAGCCACAAGCCCTGGTGTGGTGTAAGTTGCCTCAGTCAAAAGCACACAGGCCCTGATGTAGTGTAGATGGCCTCAACAAGCAACAGAGGCCTGGTGTGGTGTAGATGTCCTCAGACATAGCCACAGGCCCTGGTGGGGTGTAGATGGCCTCAGCCAGAGCCACAGGCCCTGGTGTGGTGTAGTTGGACTCAACCAGCAGCACAGGTTCTGGTGGGGAGCAGATGGCCTCAGCCAGAGCCACAGGCCCTGGTGTGGTGTAGTTGGCCTCAGCCAGCAGCACAGGATCTGGTGGGGTGTAGATGGCCTCAGAAAGAACCACAGGCCCTGGTTTGGTGGAGGTGGCCTCAGCCAAAAGCACACAGGCCCTGATGTGGTGTAAGTTGCCTCAGTCAAAAGGACACAGGCCCTGGTGTGGTGTAGGTGGCCTCAGCCAGCAGCACAGGCCCTGGTGTGATTAACATGGCCTCAACCAGCAACACAGGCCCTGGTGTGGTGTAGATGGCCTCAGCCAGAGCCACAGGCACTGGTTTGGTGGAGGTGGCCTCAGCCAAAAGCACACAGGCCCTGGTGTGCTGTAGATGGACTCTGCCAGCAGCACAGGCCCTGGAGGGGTGTAGATGGCCTCAGCCAGCAGCACAGGCCCTGGTGTGATTAACATGGCCTCAAAAAGCAACACAAGCCCTGGTGTGGTGTAGATGGGCTCAGCCAGCAGCACAGGCCCTGGAGGGGTGTAGATGGCCTCAGACAGCCGCACAGGCCCTGGAGGGGTGTAGATGGCCTCAGCCAGCAGCACAGGCTCTGATTTGGTGTAGATGGCCTAAGCCAGAGCCACAGGCCCTGTTGTAGTGTAGATGGCCTCAGCCAGAGCCACAGGCCTTGGTGTGGTGTAGATTGCCTCAGCCAAAGCCAAAGGCCCTTGTGTGGTGTATTTCGCCTCAGCCAGCAGCACAGGCTCTGGTGGGGTGTAGATGGCCTCAGCCAGAGCCACAGGCCCTGGTGTGGTGTAAGTTGCCTCAGTCGAAAGCACACAGGCCGTGATGTAGTGTAGATGGCCTCAACAATCAACACAGGCCCTGGTGTGCTGTAGGTGGCCTCAGCCAGCAGCACAGGCCGTGGTGTGAATAACATGGCCTCAACCAGCAACACAGTCCCTGGTGTGGTGTAGATGGCCTCAGCCAGAGCCACAGGCCCTGGTGTGGTGTAGGTGGCCTCAGCCAGCAGCACAGGCCGTGGTGTGATTAACATGGCCTCAACCAGCAACACAGTCCATGGTGTGGTGTAGATGGCCTCAGCCAGAGCCACAGGCACTGGTTTGGTGGAGGTGGCCTCAGCCAAAAGCACACAGGCCCTGGTGTGCTGTAGATGGCCTCAGCCAGGGCCACAGGCCCTGGGATGTTGTAGATGGCCTCAGCCAGATGCGGAAGCTCTGGCGTGTTGCAGTCAACCTCAGCAATCAGTAAAGGAACTGGTGTGGTGTAGATGGCCTTAGCCAGCAGCACAGGCCCTGGTGTGATTAACATGGCCTCAACCAGCAACACAGGCCCTGGAGGGGTGTAGATGGCCTCAGCCAGCAGCACAGGCCCTGGAGGGGTGTAGATGGCCTCAGCCACCCGCACAGGCTCTGAATTGGTGTAGATGGCCTAAGCCAGTGCCACAGGCCCTGGAGTGGTGTAGATGGCCTCAGCCAGAGCCACAGGCCCTGGTGTGGTGTAGATGGCCTCAGCCAGAGCCACAGGCACTGTTTTGGTGGAGGTGGCCTCAGCCAAAATCACAAAGGCCCTGGTGTGCTGTAGATGGCCTTCACCAGAACCACAGGCCCTGGTGTAGTGTAGATGGCCTCAGCCACAGCCACAGGCCCTGGTGTGGTGTGGTGTAGATGGCCTCAGCCAGAAGCGGAAGCTCTGGCGTGTTGCAGTCAACCTCAGCAATCAGTAAAGAAACTGGTGTGGTGTACATGGCCTTAGCCACCAGCACAGGCCCTGGTGTGATTAACATGGCCTCAACCAGCAACACAGGCCCTGGAGGGGTGTAGATGGCCTCAGCCAGCAGCACAGGCCCTGGAGGGGTGTAGATGGCCTCAGCCACCAGCACAGGCTCTGATTTGGTGTAGATGGCCTAAGTCAGAGCCACAGGCCCTGGTGTGGTGTAGATGGCCTCAGCCAGAGCCACAGGCCCTGGTGTGGTGTAAGTTGCCTCAGTCAAAAGCACACAGGCCCTGATGTAGTGTAGATGGCCTCAACAAGCAACACAGGCCTGGTGTGGTGTAGATGTCCTCAGACATAGCAACAGGCCCTGGTGGGGTGTAGATGGCCTCTGCCAGAGCCACAGGCCCTGGTGTGGTGTAGTTGGCCTCAACCAGCAGCACAGGCTCTGGTGGGGTGCAGATGGCCTCAGCCAGAGCCACAGGCCCTGATGTGGTGTAGTTGGCCTCAACCAGCAGCACAGGCTCTGGTGGGGTGCAGATGGCCTCAGCCAGCAACACAGTCCCTGGTGTGGTGTAGATGGCCTCAGCCAGAGCCACAGTCACTGGTTTGGTGGAGGTGGCCTCATCCAAAAGCACAGGATGGTGTGGTGTGCTGTAGTTGGCCTTAGCCACCAGCGCAGGCTCTGGTGTGATTAACATGGCCTCAACCAGCAACACAGGCCCTGGAGGGGTGTAGATGGCCTCAGCCAGCAGCACAGGCCCTGGAGGGGTGTAGATGGCCTCAGCCACCCGCACAGGCTCTGATTTGGTGTAGATGGCCTAAGCCAGTGCCACAGGCCCTGTAGTGGTGTAGATGGCCTCAGCCAGAGCCACAGGCCCTGGTGTGGTGTAGATGGCCTCAGCCAGAGCCACAGGCACTGTTTTGGTGGAGGTGGCCTCAGCCAAAATCACACAGGCCCTGGTGTGGTGTAGTTGGCCTCAACCAGCAGCACAGGCCCTGGTGGGGTGCAGATGGCCTTAGCCACCAGCACAGGCTCTGATTTGGTGTAGATGGCCTAAGCCAGAGCCACAGGCCCTGGAGGGGTGTAGAAAGCCTAAGCCAGAGCCACAGGCCTTGGTGTGGTGTAGATTGCCTCAGCGAAAGCCAAAGGACCTGGTGTGGTGTATTTCGCTTCAGCCAGCAGCACAGGCTCTGGTGGGGTGTAGATGGCCTCAGTCAGAGCCACAAGCCCTGGTGTGGTGTAAGTTGCCTCAGTCAAAAGCACACAGGCCCTGATGTAGTGTAGATGGCCTCAACAAGCAACAGAGGCCTGGTGTGGTGTAGATGTCCTCAGACATAGCCACAGGCCCTGGTGGGGTGTAGATGGCCTCAGCCAGAGCCACAGGCCCTGGTGTGGTGTAGTTGGACTCAACCAGCAGCACAGGTTCTGGTGGGGAGCAGATGGCCTCAGCCAGAGCCACAGGCCCTGGTGTGGTGTAGTTGGCCTCAGCCAGCAGCACAGGATCTGGTGTGGTGTAGATGGCCTCAGAAAGAACCACAGGCCCTGGTTTGGTGGAGGTGGCCTCAGCCAAAAGCACACAGGCCCTGATGTGGTGTAAGTTGCCTCAGTCAAAAGGACACAGGCCCTGGTGTGGTGTAGGTGGCCTCAGCCAGCAGCACAGGCCCTGGTGTGATTAACATGGCCTCAACCAGCAACACAGGCCCTGGTGTGGTGTAGATGGCCTCAGCCAGAGCCACAGGCACTGGTTTGGTGGAGGTGGCCTCAGCCAACAGCACACAGGCCCTGGTGTGCTGTAGATGGACTCTGCCAGCAGCACAGGCCCTGGAGGGGTGTAGATGGCCTCAGCCAGCAGCACAGGCCGTGGTGTGATTAACATGGCCTCAAAAAGCAACACAAGCCCTGGTGTGGTGTAGATGGGCTCAGCCAGCAGCACAGGCCCTGGAGGGGTGTAGATGGCCTCAGCCAGCCGCACAGGCCCTGGAGGGGTGTAGATGGCCTCAGCCAGCAGCACAGGCTCTGATTTGGTGTAGATGGCCTAAGCCAGAGCCACAGGCCCTGTTGTAGTGTAGATGGCCTCAGCCAGAGCCACAGGCCTTGGTGTGGTGTAGATTGCCTCAGCCAAAGCCAAAGGCCCTTGTGTGGTGTATTTCGCCTCAGCCAGCAGCACAGGCTCTGGTGGCGTGTAGATGGCCTCAGCCAGAGCCACAGGCCCTGGTGTGGTGTAAGTTGCCTCAGTCGAAAGCACACAGGCCCTGATGTAGTGTAGATGGCCTCAACAATCAACACAGGCCCTGGTGTGCTGTAGATGACCTCAGCCAGAGCCACAGGCACTGGTGTGCTGTAGTTGGCCTCAGCCTGAGCCACAGGCCCTGGGGTGGTGTAGATGGCCTCAGTCAGAAGCGGAAGCTCTGGTGTGTTGCAGTCAACCTCAGCAATCAGTAAAGAAACTGGTGTGGTGTAGATGGCCTTAGCCAGCAGCACAGGCCTTGGTGTGATTAACATGGCCTCAACCAGCAACACAGGCCCTGGAGTCGTGTAGATGGCCTCAGCCAGAGCCACAGGCCCTGGTGTGGTGTAGATTGCCTCAGCCGAAGCCAAAGGCCCTGGTGTGGTGTAGATGGCCTCAGCCAGAGTCACAGGCACTGGTTGGTGGAGGTGGCCTCAGCCAAAAGCACACAGGCCCTGGTGTGCTGTAGATGGCCTTCACAAGAACCACAGGCCCTGGTGTAGTGTAGATGGCCTCAGCCAGAGCCACAGGCCCTGGTGTGGTGTGGTGTTGATGGCCTCAACTAGAGCCACAGGCCCTGGTGTGATTAACCTGGCCTCAACCAGCGACAGAGGCCCTGGTGTAGTGTAGATGGCCTCAGCCAGCAGCACAGGCCCTTGTGTAGTGTAAGTTTCCTCAGTCAAAAGCACACAGGCCCTGATGTGGTGTAGTTGGCCAAAGTCATGAGAACAGGCCCTGGTGGGGTGTTGTAGATGGCCTGAGCTAGCAGCACAGGACTTGGTGAGGTGGAGTTGGCCTCATCCTGCAACTCAGGCCCTGGTGTGCTGTAGATGGCCTCAACCAGAGCCACAGGCCCTTGTGTGGTGTAGTTGGCCTCAGCCAGCATCACAAGCTGTGGTGTGGTGTGCTGTAGTTGGCCTTAGCCACCAGCACAGGCGCTGGCCGAGATGGCCTCAGCCAGAAGCGGAAGCTCTGGCGTGTTGCAGTCAACATCAGCAATCAGTAAAGGAACTGGTGTGGTGTATATGGCCTTAGCCACCAGCACAGGCCCTGATGTAGTGTAGGTGGCCTCAGCCAGAAGCGCAAGCCCTGGTGTGTTGCAGTCAACCTCAGCCAGAGCCACTGGCCCTGTCGTGGTGTTGTTGGCCTTAGCCAGCATAACAGGCCCTGGTTTGGTGGAGGTGGCCAAAGCAAGGAGCTCAGGCCGTGGTGTTGTGTAGATGGCCTCAGCCCCCAGCACAGGCTCTGATTTGGTGTAGATGACCTAAGTCAGAGCCACAGGCCCTGGTGTGGTGTAGATGGCCTCAGCCAGAGCCACAGGCCCTAGTGTGGTGTAGATTGCCTCAGCCAAAGCCAAAGGCCCTGGTATGGTGTATTTGGCCTCAGCCAGCAGCACAGGCTCTGGTGGGGTGTAGATGGCCTCAGCCAGAGCCACAGGACCTGGTGTGGTGTGTGTTGCCTCAGTCAAAAGCACACAGGCCCTGATGTAGCGTAGATGGCCTCAACAAGCAACACAGGCCTGGTGTGGTGTATTTGTCCTCAGACATAGCCACAGGCCCTGGTGGGGTGTAGATGGCCTCAGCCAGAGCCACAGGCCCTGGTGTGGTGTTGTGGGCTCAGCCAGCCGCACAGGATCTGGTGTGGTGTAGATGGCCTCAGAAAGAGCCACAGGCCCTGGTTTGGTGGAGATGGCCGGAGCCAAAAGCACACAGGCCCTGATGTGGTGTAAGTTGCCTCAGTCAAAAGCACACAGGCCCTGGTGTGGTGTAGCTGGCCTCAGCCAGAGCCACAGGCCCTGGTGTGGTGTAGGTGGCCTCAGCCAGCAGCACAGGCCGTGGTGTGAATAACATGGCCTCAACCAGCAACACAGTAACTGGTGTGGTGTAGATGGCCTCAGCCAGAGCCACAGGCCCTGGTGTGGTGTAGGTGGCCTCAGCCAGCAGCACAGGCCGTGGTGTGATTAACATGGCCTCAACCAGCAACACAGTCCATGGTGTGGTGTAGATGGCCTCAGCCAGAGCCACAGGCACTGGTTTGGTGGAGGTGGCATCAGCCAGATGCGGAAGCTCTGGCGTGTTGCAGTCAACCTCAGCAATCAGTAAAGGAACTGGTGTGGTGTAGATGGCCTTAGCCAGCAGCACAGGCCCTGGTGTGATTAACATGGCCTCAACCAGCAACACAGGCCCTGGAGGGGTGTAGATGGCCTCAGCCAGCAGCACAGGCCCTGGAGGGGTGTAGATGGCCTCAGCCACCCACACAGGCTCTGAATTGGTGTAGATGGCCTAAGCCAGTGCCACAGGCCCTGGAGTGGTGTAGATGGCCTCAGCCAGAGCCACAGGCCCTGGTGTGGTGTAGATGGCCTCAGCCAGAGCCACAGGCACTGTTTTGGTGGAGGTGGCCTCAGCCAAAATCACAAAGGCCCTGGTGTGCTGTAGATGGCCTTCACCAGAACCATAGGCCCTGGTGTAGTGTAGATGGCCTCAGCCACAGCCACAGGCCCTGGTGTGGTGTGGTGTAGATGGCCTCAACCAGAGCCACAGGCCCTGGTGTGGTGTAAGTTGCCTCAGTAAAAAACACACAGGCCCTGATGTAGTGTAGATGGCCTCAACAAGCAACACAGGCCTGGTGTGGTGTAGATGGCCTCAGCCAGAGCCACAGGCCCTGGTGTGGTGTAGTTGGCCTCAACCAGCAGCACAGGCTCTGGTGGGGTGCAGATGGCCTCAGCCAGAGCCACAGGCCCTGGTGTGGTGTAGATGGCCTCAGCCAGAGCCACAGGCACTGTTTTGGTGGAGGTGGCCTCAGCCAAAATCACAAAGGCCCTGGTGTGCTGTAGATGGCCTTCACCAGAACCACAGGCCCTGGTGTAGTGTAGATGGCCTCAGCCACAGCCACAGGCCCTGGTGTGGTGTGGTGTAGATGGCCTCAGCCAGAAGCGGAAGCTCTGGCGTGTTGCAGTCAACCTCAGCAATCAGTAAAGAAACTGGTGTGGTGTACATGGCCTTAGCCACCAGCACAGGCCCTGGTGTGATTAACATGGCCTCAACCAGCAACACAGGCCCTGGAGGGGTGTAGATGGCCTCAGCCAGCAGCACAGGCCCTGGAGGGGTGTAGATGGCCTCAGCCACCAGCACAGGCTCTGATTTGGTGTAGATGGCCTAAGTCAGAGCCACAGGCCCTGGTGTGGTGTAGATGGCCTCAGCCAGAGCCACAAGCCCTGGTGTGGTGTAAGTTGCCTCAGTCAAAAGCACACAGGCCCTGATGTAGTGTAGATGGCCTCAACAAGCAACACAGGCCTGGTGTGGTGTAGATGTCCTCAGACATAGCAACAGGCCCTGGTGGGGTGTAGATGGCCTCTGCCAGAGCCACAGGCCCTGGTGTGGTGTAGTTGGCCTCAACCAGCAGCACAGGCTGTGGTGGGGTGCAGATGGCCTCAGCCAGAGCCACAGGCCCTGGTGTGGTGTAGTTGGCCTCAACCAGCAGCACAGGCTCTGGTGGGGTGCAGATGGCCTCAGCCAGCAACACAGTCCCTGGTGTGGTGTAGATGGCCTCAGCCAGAGCCACAGTCACTGGTTTGGTGGAGGTGGCCTCAGCCAAAAGCACAGGATGGTGTGGTGTGCTGTAGTTGGCCTTAGCCACCAGCGCAGGCTCTGGTGTGATTAACATGGCCTCAACCAGCAACACAGGCCCTGGAGGGGTGTAGATGGCCTCAGCCAGCAGCACAGGCCCTGGAGGGGTGTAGATGGCCTCAGCCACCCGCACAGACTCTGATTTGGTGTAGATGGCCTAAGCCAGTGCCACAGGCCCTGTAGTGGTGTAGATGGCCTCAGCCAGAGCCACAGGCCCTGGTGTGGTGTAGATGGCCTCAGCCAGAGCCACAGGCACTGTTTTGGTGGAGGTGGCCTCAGCCAAAATCACACAGGCCCTGGTGTGGTGTAGTTGGCCTCAACCAGCAGCACAGGCTCTGGTGGGGTGCAGATGGCCTTAGCCACCAGCACAGGCTCTGATTTGGTGTAGATGGCCTAAGCCAGAGCCACAGGCCCTGGAGGGGTGTAGAAAGCCTAAGCCAGAGCCACAGGCCTTGGTGTGGTGTAGATTGCCTCAGCGAAAGCCAAAGGACCTGGTGTGGTGTATTTCGCTTCAGCCAGCAGCACAGGCTATGGTGGGGTGTAGATGGCCTCAGCCAGAGCCACAAGCCCTGGTGTGGTGTAAGTTGCCTCAGTCAAAAGCACACAGGCCCTGATGTAGTGTAGATGGCCTCAACAAGCAACAGAGGCCTGGTGTGGTGTAGATGTCCTCAGACATAGCCACAGGCCCTGGTGGGGTGTAGATGGCCTCAGCCAGAGCCACAGGCCCTGGTGTGGTGTAGTTGGACTCAACCAGCAGCACAGGTTCTGGTGGGGAGCAGATGGCCTCAGCCAGAGCCACAGGCCCTGGTGTGGTGTAGTTGGCCTCAGCCAGCAGCACAGGATCTGGTGGGGTGTAGATGGCCTCAGAAAGAACCACAGGCCCTGGTTTGGTGGAGGTGGCCTCAGCCAAAAGCACACAGGCCCTGATGTGGTGTAAGTTGCCTCAGTCAAAAGGACACAGGCCCTGGTGTGGTGTAGGTGGCCTCAGCCAGCAGCACAGGCCCTGGTGTGATTAACATGGCCTCAACCAGCAACACAGGCCCTGGTGTGGTGTAGATGGCCTCAGCCAGAGCCACAGGCACTGGTTTGGTGGAGGTGGCCTCAGCCAAAAGCACACAGGCCCTGGTGTGCTGTAGATGGACTCTGCCAGCAGCACAGGCCCTGGAGGGGTGTAGATGGCCTCAGCCAGCAGCACAGGCCCTGGTGTGATTAACATGGCCTCAAAAAGCAACACAAGCCCTGGTGTGGTGTAGATGGGCTCAGCCAGCAGCACAGGCCCTGGAGGGGTGTAGATGGCCTCAGCCAGCCGCACAGGCCCTGGAGGGGTGTAGATGGCCTCAGCCAGCAGCACAGGCTCTGATTTGGTGTAGATGGCCTAAGCCAGAGCCACAGGCCCTGTTGTAGTGTAGATGGCCTCAGCCAGAGCCACAGGCCTTGGTGTGGTGTAGATTGCCTCAGCCAAAGCCAAAGGCCCTTGTGTGGTGTATTTCGCCTCAGCCAGCAGCACAGGCTCTGGTGGGGTGTAGATGGCCTCAGCCAGAGCCACAGGCCCTGGTGTGGTGTAAGTTGCCTCAGTCGAAAGCACACAGGCCGTGATGTAGTGTAGATGGCCTCAACAATCAACACAGGCCCTGGTGTGCTGTAGATGACCTCAGCCAGAGCCACAGGCACTGGTGTGCTGTAGTTGGCCTCAGCCTGAGCCACAGGCCCTGGGGTGGTGTAGATGGCCTCAGTCAGAAGCGGAAGCTCTGGTGTGTTGCAGTCAACCTCAGCAATCAGTAAAGAAACTGGTGTGGTGTAGATGGCCTTAGCCAGCAGCACAGGCCTTGGTGTGATTAACATGGCCTCAACCAGCAACACAGGCCCTGGAGTCGTGTAGATGGCCTCAGCCAGAGCCACAGGCCCTGGTGTGGTGTAGATTGCCTCAGCCGAAGCCAAAGGCCCTGGTGTGGTGTAGATGGCCTCAGCCAGAGTCACAGGCACTGGTTGGTGGAGGTGGCCTCAGCCAAAAGCACACAGGCCCTGGTGTGCTGTAGATGGCCTTCACAAGAACCACAGGCCCTGGTGTAGTGTAGATGGCCTCAGCCAGAGCCACAGGCCCTGGTGTGGTGTGGTGTTGATGGCCTCAACTAGAGCCACAGGCCCTGGTGTGATTAACCTGGCCTCAACCAGCGACACAGGCCCTGGTGTAGTGTAGATGGCCTCAGCCAGCAGCACAGGCCCTTGTGTAGTGTAAGTTTCCTCAGTCAAAAGCACACAGGCCCTGATGTGGTGTAGTTGGCCAAAGTCATGAGAACAGGCCCTGGTGGGGTGTTGTAGATGGCCTGAGCTAGCAGCACAGGACTTGGTGAGGTGGAGTTGGCCTCATCCTGCAACTCAGGCCCTGGTGTGCTGTAGATGGCCTCAACCAGAGCCACAGGCCCTTGTGTGGTGTAGTTGGCCTCAGCCAGCATCACAAGCTGTGGTGTGGTGTGCTGTAGTTGGCCTTAGCCACCAGCACAGGCGCTGGCCGAGATGGCCTCAGCCAGAAGCGGAAGCTCTGGCGTGTTGCAGTCAACATCAGCAATCAGTAAAGGAACTGGTGTGGTGTATATGGCCTTAGCCACCAGCACAGGCCCTGATGTAGTGTAGGTGGCCTCAGCCAGAAGCGCAAGCCCTGGTGTGTTGCAGTCAACCTCAGCCAGAGCCACTGGCCCTGTCGTGGTGTTGTTGGCCTTAGCCAGCATAACAGGCCCTGGTTTGGTGGAGGTGGCCAAAGCAAGGAGCTCAGGCCGTGGTGTTGTGTAGATGGCCTCAGCCACCAGCACAGGCTCTGATTTGGTGTAGATGACCTAAGCCAGAGCCACAGGCCCTGGTGTGGTGTAGATGGCCTCAGCCAGAGCCACAGGCCCTAGTGTGGTGTAGATTGCCTCAGCCAAAGCCAAAGGCCCTGGTATGGTGTATTTGGCCTCAGCCAGCAGCACAGGCTCTGGTGGGGTGTAGATGGCCTCAGCCAGAGCCACAGGACCTGGTGTGGTGTGTGTTGCCTCAGTCAAAAGCACACAGGCCCTGATGTAGCGTAGATGGCCTCAACAAGCAACACAGGCCTGGTGTGGTGTATATGTCCTCAGACATAGCCACAGGCCCTGGTGGGGTGTAGATGGCCTCAGCCAGAGCCACAGGCCCTGGTGTGGTGTTGTGGGCTCAGCCAGCCGCACAAGATCTGGTGTGGTGTAGATGGCCTCAGAAAGAGCCACAGGCCCTGGTTTGGTGGAGATGGCCGGAGCCAAAAGCACACAGGCCCTGATGTGGTGTAAGTTGCCTCAGTCAAAAGCACACAGGCCCTGGTGTGGTGTAGCTGGCCTCAGCCAGAGCCACAGGCCCTGGTGTGGTGTAGGTGGCCTCAGCCAGCAGCACAGGCCGTGGTGTGAATAACATGGCCTCAACCAGCAACACAGTAACTGGTGTGGTGTAGATGGCCTCAGCCAGAGCCACAGGCCCTGGTGTGGTGTAGGTGGCCTCAGCCAGCAGCACAGGCCGTGGTGTGATTAACATGGCCTCAACCAGCAACACAGTCCATGGTGTGGTGTAGATGGCCTCAGCCAGGGCCACAGGCCCTGGGATGTTGTAGATGGCCTCAGCCAGATGCGGAAGCTCTGGCGTGTTGCAGTCAACCTCAGCAATCAGTAAAGGAACTGGTGTGGTGTAGATGGCCTTAGCCAGCAGCACAGGCCCTGGTGTGATTAACATGGCCTCAACCAGCAACACAGGCCCTGGAGGGGTGTAGATGGCCTCAGCCAGCAGCACAGGCCCTGGAGGGGTGTAGATGGCCTCAGCCACCCGCACAGGCTCTGAATTGGTGTAGATGGCCTAAGCCAGTGCCACAGGCCCTGGAGTGGTGTAGATGGCCTCAGCCAGAGCCACAGGCCCTGGTGTGGTGTAGATGGCCTCAGCCAGAGCCACAGGCACTGTTTTGGTGGAGGTGGCCTCAGCCAAAATCACAAAGGCCCTGGTGTGCTGTAGATGGCCTTCACCACAACCATAGGCCCTGGTGTAGTGTAGATGGCCTCAGCCACAGCCACAGGCCCTGGTGTGGTGTGGTGTAGATGGCCTCAACCAGAGCCACAGGCCCTGGTGTGGTGTAAGTTGCCTCAGTAAAAAACACACAGGCCCTGATGTAGTGTAGATGGCCTCAACAAGCAACACAGGCCTGGTGTGGTGTAGATGTCCTCAGACATAGCAACAGGCCCTGGTGGGGTGTAGATGGCCTCAGCCAGAGCCACAGGCCCTGGTGTGGTGTAGATGGCCTCAACCAGAGCCACAAGCCCAGGTGTTTTTAACCTGGCCTCAACCAGCGACACAGGCCCTGGTGTAGTGTAGATGGCCTCAGCCAGCAGCACAGGCCCTGGGGTGGTGTAGATGGCCTCAGCCAGAAGCGGAAGCTCTGGCGTGTTGCAGTCAACCTCAGCAATCAGTAAAGGAACTGGTGTGGTGTAGATGGCCTTAGCCACCAGCACAGGCCCTGGTGTGATTAACAGGGCCTCAACCAGCAACACAGGCCCTGGTGTGGTGTAGCTGGCCTCAGCCAGAGCCACATGCCCATGTGTGTTGTAGGTGGCCAAAACTAGTAAAACAGGCCGTGGTGTGTTGTAGATGGCCTCAAATTGCAGCACAGGACTTGGTGAGGTGGAGGTGGCCTCATCCTGCATCTCAGGCCCTGGTCTGCTGTAGATGGCCTCAGCCAGAGCCACAGGCCCTGGTGTGGTGTAGGTGGCCTCAGCCAGCAGCACAGGCCCTGGTGTGATTAACATGGCCTCAACCAGCAACACAGGCCCTGGTGTGGTGTAGATGGCCTCAGCCACAGCCACAGGCACTGTTTTGGTGGAGGTGGCCTCAGCCAAAAGCACACAGGCCCTGGTGTGCTGTAGATGGCCTCAGCCAGAGCCACAGGCCCTGGGGTGGTGTAGATGGCCTCAGCCAGAAGCGGAAGCTCTGGCGTGTTGCAGTCAACCTCAGCAATCAGTAAAGGAACTGGTGTGGTGTATTTGGCCTTAGCCACCAGCACAGGCCCTGGTGTGATTAACATGGCCTCAACCAGCAACACAGGCCCTGGTGTGGTGTAGATGGCCTCAGCCAGCAGCACAGGCCCTGGAGGGGTGTAGATAGCCTCAGCCAGCAGCACAGGCCCTGGAGGGGTGTAGATGGCCTCAGCCACCAGCACAGGCTCTGATTTGGTGTAGATGGCCTAAGCCAGAGCCACAGGCCCTGTTGTGGTGTAGATGGCCTCAGCCAGAGCCACAGGCCTTGGTGTGGTGTAGATTGCCTCAGCCAAAGCCAAAGGCCCTGGTGTGGTGTATTTCGCCTCAGCCAGCAGCACAGGCTCTGGTGGGGTGTAGATGGCCTCAGCCAGAACCACAGGCCCTGGTGTGGTGTAAGTTGCCTCAGTCAAAAGCACACAGGCCCTGATGTAGTGTAGATGGCCTCAACAAGCAACACAGTCCCTGGTGTGGTGTAGATGGCCTCAGCCAGAGCCACAGGCCCTGGTGTGGTGTAGTTGGCCTCAGCCAGCAGCACAGGATCTGGTGGGGTGTAGATGGCCTCAGAAAGAACCACAGGCCCTGGTTTGGTGGAGGTGGCCTCAGCCAAAAGCACACAGGCCCTGATGTGGTGTAAGTTGCCTCAGTCAAAAGGACACAGGCCCTGGTGTGGTGTAGATGGCCTCAGCCAGAAGCACATGCCCATGTGTGTTGTAGGTGGCCAAAGCTAGGAAAACAGGCCGTGGTGTGTTGTAGATGGCCTCAACTTGCAGCACAGGACTTGGTGAGGTGGAGGTGGCCTCATCCTGCATCTCAGGCCCTGGTGTGCTTTAGATGTCCTCAGCCAGAGCCACAGGCCCTGGTGTGGTGTAGGTGGCCTCAACCAGCAGCACAGGCCCTGGTGTGATTAACATGGCCTCAACCAGCAACACAGGCCCTGGTGTGGTGTAGATTTCCTCAGCCAGAGCCACAGGCACTGGTTAGGGGGAGGTGGCCTCAGCCAAAAGCACACAGGCCCTGGTGTGCTGTAGATGGACTCAGCCACAGCCACAGGCCCTGGGGTGGTGTAGATGGCCTCAGCCAGAAGCGGAAGCTCTGGCGTTTTGCAGTCAACCTCAGTAATCAGTAAAGGAACTGGTGAGGTGTAGATGGCCTTAGCCACCAGCACAGGCCCTTGTGTGGTGTAAGTTTCCTCAGTCAAAAGCACACAGGCCCTGATGTGGTGTAGTTGGCCAAAGTCATGAGCACAGGCCCTGGTGGGGTGTTGGAGATGGCCTGAGCTAGCAGTACAGGACTTGGTGAGGTGGAGGTGGCCACATCCTGCAACTCAGGCCCTGGTGTGCTGTAGATGACCTTAACCAGAGCCACAGGCCCTGGTATGGTGTAGATTGCCTCACCCAGAGCCACAGGCCCTTGTGTGGTGTAGTTGGCCTCAGCCAGCAGCACAGGCTGTGGTGTGGTGTGCTGTAGTTGGCCTTAGCCACCAGCACATTCTCTGGTTTGGTGTAGGTGGCCTCAGCCAGAAGCATAAGACCTGGTGTGTTGCAATCATCCTCAACCAGCAGTAAAGGAACTGGTGTGGGTTAGGTGGCCTCAGCAAGAGCCACAGGCACAGGTTTGGTGGAGGTGGCCTCAGCCAAAAACACACAGGCCCTGATGGGGTGTACATGGCCTCAGCCAGCACAAAATGCCCATGTGTGTTGTAGGTGGCCAAAGCTAGGAAAACAGGCCGTGGTGTGTTGTAGATGGCCTCAACCAGCAGCACAGGCTCTGGTGTGATTAACATGGCCTCAACCAGCAACACAGGCCCTGGTGTGGTGTAGATGGCCTCAGCCAGAGCCACAGGCACTGGTTTGGTGGACATGGCCTCAGCCAAAAGCACATAGGCCCTGATGTGGTGTAGATGGCCTCAGCCAGCAGCACAGGCCCTGGTGTGATTAACATGGAATCAACCAGCAACACAGGCCCTGATGTGGAGTAGATGGCCTCAGCCAGAGCCACAGGCCCTGGTGTGGTGTGGTGTAGATGGCCTCAGCCAGAAGCGGAAGCTCTGGCGTGTTGCAGTCAACCTCAGCAATCAGTAAAGAAACTGGTGTGGTGTACATGGCCTTAGCCACCAGCACAGGCCCTGGTGTGATTAACATGGCCTCAACCAGCAACACAGGCCCTGGAGGGGTGTAGATGGCCTCAGCCAGCAGCACAGGCCCTGGAGGGGTGTAGATGGCCTCAGCCACCAGCACAGGCTCTGATTTGGTGTAGATGGCCTAAGCCAGAGCCACAGGCCCTGGTGTGGTGTAGATGGCCTCAGCCAGAGCCACAGGCCTTGGTGTGGTGTAGATTGCCTCAGCCAAAGCCAAAGGCCCTGGTGTGGTGTATTTCGCCTCAGCCAGCAGCACAGGCTCTGGTGGGGAGCAGATGGCCTCAGCCAGAGCCACAGGCCCTGGTGTGGACTAGCTGGCCTCAGCCAGCAGCACAGGCTGTGGTGTGGTGTGCTGTAGTTGGCCTTAGCCACCAGCACAGTCTCTGGTTTGGTGTAGGTGGCCTCAGCCAGAAGCATAAGACCTGGTGTGTTGCAATAATCCTCATCCAGCAGTAAAGGAACTGGTGTGGGTTAGGTGGCCTCAGCCAGAGCCACAGGCACAGGTTTGGTGGAGGTGGCCTCAGCCAAAAACACACAGGCCCTGATGTGGTGTAGATGGCCTCAGCCAGCAGCACATGCCCATGTGTGTTGTAGGTGGCCAAAGCTAGGAAAACAGGCCGTGGTGTGTTATAGATGGCCTGAGCTTGCAGCACAGGCCCTGGTGTGATTAACATGGCCTCAACCAGCAACACAGGCCCTGGTGTGGTGTAGATGGCCTCAGCCAGCAGCACAGGCCCTGGTGTGATTAACATGGCCACAACCAGCAACACAGGTCCTGGTGTGGTGTAGATGGCCTCAGCCAGAACCAGAGGCACTGGTTAGGTGGAGGTGGCCTCAGGCAAATGCACACAGGCCCTGGTGTGCTGTAGATGACCTCAGCCAGAGCCACAGGCCCTGGGGTGGTGTAGATGGCCTCAGCCAGAAGCGGAAGCTCTGGCGTGTTGCAGTCAACCTCAGCAATCAGTAAAGGAAGTGTGGTGGTGTATATGGCCTTAGCCAGCAGCACAGGCTGTGGTGTGGTGTGCTGTAGTTGGCCTTAGCCACCAGCACAGGCTCTGGTTTGGTGTAGGTGGCCTCAGCCAGAAGCATAAGACCTGGTGTGTTGCAATCATCCTCAACCAGCAGTAAAGGAACTGGTGTGGGTTAGGTGGCCTCAGCCAGAGCCACAGGCACAGGTTTGGTGGAGGTGGCCTCAGCCAAAAGCACACAGGCCCTGATGTGGTGTAGATGGCCTCAGCCAGCACCACATGCCCATGTGTGTTGTAGGTGGCCAAAGCTAGGAAAACAGGCCGTGGTGTGTTGTAGATGGCCTCAGCCACCAGCACAGGCCCTGGTGTGATTAACATGGCCTCAACCAGCAACACAGGCCCTGGAGGGGTGTAGATGGCCTCAGCCAGCAGCACAGGCCCTGGAGGGGTGTAGATGGCCTTAACCAGAACCACAGGCCCTTTTGTAGTGTAGATGGCCTCAGCCAGAGCCACAGGCCCTGGGGTGGTGTGGTGTAGATGGCCTCAACCAGAGCCACAGGCCCTGGTGTGATTAACCTGGCCACAACCAGCGACACAGGCCCTGTTGTAGTGTAGATGGTCTCAGCCAGCAGCACATGCCCTTGTGTGGTGTAAGTTTCCTCAGTCAAAAGCACACAGGCCCTGATGTGGTGTAGTTGGCCAAAGTCATGAGCACAGGCCCTGGTGGGGTGTTGTAGATGGACTCAGCCAGCAACACAGGCCCTGGAGGGGTGTAGATGGCCTCAGCCACCAGAACCACAGGCCCTGGTGAAGTGTAGATGGCCTCAGCCAGAGCCACAGGCCCTGGTGTGGTGTGATGTAGATGGCCTCAACCAGAGCCACAGGCCCTGGTGTGATTAACCTGGCCTCAACCAGCGACACAGGCCCTGTTGTAGTGTAGATGGCCTCAGCCAGCAGCACAGGACTTGGTGAAGTGGAGGTGGCCTCATCCTGCAACTCAGGCCCTGGTGTGCTGTAGATGGCCTCAACCAGAGCCACAGGCCCTTGTGTGGTGTAGTTGGCCTCAGCCAGCAGCACAGGCTGTGGTGTGTTGTGCTGTAGTTGGCCTTAGCCACCAGTACAGGCTCTGGTTTGGTGTAGGTGGCCTCAGCCAGAAGCATAAGACCTGGTGTGTTGCAATCATCCTCAACCAGCAGTAAATGAACTGGCGTGGGTTAGGTGGCCTCAGCCAGAGCCACAGGCACTGGTTTGGTGGAGGTGGCCTCAGCCAAAAGCACACAGACCCTGGTGTGCTGTAGATGGCCTCAGCCAGAGCCACAGGCACTGGTTTGGTGGAGGTGGCATCAGCCAAAAGCACACAGGGCCTGGTGTGCTGTAGATGGCCTCAGCCAGAGCCACAGGCCCTGGGGTGGTGTAGATGGCCTCAGCCAGAAGCGGAAGCTCTGGCGTGTTGAAGTCAACCTCAGCAATGAGTAAAGGAACTGGTGTGGTGTAGATAGCCTTAGCCACCAGCACAGGCCCTGGTGTGATTAACATGGCCTCAACCAGCAATACAGGCCCTGGATGGGTGTAGATGGCCTCAGCCAGCAGCACGGGCCCTGGAGGGGTGTAGATGGCCTCAGCCACCAGCAAAGGCCCTGGTGTGGTGTAGATGGCCTCAGCCAGCGCCACAGGACCTGGTTTGATTAACATGGCCTCAACCAGCAACACAGGCCCTGATGTGGTGTAAGTTGCCTCAGCCAAAAGCACACAGGCCCTGATGTAGTGTAGATGGCCTCAACAAGCAACACAGGCCTGGTGTGGTGTAGATGTCCTCAGACATAGCCACAGGCCCTGGTGGGGTGTAGGTGGCCTCAGCCACCAGCACAGGCCCTGGTGTGGTGTAGTTGGTCTCAACCAGCAGCACAGGCTCTGGTGGGGAGCAGATGGCCTCAGCCAGAGCCACAGGCCCTGGTGTGGTGTAGTTGGCCTCAGCCAGCAGCACAGGATCTGGTGGGGTGTAGATGGCCTCAGAAAGAACCACAGGCCCTGGTTTGGTGGAGGTGGCCTCAGCCAAAAGCACACAGGCCCTGATGTGGTGTAAGTTGCCACAGTCAAAAGGACACAGGCCCTGGTGTGGTGTAGATGGCCTCAGCCAGAAGCACATGCCCATGTGTGTTGTAGGTGGCCAAAGCTAGGAAAACAGGCAGTGGTGTGTTGTAGATGGCCTCAACTTGCAGCACAGGACTTGGTGAGGTGGAGGTGGCCTCATCCTGCATCTCAGGCCCTGGTGTGCTTTAGATGGCCTCAGCCAGAGCCACAGGCCCTGGTGTGGTGTAGGTGGCCTCAGCCAGCAGCACAGGCCCTGGTGTGATTAACATGGTCTCAACCAGCAACACAGGCCCTGGTGTGGTGTAGATGGCCTCAGCCGGAGCCACAGGCACTGGTTAGGTGGAGGTGGCCTCAGCCAAAAGCACACAGGCCCTGGTGTGCTTCAGATGGACTCAGCCAGAGCCACAGGCCCTGGGGTGGTGTAGATGGCCTCAGCCAGAAGCGGAAGCTCTGGCGTTTTGCAGTCAACCTCAGTAATCAGTAAAGGAACTGGTGTGGTGTAGATGGCCTTAGCCACCAGCACAGGCCCTGGTGTGATTAACATGGCCTCAACCAGCAACACAGGCCCTGGTGTGGTGTAGATGGCCTCAGCCAGCAGCACGGGCCCTGGAGGGGTGTAGATGGCCTCAGCCAGCAGCACAGGCCCTGGAGGGGTGTAGATGGCCTTAACCAGAACCACAGGCCCTGGTGTAGTGTAGATGGCCTCAGCCAGAGTCACAGGCCCTGGTGTGGTGTGGTGTAGATGGCCTCAACCAGAGCCACAGGCCCTGGTGTGATTAACCTGGCCTCAACCAGCGACTCAGGCCCTGGTGTAGTGTAGATGGTCTCAGCCAGCAGCACAGGCCCTTGTGTGGTGTAAGTTTCCTCAGTCAAAAGCACACAGGCCCTCATGTGGTGTAGTTGGCCAAAGTCATGAGCACAGGCCCTGGTGGGGTGTTGTAGATGGCCTGAGCTAGCAGCACAGGACTTGGTGAGGTGGAGGTGGCCTCATCCTGCAACTCAGGCCCTGGTGTGCTGTAGATGGCCTCAACCAGAGCCACAGGCCCTTGTGTGGTGTAGTTGGCCTCAGCCAGCAGCACAGGCTGTGGTGTGTTGTGCTGTAGTTGGCCTTAGCCACCAGCACAGGCTCTGGTTTGGTGTAGGTGACCTCAGCCAGAAGCATAAGACCTGGTGTGTTGCAATCAACCTCAAACAGCAGTAAATGAACTGGTGTGGGTTAGGTGGCCTCAGCCAGAGCCACAGGCACTGGTTTGGTGGAGGTGGCCTCAGCCAAAAGCACACAGGCCCTGATGTGGTGTAGATGTCCTCAGCCAGCACCACATGCCCATGTGTGTTGTAGGTGGCCAAAGCTAGGAAAACAGGCCGTGGTGTGTTGTAGATGGCCTCAGCCAGCAGCACAGGCCCTGGTTTTATTAACATGGCCTCAACCTGCAACACAGGCCCTGGTGTGGTGTAGATGGCCTCAGCCAGAGCCACAGGCCCTGGTGTGATTAACATGGCCTCAACCAGCAACACAGGCCCTGATGTGGAGTAGATGGCCTCAGCCAGAGCCACAGGCACTGGTTTGGTGGACATGGCCTCAGCCAAAAGCACACAGGCCCTGATGTAGTCTAGATGGCCTCAACAAGCAACACAGGCCTGGGGTGGTGTAGATGTCCTCAGACAAAGCCACAGGCTCTGGTGGGGAGCAGATGACCTCAGCCAGAGCCACAGGCCGTGGTGTGGTGTATTTGGCCTCAGCCAGCAGCACAGGATTTGGTGGGGTGTAGATGGCCTCAGAAAGAACCACAGGCCCTGGTTTGGTGGAGGTGGCCTCAGCCAGCACCACATGCCCATGTGTGTTGTAGGTGGCCAAAGTTAGGAAAACAGGCCGTGGTGTGTTGTAGATGGCCTCAACTTGCAGAACAGGACTTGGTGAGGTGGAGGTGGCCTCATCCTGCATCTCAGGCCCTGGTGTGCTTTAGATGTCCTCAGCCAGAGCCACAGGCCCTGGTGTGGTGTAGGTGGCCTCAGCCAGAAGCACAGGCCCTGGTGTGATTAACATGGCCTCAACCAGCAACACAGGGCCTGGTGTGGTGTAGATGGCCTCAGCCAGAGCCACAGGCACTGGTTAGGTGGAGGTGGCCTCAGCCAAAAGCACACAGGCGCTGGTGTGCTGTAGATGGACTCAGCCAGAGCCACAGGCCCTGGGGTGGTGTAGATGGCCTCAGCCAGAAGCGGAAGCACTGGCGTTTTGCAGTCAACCTCAGTAATCAGTAAAGGAACTGGTGTGGTGTAGATGGCCTTAGCCACCAGCACAGGCCCTGGTGTGATTAACATGGCCTCAGCCAGAGCCACAGGCCCTGGTGTGGTGTGGTGTAGATGGCCTCAACCAGCGACACAGGCCCTGGTGTAGTGTAGATGGTCTCAGCCAGCAGCACAGGCCCTTGTGTGGTGTAAGTTTCCTCAGTCAAAAGCACACAGGCCCTGATGTGGTGTAGTTCGCCAAAGTCATGAGCACAGACCCTGGTGGGGTGTTGTAGATGGCCTGAGCTAGCAGCACAGGACTTGGTGAGGTGGAGGTGGCCTCATCCTGCAACTCAGGCCCTGGTGTGCTATAGATGGCCTCAACCAGAGCCACAGGCCCTGGTATGGTGTAGATTGCCTCACCCAGAGCCACAGGCCCTTGTGTGGTGTAGTTGGCCTCAGCCAGCAGCACAGGCTGTGGTGTGGTGTGCTGTAGTTGGCCTTAGCCACCAGCACAGTCTCTGGTTTGGTGTAGGTGGCCTCAGCCAGAAGCATAAGACCTGGTGTGTTGCAATCATCCTCAACCAGCAGTAAAGGAATTGGTGTGGGTTAGGTGGCCTCAGCCAGAGCCACAGGCACAGGTTTGGTGGAGGTGGCCTCAACCAAAAACACACAGGCCCTGATGTGGTGTAGATGTCCTCAGCCAGCAGCACATGCCCATGTGTGTTGTAGGTGGCCAAAGCTAGGAAAACAGGACGTGGTGTGTTGTAGATGGCCTGAGCTAGCAGCACAGGCCCTGGTGTGATTAACATGGCCTCAACCAGCAACACAGGCCCTGGTGTGGTGTAGATGGCCTCAGCCAGCAGCACAGGCCCTGGTGTGATTAACATGGCCTCAACCAGCAACACAGGCCCTGATGTGGTGTAGATGGCCTCAGCCAGAGCCACAGGCACTGGTTTGGTGGACATGGACTCAGCCAAAAGCACATGGGCCCTGATGTGGTGTAGATGGCCTCAGCCAGCAGCACAGGCCCTGGTGTGATTAACATGGCCTCAACCAGCAACACAGGTCCTGGTGTGGTGTAGATGGCCTCAGCCAGAACCAGAGGCACTGGTTAGGTGGAGGTGGCCTCAGCGAAAAGCACACAGGCCCTGGTGTGCTGTAGATGACCTCAGCCAGAGCCACAGGCCCTGGGGTGGTGTAGATGGCCTCAGCCAGAAGCGGAAGCTCTGGCGTGTTGCAGTCAACCTCAGCAATCAGTAAAGGAAGTGTGGTGGTGTATATGGCCTTAGCCACCAGCAAAGGCACTGGTGTGATTAACATGGCCTCAACCAGCAACACAGGCCCTGATGTGGTGTAGATGGCCTCAGGGAGCAGCACGGGCCCTGGAGGGGTGTAGATGGCCTCAGCCAGCAGCACAGGCCCTGGAGGGGTGTAGATGGCCTCAACCACCAGAACCACAGGCCCTGGTGAAGTGGGGATTGCCTCTGCCAGAGCCACAGGCCCTGGTGTGGTGTGATGTAGATGGCCTCCACCAGAGCCACAGGCCCTGGTGTGATTAACCTGGCCTCAACCAGCGACACAGGCCCTGTTGTAGTGTAGATGGCCTCAGCCAGCAGCACAGGCCCTTGTGTTCTGTAAGTTTCCTCAGTCAAAAGCACACAGGCCCTGATGTGGTGTAGTTGGCCAAAGTCATGAGCACAGGCCCTGGTGGGGTGTTGTAGATGGCCTGAGCTAGCAGCACAGGACTTGGTGAGGTGGAGGTGGCCTCATCCTGCAACTCAGGCCCTGGTGTGCTGTAGATGGCCTCAACCAGTGCCACAGGCCCTTGTGTGGTGTAGTTGGCCTCAGCCAGCAGCACAGGCTGTGGTGTGTTGTGCTGTAGTTGGCCTTAGCCACCAGCACAGGCTCTGGTTTGGTGTAGGTGGCCTCAGCCAGAAGCATAAGACCTGGTGTGTTGCAATCAACCTCAAACAGCAGTAAATGAACTGGTGTGGGTTAGGTGGCCTCAGCAAGAGCCACAGGCACTGGTTTGGTGGAGGTGGCCACAGCCAAAAGCACACAGGCCCTGATGTGGTGTAGATGGCCTCAGCCAGCACCACATGCCCATGTGTGTTGTAGGTGGCCAAAGCTAGGAAAACAGGCCGTGGTGTGTTGTAGATGGCCTCAGCCAGCAGCACAGGCCCTGGTTTGATTAACATGGCCTCAACCTGCAACACAGGCCCTGGTGTGGTGTAGATGGCCTCAGCCAGAGCCACAGGCCCTGGTGTGATTAACATGGCCTCAACCAGCAACACAGGCCCTGATGTGGAGTAGATGGCCTCAGCCAGAGCCACAGGCACTGGTTTGGTGGACATGGCCTCAGCCAAAAGCACACAGGCCTTGATGTAGTCTAGATGGCCTCAACAAGCAACACAGGCCTGGTGTGGTGTAGATGTCCTCAGACAAAGCCACAGGCTCTGGTGGGGAGCAGATGGCCTCAGCCAGAGCCACAGGCCGTGGTGTGGTGTATTTGGCCTCAGCCAGCAGCACAGGATTTGGTGGGGTGTAGATGGCCTCAGAAAGAACCACAGGCCCTGGTTTGGTGGAGGTGGCCTCAGCCAGCACCACATGCCCATGTGTGTTGTAGGTGGCCAAAGTTAGGAAAACAGGCCGTGGTGTGTTGTAGATGGCCTCAACTTGCAGCACAGGACGTGGTGAGGTGGAGGTGGCCTCATCCTGCATCTCAGGCCCTGGTGTGCTTTAGATGGCCTCAGCCAGAGCCACAGGCCCTGGGGTGGTGTAGATGGCCTCAGCCAGAAGCGGAAGCTCTGGCGTGTTGAAGTCAACCTCAGCAATGAGTAAAGGAACTGGTGTGGTGTAGATAGCCTTAGCCACCAGCACAGGCCCTGGTGTGATTAACATGGCCTCAACCAGCAACACAGGCCCTGGATGGGTGTAGATGGCCTCAGCCAGCAGCACGGGCCCTGGAGGGGTGTAGATGGCCTCAGCCACCAGCAAAGGCCCTGGTGTGGTGTAGATGGCCTCAGCCAGCGCCACAGGACCTGGTTTGATTAACATGGCCTCAACCAGCAACACAGGCCCTGATGTGGTGTAAGTTGCCTCAGCCAAAAGCACACAGGCCCTGATGTAGTGTAGATGGCCTCAACAAGCAACACAGGCCTGGTGTGGTGTAGATGTCCTCAGACATAGCCACAGGCCCTGGTGGGGTGTAGGTGGCCTCAGCCACCAGCACAGGCCCTGGTGTGGTGTAGTTGGTCTCAACCAGCAGCACAGGCTCTGGTGGGGAGCAGATGGCCTCAGCCAGAGCCACAGGCCCTGGTGTGGTGTAGTTGGCCTCAGCCAGCAGCACAGGATCTGGTGGGGTGTAGATGGCCTCAGAAAGAACCACAGGCCCTGGTTTGGTGGAGGTGGCCTCAGCCAAAAGCACACAGGCCCTGATGTGGTGTAAGTTGCCACAGTCAAAAGGACACAGGCCCTGGTGTGGTGTAGATGGCCTCAGCCAGAAGCACATGCCCATGTGTGTTGTAGGTGGCCAAAGCTAGGAAAACAGGCAGTGGTGTGTTATAGATGGCCTCAACTTGCAGCACAGGACTTGGTGAGGTGGAGGTGGCCTCATCCTGCATCTCAGGCCCTGGTGTGCTTTAGATGGCCTCAGCCAGAGCCACAGGCCCTGGTGTGGTGTAGGTGGCCTCAGCCAGCAGCACAGGCCCTGGTGTGATTAACATGGTCTCAACCAGCAACACAGGCCCTGGTGTGGTGTAGATGGCCTCAGCCGGAGCAACAGGCACTGGTTAGGTGGAGGTGGCCTCAGCCAAAAGCACACAGGCCCTGGTGTGCTGTAGATGGACTCAGCCAGAGCCACAGGCCCTGGGGTGGTGTAGATGGCCTCAGCCAGAAGCGGAAGCTCTGGCGTTTTGCAGTCAACCTCAGCAATCAGTAAAGGAACTGGTGTGGTGTAGATGGCCTTAGCCACCAGCACAGGCCCTGGTGTGATTAACATGGCCTCAGCCAGAGCCACAGGCCCTGGTGTGGTGTGGTGTAGATGGCCTCAACCAGAGCCACAGGCCCTGGTGTGATTAACCTGGCCTCAACCAGCGACACAGGCCCTGGTGTAGTGTAGATGGTCTCAGCCAGCAGCACAGGCCCTTGTGTGGTGTAAGTTTCCTCAGTCAAAAGCACACAGGCCCTGATGTGGTGTAGTTCGCCAAAGTCATGAGCACAGACCCTGGTGGGGTGTTGTAGATGGCCTGAGCTAGCAGCACAGGACTTGGTGAGGTGGAGGTGGCCTCATCCTGCAACTCAGGCCCTGGTGTGCTATAGATGGCCTCAACCAGAGCCACAGGCCCTGGTATGGTGTAGATTGCCTCACCCAGAGCCACAGGCCCTTGTGTGGTGTAGTTGGCCTCAGCCAGCAGCACAGGCTGTGGTGTGGTGTGCTGTAGTTGGCCTTAGCCACCAGCACAGTCTCTGGTTTGGTGTAGGTGGCCTCAGCCAGAAGCATAAGACCTGGTGTGTTGCAATCATCCTCAACCAGCAGTAAAGGAATTGGTGTGGGTTAGGTGGCCTCAGCCAGAGCCACAGGCACAGGTTTGGTGGAGGTGGCCTCAACCAAAAACACACAGGCCCTGATGTGGTGTAGATGTCCTCAGCCAGCAGCACATGCCCATGTGTGTTGTAGGTGGCCAAAGCTAGGAAAACAGGACGTGGTGTGTTGTAGATGGCCTGAGCTAGCAGCACAGGCCCTGGTGTGATTAACATGGCCTCAACCAGCAACACAGGCCCTGGTGTGGTGTAGATGGCCTCAGCCAGCAGCACAGGCCCTGGTGTGATTAACATGGCCTCAACCAGCAACACAGGCCCTGATGTGGTGTAGATGGGCTCAGCCAGAGCCACAGGCACTGGTTTGGTGGACATGGACTCAGCCAAAAGCACATGGGCCCTGATGTGGTGTAGATGGCCTCAGCCAGCAGCACAGGCCCTGGTGTGATTAACATGGCCTCAACCAGCAACACAGGTCCTGGTGTGGTGTAGATGGCCTCAGCCAGAACCAGAGGCACTGGTTAGGTGGAGGTGGCCTCAGCGAAAAGCACACAGGCCCTGGTGTGCTGTAGATGACCTCAGCCAGAGCCACAGGCCCTGGGGTGGTGTAGATGGCCTCAGCCAGAAGCGGAAGCTCTGGCGTGTTGCAGTCAACCTCAGCAATCATTAAAGGAAGTGTGGTGGTGTATATGGCCTTAGCCACCAGCAAAGGCACTGGTGTGATTAACATGGCCTCAACCAGCAACACAGGCCCTGATGTGGTGTAGATGGCCTCAGCCAGCAGCACGGGCCCTGGAGGGGTGTAGATGGCCTCAGCCAGCAGCACAGGCCCTGGAGGGGTGTAGATGGCCTCAACCACCAGAACCACAGGCCCTGGTGAAGTGTAGATTGCCTCTGCCAGAGCCACAGGCCCTGGTGTGGTGTGATGTAGATGGCCTCCACCACAGCCACAGGCCCTGGTGTGATTAACCTGGCCTCAACCAGCGACACAGGCCCTGTTGTAGTGTAGATGGCCTCAGCCAGCAGCACAGGCCCCTGTGTGGTGTAAGTTTCCTCAGTCAAAAGCACACAGGCCCTGATGTGGTGTAGTTGACAAAAGTCATGAGCACAGGCCCTGGTGGGGTGTTGTAGATGGCCTGAGCTAGCAGCACAGGACTTGTTGAGGTGGAGGTGGCCTCATCCTGCAACTCAGGCCCTGGTGTGCTGTAGATGGCCTCAACCAGAGCCACAGGCCCTTGTGTGGTGTAGTTGGCCTCAGCCAGCAGCACAGGCTGTGGTGTGTTGTGCTGTAGTTGGCCTTAGCCACCAGCACAGGCTCTGGTTTGGTGTAGGTGGCCTCAGCCAGAAGCATAAGACCTGGTGTGTTGCAATCAACCTCAAACAGCAGTAAATGAACTGGTGTGGGTTAGGTGGCCTCAGCAAGAGCCACAGGCACTGGTTTGGTGGAGGTGGCCACAGCCAAAAGCACACAGGCCCTGATGTGGTGTAGATGGCCTCAGCCAGCACCACATGCCCATGTGTGTTGTAGGTGGCCAAAGCTAGGAAAACAGGCCGTGGTGTGTTGTAGATGGCCTCAGCCAGCAGCACAGGCCCTGGTTTGATTAACATGGCCTCAACCTGCAACACAGGCCCTGGTGTGGTGTAGATGGCCTCAGCCAGAGCCACAGGCCCTGGTGTGATTAACATGGCCTCAACCAGCAACACAGGCCCTGATGTGGAGTAGATGGCCTCAGCCAGAGCCACAGGCACCGGTTTGGTGGACATGGCCTCAGCCAAAAGCACACAGGCCCTGATGTAGTCTAGATGGCCTCAACAAGCAACACAGGCCTGGTGTGGTGTAGATGTCCTCAGACAAAGCCACAGGCTCTGGTGGGGAGCAGATGGCCTCAGCCAGAGCCACAGGCCGTGGTGTGGTGTATTTGGCCTCAGCCAGCAGCACAGGATTTGATGTGGTGTAGATGGCCTCAGAAAGAACCACAGGCCCTGGTTTGGTGGAGGTGGCCTCAGCCAGCACCACATGCCCATGTGTGTTGTAGGTGGCCAAAGTTAGGAAAACAGGCCGTGGTGTGTTGTAGATGGCCTCCACTTGCAGCACAGGACTTGGTGAGGTGGAGGTGGCCTCATCCTGCATCTCAGGCCCTGGTGTGCTTTAGATGGCCTCAGCCAGAGCCACAGGCCCTGGTGTGGTGTAGGTGGCCTCAGCCAGCAGCACAGGCCCTGGTGTGATTAACATGGCCTCAACCAGCAACACAGGCCCTGGTGTGGTGTAGATGGCCTCAGCCAGAGCCACAGGCACTGGTTAGGTGGAGGTGGCCTCAGCCAAAAGCACACAGGCCCTGGTGTGCTGTAGATGGACTCAGCCAGAGCCACAGGCCCTGGGGTGGTGTAGATGGCCTCAGCCAGAAGCGGAAGCACTGGCGTTTTGCAGTCAACCTCAGTAATCAGTAAAGGAACTGGTGTGGTGTAGATGGCCTTAGCCACCAGCACAGGCCCTGGTGTGATTAACATGGCCTCAGCCAGAGCCACAGGCCCTGGTGTGGTGTGGTGTAGATGGCCTCAACCAGAGCCACAGGCCCTGGTGTGATTAACCTGGCCTCAACCAGCGACACAGGCCCTGGTGTAGTGTAGATGGTCTCAGCCAGCAGCACAGGCCCTTGTGTGGTGTAAGTTTCCTCAGTCAAAAGCACACAGGCCCTGATGTGGTGTAGTTCGCCAAAGTCATGAGTACAGGCCCTGGTGGGGTGTTGTAGATGGCCTGAGCTAGCAGCACAGGACTTGGTGAGGTGGAGGTGGCCTCATCCTGCAACTCAGGCCCTGGTGTGCTATAGATGGCCTCAACCAGAGCCACAGGCCCTGGTATGGTGTAGATTGCCTCACCCAGAGCCACAGGCCCTTGTGTGGTGTAGTTGTCCTCAGCCAGCAGCACAGGCTGTGGTGTGGTGTGCTGTAGTTGGCCTTAGCCACCAGCACAGGGTCTGGTTTGGTGTAGGTGGCCTCAGCCAGAAGCATAAGACCTGGTGTGTTGCAATCATCCTCAACCAGCAGTAAAGGAATTTGTGTGGGTTAGGTGGCCTCAGCCAGAGCCACAGGCACAGGTTTGGTGGAGGTGGCCTCAACCAAAAACACACAGGCCCTGATGTGGTGTAGATGTCCTCAGCCAGCAGCACATGCCCATGTGTGTTGTAGGTGGCCAAAGCTAGGAAAACAGGACGTGGTGTGTTGTAGATGGCCTGAGCTAGCAGCACAGGCCCTGGTGTGATTAACATGGCCTCAACCAGCAACACAGGCCCTGGTGTGGTGTAGATGGCCTCAGCCAGCAGCACAGGCCCTGGTGTGATTAACATGGCCTCAACCAGCAACACAGGCCCTGATGTGGTGTAGATGGCCTCAGCGAGAGCCACAGGCACTGGTTTGGTGGACATGTCCTCAGCCAAAAGCACATAGGCCCTGATGTGGTGTAGATGGCCTCAGCCAGCAGCACAGGCCCTTTTGTGATTAACATGGCCTCAACCAGCAACACAGGTCCTGGTGTGGTGTAGATGGCCTCAGCCAGAACCAGAGGCACTGGTTAGGTGGAGGTGGCCTCAGCGAAAAGCACACAGGCCCTGGTATGCTGTAGATGGCCTCAGCCAGAGCCACAGGCCCTGGGGTGGTGTAGATGGCCTCAGCCAGAAGCGGAAGCTCTGGCGTGTTGCAGTCAACCTCAGCAATCAGTAAAGGAAGTGTTGTGGTGTAGATGGCCTTAGCCACCAGCACAGGCCCTGGTGTGAATAACATGGCCTCAGCCAGAGCCACAGGCCCTGGTGTGGTGTAGATGGCCTCAGCCAGCAGCACGGGCCCTGGAGGGGTGTAGATGGCCTCAGCCAGCAGCACAGGCTATGGTGGGGTGCAGATGGCCTCAGCCAGAGCCACAGGCCCTGGTGTGGTGTAGTTGGCCTCAGCCAGCTGCACAGGATCTGGTGGGGTGTAGATGGCCTCAACCAGAGCCACAGGCCCTGGTTTGGTGGACGTGGCCTCAGCCAAAAGCACACAGGCCCTGATGTGGTGTAGATGGCCTCAGCCAGCAGCACATGCCCATGTGTGTTGTAGGTGGCCAAAGCTAGGAAAACAGGCCGTGGTGTGTTGTAGATGGCCTCAGCCAGCAGCACAGACCCTGGTTTGATTAACATGGCCTCAACCAGCAACACAGGCCCTGGTGTGGTGTAGATGGCCTCAGCCAGCAGCACAGGCCCTGGTGTGATTAACATGGCCTCAACCAGCAACACAGGCCCTGATGTGGAGTAGATGGCCTCAGCCAGAGCCACAGGCCCTGGTGTGGTGTGATGCAGATGGCCTCAACCAGAGCCACAGGCCCTGGTGTGTTTAACCTGGCCTCAACCAGCGACACAGGCCCTGTTGTAGTGTAGATGGCCTCAGCCAGCAGCACAGGCCCCTGTGTGGTGTAAGTTTCCTTAGTCAAAAGCACACAGGCCCTGACGTGGTGTAGTTGGCCAAAGTCATGAGCACAGGCCCTGGTGAGGTGTTGTAGATGGCCTGAGGTAGCAGCACAGGACTTTGTGAGGTGGAGGTGGCCTCATCCTGCAACTCAGGCCCTGGTGTGCTGTAGATGGCCTCAACCAGAGCCACAGGCCCTTGTGTGGTGTAGTTGGCCTCAGCCAGCAGCACAGGCTGTGGTGTGGTGTGCTGTAGTTGGCCTCAGCCACCAGCACAGGCTCTGGTTTGGTGTAGGTGGCCTCAGCCAGAAGCATAAGACCTGGTGTGTTGCAATCATCCTCAACCAGCAGTAAATGAACTGGTGTGGGGTAGGTGGCCTCAGCCAGAGCCACAGGCACTGGTTTGGTGGAGGTGGCCTCAGCCAAAAGCACACAGGCCTTGATGTGGTGTAGATGGCCTCAGCCAGCAGCACATGCCCATGTGTGTTGTAGGTGGCCAAAGCTTGGAAAACAGGTCGTGGTGTGTTGTAGATGGCCTCAAATTGCAGCACAGGACTTGGTGAGGTGGAGGTGGCCTCATCCTGCATCTCAGGCCCTGGTGTGCTGTAGATGGCCTCAGCCAGAGCCACAGGCCCTGGTGTGGTGTAGGTGGCCTCAGCCAGCAGCACAGGCCCTGGTTTGATTAACATGGCCTCAACCAGCAACACAGGCCCTGGTGTGGTGTAGATGGCCTCAGCCAGCAGCACAGGCCCTGTTGTGATTAACATGGCCTAAACCAGCAACACAGGCCCTGATGTGGAGTAGATGGCCTCAGCCAGAGCCACAGGCACTGGTTTGGTGGACATGGCCTCAGCCAAAAGCACACAGGCCCTGATGTGGTGTAAGTTGCCTCAGCCAAAAGCACACAGGCCCTGGTGTGGTGTAGCTGGCCTCAGCCAGAAGCACATGCCCATGTGTGTTGTAGGTGGCCAAAATTAGTAAAACAGGCCGTGGTGTGTTGTAGATGGCCTCAAATTGCAGCACAGGACTTGGTGAGGTGGAGGTGGCCTCATCCTGCATCTCAGGCCCTGGTGTGCTGTAGATGGCCTCAGCCAGAGCCACAGGCCCTGGTGTGGTGTAGGTGGCCTCAGCCAGCAGCACAGGCCCTGGTGTGATTAACATGGCCTCAACCAGCAACACAGGCCCTGGAGGGGTGTAGATGGCCTCAGCCAGCAGCACAGGCCCTGGAGGGGTGTAGATGGCCTCAGCCACCCGCACAGGCTCTGATTTGGTGTAGATGGCCTAAGCCAGTGCCACAGGCCCTGGAGTGGTGTAGATGGCCTCAGCCAGAGCCACAGGCCCTGGTGTGGTGTAGATGGCCTCAGCCAGAGCCACAGGCACTGTTTTGGTGGAGGTGGCCTCAGCCAAAATCACACAGGCCCTGGTGTGCTGTAGATGGCCTTCACCAGAACCACAGGCCCTGGTGTAGTGTAGATGGCCTCAGCCACAGCCACAGGCCCTGGTGTGGTGTAGATGGACTCAGCCAGAGCCACAGGCCCTGGGGTGGTGTAGATGGCCTCAGCCAGAAGCGGAAGCTCTGGCGTGTTGCAGTCAACCTCAGCAATCAGTAAAGAAACTGGTGTGGTGTACATGGCCTTAGCCACCAGCACAGGCCCTGGTGTGATTAACATGGCCTCAACCAGCAACACAGGCCCTGGAGGGGTGTAGATGGCCTCAGCCAGCAGCACAGGCCCTGGAGGGGTGTAGATGGCCTCAGCCACCAGCACAGGCTCTGATTTGGTGTAGATGGCCTAAGTCAGAGCCACAGGCCCTGGTGTGGTGTAGATGGCCTCAGCCAGAGCCACAGGCCCTGGTGTGGTGTAAGTTGCCTCAGTCAAAAGCACACAGGCCCTGATGTAGTGTAGATGGCCTCAACAAGCAACACAGGCCTGGTGTGGTGTAGATGTCCTCAGACATAGCAACAGGCCCTGGTGGGGTGTAGATGGCCTCAGCCAGAGCCACAGGCCCTGGTGTGGTGTAGTTGGACTCAACCAGCAGCACAGGCTCTGGTGGGGAGCAGATGGCCTCATCCATAGCCACAGGCACTGGTGTGGTGTAGTTGGCCTCAGCCAGCAGCACAGGATCTGGTGGGGTGTAGATGGCCTCAGAAAGAACCACAGGCCCTGGTTTGGTGGAGGTGGCCTCAGCCAAACGCACACAGGCCCTGATGTGGTGTAAGTTGCCTCAATCAAAAGGACACAGGCCCTGGTGTGGTGTAGATTGCCTCAGCCAGAAGCACATGCCCATGTGTGTTGTAGGTGGCCAAAGCTAGGAAAACAGGCCCTGGTGTGTTGTAGATGGCCTCAACTTGCAGCACAGGACTTGGTGAGGTGGAGGTGGCCTCATCCTGCATCTCAGGCCCTGGTGTGATGTAGATGGCCTCAGCCAGAGCCACAGGCCCTGGTGTGGTGTAGTTGGCCTCAGCCAGCAGCACAGGCCCTGGTGTGATTAACATGGCCTCAACCAGCAACACAGGCCCTGGTGTGGTGTAGATGGCCTCAGCCAGCAGCACAGGCCCTGGTGTTATTAACATGGCCTCAACCAGCAACACAGGTCCTGGTGTGGTGTAGATGGCCTCAGCCAGAACCAGAGGCACTGGTTAGGTGGAGGTGGCCTCAGCGAAAAGCACACAGGCCCTGGTGTGCTGTAGATGGCCTCAGCCAGAGCCACAGGCCCTGGGGTGGTGTAGATGGCCTCAGCCAGAAGCGGAAGCTCTGGCGTGTTGCAGTCAACCTCAGCAATCAGTAAAGGAAGTGTTGTGGTGTAGATGGCCTTAGCCACCAGCACAGGCCCTGGTGTGATTAACATGGCCTCAACCAGCAACACAGGCCCTGGTGTGGTTAAAATGGCCTCAGCCAGCAGCACGGGCCCTGGAGGGGTGTAGATGGCCTCAGCCAGCAGTACAGGCCCTGGAGGGGTGTAGATGGCCTTAACCAGAACCACAGGCCCTGGTGTAGTGTAGATGGCCTCATCCACAGCCACAGGCCCTGGTGTGGTGTGGTGTAGATGTCCTCAGCCAGAAGCGGAAACTCTGGCGTGTTGCAGTCAACCTCAGCAATCAGTAAAGGAACTGGTGTGGTGTACATGGCCTTAGCCACCAGCACAGGCCCTGGTGTGATTAACATGGCCTCAACCAGCAACACAGGCCCTGGAGGGGTGTAGATGGCCTCAGCCAGCAGCAAAGGCCCTGGAGGGGTGTAGATGGCCTCAGCCACCAGCACAGGCTCTGATTTGGTTTAGATGGCCTAAGTCAGAGCCACAGGCCCTGGTGTGGTGTAGATGGCCTCAGCCAGAGCCACAGGCCCTGGTGTGGTGTAAGTTGCCTCAGTCAAAAGCACACAGGCCCTGATGTAGTGTAGATGGCCTCAACAAGCAACACAGGCCTGGTGTGGTGTAGATGTCCTCAGACATAGCAACAGGCCCTGGTGGGGTGTAGATGGCCTCAGCCAGAGCCACAGGCCCTGGTGTGGTGTAGTTGGACTCAACCAGCAGCACAGGCTCTGGTGGGGAGCAGATGGCCTCATCCATAGCCACAGGCACTGGTGTGGTGTAGTTGGCCTCAGCCAGCAGCACAGGATCTGGTGGGGTGTAGATGGCCTCAGAAAGAACCACAGGCCCTGGTTTGGTGGAGGTGGCCTCAGCCAAACGCACACAGGCCCTGATGTGGTGTAAGTTGCCTCAATCAAAAGGACACAGGCCCTGGTGTGGTGTAGATTGCCTCAGCCAGAAGCACATGCCCATGTGTGTTGTAGGTGGCCAAAGCTAGGAAAACAGGCCCTGGTGTGTTGTAGATGGCCTCAACTTGCAGCACAGGACTTGGTGAGGTGGAGGTGGCCTCATCCTGCATCTCAGGCCCTGGTGTGATGTAGATGGCCTCAGCCAGAGCCACAGGCCCTGGTGTGGTGTAGTTGGCCTCAGCCAGCAGCACAGGCCCTGGTGTGATTAACATGGCCTCAACCAGCAACACAGGCCCTGGTGTGGTGTAGATGGCCTCAGCCAGCAGCACAGGCCCTGGTGTTATTAACATGGCCTCAACCAGCAACACAGGTCCTGGTGTGGTGTAGATGGCCTCAGCCAGAACCAGAGGCACTGGTTAGGTGGAGGTGGCCTCAGCGAAAAGCACACAGGCCCTGGTGTGCTGTAGATGGCCTCAGCCAGAGCCACAGGCCCTGGGGTGGTGTAGATGGCCTCAGCCAGAAGCGGAAGCTCTGGCGTGTTGCAGTCAACCTCAGCAATCAGTAAAGGAAGTGTTGTGGTGTAGATGGCCTTAGCCACCAGCACAGGCCCTGGTGTGATTAACATGGCCTCAACCAGCAACACAGGCCCTGGTGTGGTTAAAATGGCCTCAGCCAGCAGCACGGGCCCTGGAGGGGTGTAGATGGCCTCAGCCAGCAGTACAGGCCCTGGAGGGGTGTAGATGGCCTTAACCAGAACCACAGGCCCTGGTGTAGTGTAGATGGCCTCATCCACAGCCACAGGCCCTGGTGTGGTGTGGTGTAGATGTCCTCAGCCAGAAGCGGAAACTCTGGCGTGTTGCAGTCAACCTCAGCAATCAGTAAAGGAACTGGTGTGGTGTACATGGCCTTAGCCACCAGCACAGGCCCTGGTGTGATTAACATGGCCTCAACCAGCAACACAGGCCCTGGAGGGGTGTAGATGGCCTCAGCCAGCAGCAAAGGCCCTGGAGGGGTGTAGATGGCCTCAGCCACCAGCACAGGCTCTGATTTGGTTTAGATGGCCTAAGTCAGAGCCACAGGCCCTGGTGTGGTGTAGATGGCCTCAGCCAGAGCCACAGGCCCTGGTGTGGTGTAAGTTGCCTCAGTCAAAAGCACACAGGCCCTGATGTAGTGTAGATGGCCTCAACAAGCAACACAGGCCTGGTGTGGTGTAGATGTCCTCAGACATAGCAACAGGCCCTGGTGGGGTGTAGATGGCCTCAGCCAGAGCCACAGGCCCTGGTGTGGTGTAGTTGGACTCAACCAGCAGCACAGGCTCTGGTGGGGTGCAGATGGCCTCAGCCAGAGCCACAGGCCCTTGTGTGGTGTAGTTGGCCTCAGCCAGCAGCACAGGATCTGGTGGGGTGTAGATGGCCTCAGAAAGAGCCACAGGCCCTGGTGTGGTGTGGTGTAGATGGCCTCAACCAGCGACACAGGACCTGGTGTAGTGTAGATGGCCTCAGCCAGCAGCACAGGCCCTTGTGTGGTGTAAGTTTCCTCAGTCAAAAGCACACAGGCCCTGATGTGGTGTAGTTGGCCAAAGTCATGAGCACAAGCCATGGTGGGGTGTTGTAGATGGCCTGAGCTAGCAGCACAGGACTTTGTGAGGTGGATGTGGCCTCATCCTGCAACTCAGGCCCTGGTGTGCTGTAGATGGCCTCAACCAGAGCCACAGGCCCTGGTATGGTGTAGATTGCCTCACCCAGAGCCACAGGCCCTTGTGTGGTGTAGTTGGCCTCAGCCAGCAGCACACGATCTGTGGTGTGATGTGCTGTAGTTGGCATTAGCCACCAGCACAGGCGCTGGTTTGGTGTAGGTGGCCTCAGCCAGAAGCGTAAGACCTGGTGTGTTGCAGTCATCGTCAGCCAGCAGTAAAGGAACTGGTGTGGGTTAGGTGGCCTCAGCCAGAGCCACAGGCACTGGTTTGGTGGAGGTGGCCTCAGCCAAAAGCACACAGGCCCTGGTGTGATTAACATGGCCTCAACCATCAACACAGGCCCTGGTGTGATTAATATGGCCTCAACCAGCAACACAGGACCTGGTGTGGTGTAGATGGCCTCAGCCAGAGCCACAGGCCCTGGTGTAGTGTAGATGGCCTCATCCAGAGCCACAGGCCCTGGTGTGCTGTAGTTGGCCTCAGCCTGAGCCACAGGCAGTGGGGTGGTGTAGATGGCCTCAGCCAGAAGCGGAAGCTCTGGTGTGTTGCAGTCAACATCAGCAATCAGTAAAGGAACTGGTGTGGTGGATATGGCCTTAGCCACCAGCACAGGCCCTGGTGTTGTGTAGGTGGCCTCAGCCAGAAGCGCAAGCCCTGGTGTGTTGCAGTCAACCTCAGCCAGAGCCACTGGCCCTGGTGTGGTGTAGATTGCATCAGCCAGAGCCCCAGGCCCTGGTGTGGTGTAGATTGCCTCAGCCAAAGCCACAGGCCCTTGTGTGGTGTAGATGGCCTCAGCCAGAGCCACAGGCCCTGGTGTGGTGTAGATGGCCTTACCCAGCAGAACAGGCCCTGGTGTGATGTAGATGGCCTCAGACAGAGCCACAGGCCCTGGTGGGGTGTAGTTGGCCTCAGACAGCAGCACAGGCACTGGTGGGGTGTAGATGGCCCCAGTAAGAGCCACAGGCCCTGTCGTGGTGTTGTTGGCCTTAGTCAGCATAACAGGCCCTGGTGTGGTGTAGGTGGCCTCAGCCAGCAGCACAGGCCCTGGTGTGATTAACATGGCCTCAACCAGCAACACAGGCCCTGGAGGGGTGTAGATGGCCTCAGCCAGCAGCACAGGCCCTGGAGGGGTGTAGATGGCCTCAGCCACCCGCACAGGCTCTGATTTGGTGTAGATGGCCTAAGCCAGTGCCACAGGCCCTGGAGTGGTGTAGATGGCCTCAGCCAGAGCCACAGGCCCTGGTGTGGTGTAGATGGCCTCAGCCAGAGCCACAGGCACTGTTTTGGTGGAGGTGGCCTCAGCCAAAATCACACAGGCCCTGGTGTGCTGTAGATGGCCTTCACCAGAACCACAGGCCCTGGTGTAGTGTAGATGGCCTCAGCCACAGCCACAGGCCCTGGTGTGGTGTAGATGGACTCAGCCAGAGCCACAGGCCCTGGGGTGGTGTAGATGGCCTCAGCCAGAAGCGGAAGCTCTGGCGTGTTGCAGTCAACCTCAGCAATCAGTAAAGAAACTGGTGTGGTGTACATGGCCTTAGCCACCAGCACAGGCCCTGGAGGGGTGTAGATGGCCTTAACCAGAACCACAGGCCCTGGTGTAGTGTAGATGGCCTCATCCACAGCCACAGGCCCTGGTGTGGTGTGGTGTAGATGTCCTCAGCCAGAAGCGGAAACTCTGGCGTGTTGCAGTCAACCTCAGCAATCAGTAAAGGAACTGGTGTGGTGTACATGGCCTTAGCCACCAGCACAGGCCCTGGTGTGATTAACATGGCCTCAACCAGCAACACAGGCCCTGGAGGGGTGTAGATGGCCTCAGCCAGCAGCAAAGGCCCTGGAGGGGTGTAGATGGCCTCAGCCACCAGCACAGGCTCTGATTTGGTTTAGATGGCCTAAGTCAGAGCCACAGGCCCTGGTGTGGTGTAGATGGCCTCAGCCAGAGCCACAGGCCCTGGTGTGGTGTAAGTTGCCTCAGTCAAAAGCACACAGGCCCTGATGTAGTGTAGATGGCCTCAACAAGCAACACAGGCCTGGTGTGGTGTAGATGTCCTCAGACATAGCAACAGGCCCTGGTGGGGTGTAGATGGCCTCAGCCAGAGCCACAGGCCCTGGTGTGGTGTAGTTGGACTCAACCAGCAGCACAGGCTCTGGTGGGGTGCAGATGGCCTCAGCCAGAGCCACAGGCCCTTGTGTGGTGTAGTTGGCCTCAGCCAGCAGCACAGGATCTGGTGGGGTGTAGATGGCCTCAGAAAGAGCCACAGGCCCTGGTGTGGTGTGGTGTAGATGGCCTCAACCAGCGACACAGGACCTGGTGTAGTGTAGATGGCCTCAGCCAGCAGCACAGGCCCTTGTGTGGTGTAAGTTTCCTCAGTCAAAAGCACACAGGCCCTGATGTGGTGTAGTTGGCCAAAGTCATGAGCACAAGCCATGGTGGGGTGTTGTAGATGGCCTGAGCTAGCAGCACAGGACTTTGTGAGGTGGATGTGGCCTCATCCTGCAACTCAGGCCCTGGTGTGCTGTAGATGGCCTCAACCAGAGCCACAGGCCCTGGTATGGTGTAGATTGCCTCACCCAGAGCCACAGGCCCTTGTGTGGTGTAGTTGGCCTCAGCCAGCAGCACACGATCTGTGGTGTGATGTGCTGTAGTTGGCATTAGCCACCAGCACAGGCGCTGGTTTGGTGTAGGTGGCCTCAGCCAGAAGCGTAAGACCTGGTGTGTTGCAGTCATCGTCAGCCAGCAGTAAAGGAACTGGTGTGGGTTAGGTGGCCTCAGCCAGAGCCACAGGCACTGGTTTGGTGGAGGTGGCCTCAGCCAAAAGCACACAGGCCCTGGTGTGATTAACATGGCCTCAACCATCAACACAGGCCCTGGTGTGATTAATATGGCCTCAACCAGCAACACAGGACCTGGTGTGGTGTAGATGGCCTCAGCCAGAGCCACAGGCCCTGGTGTAGTGTAGATGGCCTCATCCAGAGCCACAGGCCCTGGTGTGCTGTAGTTGGCCTCAGCCTGAGCCACAGGCAGTGGGGTGGTGTAGATGGCCTCAGCCAGAAGCGGAAGCTCTGGTGTGTTGCAGTCAACATCAGCAATCAGTAAAGGAACTGGTGTGGTGGATATGGCCTTAGCCACCAGCACAGGCCCTGGTGTTGTGTAGGTGGCCTCAGCCAGAAGCGCAAGCCCTGGTGTGTTGCAGTCAACCTCAGCCAGAGCCACTGGCCCTGGTGTGGTGTAGATTGCATCAGCCAGAGCCCCAGGCCCTGGTGTGGTGTAGATTGCCTCAGCCAAAGCCACAGGCCCTTGTGTGGTGTAGATGGCCTCAGCCAGAGCCACAGGCCCTGGTGTGGTGTAGATGGCCTTACCCAGCAGAACAGGCCCTGGTGTGATGTAGATGGCCTCAGACAGAGCCACAGGCCCTGGTGGGGTGTAGTTGGCCTCAGACAGCAGCACAGGCACTGGTGGGGTGTAGATGGCCCCAGTAAGAGCCACAGGCCCTGTCGTGGTGTTGTTGGCCTTAGCCAGCATAACAGGCCCTGGTGTGGTGTAGGTGGCCTCAGCCAGCAGCACAGGCCCTGGTGTGATTAACATGGCCTCAACCAGCAACACAGGCCCTGGAGGGGTGTAGATGGCCTCAGCCAGCAGCACAGGCCCTGGAGGGGTGTAGATGGCCTCAGCCACCCGCACAGGCTCTGATTTGGTGTAGATGGCCTAAGCCAGTGCCACAGGCCCTGGAGTGGTGTAGATGGCCTCAGCCAGAGCCACAGGCCCTGGTGTGGTGTAGATGGCCTCAGCCAGAGCCACAGGCACTGTTTTGGTGGAGGTGGCCTCAGCCAAAATCACACAGGCCCTGGTGTGCTGTAGATGGCCTTCACCAGAACCACAGGCCCTGGTGTAGTGTAGATGGCCTCAGCCACAGCCACAGGCCCTGGTGTGGTGTAGATGGACTCAGCCAGAGCCACAGGCCCTGGGGTGGTGTAGATGGCCTCAGCCAGAAGCGGAAGCTCTGGCGTGTTGCAGTCAACCTCAGCAATCAGTAAAGAAACTGGTGTGGTGTACATGGCCTTAGCCACCAGCACAGGCCCTGGTGTGATTAACATGGCCTCAACCAGCAACACAGGCCCTGGAGGGGTGTAGATGGCCTCAGCCAGCAGCACAGGCCCTGGAGGGGTGTAGATGGCCTCAGCCACCAGCACAGGCTCTGATTTGGTGTAGATGGCCTAAGTCAGAGCCACAGGCCCTGGTGTGGTGTAGATGGCCTCAGCCAGAGCCACAGGCCCTGGTGTGGTGTAAGTTGCCTCAGTCAAAAGCACACAGGCCCTGATGTAGTGTAGATGGCCTCAACAAGCAACACAGGCCTGGTGTGGTGTAGATGTCCTCAGACATAGCAACAGGCCCTGGTGGGGTGTAGATGGCCTCAGCCAGAGCCACAGGCCCTGGTGTGGTGTAGTTGGACTCAACCAGCAGCACAGGCTCTGGTGGGGAGCAGATGGCCTCATCCATAGCCACAGGCACTGGTGTGGTGTAGTTGGCCTCAGCCAGCAGCACAGGATCTGGTGGGGTGTAGATGGCCTCAGAAAGAACCACAGGCCCAGGTTTGGTGGAGGTGGCCTCAGCCAAACGCACACAGGCCCTGATGTGGTGTAAGTTGCCTCAGTCAAAAGGACACAGGCCCTGGTGTGGTGTAGATGGCCTCAGCCAGAAGCACATGCCCATGTGTGTTGTAGGTGGCCAAAGCTAGGAAAACAAGCCCTGGTGTGTTGTAGATGGCCTCAACTTGCAGCACAGGACTTGGTGAGGTGGAGGTGGCCTCATCCTGCATCTCAGGCCCTGGTGTGTTGTAGATGGCCTCAGCCAGAGCCACAGGCCCTGGTGTGGTGTAGGTGGCCTCAGCCAGCAGCACAGGCCCTGGTGTGATTAACATGGCCTCAACCAGCAACACAGGCCCTGGTGTGGTGTAGATGGCCTCAGCCAGCAGCACAGGCCCTGGTGTGATTAAAATGGCCTCAACCAGCAACACAGGTCCTGGTGTGGTGTAGATGGCCTCAGCCAGAACCAGAGGCACTGGTTAGGTGGAGGTGGCCTCAGCGAAAAGCACACAGGCCCTGGTGTGCTGTAGATGGCCTCAGCCAGAGCCACAGGCCCTGGGGTAGTGTAGATGGCGTCAGCCAGAAGCGGAAGCTCTGGCGTGTTGCAGTCAACCTCAGCAATCAGTAAAGGAAGTGTTGTGGTGTAGATGGCCTTAGCCACCAGCACAGGCCCTGGTGTGATTAACATGGCCTCAACCAGCAACACAGGCCCCGGTGTGGTGTAGATGGCCTCAGCCAGCAGCACGGGCCCTGGAGGGGTGTAGATGGCCTCAGCCAGCAGCACAGGCCCTGGAGGGGTGTAGATGGCCTTAACCAGAACCACAGGCCCTGGTGAAGTGTAGATGGCCTCAGCCAGAGCCACAGGCCCTGGTGTGGTGTGATGTAGATTGCCTCAACCAGAGCCACAGGCCCTGGTGTGATTAACCTGGCCTCAACCAGCGACACAGGCCCTGTTGTAGTGTAGATGGCCTCAACCAGCAGCACAGGTCCTGGTTTAATTAACATGTCCTCAACCAGCAACACAGGCCCTGGTGTGCTGTAGATGGCCTTCACCAGAACCACAGGCCCTGGTGTAGTGTAGATGGCCTCATCCACAGCCACAGGCCCTGGTGTGGTGTGGTGTAGATGTCCTCAGCCAGAAGCGGAAACTCTGGCGTGTTGCAGTCAACCTCAGCAATCAGTAAAGGAACTGGTGTGGTGTACATGGCCTCAGCCACCAGCACAGGCCCTGGTGTGATTAACATGGCCTCAACCAGCAACACAGGCCCTGGAGGGGTGTAGATGGCCTCAGCCAGCAGCAAAGGCCCTGGAGGGGTGTAGATGGCCTCAGCCACCAGCACAGGCTCTGATTTGGTTTAGATGGCCTAAGTCAGAGCCACAGGCCCTGGTGTGGTGTAGATGGCCTCAGCCAGAGCCACAGGCCCTGGTGTGGTGTATGTTGCCTCAGTCAAAAGCACACAGGCCCTGATGTAGTGTAGATGGCCTCAACAAGCAACACAGGCCTGGTGTGGTGTAGATGTCCTCAGACATAGCAACAGGCCCTGGTGTGGTGTAGATGGCCTCAGCCAGAGCCACAGGCCCTGGTGTGGTGTAGTTGGACTCAACCAGCAGCACAGGCTCTGGTGGGGTGCAGATGGCCTCAGCCAGAGCCACAGGCCCTTGTGTGGTGTAGTTGGCCTCAGCCAGCAGCACAGGATCTGGTGGGGTGTAGATGGCCTCAGAAAGAGCCACAGGCCCTGGTGTGGTGTGGTGTAGATGGCCTCAACCAGCGACACAGGACCTGGTGTAGTGTAGATGGCCTCAGCCAGCAGCACAGGCCCTTGTGTGGTGTAAGTTTCCTCAGTCAAAAGCACACAGGCCCTGATGTGGTGTAGTTGGCCAAAGTCATGAGCACAAGCCATGGTGGGGTGTTGTAGATGGCCTGAGCTAGCAGCACAGGACTTTGTGAGGTGGATGTGGCCTCATCCTGCAACTCAGGCCCTGGTGTGCTGTAGATGGCCTCAACCAGAGCCACAGGCCCTGGTATGGTGTAGATTGCCTCACCCAGAGCCACAGGCCCTTGTGTGGTGTAGTTGGCCTCAGCCAGCAGCACACGATCTGTGGTGTGATGTGCTGTAGTTGGCATTAGCCACCAGCACAGGCGCTGGTTTGGTGTAGGTGGCCGCAGCCAGAAGCGTAAGACCTGGTGTGTTGCAGTCATCGTCAGCCAGCAGTAAAGGAACTGGTGTGGGTTAGGTGGCCTCAGCCAGAGCCACAGGCACTGGTTTGGTGGAGGTGGCCTCAGCCAAAAGCACACAGGCCCTGGTGTGATTAACATGGCCTCAACCATCAACACAGGCCCTGGTGTGATTAATATGGCCTCAACCAGCAACACAGGACCTGGTGTGGTGTAGATGGCCTCAGCCAGAGCCACAGGCCCTGGTGTAGTGTAGATGGCCTCATCCAGAGCCACAGGCCCTGGTGTGCTGTAGTTGGCCTCAGCCTGAGCCACAGGCAGTGGGGTGGTGTAGATGGCCTCAGCCAGAAGCGGAAGCTCTGGTGTGTTGCAGTCAACATCAGCAATCAGTAAAGGAACTGGTGTGGTGGATATGGCCTTAGCCACCAGCACAGGCCCTGGTGTTGTGTAGGTGGCCTCAGCCAGAAGCGCAAGCCCTGGTGTGTTGCAGTCAACCTCAGCCAGAGCCACTGGCCCTGGTGTGGTGTAGATTGCATCAGCCAGAGCCCCAGGCCCTGGTGTGGTGTAGATTGCCTCAGCCAAAGCCACAGGCCCTTGTGTGGTGTAGATGGCCTCAGCCAGAGCCACAGGCCCTGGTGTGGTGTAGATGGCCTTACCCAGCAGAACAGGCCCTGGTGTGATGTAGATGGCCTCAGACAGAGCCACAGGCCCTGGTGGGGTGTAGTTGGCCTCAGACAGCAGCACAGGCACTGGTGGGGTGTAGATGGCCCCAGCAAGAGCCACAGGCCCTGTCGTGATGTTGTTGGCCTTAGCCAGCATAACAGGCCCTGGTTTGGTGGAGGTGGCCAAAGCAAGGAGCACAGGCCGTGGTGTGGTGGAGATGGCCTCAGCCACCAGCACAGGCTCTGATTTGGTGTAGATGGCCTAAGCCAGAGCCACAGGCCCTGTTTTGCTGTAAGTTGCCTCAGTCAAAAGCACACAGGCCCTGATGTAGCATAGATGGCCTCAACAAGCAACACAGGCCTGGTGTGGTGTAGATGTCCTCAGAAAGAGCCACAGGCCCTGGTGTGCTGTAAGTTGCCTCAGTCAAAAGCACACAGGCCATGATGTAGCGTAGATGGCCTCAACAAGCAACACAGGTCTGGTGTGGTGTAGATGCCCTCAGAAATAGCCACAGGCCCTGGTTTGGTGGAGGTGGCCTCAGCCAAAAGAACACAGGCCCTGATGTGGTGTAAGTTGCCTCAGTCAAAAGCACACAGTCCCTGGTGTGGTGTAGCTGGCCTCAGCCAGAAGCACATGCCCATGTGTGTTGTAGGTGGCCAAAGCTAGGAAAACAGGCCGTGGTGTGTTGTAGATGGCCTCAAATTGCAGCACAGGACTTGGTGAGGTGGAGGTGGCCTCATCCTGCATCTCAGGCCCTGGTGTGCTGTAGATGGCCTCAGCCAGAGCCACAGGCCCTGTTGTGGTGTAGGTGGCCTCAGCCAGCAGCACAGGCCCTGGTGTGATTAACATGGCCTCAACCAGCAACACAGGCATAGGTGTGGTGTAGATGGCCTCAGCCAGAGCCACAGGCACTGCTTTGGTGGAGGTGGCATCAGCCAAAAGCACACTGGCCCTGGGGTGCTGTAGATGGCCTCAGCCAGAGCCACAGGACCTGGGGTGTTGTAGATGGCCTCAGCCAGAAGCGGAAGCTCTGGCGTGTTGCAGTTAACCTCAGCAATAAGTAAAGGAACTGGTGTGGTGTAGATGGCCTTAGCCAGCAGCACAGGCCCTGGTGTGATTAACATGTCCTCAACCAGCAACACAGGCCCTGGAGGGGTGTAGATAGCCTCAGCCAACAGCACAGGCCCTGGAGGGGTGTAGATGGCCTCAGCCACCAGCACAGGCTCTGATTTGGTGTAGATGGCCTTAGCCAGTGCCACAGGCCCTGGAGTGGTGTAGATGGCCTCAGCCAGAGCCACAGGCCCTGGTGTGTTGTAGATGGCATCAGCCAGAGCCACAGGCACTGTTTTGGTGGAGGTGGCCTCAGCCAAAAGCGCACAGGCCCTGGTGTGCTGTAGATGGCCTTCACCAGAACCACAGGCCCTGGTGTAGTGAAGATGGCCTCAGCCAGAGCCACAGGCCTTGGTGTGGTGTGGTGTAGATGGCCTCAACCAGAGCCACATGCCCTGGTGTGATTAACCTGGCCTCAACCAGCGATACAGGCCCTGGTGTAGTGTAGATGGCCTCAGCCAAAAGCACAGGCCCTGGTGTGGTGTAAGTTTCCTCAGTCAAAAGCACACAGGCCCTGATGTGGTGTAGTTGGACAAAGTCATGAGCACAGGCCCTGGTGGGGTGTTGTAGATGGCCTGAGCTAGCAGAACAGGACTTGGTGAGGTGGAGGTGGACTCATCCAGCAACTCAGGCCCTGGTGTGCTGTAGATGGACTCAACCAGAGCCACAGGCCCTGGTATGGTGTAGATTGCCTCAACCAGAGCCACAGGCCCTTGTGTGGTGTAGATGGCCTCAGCCAGAAGCGGAAGCTCTGGCGTTTTGCAGTCAACATCAGCAATCAGTAAAGGAACTGGTGTGGTGTATATGGCCTTAGCCACCAGCACAGGCCCTGGTTTGGTGTAGGTGGCCTCAGCCAGAAGCGCAAGCCCTGGTGTGTTGCAGTCAACCTCAGCCAGAGCCACTGGCCCTGGTGTGGTGTAGATTGCATCAGCCAGAGCCCCAGGCCCTGTTGTGGTGTAGATTGCCTCAGACAAAGCCACAGGCCCTTGTGTGGTGTAGATGGCCTCAGCCAGAGCCACAGGCCCTGGTGTGGTGTAGTTGGCCTTACCAGGCAGAACAGGCCCTGGTGTGATGGAGATGGCCTCAGACAGAGCCACAGGCCCTGGTGTGGTGTAGATGGCCTAAGCCAGAGCCACAGGCCCTGGTGTGGTGCAGATTGCCTCAGCCAAAGCCAAAGGCCCTGGTGTGGTGTATTTGGCCTCAGCCAGCAGCACAGGCTCTGGTGGGGTGTAGATGGCCTCAGCCAGAGCCACAGGCCCTGGTGTGATTAACATGGCCTCAACCAGCAACACAGGCCCTGGTGTGGTGTAGATGGCCTCAGCCAGAGCCACAGGCACTGGTTTGGTGGAGGTGGCCTCAGCCAAAAGCACACAGGCCCTGGTGTGGTGTGGTGTAGATGGCCTCAACCAGAGCCACAGGCCCTGGTGTGGTGTAGATGGCCTCAGCCAGAGCCACAGGCCTTGGTGTGGTGTAGATTGCCTCAGCCAAAGCCAAAGGCCCTGGTGTGGTGTATTTCGCCTCAGCCAGCAGCACAGGCTCTGGTGGGGAGCAGATGGCCTCAGCCAGAGCCACAGGCCCTGGTGTGGACTAGCTGGCCTCAGCCAGCAGCACAGGCTGTGGTGTGGTGTGCTGTAGTTGGCCTTAGCCACCAGCACAGTCTCTGGTTTGGTGTAGGTGGCCTCAGCCAGAAGCATAAGACCTGGTGTGTTGCAATAATCCTCAACCAGCAGTAAAGGAACTGGTGTGGGTTAGGTGGCCTCAGCCAGAGCCAAAGGCACAGGTTTGGTGGAGGTGGCCTCAGCCAAAAACACACAGGCCCTGATGTGGTGTAGATGGCCTCAGCCAGCAGCACATGCCCATGTGTGTTGTAGGTGGCCAAAGCTAGGAAAACAGGCCCTGGTGTGTTGTAGATGGCCTGAGCTTGCAGCACAGGCCCTGGTGTGATTAACATGGCCTCAACCAGCAACACAGGCCCTGGTGTGGTGTAGATGGCCTCAGCCAGCAGCACAGGCCCTGGTGTGATTAACATGGCCTCAACCAGCAACACAGGCCCTGGTGTGGTGTAGATGGCCTCAGCCAGAGCAACAGGCACTGGTTTGGTGGACATGGCCTCAGCCAAAAGCACATAGGCCCTGATGTGGTGTAGATGGCCTCAGCCAGCAGCACAGGCCCTGGTGTGATTAACATGGAATCAACCAGCATCACAGGCCCTGATGTGGAGTAGATGGCCTCAGCCAGAGCCACAGGCCCTGGTGTGGTGTGATGTAGATGGCCTCAACCAGAGCCACAGGCCCTGGTGTGATTAACCTGGCCTCAACCTGCGACACAGGCCCTGTTGTAGTGTAGATGGCTTCAGCCAGCAGCACAGGCCCTGGTGTGGTGTAAGTTTCCTCAGTCAAAAGCACACAGGCCCTGATGTGGTGTAGTTGGCCAAAGTCATGAGCACAGGCCCTGGTGGGGTGTTGTAGATGGCCTGAGCTAGCAGCACAGGACTTTGTGAGGTGGAGGTGGCCTCATCCTGCAACTCAGGCCCTGGTGTGCTGTAGATGGCCTCAACCAGAGCCACAGGCCCTTGTGTGGTGTAGTTGGCCTCAGCCAGCAGCACAGGCTGTGGTGTGGTGTGCTGTAGTTGGCCTCAGCCACCAGCGCAGGCTCTGGTTTGGTGTAGGTGGCCTCAGCCAGAAGCATAAGACCTGGTGTGTTGCAATCATCCTCAACCAGCAGTAAATGAACTGGTGTGGGGTAGGTGGCCTCAGCCAGAGCCACAGGCACTGGTTTGGTGGAGGTGGTCTCAGCCAAAAGCACACAGGCCTTGATGTGGTGTAGATGGCCTCAGCCAGCAGCACATGCCCATGTGTGTTGCAGGTGGCCAAAGCTAGGAAAACAGGCCGTGGTGTGTTGTAGATGGCCTCAGCCAGCAGCACAGGCCCTGGTTTGATTAACATGGCCTCAACCAGCAACACAGGCCCTGGTGTGGTGTAGATGGCCTCAGCCAGCAGCACAGGCCCTGGTGTCATTAACATGGCCTCAACCAGCAACACAGGCCCTGATGTGGAGTAGTTGGCCTCAGCCAGAGCCACAGGCACTGGTTTTGGTGGACATGGCCTCAGCCAAAAGCACACAGGCCCTGATGTGGTGTAAGTTGCCTCAGCCAAAAGCACACAGGCCCTGGTGTGGTGTAGCTGGCCTCAGCCAGAAGCACATGCCCATGTGTGTTGTAGGTGACCAAAACTAGTAAAACAGGCCGTGGTGTGTTGTAGATGGCCTCAAATTGCAGCACAGGACTTGGTGAGGTGGAGGTGGCCTCATCCTGCATCGCAGGCCCTGGTGTGCTGTAGATGGCCTCAGCCAGAGCCACAGGCCCTGGTGTGGTGTAGGTGGCCTCAGCCAGCAGCACAGGCCCTGGTGTGATTAACATGGCCTCAACCAGCAACACAGGCCCTGGTGTGGTGTAGATGGCCTCAGCCAGAGCCACAGGCACTGGTTTGGTGGAGGTGGCCTCAGCCAAAAGCACACAGGCCCTGGTGTGCTGTAGATGGACTCTGCCAGCAGCACAGGCCCTGGAGGGGTGTAGATGGCCTCAGCCAGCAGCACAGGCCCTGGTGTGATTAACATGGCCTCAACCAGCAACACAGGCCCTGGTGTGGTGTAGATGGGCTCAGCCAGCAGCACAGGCCCTGGAGGGGTGTAGATGGCCTCAGCCAGCAGCACAGGCCCTGGAGGGGTGTAGATGGCCTCAGCCAGCAGCACAGGCTCTGATTTGGTGTAGATGGCCTAAGCCAGAGCCACAGGCCCTGTTGTAGTGTAGATGGCCTCAGCCAGAGCCACAGGCCTTGGTGTGGTGTAGATTGCCTCAGCCAAAGCCAAAGGCCCTTGTGTGGTGTATTTCGCCTCAACCAGCAGCACAGGCTCTGGTGGGGAGCAGATGGCCTCAGCCAGAGCCACAGGCCCTGGTGTGGTGTAGATGGCCTCAGCCAGCAGCACAGGATCTGGTGGGGTGTAGATGGCCTCAGAAAGAACCACAGGCCCTGGTTTGGTGGAGGTGGCCTCAGCCAAAAGCACACAGGCCCTGATGTGGTGTAAGTTGCCTCAGTCAAAAGGACACAGGCCCTGGTGTCGTGTAGATGGCCTCAGCCAGAAGCACATGCCCATGTGTGTTGTAGGTGGCCAAAGCTAGGAAAACAGGCCGTGGTGTGTTGTAGATGGCCTCAACTTGCAGCACAGGACTTGGTGAGATGGAGGTGGCCTCATCCTGCATCTCAGGCCCTGGTGTGCTTTAGATGTCCTCAGCCAGAGCCACAGGCCCTGGTGTGGTGTAGGTGGCCTCAGCCAGCAGCACAGGCCCTGGTGTGGTGTAGATGGCCCCAACCAGCAACACAGGCCCTGGTGTGATGTGGTGTAGATGGTCTCAACCAGAGCAACAGGCCCTGGTGTGATTAACCTGGCCTCAACCAGCGACACAGGCCCTGGTGTAGTGTAGATGGTCTCAGCCAGCAGCACAGGCCCTTGTGTGGTGTAAGTTTCCTCAGTGAAAAGCACACAGGCCCTGATGTGGTGTAGTTGGCCAAAGTCATGAGCACAGGCCCTGGTGGGGTGTTGTAGATGGCCTGAGCTAGCAGTACAGGACTTGGTGAGGTGGAGGTGGCCTCATCCTGCAACTCAGGCCCTGGTGTGCTGTAGATGGCCTCAACCAGAGCCACAGGCCCTGTTATGGTGTAGATTGCCTCACCCAGAGTCACAGGCCATTGTGTGGTGTATTTGGCCTCAGCCAGCAGCACAGGCTGTGGTGTGGTGTGCTGTAGTTGGCCTTAGCCACCAGCACAGGCTCTGGTTTGGTGTAGGTGGCCTCAGCCAGAAGCATAAGACCTGGTGTGTTGCAATCATCCTCAACCAGCAGTAAAGGAACTGGTGTGGGTTAGGTGGCCTCAGCCAGAGCCACAGGCACTCGTTTGGTGGAGGTGGCCTCAGCCAAAAACACACAGGCCCTGATGTGGTGTAGATGGCCTCAGCCAGCAGCACATGCCCATGTGTGTTGTAGGTGGCCAAAGCTAGGAAAACAGGCTGTGGTGTGTTGTAGATGGCCTCAACCAGCAACACAGGCCCTGATGTGGTGTAGATGGCCTCAGCCAGAGCCACAGGCACTGGTGTGATTAACATGGCCTCAACCAGCAACACAGGCCCTGGTGTGGTGTAGATGGCCAAAGCTAGGAAAACAGGCCGTGGTGTGTTGAAGATGGCCTCAGCCAGCAGCACAGGCCCTGGTGTGATTAACATGGCCTCAACCAGCAGCACAGGCCCTGGTGTGATTAACATGGCCTCAGCCAGAGCCACAGGCCCTGGTGTGGTGTAGGTGGCCTCAGCCAGCAGCACAGGCCCTGGTGTGATTAACATGGCCTCAACCAGCAACACAGGCCGTGGTGTGGTGTAGATGGCCTCAGCAAGAGCCACAGGCACTGGTTAGCGGGAGGTGGCCTCAGCCAAAAGCACACAGGCCCTGGTGTGCTGTAGATGGACTCAGCCAGAGCCACAGGCCCTGGGGTGGTGTAGATGGCCTCAGCCAGAAGCGGAAGCGCTGGCGTTTTGCAGTCAACCTCAGTAATCAGTAAGGAACTGGTGTGGTGTAGATGGCCTTAGCCACCAGCACAGGCCCTGGTGTGATTAACATGGCCTCAACCAGCAACACAGGCCCTGGTGTGGTGTAGATGGCCTCAGCCAGCAGCACGGGCCCTGGAGGGGTGTAGATGGCCTCAGCCAGCAGCACAGGCCCTGCAGGGGTGTAGATGGCCTTAACCAGAACCACAGGCCCTGGTGTAGTGTAGATGGCCTCAGCCAGAGCCACAGGCCCTGGTGTGGTGTGGTGAAGATGGCCTCAACCAGAGCCACAGGCCCTGGTGTGATTAACCTGGCCTCAACCAGCGACTCAGGCCCTGGTGTAGTGTAGATGGTCTCAGCCAGCAGCACAGGACCTTGTGTGGTGTAAGTTTCCTCAGTCAAAAGCACACAGACTCTGATGTGGTGTAGTTGGCCAAAGTCATGAGCACAGGCCCTGGTGGGCTGTTGTAGATGGCCTGAGCTAGCAGCACAGGACTTGGTGAGGTGGATGTGGCCTCATCCTGCAACTCAGGCCCTGGTGTGCTGTAGATGGCCTCAACCAGAGCCACAGGCACTGGTTTGGTGGAGGTGGTCTCAGCCAAAAGCACACAGGCCCTGGGGTGCTGTAGATGGCCTCAGCCAGAGCCACAGGACCTGGGGTGGTGTAGATGGCCTCAGCCAGAAGCGGAAGCTCTGGCGTGTTGCAGTTAACCTCAGCAATCAGTAAAGGAACTGGTGTGGTGTAGATGGACTTAGCCACCAGCACAGGCCCTGGTGTGATTAACATGGTCTCAACCAGCAACACAGGCCCTGGTGTGGTGTAGATGGCCTCAGCCAGCAGCACAGGCCCTGGAGAGGTGTAGATGGCCTCAGCCAGCAGCACAGGCCCTGGAGGGGTGTAGATGCCCTCAGCCACCAGCACAGGCTCTGATTTGGTGTAGATGGCCTAAGCCAGAGCCACAGTCCCTGGTGTGGTGTAGATGGCCTCAGCCAGAGCCACAGGCCTTGGTGGTGTAGATTGCCTCAGTCAAAGCCAAAGGCCCTGGTGTGGTGTATTTCGCCTCAGCCAGCAGCACAGACTCTGGTGGGGGGTAGATGGCCTCAGCCAGAGCCACAGGCCCTGGTGTGGTGTAAGTTGCCTCAGTCAAAAGCACACAGGCCCTGATGTAGTGTAGATGGCCTCAACAAGCAACACAGGCCTGGTGTGGTGTAGATGTCCTCAGACATAGCCACAGGCCCTGGTGTGGTGTAGATGGCCTCAGGCAGAGCCACAGGCCCTGGTGTGGTGTAGTTGGACTCAACCAGCAGCACAGGCTGTGGTGGGGAGCAGATGGCCTCATCCATAGCCACAGGCACTGGTGTGGTGTAGTTGGCCTCAGCCAGCAGCACAGGATCTGGTGGGGTGTAGATGGCCTCAGAAAGAACCACAGGCCCTGGTTTGGTGGAGGTGGCCTCAGCCAAACGCACACAGGCCCTGATGTGGTGTAAGTTGCCTCAGTCAAAAGGACACAGGCCCTGGCGTGGTGTAGATGGCCTCAGCCAGAAGCACATGCCCATGTGTGTTGTAGGTGGCCAAAGCTAGGAAAACAGGCCCTGGTGTGTTGTAGATGGCCTCAACTTGCAGCACAGGACTTGGTGAGGTGGAGGTGGCCTCATCCTGCATCTCAGGCCCTGGTGTGTTGTAGATGGCCTCAGCCAGAGCCACAGGCCCTGGTGTGGTGTAGGTGGCCTCAGCCAGCAGCACAGGCCCTGGTGTGATTAACATGGCCTCAACCAGCAACACAGGCCCTGGTGTGGTGTAGATGGCCTCAGCCAGCAGCACAGGCCCTGGTGTGATTAAAATGGCCTCAACCAGCAACACAGGTCCTGGTGTGGTGAAGATGGCCTCAGCCAGAACCAGAGGCACTGGTTAGGTGGAGGTGGCCTCAGCGAAAAGCACACAGGCCCTGGTGTGCTGTAGATGGCCTCAGCCAGAGCCACAGGCCCTGGGGTGGTGTAGATGGCCTCAGCCAGAAGCGGAAGCTCTGGCGTGTTGCAGTCAACCTCAGCAATCAGTAAAGGAAGTGTTGTGGTGTAGATGGCCTTAGCCACCAGCACAGGCACTGGTGTGATTAACATGGCCTCAACCAGCAACACAGGCCCTGGTGTGGTGTAGATGGCCTCAGCCAGCAGGACGGGCCCTGGAGGGGTGTAGATGGCCTCAGCCAGCAGCACAGGCCCTGGAGGGGTGTAGATGGCCTTAACCAGAACCACAGGCCCTGGTGAAGTGTAGATGGCCTCAGCCAGAGCCACAGGCCCTGGTGTGGTGTGATGTAGATTGCCTCAACCAGAGCCACAGGCCCTGGTGTGATTAACCTGGCCTCAACCAGCGACACAGGCCCTGTTGTAGTGTAGATGGCCTCAGCCAGCAGCACAGGTCCTGGTTTAATTAACATGGCCTCAACCAGCAACACAGGCCCTGGTGTGCTGTAGATGGCCTTCACCAGAACCACAGGCCCTGGTGTAGTGTAGATGGCCTTATCCACAGCCACAGGCCCTGGTGTGGTGTGGTGTAGATGTCCTCAGCCAGAAGCGGAAGCTCTGGCGTGTTGCAGTCAACCTCAGCAATCAGTAAAGGAACTGGTGTGGTGTACATGGCCTTAGCCACCAGCACAGGCCCTGGTGTGATTAACATGGCCTCAACCAGCAACACAGGCCCTGGAGGGGTGTAGATGGCCTCAGCCAGCAGCAACGGCCCTGGAGGGGTGTAGATGGCCTCAGCCACCAGCACAGGCTCTGATTTGGTTTAGATGACCTAAGTCAGAGCCACAGGCCCTGGTGTGGTGTAGATGGCCTCAGCCAGAGCCACAGGCCCTGGTGTGGTGTAAGTTGCCTCAGTCAAAAGCACACAGGCCCTGATGTAGTGTAGATGGCCTCAACAAGCAACACAGGCCTGGTGTGGTGTAGATGTCCTCAGACATAGCAACAGGCCCTGGTGGGGTGTAGATGGCCTCAGCCAGAGCCACAGGCCCTGGTGTGGTGTAGTTGGACTCAACCAGCAGCACAGGATCTGGTGGGGTGTAGATGGCCTCAGAAAGAGCCACAGGCCCTGGTGTGGTGTGGTGTAGATGGCCTCAACCAGCGACACAGGACCTGGTGTAGTGTAGATGGCCTCAGCCAGCAGCACAGGCCCTTGTGTGGTGTAAGTTTCCTCAGTCAAAAGCACACAGGCCCTGATGTGGTGTAGTTGGCCAAAGTCATGAGCACAAGCCATGGTGGGGTGTTGTAGATGGCCTGAGCTAGCAGCACAGGACTTGGTGAGGTGGATGTGGCCTCATCCTGCAACTCAGGCCCTGGTGTGCTGTAGATGGCCTCAACCAGAGCCACAGGCCCTGGTATGGTGTAGATTGCCTCACCCAGAGCCACAGGCCCTTGTGTGGTGTAGTTGGCCTCAGCCAGCAGCACACGATCTGTGGTGTGATGTGCTGTAGTTGGCATTAGCCACCAGCACAGGCGCTGGTTTGGTGTAGGTGGCCTCAGCCAGAAGCGTAAGACCTGGTGTGTTGCAGTCATCGTCAGCCAGCAGTAAAGGAACTGGTGTGGGTTAGGTGGCCTCAGCCAGAGCCACAGGCACTGGTTTGGTGGAGGTGGCCTCAGCCAAAAGCACACAGGCCCTGGTGTGATTAACATGGCCTCAACCATCAACACAGGCCCTGGTGTGATTAATATGGCCTCAACCAGCAACACAGGACCTGGTGTGGTGTAGATGGCCTCAGCCAGAGCCACAGGCCCTGGTGTAGTGTAGATGGCCTCATCCAGAGCCACAGGCCCTGGTGTGCTGTAGTTGGCCTCAGCCTGAGCCACAGGCAGTGGGGTGGTGTAGATGGCCTCAGCCAGAAGTGCAAGCCCTGGTGTGTTGCAGTCAACCTCAGCCAGAGCCACTGGCCCTGGTGTGGTGCAGATTGCATCAGCCAGAGCCCCAGGCCCTGGTGTGGTGTAGATTGCCTCAGCCAAAGCCACAGGCCCTTGTGTGGTGTAGATGGCCTCAGCCAGAGCCACAGGCCCTGGTGTGGTGTAGATGGCCTTACCCAGCAGAACAGGCCCTGGTGTGATGTAAATGGCCTCAGACAGAGCCACAGGCCCTGGTGGGGTGTAGTTGGCCTCAGACAGCAGCACAGGCACTGGTGGGGTGTAGATGGCCCCAGCAAGAGCCACAGGCCCTGTCGTGGTGTTGTTGGCCTTAGCCAGCATAACAGGCCCTGGTTTGGTGGAGGTGGCCAAAGCAAGGAGCACAGGCCGTGGTGTGGTGGAGATGGCCTCAGCCACCAGCACAGGCCCTGGTTTGCTGTAAGTTGCCTCAGTCAAAAGCACACAGGCCCTGATGTAGCATAGATGGCCTCAACAAGCAACACAGGCCTGGTGTGGTGTAGATGTCCTCAGAAAGAGCCACAGGCCCTGGTGTGCTGTAAGTTGCCTCAGTCAAAAGCACACAGGCCATGATGTAGCGTAGATGGCCTCAACAAGCAACACAGATCTGGTGTGGTGTAGATGTCCTCAGAAATAGCCACAGGCCCTGGTTTGGTGGAGGTGGCCTCAGCCAAAAGAACACAGGCCCTGATGTGGTGTAAGTTGCCTCAGTCAAAAGCACACAGGCCCTGGTGTGGTGTAGCTGGCCTCAGCCAGAAGCACATGCCCATGTGTGTTGTAGGTGGCCAAAGCTAGGAAAACAGGCCGTGGTGTGTTGTAGATGGCCTCAAATTGCAGCACAGGACTTGGTGAGGTGGAGGTGGACTCATCCTGCAACTCAGGCCCTGGTGTGCTGTAGATGGACTCAACCAGAGCCACAGGCCCTGGTATGGTGTAGATTGCCTCACCCAGAGCCACAGGCCCTTCTGTGGTGTAGATGGCCTCAGCCAGCAGCACAGGCTGTGGTGTGGTGTGCTGTAGTTGGCCTTAGCCACCAGCACAGGCGCTGGCCGAGATGGCCTCAGCCAGAAGCGGAAGCTCTGGCGTTTTGCAGTCAACATCAGCAATCAGTAAAGGAACTGGTGTGGTGTATATGGCCTTAGCCACCAGCACAGGCCCTGGTTTGGTGTAGGTGGCCTCAGCCAGAAGCGCAAGCCCTGGTGTGTTGCAGTGAACCTCAGCCAGAGCCACTGGCCCTGGTGTGGTGTAGATTGCATCAGCCAGAGCCCCAGGCCCTGTTGTGGTGTAGATTGCCTCAGACAAAGCCACAGGCCCTTGTGTGGTGTAGATGGCCTCAGCCAGAGCCACAGGCCCTGGTGTGGTGTAGTTGGCCTTACCAGGCAGAACAGGCCCTGGTGTGATGGAGATGGCCTCAGACAAAGCCACAGGCCCTGGTGTGGTGTAGATGGCCTAAGCCAGAGCCACAGGCCCTGGTGTGGTGTAGATTGCCTCAGCCAAAGCCAAAGGCCCTGGTGTGGTGTATTTGGCCTCAGCCAGCAGCACAGGCTCTGGTGGGGTGTAGATGGCCTCAGCCAGAGCCACAGGCCCTGGTGTGATTAACATGGCCTCAACCAGCAACACAGGCCCTGGTGTGGTGTAGATGGCCTCAGCCAGAGCCACAGGCACTGGTTTGGTGGAGGTGGCCTCAGCCAAAAGCACACAGGCCCTGGTGTGGTGTGGTGTAGATGGCCTCAACCAGAGCCACAGGCCCTGGTGTGGTGTAGATGGCCTCAGCCAGAGCCACAGGCCTTGGTGTGGTGTAGATTGCCTCAGCCATAGCCAAAGGCCCTGGTGTGGTGTATTTCGCCTCAGCCAGCAGCACAGGCTCTGGTGGGGAGCAGATGGCCTCAGCCAGAACCAGAGGCACTGGTTAGGTTGAGGTGGTCTCAGCGAAAAGCACACAGGCCCTGATGTGGTGTAGATGGCCTCAGCCAGCAGCACAGGCCCTGGTGTGATTAACATGGCCTCAACCAGCAACACAGGTCCTGGTGTGGTGTAGATGGCCTCAGCCAGAACCAGAGGCACTGGTTAGGTTGAGGTGGTCTCAGCGAAAAGCACACAGGCCCTGGTGTGCTGTAGATGACCTCAGCCAGAGCCACAGGCCCTGGGGTGGTGTAGATGGCCTCAGCCAGAAGCGGAAGCTCTGGCGTGTTGCAGTCAACCTCAGCAATCAGTAAAGGAAGTGTGGTGGTGTATATGGCCTTAGCCACCAGCAAAGGCACTGGTGTGATTAACATGGCCTCAACCAGCAACACAGGCCCTGATGTGGTGTAGATGGCCTCAGCCAGCAGCACGGGCCCTGGAGGGGTGTAGATGGCCTCAGCCAGCAGCACAGGCCCTGGAGGGGTGTAGATGGCCTCAACCACCAGAACCACAGGCCCTGGTGAAGTGTAGATTGCCTCTGCCAGAGCCACAGGCCCTGGTGTGGTGTGATGTAGATGGCCTCCACCAGAGCCACAGGCCCTGGTGTGATTAACCTGGCCTCAACCAGCGACACAGGCCCTGTTGTAGTGTAGATGGCCTCAGCCAGCAGCACAGGCCCTTGTGTGGTGTAAGTTTCCTCAGTCAAAAGCACACAGGCCCTGATGTGGTGTAGTTGGCCAAAGTCATGAGCACAGGCCCTGGTGGGGTGTTGTAGATGGCCTGAGCTAGCAGCACAGGACTTGGTGAGGTGGAGGTGGACTCATCCTGCAACTCAGGCCCTGGTGTGTTGTAGATGGCCTCAGCCAGCAGCACAGGCCCTGGTTTGATTAACATGGCCTCAACCTGCAACACAGGCCCTGGTGTGGTGTAGATGGCCTCAGCCAGAGCCACAGGCCCTGGTGTGATTAACATGGCCTCAACCAGCAACACAGGCCCTGATGTGGAGTAGATGGCCTCAGCCAGAGCCACAGGCACTGGTTTGGTGGACATGGCCTCAGCCAAAAGCACACAGGCCCTGATGTAGTCTAGATGGCCTCAACAAGCAACACAGGCCTTGGTGTGGTGTAGATGTCCTCAGACAAAGCCACAGGCTCTGGTGGGGAGCAGCTGGCCTCAGCCAGAGCCACAGGCCGTGGTGTGGTGTATTTGGCCTCAGCCAGCAGGACAGGATTTGGTGGGGTGTAGATGGCCTCAGAAAGAACCACAGGCCCTGGTTTGGTGGAGGTGGCCTCAGCCAGCACCACATGCCCATGTGTGTTGTAGGTGGCAAAAATTAGGAAAACAGGCCGTGGTGTGTTGTAGATGGCCTCAACTTGCAGCACAGGACTTGGTGAGGTGGAGGTGGCCTCATCCTGCATCTCAGGCCCTGGTGTACTTTAGATGGCCTCAGCCAGAGCCACAGGCCCTGGTGTGGTGTAGGTGGCCTCAGCCAGCAGCACAGGCCTTGGTGTGATTAACATGGCCTCAACCAGCAACACAGGCCCTGGTGTGGTGTAGATGGCCTCAGCCAGTGCCACAGGCACTGGTTAGGTGGAGGTGGCCTCAGCCAAAAGCACACAGGCCCTGGTGTGCTGTAGATGGACTCAGCCAGATCCACAGGCCCTGGGGTGGTGTAGATGGCCTCAGCCAGAAGCGGAAGCACTGGCGTTTTGCAGTCAACCTCAGTAATCAGTAAAGGAACTGGTGTGGTGTAGATGGCCTTAGCCACCAGCACAGGCCCTGGTGTGATTAACATGGCCTCAGCCAGAGCCACAGGCCCTGGTGTGGTGTGGTGTAGATGGCCTCAACCAGAGCCACAGGCCCTGGTGTGATTAACCTGGCCTCAACCAGCGACACAGGCCCTGGTGTAGTGTAGATGGTCTCAGCCAGCAGCACAGGCCCTTGTGTGGTGTAAGTTTCCTCAGTCAAAAGCACACAGGCCCTGATGTGGTGTAGTTCGCCAAAGTCATGAGCACAGGCCCTGGTGGGGTGTTGTAGATGGCCTGAGCTAGCAGCACAGGACTTGGTGAGGTGGAGGTGGCCTCATCCTGCAACTCTGGCCCTGGTGTGCTATAGATGGCCTCAACCAGAGCCACAGGCCCTGGTATGGTGTAGATTGCCTCACCCAGAGCCACAGGCCCTTGTGTGGTGTAGTTGGCCTCAGCCAGCAGCACAGGGTCTGGTTTGGTGTAGGTGGCCTCAGCCAGAAGCATAAGACCTGGTGTGTTGCAATCATCCTCAACCAGCAGTAAAGGAATTGGTGTGGGTTAGGTGGCCTCAGCCAGAGCCACAGGCACAGGTTTGGTGGAGGTGGCCTCAACCAAAAACACACAGGCCCTGATGTGGTGTAGATGTCCTCAGCCAGCAGCACATGCCCATGTGTGTTGTAGGTGGCCAAAGCTAGGAAAACAGGACGTGGTGTGTTGTAGATGGCCTGAGCTAGCAGCACAGGCCCTGGTGTGATTAACATGGCCTCAACCAGCAACACAGGCCCTGGTGTGGTGTAGATGGCCTCAGCCAGCAGCACAGGCCCTGGTGTGATTAACATGGCCTCAACCAGCAACACAGGCCCTGATGTGGTGTAGATGGCCTCAGTCAGAGCCACAGGCACTGGTTTGGTGGACATGTCCTCAGCCAAAAGCACAGAGGCCCTGATGTGGTGTAGATGGCCTCAGCCAGCAGCACAGGCCCTGGTGTGATTAACATGGCCTCAACCAGCAACACAGGTCCTGGTTTGGTGTAGATGGCCTCAGCCAGAACCAGAGGCACTGGTTAGGTGGAGGTGGCCTCAGCGAAAAGCACACAGGCCCTGGTGTGCTGTAGATGGCCTCAGCCAGAGCCACAGGCCCTGGGGTGGTGTAGATGGCCTCAGCCAGAAGCGGAAGCTCTGGCGTGTTGCAGTCAACCTCAGCAATCAGTAAAGGAAGTGTTGTGGTGTAGATGGCCTTAGCCACCAGCACAGGCCCTGGTGTGATTAACATGGCCTCAGCCAGAGCCACAGGCCCTGGTGTGGTGTAGATGGCCTCAGCCAGCAGCACGGGCCCTGGAGGGGTGTAGATGGCCTCAGCCAGCAGCACAGGCTATGGTGGGGTGCAGATGGCCTCAGCCAGAGCCACAGGCCCTGGTGTGGTGTAGTTGGCCTCAGCCAGCTGCACAGGATCTGGTGGGGTGTAGATGGCCTCAGAAAGAGCCACAGGCCCTGGTTTGGTGGACGTGGCCTCAGCCAAAAGCACACAGGCCCTGATGTGGTGTAGATGGCCTCAGCCAGCAGCACATGCCCATGTGTGTTGTAGGTGGCCAAAGCTAGGAAAACAGGCCGTGGTGTGTTGTAGATGGCCTCAGCCAGCAGCACAGGCCCTGGTGTGATTAACGTGGCCTCAACCAGCAACACAGGCCCTGGTGTGGTGTAGATGGCCTCAGCCAGCAGCACGGGCCCTGGAGGGGTGTAGATGGCCACAGCCAGCAGCACAGGCCCTGGAGGGGTGTAGATGGCCTTAACCAGAACCACAGGCCCTGGTGTGATTAACCTTTCCTCAACCAGCGACACAGACCCTGGTGTAGTGTAGATGGCCTCAGCCAGCAGCACAGGCCCTGGTGTGCTATAGATGGCCTCAGCCAGAGCCACAGGGCCTGGTGTGGTGTGGTGTAGATGGCCTCAACCAGAGCCACAGGCCCTGGTGTGATTAACCTTTCCTCAACCAGCGACACAGGCCCTAGTGTAGTGTAGATGGCCTCAGCCAGCAGCACAGGCCCTGGTGTGATTAACATGGAATCAACCAGCAACACAGGCCCTGATGTGGAGTAGATGGCCTCAGCCAGAGCCACAGGCCCTGGTGTGGTGTGATGTAGATGGCCTCAACCAGAGCCACAGGCCCTGGTGTGATTAACCTGGCCTCAACCAGCGACACAGGCCCTGTTGTAGTGTAGATGGCCTCAGCCAGCAGCACAGGCCCTTGTGTGGTGTAAGTTTCCTCAGTCAAAAGCACACAGGCCCTGATGTGGTGTAGTTGGCCAAAGTCATGAGCACAGGCCCTGGTGGGGTGTTGTAGATGGCCTGAGCTAGCAGCACAGGACTTGGTGAGGTGGAGGTGGCCTCATCCTGCAACTCAGGCCCTGGTGTGCTATAGATGGCCTCAACCAGAGCCACAGTCCCTGGTATGGTGTAGATTGCCTCACCCAGAGCCACAGGCCCTTGTGTGGTGTAGTTGGCCTCAGCCAGCAGCACAGGCTGTGGTGTGGTGTGCTGTAGTTGGCCTTAGCCACCAGCACAGGCTCTGGTTTGGTGTAGGTGGCCTCAGCCAGAAGCATAAGACCTGGTGTGTTGCAATCATCCTCAACCAGCAGTAAATGAACTGGTGTGGGTTAGGTGGCCTCAGCCAGAGCCACAGGCACAGGTTTGGTGGAGGTGGCCTCAGCTAAAAGCACACAGGCCCTGATGTGGTGTAGATGGCCTCAGCCAGCAGCACATGCCCATGTGTGTTGTAGGTGGCCAAAGCTAGGAAAACAGGCCGTGGTGTGTTGTAGATGGCCTCAGCCAGCAGCACAGGCCCTGGTTTGATTAACATGGCCTCAACCAGCAACACAGGCCCTGGTGTGGTGTAGATGGCCTCAGCCAGCAGCACAGGCCCTGGTGTCATTAACATGGCATCAACCAGCAACACAGGCCCTGATGTGGAGTACATGGCCTCAGCCAGAGCCACAGGCCCTGGTGTGGTGTGATGTAGATGGCCTCAACCAGAGCCACAGGCCCTGGTGTGATTAACCTGGCCTCAACCAGCGACACAGGCCCTGTTGTTGTGTAGATGGCCTCAGCCAGCAGCACAGGCCCTTGTGTGGTGTAAGTTTCCTCAGTCAAAAGCACACAGGCCCTGATGTGGTGTAGTTGGCCAAAGTCATGAGCACAGGCCCTGGTGGGGTGTTGTAGATGGCCTGAGCTAGCAGCACAGGACTTTGTGAGGTGGAGGTGGCCTCATCCTGCAACTCAGGCCCTGGTGTGCTGTAAATGGCCTCAACCCGAGCCACAGGCCCTTGTGTGGTGTAGTTGGCCTCAGCCAGCAGCACAGGCTGTGGTGTGGTGTGCTGTAGTTGGCCTTAGCCACCAGCACAGGCTCTGGTTTGGTGTAGGTGGCCTCAGCCAGAAGCATAAGACCTGGTGTGTTGCAATCATCCTCAACCAGCAGTAAATGAACTGGTGTGGGTTAGGTGGCCTCAGCCAGAGCCACAGGCACAGGTTTGGTGGAGGTGGCCTCAGCCAAAAGCACACAGGCCCTGATGTGGTGTAGATGGCCTCAGCCAGCAGCACATGCCCATGTGTGTTGTAGGTGGCCAAAGCTAGGAAAACAGGCCGTGGTGTGTTGTAGATGGCCTCAGCCAGCAGCACAGGCCCTGGTTTGATTAACATGGCCTCAACCAGCAACACAGGCCCTGGTGTGGTGTAGATGGCCTCAGCCAGCAGCACAGGCCCTGGTGTCATTAACATGGCATCAACCAGCAACACAGGCCCTGATGTGGAGTACATGGCCTCAGCCAGAGCCACAGGCCCTGGTGTGGTGTGATGTAGATGGCCTCAACCAGAGCCACAGGCCCTGGTGTGATTAACCTGGCCTCAACCAGCGACACAGGCCCTGTTGTTGTGTAGATGGCCTCAGCCAGCAGCACAGGCCCTTGTGTGGTGTAAGTTTCCTCAGTCAAAAGCACACAGGCCCTGATGTGGTGTAGTTGGCCAAAGTCATGAGCACAGGCCCTGGTGGGGTGTTGTAGATGGCCTGAGCTAGCAGCACAGGACTTTGTGAGGTGGAGGTGGCCTCATCCTGCAACTCAGGCCCTGGTGTGCTGTAAATGGCCTCAACCCGAGCCACAGGCCCTTGTGTGGTGTAGTTGGCCTCAGCCAGCATCACAGGCTGTGGTGTGGTGTGCTGTAGTTGGCCTTAGCCACCAGCACAGGCTCTGGTTTGGTGTAGGTGGCCTCAGCCAGAAGCATAAGACCTGGTGTGTTGCAATCATCCTCAACCAGCAGTAAATGAACTGGTGTGGGTTAGGTGGCCTCAGCCAGAGCCACAGGCACTGGTTTGGTGGAGGTGGCCTCAGCCAAAAGCACACAGGCCTTGATGTGGTGTAGATGGCCTCAGCCAGCAGCACATGCCCATGTGTGTTGTAGGTGGCCAAAGCCAGGAAAACAGGCTGTGGTGTGTTGTAGATGGCCTCAGCCAGCAGCACAGGCCCTGGTTTGATTAACATGGCCTCAACCAGCAACACAGGCCCTGGTGTGGTGTAGATGGCCTCAGCCAGCAGCACAGGCCCTGGTGTGATTAACATGGCCTCAACCAGCAACACAGGCCCTGATGTGGAGTAGATGGCCTCAGCCAGAGCCACAGGCACTGGTTTGGTGGACATGGCCTCAGCCAAAAGCACACAGGCCCTGATGTGGTGTAAGTTGCCTCAGCCAAAAGCACACAGGCCCTGGTGTGGTGTAGCTGGCCTCAGCCAGAAGCACATGCCCATGTGTGTTGTAGGTGGCCAAAGCTAGTAAAACAGGCAGTGGTGTGTTGTAGATGGCCTCAAATTGCAGCACAGGACTTGGTGAGGTGGAGGTGGCCACATCCTGCATCTCAGGCCCTGGTGTGCTGTAGATGGCCTCAGCCAGAGCCACAGGCCCTGGTGTGGTGTAGGTGGCCTCAGCCAGCAGCACAGGCCCTGGTGTGATTAACATGGCCTCAACCAGCAACACAGGCCCTGGTGTGGTGTAGATGGCCTCAGCCAGAGCCACAGGCACTGGTTTGGTGGAGGTGGCCTCAGCCAAAAGCACACAGGCCCTGGTGTGCTATAGATGGCCTCAGCCAGAGCCACAGGACCTGGGGTGGTGTAAATGGCCTCAGCCAGAAGCGGAAGCTCTGGCGTGTTGCAGTCAACCTCAGCAATCAGTAAAGGATCTGGTGTGGTGTAGATGGCCTTAGCCACCAGCACAGGCCCTGGTGTGATTAACATGGCCTCAACCAGCAACACAGGCCCTGGTGTGGTGTAGATGGCCTCAGCCAGCAGCACAGGCCCTGGAGGGGTGTAGATAGCCTCAGCCAGCAGCACAGGCCCTGGAGGGGTGTAGATGGCCTCAGCCAGAGCCACAGGCCTTGGTGTGGTGTAGATTGCCTCTGCCAAAGCCAAAGGCCCTGGTGTGGTGTATTTCGCCTCAGCCAGCAGCACAGGCTCTGGTGGGGTGTAGATGGCCTCAGCCAGAGCCACAGGCCCTGGTGTGGTGTAAGTTGCCTCAGTCAAAAGCACACAGGCCCTGATGTAGTGTAGATGACCTCAACAAGCAACACAGGCCTGGTGTGGTGTAGATGTCCTCAGACATAGCCACAGGCCCTGGTGGGGTGTAGGTGTCCTCAGCCAGAGCCACAGGCCCTGGTGTGGTGTAGTTGGACTCAACCAGCAGCACAGGCTCTGGTGGGGAGCAAATGGCCTCAGCCAGAGCCACAGGCCGTGGTGTGGTGTAGTTGGCCTCAGCCAGCAGCACAGGATCTGGTGGGGTGTAGATGGCCTCAGAAAGAATCACAGGCCCTGGTTTGGTGGAGGTGGCCTCAGCCAAAAGCACACAGGCCCTGATGTGGTGTAAGTTGCCTCAGTCAAAAGGACACAGGCCCTGGTGTGGTGTAGATGGCCTCAGCCAGAAGCACATGCCCATGTGTGTTGTAGGTGGCCAAAGCTAGGAAAACAGGCCGTGGTGTGTTGTGGATGGCCTCAACTTGCAGCACAGGACTTGGTGAGGTGGAGGTGGCCTCATCCTGCATCTCAGGCCCTGGTGTGCTGTAAATGGCCTCAACCCGAGCCACAGGCCCTTGTGTGGTGTAGTTGGCCTCAGCCAGCAGCACAGGCTGTGGTGTGGTGTGCTGTAGTTGGCCTTAGCCACCAGCACAGGCTCTGGTTTGGTGTAGGTGGCCTCAGCCAGAAGCATAAGACCTGGTGTGTTGCAATCATCCTCAACCAGCAGTAAATGAACTGGTGTGGGTTAGGTGGCCTCAGCCAGAGCCACAGGCACAGGTTTGGTGGAGGTGGCCTCAGCCAAAAGCACACAGGCCCTGATGTGGTGTAGATGGCCTCAGCCAGCAGCACATGCCCATGTGTGTTGTAGGTGGCCAAAGCTAGGAAAACAGGCCGTGGTGTGTTGTAGATGGCCTCAGCCAGCAGCACAGGCCCTGGTTTGATTAACAAGGCCTCAACCAGCAACACAGGCCCTGGTGTGGTGTAGATGGCCTCAGCCAGCAGCACAGGCCCTGGTGTCATTAACATGGCATCAACCAGCAACACAGGCCCTGATGTGGAGTACATGGCCTCAGCCAGAGCCACAGGCCCTGGTGTGGTGTGATGTAGATGGCCTCAACCAGAGCCACAGGCCCTGGTGTGATTAACCTGGCCTCAACCAGCGACACAGGCCCTGTTGTTGTGTAGATGGCCTCAGCCAGCAGCACAGGCCCTTGTGTGGTGTAAGTTTCCTCAGTCAAAAGCACACAGGCCCTGATGTGGTGTAGTTGGCCAAAGTCATGAGCACAGGCCCTGGTGGGGTGTTGTAGATGGCCTGAGCTAGCAGCACAGGACTTTGTGAGGTGGAGGTGGCCTCATCCTGCAACTCAGGCCCTGGTGTGCTGTAAATGGCCTCAACCCGAGCCACAGGCCCTTGTGTGGTGTAGTTGGCCTCAGCCAGCATCACAGGCTGTGGTGTGGTGTGCTGTAGATGGCCTCAGCCAGCAGCACAGGCCCTGGAGAGGTGTAGATGGCCTCAGCCAGCAGCACAGGCCCTGGAGGGGTGTAGATGGCCTCAGCCACCAGCACAGGCTCTGATTTGGTGTAGATGGCCTAAGCCAGAGCCACAGGCCCTGGTTTGCTGTAAGTTGCCTCAGTCAAAAGCACACAGGCCCTGATGTAGCATAGATGGCCTCAACAAGCAACACAGGCCTGGTGTGGTGTAGATGTCCTCAGAAAGAGCCACAGGCCCTGGTGTGCTGTAAGTTGCCTCAGTCAAAAGCACACAGGCCCTGATGTAGCGTAGATGGCCTCAACAAGCAACACAGGTCTGGTGTGGTGTAGATGTCCTCAGAAATAGCCACAGGCCCTGGTTTGGTGGAGGTGGCCTCAGCCAAAAGAACACAGGCCCTGATGTGGTGTAAGTTGCCTCAGTCAAAAGCACACAGGCCCTGGTGTGGTGTAGCTGGCCTCAGCCAGAAGCACATGCCCATGTGTGTTGTAGGTGGCCAAAGCTAGGAAAACAGGCCGTGGTGTGTTGTAGATGGCCTCAAATTGCAGCACAGGACTTGGTGAGGTGGAGGTGGCCTCATCCTGCATCTCAGGCCCTGGTGTGCTGTAGATGGCCTCAGCCAGAGCCACAGGCCCTGTTGTGGTGTAGGTGGCCTCAGCCAGCAGCACAGGCCCTGGTGTGATTAACATGGCCTCAACCAGCAACACAGGCCCTGGTGTGGTGTAGATGGCCTCAGCCAGAGCCACAGGCACTGGTTTGGTGGAGGTGGCATCAGCCAAAAGCACACAGGCCCTGGGGTGCTGTAGATGGCCTCAGCCAGAGCCACAGGCCCTGGAGGGGTGTAGATGGCCACAGCCACCAGCACAGGCTCTGATTTGGTGTAGATGGCCTTAGCCAGTGCCACAGGCCCTGGAGTGGTGTAGATGGCCTCAGCCAGAGCCACAGGCCCTGGTGTGGTGTAGATGGCATCAGCCAGAGCCACAGGCACTGTTTTGGTGGAGGTGGCCTCAGCCAAAAGCACACAGGCCCTGGTGTGCTGTAGATGGCCTTCACCAGAACCACAGGCCCTGGTGTAGTGTAGATGGCCTCAGCCAGAGCCACAGGCCTTGGTGTGGTGTGGTGTAGATGGCCTCAACCAGAGCCACATGCCCTGGTGTGATTAACCTGGCCTCAACCAGCGATACAGGACCTGGTGTAGTGTAGATGGCCTCAGCCAAAAGCACAGGCCCTTGTGTGGTGTAAGTTTCCTCAGTCAAAAGCACACAGGCCCTGATGTGGTGTAGTTGGCCAAAGTCATGAGCACAGGCCCTGGTGGGGTGTTGTAGATGGCCTGAGCTAGCAGCACAGGACTTGGTGAGGTGGAGGTGGACTCATCCTGCAACTCAGGCCCTGGTGTGCTGTAGATGGACTCAACCAGAGCCACAGGCCCTGGTATGGTGTAGATTGCCTCACCCAGAGCCACAGGCCCTTGTGTGGTGTAGATGGCCTCAGCCAGCAGCACAGGCTGTGGTGTGGTGTGCTGTAGTTGGCCTTTGCCACCAGCACAGGCGCTGGCCGAGATGGCCTCAGCCAGAAGCGGAATCTCTGGCGTTTTGCAGTCAACATCAGCAATCAGTAAAGGAACTGGTGTGGTGTATATGGCCTTAGCCACCAGCACAGGCCCTGGTTTGGTGTAGGTGGCCTCAGCCAGAAGCGCAAGCCCTGGTGTGTTGCAGTCAACCTCAGCCAGAGCCACTGGCCCTGGTGTGGTGTAGATTGCATCAGCCAGAGCCCCAGGCCCTGTTGTGGTGTTGATTGCCTCAGACAAACCCACAGGCCCTTGTGTGGTGTAGATGGCCTCAGCCAGAGCCACAGGCCCTGGTGTGGTGTAGTTGGCCTTACCAGGCAGAACAGGCCCTGGTGTGATGGAGATGGCCTCAGACAGAGCCACAGGCCCTGGTGTGGTGTAGATGGCCTAAGCCAGAGCCACAGGCCCTGGTGTGGTGTAGATTGCCTCAGCCAAAGCCAAAGGCCCTGGTGTGGTGTATTTGGCCTCAGCCAGCAGCACAGGCTCTGGTGGGGTGTAGATGGCCTCAGCCAGAGCCACAGGCCCTGGTGTGATTAACATGGCCTCAACCAGCAACACAGGCCCTGGTGTGGTGTAGATGGCCTCAGCCAGAGCCACAGGCACTGGTTTGGTGGAGGTGGCCTCAGCCAAAAGCACACAGGCCCTGGTGTGGTGTGGTGTAGATGGCCTCAACCAGAGCCACAGGCCCTGGTGTGGTGTAGATGGCCTCAGCCAGAGCCACAGGCCTTGGTGTGGTGTAGATTGCCTCAGCCAAAGCCAAAGGCCCTGGTGTGGTGTATTTCGCCTCAGCCAGCAGCACAGGCTCTGGTGGGGAGCAGATGGCCTCAGCCAGAGCCACAGGCCCTGGTGTGGACTAGCTGGCCTCAGCCAGCAGCACAGGCTGTGGTGTGGTGTGCTGTACTTGGCCTTAGCCACCAGCACAGTCTCTGGTTTGGTGTAGGTGGCCTCAGCCAGAAGCATAAGACCTGGTGTGTTGCAATAATCCTCAACCAGCAGTAAAGGAACTGGTGTGGGTTAGGTGGCCTCAGCCAGAGCCACAGGCACAGGTTTGGTGGAGGTGGCCTCAGCCAAAAACACACAGGCCCTGATGTGGTGTAGATGGCCTCAGCCAGCAGCACATGCCCATGTGTGTTGTAGGTGGCCAAAGCTAGGAAAACAGGCCGTGGTGTGTTGTAGATGGCCTGAGCTTGCAGCACAGGCCCTGGTGTGATTAACATGGCCTCAACCAGCAACACAGGCCCTGGTGTGGTGTAGATGGCCTCAGCCAGCAGCACAGGCCCTGGTGTGATTAACATGGCCTCAACCAGCAACACAGGCCCTGATGTGGTGTAGATGGCCTCAGCCAGAGCCACAGGCACTGGTTTGGTGGACATGGACTCAGCCAAAAGCACATAGGCCCTGATGTGGTGTAGATGGCCTCAGCCAGCAGCACAGGCCCTGGTGTGATTAACATGGCCTCAACCAGCAACGAAGGTCCTGGTGTGGTGTAGATGGCCTCAGCCAGAACCAGAGGCACTGGTTAGGTGGAGGTGGCCTCAGCGAAAAGCACACAGGCCCTGGTGTGCTGTAGATGACCTCAGCCAGAGCCACAGGCCCTGGGGTGGTGTAGATGGCCTCAGCCAGAAGCGGAAGCTCTGGCGTGTTGCAGTCAACCTCAGCAATCAGTAAAGGAAGTGTGGTGGTGTATATGGCCTTAGCCACCAGCAAAGGCACTGGTGTGATTAACATGGCCTCAACCAGCAACACAGGCCCTGATGTGGTGTAGATGGCCTCAGCCAGCAGCACGGGCCCTGGAGGGGTGTAGATGGCCTCAGCCAGCAGCACAGGCCCTGGAGGGGTGTAGATGGCCTAAACCACCAGAACCACAGGCCCTGGTGAAGTGTAGATTGCCTCTGCCAGAGCCACAGGCCCTGGTGTGGTGTGATGTAGATGGCCTCCACCAGAGCCACAGGCCCTGGTGTGATTAACCTGGCCTCAACCAGCCCTGTTGTAGTGTAGATGGCCTCAGCCAGCAGCACAGGCTCTGGTGTGGTGTAAGTTTCCTCAGTCAAAAGCACACAGGCCCTGATGTGGTGTAGTTGGCCAAAGTCATGAGCACAGGCCCTGGTGGGGTGTTGTAGATGGCCTGAGCTAGCAGCACAGGACTTGGTGAGGTGGAGGTGGACTCATCCTGCAACTCAGGCCCTGGTGTGTTGTAGATGGCCTCAGCCAGCAGCACAGGCCCTGGTTTGATTAACATGGCCTCAACCTGCAACACAGGCCCTGGTGTGGTGTAGATGGCCTCAGCCAGAGCCACAGGCCCTGGTGTGATTAACATGGCCTCAACCAGCAACACAGGCCCTGATGTGGAGTAGATGGCCTCAGCCAGAGCCACAGGCACTGGTTTGGTGGACATGGCCTCAGCCAAAAGCACACAGGCCCTGATGTAGTCTAGATGGCCTCAACAAGCAACACAGGCCTTGGTGTGGTGTAGATGTCCTCAGACAAAGCCACAGCCTCTGGTGGGGAGCAGCTGGCCTCAGCCAGAGCCACAGGCCGTGGTGTGGTGTATTTGGCCTCAGCCAGCAGCACAGGATTTGGTGGGGTGTAGATGGCCTCAGAAAGAACCACAGGCCCTGGTTTGGTGGAGGTGGCCTCAGGCAGCACCACATGCCCATGTGTGTTGTAGGTGGCCAAAGTTAGGAAAACAGGCCGTGGTGTGTTGTAGATGGCCTCAACTTGCAGCACAGGACTTGGTGAGGTGGAGGTGGCCTCATCCTGCATCTCAGGCCCTGGTGTGCTTTAGATGGCCTCAGCCAGAGCCACAGGCCCTGGTGTGGTGTAGGTGGCCTCAGCCAGCAGCACAGGCCCTGGTGTGATTAACATGGCCTCAACCAGCAACACAGGCCCTGGTGTGGTGTAGATGGCCTCAGCCAGTGCCACAGGCACTCGTTTGGTGGAGGTGGCCTCAGCCAAAAGCACACAGGCCCTGGTGTGCTGTAGATGGACTCAGCCAGATCCACAGGCCCTGGGGTGGTGTAGATGGCCTCAGCCAGAAGCGGAAGCACTGGCGTTTTGCAGTCAACCTCAATAATCAGTAAAGGAACTGGTGTGGTGTAGATGGCCTTAGCCACCAGCACAGGCCCTGGTGTGATTAATATGGCCTCAGCCAGAGCCACAGGCCCTGGTGTGGTTTGGTGTAGATGGCCTCAACCAGAGCCACAGGCCCTGGTGTGATTAACCTGGCCTCAACCAGCGACACAGGCCCTGGTGTAGTGTAGATGGTCTCAGCCAGCAGCACAGGCCCTTGTGTGGTGTAAGTTTCCTCAGTCAAAAGCACACAGGCCCTGATGTGGTGTAGTTGGCCAAAGTAATGAGCACAGGCCCTGGTGGGGTGTTGTAGATGGCCTGAGCTAGCAGCACAGGACTTGGTGAGGTGGAGGTGGCCTCATCCTGCAACTCTGGCCCTGGTGTGCTATAGATGGCCTCAACCAGAGCCACAGGCCCTGGTATGGTGTAGATTGCCTCACCCAGAGCCACAGGCCCTTGTGTGGTGTAGTTGGCCTCAGCCAGCAGCACAGGGTCTGGTTTGGTGTAGGTGGCCTCAGCCAGAAGCATAAGACCTGGTGTGTTGCAATCATCCTCAACCAGCAGTAAAGGAATTGGTGTGGGTTAGGTGGCCTCAGCCAGAGCCACAGGCACTGGTTTGGTGGAGGTGGCCTCAACCAAAAACACACAGGCCCTGATGTGGTGTAGATGTCCTCAGCCAGCAGCACATGCCCATGTGTGTTGTAGGTGGCCAAAGCTAGGAAAACAGGACGTGGTGTGTTGTAGATGGCCTGAGCTAGCAGCACAGGCCCTGGTTTGATTAACATGGCCTCAACCAGCAACACAGGCCCTGGTGTGGTGTAGATGGCCTCAGCCAGCAGCACAGGCCCTGGTGTGATTAACATGGCCTCAACCAGCAACACAGGCCCTGATGTGGTGTAGATGGCCTCAGTCAGAGCCACAGGCACTGGTTTGGTGGACATGTCCTCAGCCAAAAGCACAGAGGCCCTGATGTGGTGTAGATGGCCTCAGCCAGCAGCACAGGCCCTGGTGTGATTAACATGGCCTCAACCAGCAACACAGGTCCTGGTGTGGTGTAGATGGCCTCAGCCAGAACCAGAGGCACTGGTTAGGTGGAGGTGGCCTCAGCGAAAAGCACACAGGCCCTGGTGTGCTGTAGTTGGCCTCAGCCAGAGCCACAGGCCCTGGGGTGGTGTAGATGGCCTCAGCCAGAAGCGGAAGCTCTGGCGTGTTGCAGTCAACCTCAGCAATCAGTAAAGGAAGTGTTGTGGTGTAGATGGCCTTAGCCACCAGCACAGGCCCTGGTGTGATTAACATGGCCTCAGCCAGAGCCACAGGCCCTGGTGTGGTGTAGATGGCCTCAGCCAGCAGCACGGGCCCTGGAGGGGTGTAGATGGCCTCAGCCAGCAGCACAGGCTATGGTGGGGTGCAGATGGCCTCAGCCAGAGCCACAGGCCCTGGTGTGGTGTAGTTGGCCTCAGCCAGCTGCACAGGATCTGGTGGGGTGTAGATGGCCTCAGAAAGAGCCACAGGCCCTGGTTTGGTGGACGTGGCCTCAGCCAAAAGCACACAGGCCCTGATGTGGTGTAGATGGCCTCAGCCAGCAGCACATGCCCATGTGTGTTGTAGGTGGCCAAAGCTAGGAAAACAGGCCGTGGTGTGTTGTAGATGGCCTCAGCCAGCAGCACAGGCCCTGGTGTGATTAACGTGGCCTCAACCAGCAACACAGGCCCTGGTGTGGTGTAGATGGCCTCAGCCAGCAGCACGGGCCCTGGAGGGGTGTAGATGGCCACAGCCAGCAGCACAGGCCCTGGAGGGGTGTAGATGGCCTTAACCAGAACCACAGGCCCTGGTGTGATTAACCTTTCCTCAACCAGCGACACAGGCCCTGGTGTAGTGTAGATGGCCTCAGCCAGCAGCACAGGCCCTGGTGTGCTATAGATGGCCTCAGCCAGAGCCACAGGGCCTGGTGTGGTGTGGTGTAGATGGCCTCAACCAGAGCCACAGGCCCTGGTGTGATTAACCTTTCCTCAACCAGCGACACAGGCCCTGGTGTAGTGTAGATGGCCTCAGCCAGCAGCACAGGCCCTGGTGTGATTAACATGGAATCAACCAGCAACACAGGCCCTGATGTGGAGTAGATGGCCTCAGCCAGAGCCACAGGCCCTGGTGTGGTGTGATGTAGATGGCCTCAACCAGAGCCACAGGCCCTGGTGTGATTAACCTGGCCTCAACCAGCGACACAGGCCCTGTTGTAGTGTAGATGGCCTCAGCCAGCAGCACAGGCCCTTGTGTGGTGTAAGTTTCCTCAGTCAAAAGCACACAGGCCCTGATGTGGTGTAGTTGGCCAAAGTCATGAGCACAGGCCCTGGTGGGGTGTTGTAGATGGTCTGAGCTAGCAGCACAGGACTTGGTGAGGTGGAGGTGGCCTCATCCTGCAACTCAGGCCCTGGTGTGCTATAGATGGCCTCAACCAGAGCCACAGTCCCTGGTATGGTGTAGATTGCCTCACCCAGAGCCACAGGCCCTTGTGTGGTGTAGTTGGCCTCAGCCAGCAGCACAGGCTGTGGTGTGGTGTGCTGTAGTTGGCCTTAGCCACCAGCACAGGCTCTGGTTTGGTGTAGGTGGCCTCAGCCAGAAGCATAAGACCTGGTGTGTTGCAATCATCCTCAACCAGCAGTAAATGAACTGGTGTGGGTTAGGTGGCCTCAGCCAGAGCCACAGGCACAGGTTTGGTGGAGGTGGCCTCAGCCAAAAGCACACAGGCCCTGATGTGGTGTAGATGGCCTCAGCCAGCAGCACATGCCCATGTGTGTTGTAGGTGGCCAAAGCTAGGAAAACAGGCCGTGGTGTGTTGTAGATGGCCTCAGCCAGCAGCACAGGCCCTGGTTTGATTAACATGGCCTCAACCAGCAACACTGGCCCTGGTGTGGTGTAGATGGCCTCAGCCAGCAGCACAGGCACTGGTGTCATTAACATGGCATCAACCAGCAACACAGGCCCTGATGTGGAGTACATGGCCTCAGCCAGAGCCACAGGCCCTGGTGTGGTGTGATGTAGATGGCCTCAACCAGAGCCACAGGCCCTGGTGTGATTAACCTGGCCTCAACCAGCGACACAGGCCCTGTTGTTGTGTAGATGGCCTCAGCCAGCAGCACAGGCCCTTGTGTGGTGTAAGTTTCCTCAGTCAAAAGCACACAGGCCCTGATGTGGTGTAGTTGGCCAAAGTCATGAGCACAGGCCCTGGTGGGGTGTTGTAGATGGCCTGAGCTAGCAGCACAGGACTTTGTGAGGTGGAGGTGGCCTCATCCTGCAACTCAGGCCCTGGTGTGCTGTAAATGGCCTCAACCCGAGCCACAGGCCCTTGTGTGGTGTAGTTGGCCTCAGCCAGCAGCACAGGCTGTGGTGTGGTGTGCTGTAGTTGGCCTTAGCCACCAGCACAGGCTCTGGTTTGGTGTAGGTGGCCTCAGCCAGAAGCATAAGACCTGGTGTGTTGCAATCATCCTCAACCAGCAGTAAATGAACTGGTGTGGGTTAGGTGGCCTCAGCCAGAGCCACAGGCACAGGTTTGGTGGAGGTGGCCTCAGCCAAAAGCACACAGGCCCTGATGTGGTGTAGATGGCCTCAGCCAGCAGCACATGCCCATGTGTGTTGTAGGTGGCCAAAGCTAGGAAAACAGGCCGTGGTGTGTTGTAGATGGCCTCAGCCAGCAGCACAGGCCCTGGTTTGATTAACATGGCCTCAACCAGCAACACAGGCCCTGGTGTGGTGTAGATGGCCTCAGCCAGCAGCACAGGCCCTGGTGTCATTAACATGGCATCAACCAGCAACACAGGCCCTGATGTGGAGTACATGGCCTCAGCCAGAGCCACAGGCCCTGGTGTGGTGTGATGTAGATGGCCTCAACCAGAGCCACAGGCCCTGGTGTGATTAACCTGGCCTCAACCAGCGACACAGGCCCTGTTGTTGTGTAGATGGCCTCAGCCAGCAGCACAGGCCCTTGTGTGGTGTAAGTTTCCTCAGTCAAAAGCACACAGGCCCTGATGTGGTGTAGTTGGCCAAAGTAATGAGCACAGGCCCTGGTGGGGTGTTGTAGATGGCCTGAGCTAGCAGCACAGGACTTTGTGAGGTGGAGGTGGCCTCATCCTGCAACTCAGGCCCTGGTGTGCTGTAAATGGCCTCAACCCGAGCCACAGGCCCTTGTGTGGTGTAGTTGGCCTCAGCCAGCATCACAGGCTGTGGTGTGGTGTGCTGTAGTTGGCCTTAGCCACCAGCACAGGCTCTGGTTTGGTGTAGGTGGCCTCAGCCAGAAGCATAAGACCTGGTGTGTTGCAATCATCCTCAACCAGCAGTAAATGAACTGGTGTGGGTTAGGTGGCCTCAGCCAGAGCCACAGGCACTGGTTTGGTGGAGGTGGCCTCAGCCAAAAGCACACAGGCCTTGATGTGGTGTAGATGGCCTCAGCCAGCAGCACATGCCCATGTGTGTTGTAGGTGGCCAAAGCCAGGAAAACAGGCTGTGGTGTGTTGTAGATGGCCTCAGCCAGCAGCACAGGCCCTGGTTTGATTAACATGGCCTCAACCAGCAACACAGGCCCTGGTGTGGTGTAGATGGCCTCAGCCAGCAGCACAGGCCCTGGTGTGATTAAAATGGCCTCAACCAGCAACACAGGCCCTGATGTGGAGTAGATGGCCTCAGCCAGAGCCACAGGCACTGGTTTGGTGGACATGGCCTCAGCCAAAAGCACACAGGCCCTGATGTGGTGTAAGTTGCCTCAGCCAAAAGCACACAGGCCCTGGTGTGGTGTAGCTGGCCTCAGCCAGAAGCACATGACCATGTGTGTTGTAGGTGGCCAAAACTAGTAAAACAGGCAGTGGTGTGTTGTAGATGGCCTCAAATTGCAGCACAGGACTTGATGAGGTGGAGGTGGCCTCATCCTGCATCTCAGGCCCTGGTGTGCTGTAGATGGCCTCAGCCAGAGCCACAGGCCCTGGTGTGGTGTAGGTGGCCTCAGCCAGCAGCACAGGCCCTGGTGTGATTAACATGGCCTCAACCAGCAACACAGGCCCTGGTGTGGTGTAGATGGCCTCAGCCAGAGCCACAGGCACTGGTTTGGTGGAGGTGGCCTCAGCCAAAAGCACACAGGCCCTGGTGTGCTATAGATGGCCTCAGCCAGAGCCACAGGACCTGGGGTGGTGTAAATGGCCTCAGCCAGAAGCGGAAGCTCTGGCCTGTTGCAGTCAACCTCAGCAATCAGTAAAGGAACTGGTGTGGTGTAGATGGCCTTAGCCACCAGCACAGGCCCTGGTGTGATTAACATGGCCTCAACCAGCAACACAGGCCCTGGTGTGGTGTAGATGGCCTCAGCCAGCAGCACAGGCCCTGGAGGGGTGTAGATAGCCTCAGCCAGCAGCACAGGCCCTGGAGGGGTGTAGATGGCCTCAGCCAGAGCCACAGGCCTTGGTGTGGTGTAGATTGCCTCTGCCAAAGCCAAAGGCAGAGGCAGAGGCCTCTGCCTTTGCCTCTACACCACACCAGGGTGTGGTGTATTTCGCCTCAGCCAGCAGCACAGGCTCTGGTGGGGTGTAGATGGCCTCAGCCAGAGCCACAGGCCCTGGTGTGGTGTAAGTTGCCTCAGTCAAAAGCACACAGGCCCTGATGTAGTGTAGATGACCTCAACAAGCAACACAAGCCTGGTGTGGTGTAGATGTCCTCAGACATAGCCACAGGCCCTGGTGGGGTGTAGGTGTCCTCAGCCAGAGCCACAGGCCCTGGTGTGGTGTAGTTGGACTCAACCAGCAGCACAGGCTCTGGTGGGGAGCAAATGGCCTCAGCCAGAGCCACAGGCCGTGGTGTGGTGTAGTTGGCCTCAGCCAGCAGCACAGGATCTGGTGTGGTGTAGATGGCCTCAGAAAGAATCACAGGCCCTGGTTTGGTGGAGGTGGCCTCAGCCAAAAGCACACAGGCCCTGATGTGGTGTAAGTTGCCTCAGTCAAAAGGACACAGGCCCTGGTGTGGTGTAGATGGCCTCAGCCAGAAGCACATGCCCATGTGTGTTGTAGGTGGCCAAAGCTAGAAAAACAGGCCGTGGTGTGTTGTGGATGGCCTCAACTTGCAGCACAGGACTTGGTGAGGTGGAGGTGGCCTCATCCTGCATCTCAGGCCCTGGTGTGATTAACATGGCCTCAGCCAGAGCCACAGGCCCTGGTGTGGTGTAGGTGGCCTCAGCCAGCAGCACAGGCCCTGGTGTGATTAACATGGCCTCAACCAGCAACACAGGCCCTGGTGTGGTGTAGATGGCCTCAGCCAGAGCCACAGGCACTGGTTAGGGGGAGGTGGCCTCAGCCAAAAGCACACAGGCCCTGGTGTGCTGTAGATGGACTCAGCCAGAGCCACAGGCCCTGGGGTGGTGTAGATGGCCTCAGCCAGAAGCGGAAGCTCTGGCGTGTTGCAGTCAACCTCAGTAATCAGTAAAGGAACTGGTGTTGTGTAGATGGCCTTAGTCACCAGCACAGGCCCTGGTGTGATTAACATGGCCTCAACCAGAAACACAGGCCCTGGTGTGGTGTAGATGACCTCAACAAGCAACACAGGCCTGGTGTGGTGTAGATGTCCTCAGACATAGCCACAGGCCCTGGTGTGATGTAGATGGCCTCAGACAGAGCCACAGGCCCTGGTGTGGTGTAGTTGGCCTCAGCCAGAGCCACAGGACCTGGGGTGATGTAGATGGCCTCAGCCAGAAGCGGAAGCTCTGGCCTGTTGCAGTCAACCTCAGCAATCAGTAAAGGAACTCGTGTGGTTTAGATGGCCTTAGCCACCAGCACAGGCCCTGGTGTGATTAACATGGCCTCAACCAGCAACACAGGCCCTGAGGTGGAGTAGATGGCCTCAGCCAGAGCCACAGGCACTGGTTTGGTGGACATGGCCTCAGCCAAAAGCACACAGGCCCTGATGTGGTGTAGATGGCCTCAGCCAGCAGCACAGGCCCTGTTGTGATTAACATGTGTAGTTGGCCTCATCCAGAGCCATAGGCCTTGGTGTGTTGTAGTTGGCCTCAGCCAGAGCCAAAGGCCCTGGGGTGGTGTAGATGGCCTCAGCCAGAAGCGGAAGCTCTGGGGTGTTGCAGTCAACCTCAGCAATCAGTAAAGGAACTGGTGTGGTGTAGATGGCCTTAGCCACCAGCAGAGGCCCTGGTTTGGTGGAGGGAGCCTCAGCCAGAAGCGCAAGCCCTGGTGTGTTGCAGTCAACCTCAGCCAGAGCCACTGGCCCTGGTGTGGTGTAGATTGCTTCAGCCAGAGCCCCAGGCCCTGTTGTGGTGTAGATTGCCTCAGCCAAAGCCACAGGCCCTTGTGTGGTGTAGATGGCCTCAGCCAGAGCCACAGGCCCTGGTGTGGTGTAGTTGGCCTTACCCAGCAGAACAGGCCCTGGTCTCAGAAAGAGCCACAGGCCCTGGTGTGGTGTAGTTGGCCTCAGCCAGCAGCACAGGCACTGGTGGGGTGTAGATGGCCCCAGCAAGAGCCCCAGGCCCTGTCGTGGTGTTGTTGGCCTTAGCCAGCATAACAGGCCCTGGTTTGGTGGAGGTGGCCAAAGCAAGTAGCACAGGCCGTGGTGTGGTGTATTTGGCCTCAGCCACCAGCACAGGCTCTGATTTGGTGTAGATGGCCTGAGCCAGAGCCACAGGTCTAGGTGTGGTGTAGATGGCCTCAGCCAGAGCCACTGGCCCTGGTGTGGTGTAGATTGCCTCAGCCAAAGCCAAAGGCTCTAGTGTGGTGTATTTGGCCTCAGCCAGCAGCACAGGCTCTGGTGGGGTGTAGATGGCCTCAGCCCGAGCCACAGGCCCTGGTGTGGTGTAAGTTGCCTCAGTCAAAAGCACACTGGCCCTGATGTAGTGTAGATGGCCTCAACAAGCAACACAGGCCTGGTGTGGTGTAGATGTCCTCAGACATAGCCACAGGCCCTGGTGGGGTGTAGATGGCCTCAGCCAGAGCCACAGGCCCTGGTGTGGTGTAGTTGGACTCAACCAGCAGCACAGGCTCTGGTGGGGTGCAGATGGCCTCAGCCAGAGCCACAGGCCCTGGTGTGGTGTAGTTGGCCTCAGCCAGCAGCACAGGATCTGGTGTGGTGTAGATGGCCTCAGAAAGAGCCACAGGCCCTGGTTTGGTGGACGTGGCCTCAGCCAAAAGCACACAGGCCCTGATGTGGTGTAAGTTGCCTCAGCCAAAAGCACACAGGCCCTGGTGTGGTGTAGCTGGCCTCAGCCAGAAGCACATGCCCATGTGTGTTGTAGGTGGCCAAAGCTAGGAAAACAGGCCGTGGTGTCTTGTAGATGGCCTCAAATTGCAGCACAGGACTTGGTGAGGTGGAGGTGGCCTCATCCTACATCTCAGGCCCTTGTGTGCTGTAGATTGCCTCAGCCAGAGCCACAGGCCCTGGTGTGGTGTAGGTGGCCTCAGCCAGCAGCACAGGCCCTGGTGTGATTAACATGGCCTCAACCAGCAACACAGGCCCTGGTGTGGTGTAGATGGCCTCAGCCAGAGCCACAGGAACTGGTGTGGTGTAGATGGCCTTAGCCACCAGCACAGGCCCTGGTGAGATTAACATGGCCTCTACAAGCAACACAGGCCCTGTTGTAGTGTAGATGGCCTCAGCCAGCAGCACACGACTTGGTGAGGTGGAGGTGGCCTCATCCTGCAACTCAGGCCCTGGTGTGCTGTAGATGGCCTCAACCAGAGCCACAGGCCCTTGTGTGGTGTAGTTGGTCTCAGCCAGCAGCACAGGCTGTGGTGTGTTGTGCTGTAGTTGGCCTTAGCCACCAGTACAGGCTCTGGTTTGGTGTAGGTGGCCTCAGCCAGAAGCATAAGACCTGGTGTGTTGCAATCATCCTCAACCAGCAGTAAAGGAACTGGTGTGGGTTAGGTGGCCTCAGCCAGAGCCACAGGCACTGGTTTGGTGGAGGTGGCCTCAGCCAAAAGCACACAGACCCTGGTGTGCTGTAGATGGCCTCAGCCAGAGCCACAGGCACTGGTTTGGTGGAGGTGGCATCAGCCAAAAGCACACAGGCCCTGGGGTGCTGTAGATGGCCTCAGCCAGAGCCACAGGCCCTGGGGTGGTGTAGATGGCCTCAGCCAGAAGCGGAAGCTCTGGCGTGTTGAAGTCAACCTCAGCAATGAGTAAAGGAACTGGTGTGGTGTAGATAGCCTTAGCCACCAGCACAGGCCCTGTTGTGATTAACATGGCCTCAACCAGCAACACAGGCCCTGGAGGGGTGTAGATGGCCTCAGCCAGCAGCACGGGCCCTGGAGGGGTGTAGATGGCCTCAGCCACCAGCAAAGGCCCTGGTGTGGTGTCGATGGCCTCAGCCAGTGCCACAGGACCTGGTTTGATTAACATGGCCTCAACCAGCAACACAGGCCCTGATGTGGTGTAAGTTGCCTCAGCCAAAAGCACACAGGCCCTGATGTAGTGTAGATGGCCTCAACAAGCAACACAGGCCTGGTGTGGTGTAGATGTCCTCAGACATAGCCACAGGCCCTGTTGGGGTGTAGGTGGCCTCAGCCAGAGCCACAGGCCCTGGTGTGGTGTAGTTGGACTCAACCAGCAGCACAGGCTCTGGTGGGGAGCAGATGGCCTCAGCCAGAGCCACAGGCCCTGGTGTGGTGTAGTTGGCCTCAGCCAGCAGCACAGGATCTGGTGGGGTGTAGATGGCCTCAGAAAGAACCACAGGCCCTGGTTTGGTGGAGGTGGCCTCAGCCAAAAGCACACAGGCCCTGATGTGGTGTAAGTTGCCACAGTCAAAAGGAAACAGGCCCTGGTGTGGTGTAGATGGCCTCAGCCAGAAGCACATGCCCATGTGTGTTGTAGGTGGCCAAAGCTAGGAAAACAGGCAGTGGTGTGTTGTAGATGGCCTCAACTTGCAGCACAGGACTTGGTGAGGTGGAGGTGGCCTCATCCTGCATCTCAGGCCCTGGTGTGCTTTAGATGGCCTCAGCCAGAGCCACAGGCCCTGGTATGGTGTAGGTGGCCTCAGCCAGCAGCACAGGCCCTGGTGTGATTAACATGGTCTCAACCAGCAACACAGGCCCTGGTGTGGTGTAGATGGCCTCAGCCGGAGCCACAGGCACTGGTTAGGTGGAGGTGGCCTCAGCCAAAAGCACACAGGCCCTGGTGTGATTAACATGGCCTCAACCAGCAGCACAGGCCCTGGTGTGGTGTAGATGGCCTCAGCCAGAACCAGAGGCACTGGTTAGGTGGAGGTGGCCTCAGCGAAAAGCACACAGGCCCTGGTGTGCTGTAGATGGCCTCAGCCAGAGCCACAGGCCCTGGGGTGGTGTAGATGGCCTCAGCCAGAAGCGGAAGCTCTGGCGTGTTGCAGTCAACCTCAGCAATCAGTAAAGGAAGTGTTGTGGTGTAGATGGCCTCAGCCAGCAGCACGGGCCCTGGAGGGGTGTAGATGGCCTCAGCCAGCAGTACAGGCTATGGTGGGGTGCAGATGGCCTCAACAAGAGCCACAGGCCCTGGTGTGGTGTAGTTGGCCTCAGCCAGCTGCACAGGATCTGGTGGGGTGTAGATGGCCTCAGAAAGAGCCACAGGCCCTGGTTTGGTGGAGGTGGCCTCAGCCAAAAGCACACAGGCCCTGATGTGGTGTAGATGGCCTCAGCCAGCAGCACATGCCCATGTGTGTTGTAGGTGGCCAAAGCTAGGAAAACAGGCCGTGGTGTGTTGTAGATGGCCTTAGCCACCAGCACAGGCTCTGGTTTGGTGTAGGTGGCCTCAGCCAGAAGCATAAGACGTGGTGTGTTGCAATCATCCTCAACCAGCAGTAAATGAACTGGTGTGGGTTAGGTGGCCTCAGCCAGAGCCACAGGCACTGGTTTGGTGGAGGTGGCCTCAGCCAATAGCACACAGGCCTTGATGTGGTGTAGATGGCCTCAGCCAGCAGCACATGCCCATGTGTGTTGTAGGTGGCCAAAGCTAGGAAAACAGGCTGTGGTGTGTTGTAGATGGCCTCAGCCAGCAGCACAGGCCCTGGTTTGATTAACATGGCCTCAACCAGCAACACAGGCCCTGGTGTGGTGTAGATGGCCTCAGCCAGCAGCACAGGCCCTGGTGTGATTAACATGGCCTCAACCAGCAACACAGGCCCTGATGTGGAGTAGATGGCCTCAGCCAGAGCCACAGGCACTGGTTTGGTGGACATGGCCTCAGCCAAAAGCACACAGACCCTGATGTGGTGTAAGTTGCCTCAGCCAAAAGCACACAGGCCCTGGTGTGGTGTAGCTGGCCTCAGCCAGAAGCACATGCCCATGTGTGTTGTAGGTTGCCAAAACTAGTAAAACAGGCAGTGGTGTGTTGTAGATGGCCTCAAATTGCAGCACAGGACTTGGTGAGGTGGAGGTGGCCTCATCCTGCATCTCAGGCCCTGGTGTGCTGTAGATGGCCTCAGCCAGAGCCACAGGCCCTGGTGTGGTGTAGGTGGCCTCAGCCAGCAGCACAGGCCCTGGTGTGATTAACATGGCCTCAACCAGCAACACAGGCCCTGGTGTGGTGTAGATGGCCTCAGCCAGCAGCACAGGCCCTGGAGGGGTGTAGATAGCCTCAGCCAGCAGCACAGGCCCTGGAGGGGTGTAGATGGCCTCAGCCAGAGCCACAGGCCTTGGTGTGGTGTAGATTGCCTCAGCCAAAGCCAAAGGCCCTGATGTAGTGTAGATGGCCTCAACAAGCAACACAGGCCTGGTGTGGTGTAGATGTCCTCAGACATAGCCACAGGCCCTGGTGGGGTGTAGGTGGCCTCAGCCAGAGCCACAGGCCCTGGTGTGGTGTAGTTGGACTCAACCAGCAGCACAGGCTCTGGTGGGGAGCAAATGGCCTCAGCCAGAGCCACAGGCCCTGGTGTGGTGTAGTTGGCCTGAGCCAGCAGCACAGGATCTGGTGGGGTGTAGATGGCCTCAGAAAGAATCACAGGCCCTGGTTTGGTGGAGGTGGCCTCAGCCAAAAGCACAGGCTGTGGTGTGGTGTGCTGTAGTTGGCCTTAGCCACCAGCACAGGCTCTGGTTTGGTGTAGGTGGCCTCAGCCAGAAGCATAAGACCTGGTGTGTTGCAATCATCCTCAACCAGCAGTAAAGTAACTGGTGTGGGTTAGGTGGCCTCAGCCAGAGCCACAGGCACAGGTTTGGTGGAGGTGGCCTCAGCCAAAAACACACAGGCCCTGATGTGGTATAGATGGCCTCAACCAGCAGCACATGCCCATGTGTGTTGTAGGTGGCCAAAGCTAGGAAAACAGGCCGTGGTGTGTTGTAGATGGCCTCAGCCAGCAGCACAGGCCCTGGTGTGATTAACATGGCCTTAACCAGCAACACAGGCCCTGGTGTGGTGTAGATGGCCTCAGCCAGCAGCACGGGCCCTGGAGTGGTGTAGATGGCCTCAGCCAGCAGCACAGGCCCTGGAGGGGTGTAGATGGCCTTAACCAGAACCACAGGCCCTGGTGTAGTGTAGATGGCCTCAGCCAGAGCCACAGGCCCTGGTGTGGTGTGGTGTAGATGGCCTCAACCAGAGCCACAGGCCCTGGTGTGATTAACCTGGCCTCAACCAGCGACACAGGCCCTGGTGTAGTGTAGATGGTCTCAGCCAGCAGCACAGGCCCTTGTGTGGTGTAAGTTTCCTCAGTCAAAAGCACACAGGCCCTGATGTGGTGTAGTTGGCCAAAGTCATGAGCACAGGCCGTGGTGGGGTGTTGTGGATGGCCTGAGCAAGCAGCACAGGACTTGGTGAGGTGGAGGTGGCCTCATCCTGCAACTCAGGCCCTGGTGTGCTGTAGATGGCCTCAACCCGAGCCACAGGCCCTGGTATGGAGTAGATTGCCTCACCCAGAGCAACAGGCCCTTGTGTGGTGTAGTTGGCCTCAGCCAGCAGCACAGGCTGTGGTGTGGTGTGCTGTAGTTGGCCTTAGCCACCAGCACAGGCTCTGGTTTGGTGTAGGTGGCCTCAACCAGCAGCACAGGCTCTGGTATGGAGTAGATTGCCTCACCCAGAGCAACAGGCCCTTGTGTGGTGTAGTTGGCCTCAGCCAGCAGCACAGGCTGTGGTGTGGTGTGCTGTAGTTGGCCTTAGCCACCAGCACAGGCCCTGGTGTGGTGTAGATGGCCTCAGCAAGCAGCACAGGCCCTGGTGTGATTAACATGGCCTCAACCAGCAACACAGGCCCTGATGTGGAGTAGATGGCCTCAGCCAGAGCCACAGGCACTGGTTTGGTGGACATTGCCACAGCCAAAAGCACACAGGCCCTGATGTGGTGTAGATGGCCTCAGCCAGCAGCACAGGCCCTGGTGTGATTAACATGGCCTCAACCAGCAACACAGGCCCTGGTGGGGTGTAGATGGCCTCAGCCAGAGCCACAGGCACTGGTTTGGTGTAGGTGGCCTCAGCCAAAAGCACTCAGCCAGCAGCACAGGCCCTGGTGTGATTAACATGGCCTCAACCAGCAACACAGGCCCTGATGTGATGTAGATGGCCTCAGCCAGAGCCACAGGCCGTGGTGTGGTGTAGATGGCCTCATCCAGAGCCACAGGCCCTGGTGTGCTGTAGTTGGCCTCAACCAGAGCCAAAGGCCCTGGGGTATTGTAGAAGGCCTCAGCCAGAAACGGAAGCTCTGGCGTGTTGCAGTCAACCTCAGCAATCATTAAAGGAACTGGTGTGGTGTAGATGGCCTTAGCCACCAGCACAGGCCCTGGTTTGGTGGAGGTAGCCTCAGCCAGTAGCGCAAGTCCTGGTGCGTTGCAGTAAACCTCAGCCAGCAGCACAGGACCTGGTGTGGTGTAGCTGGCCCCAGCCAGAAGCACATGGCCATGTGTGTTGTAGGTGGCCAAAGCTAGGAAAACAGGCTGTGGTGTGTTGTAAATGGCCTCTGGAGTTGTGCCATCTACAGCACAACTCAGGTCCTGGTGTGCTGTAGATAGCCTCAGCCAGAGCCACAGGCCTTGGTGTGGTGTAGATTGCCTCAGCCAAAGCCAAAGGCCCTGGTGTGGTGTATTTCGCCTCAGCCAGCAGCACAGGCTCTGGTGGGGTGTAGATGGCCTCAGCCAGCAGCACAGGCCCTGGTTTGATTAACATGGCCTCAACCAGCAACACAGGCCCTGTTGTGGTGTAGATGTCCTCAGCCAGCAGCACAGGCCCTGGTGTGATTAACATGGCCTCAACCAGCAACACAGGCCGTGATGTGGAGTAGATGGCCTCAGCCAGAGCCACAGGCACTGGTTTGGTGGACATGGCCTCAGCCAAAAGCACACAGGCCCTGATGTGGTGTAGATGGCCTCAGCCAGCAGCACAGGCCCTGGTGTGATTAACATGGCCTCAACCAGCGACACAGGCCCTGTTGTAGTGTAGATGGCCTCAGCCAGCAGCACAGGCCCTTGTGTGGTGTAAGTTTCCTCAGTCAAAAGCACACAGGCCCTGATGTGGTGTAGTTGGCCAAAGTCATGAGCACAGGCCCTGGTGGGGTGTTGTAGATGGCCTGAGCTACCAGCACAGGACTTGGTGAGGTGGAGGTGGCCTCATCCTGCAACTCAGGCCCTGGTGTGCTGTAGATAGCCTCAACCCGAGCCACAGGCCCTTGTCTGGTGTAGTTGGCCTCAGCCAGCATCACAGGCTGTGGTGTGGTGTGCTGTAGTTGGCCTTAGCCACCAGCACAGGCTCTGGTTTGGTGTAGGTGGCCTCAGCCAGAAGCATAAGACCTGGTGTGTTGCAATCATCCTCAACCAGCAGTAAAGGAACTGGTGTGGGTTAGGTGGCCTCAGCCAGAGCCACAGGCACTGGTTTGGTGGAGGTGGCCTCAGCCAAAAGCACACAGGCCCTGATGTGGTGTAGATGGCCTCAGCCAGCAGCACATGACCATGTGTGTTGTAGGTGGCCAAAGCTAGGAAAACAGGCCGTGGTGTGTTGTAGATGGCCTCAGCCAGCAGCACAGGCCCTGGTTTGATTAACATGGCCTCACCCAGCAACACAGGCCCTGGTGTGGTGTAGATGGCCTCAGCAAGCAGCACAGGCCCTGGTGTGATTAACATGGCCTCAACCAGCAACACAGGCCCTGATGTGGAGTAGATGGTCTCAGCCAGAGCCACAGGCACTGGTTTGGTGGACATGGCACCAAACCAGTGCCCTGATGTGGTGTAGATGGCCTCAGCCAGCAGCACAGGCCCTGGTGTGATTAACATGGCCTCAACCAGCAACACAGGCCCTGGTGTGGTGTAGATGGCCTCAGCCAACAGGACATGCCCATGTGTGTTGTAGGTGGCCAAAGCTAGGAAAACAGGCCGTGGTGTGTTGTAGATGGCCTCAACCAGCAAGACAGGCCCTGGGGTGGTGTAGATGGCCTCAGCCAGAGCCACAGGCATTGGTTTGGTGGACGTGGCCTCAGCCAAAAGCACACAGGCCCTGATGTGGTGTAGATGGCCTCAACAAGCAACACAGGCCTGGTGTGGTGTAGATGTCCTCAGACATAGCCACAGGCCCTGGTGGGGTGTAGATGGCCTCAGCCAGAGCCACAGGCCCTGGTGTGGTGTAGTTGGACTCAACCAGCAGCACAGGCTCTGGTGGGGTGCAGATGGCCTCAGCCAGAGCCACAGGCCCTGGTGTGGTGTAGTTGGCCTCAGCCAGCAGCACAGGATCTGGTGTGGTGTAGATGGCCTCAGAAAGAGCCACAGGCCCTGGTTTGGTGGACGTGGCCTCAGCCAAAAGCACACAGGCCCTGATGTGGTGTAAGTTGCCTCAGCCAGAGCCACAGGCCCTGGTGTGGTGTGGTGTAGATGGCCTCAGCCAGAGCCACAGGCCCTGTTGTGATTAACATGGCCTCAACCAGCAACACAGGCCCTGGTAGGGTGTAGATGGCCTCAGCCAGAGCCACAGGCACTGGTTTGGTGTAGGTGGCCTCAGCCAAAAGCACTCAGGGAGCAGCACAGGCCCTGGTGTGATTAACATGGCCTCAACCAGCAACACAGGCCCTGATGTGGTGTAGATGGCCTAAGCCAGAGCCACAGGCCCTGGTGTGGTGTAGATGGCCTCAGCCAGAAGCGGAAACTCTGGCATTTTGCAATCAACCTCAGCAATCAGTAAAGGAACTGGTGTGGTGTATATGGCCTTAGCCACCAGCACAGGCCCTGGTTTGGTGTAGGTGGCCTCAGCCAGAAGCGCAAGCCCTGGTGTGTTGCAGTCAACCTCAGCCAAAGCCACTGGCCCTGGGGTGGTGTAGATTGCCTCATCCAAACCCACAGGCCCTTGTGTGGTGTAGATGGCCTGAGCCAGAGCCACAGGTCCAGGTGTGGTGTAGATGGCCTCAGCCAAAACCACAGGCCCTGGTGTGGTGTAGATGGCCTCAGCCAGAAGCGGAAACTCTGGCATTTTGCAGTCAACCTCAGCAGTCAGTAAAGGAACTGGTGTGGTGTATATGGCCTTAGCCATCAGCACAGGCCCTGGTTTGGTGTAGGTGGCCTCAGCCAGAAGCGCAAGCCCTGGTGTGTTGCAGTCAACCTCAGCCAGAGCCACTGGCCCTGGTGTGGTGTAGATTGCTTCAGCCAGAGCCCCGGGCCCTGGTGTGGTGTAGATGGCCTCAGCCAAAGCCACAGGCCCTTGTGTGGTGTAGATGGCCTCAGCCAGAGCCACAGGCCCTGGTGTGGTGCAGTTGGCCTTACCCAGCAGAACAGGCCCTGGACTCAGACAGAGCCACAGACCCTGGTGTGGTGTAGTTGGCCTCAGCCAGCAGCACAGGCACTGGTGGGGTGTAGATGGCCCCAGCAAGAGCCCCAGGCCCTGGTGTGTTGTTCGCCTTAGCCAGCATAACAGGCCCTGGTTTGGTGGAGGTGGCCAAAGCAAGTAGCACAGGCCGTGGTGTGGTGTAGATGGCCTGAGCCACCAGCACAGGCTCTGATTTGGTGTAGATCGCCTGAGCCAGAGCCACAGGTCCAGGTGTGGTGTAGATGGCCTCAGCCAGAGCCACAGGCCCTGGTGTGGTGTAGATTGCCTCAGCCAAAGCCAAAGGCCCTGGTGTGGTGTATTTGGCCTCAGCCAGCAGCACAGGCTCTGGTGGGGTGTAGATGGCCTCAGCCAGAGCCACAGGCACTGGTGTGGTGTAAGTTGCCTCAGTCAAAAGCACACAGGCCCTGATGTAGTGTAGATGTCCTCAGACATAGCCACAGGCCCTGGTGGGGTGTAGATGGCCTCAGCCAGAGCCACAGGCCCTGGTGTGGTGTAGTTGGACTCAGCCAGCAGCACAGGCTCTGGTGGGGAGCAGATGGCCTCAGCCATAGCCACAGGCCCTGGTGTGGTGTAGTTGGCCTCAGCCAGCAGCACAGGATCTGGTGGGGTGTAGATGGCCTCAGAAAGAACCACAGGCCCTGGTGTGGTCTAGATGGCCTCATCCAGAGCCACAGGCCCTGGTATGCTGTAGTTGGCCTCAGCCAGAGCCAAAGGCCCTGGGGTGGTGTAGATGGCCTCAGCCAGAAGCGGACGCTCTGGCGTGTTGCAGTCAACCTCAGCAATCAGTAAAGGAACTGGTGTGGTGTAAATGGCCTTAGCCACCAGCACAGGCCCTGGATTGGTGGAGGTAGCCTCAGCCAGAAGTGCAAGCCCTTCTGTGTTGCCGTAAACCTCAGCCAGCAGCACAGGACCTGGTGGTGTAGCTGGCCTCAGCCAGAATCACATGCCCATGTGTGTTGTAGGTGGCCTCAGCCAGAAGCGCAAGCCCTTGTGTGTTGCAGTCAACCTCAGCCAGAGCCACTGGCCCTGGTGTGGTGTAGATTGCCTCAGCCAAAGCCACAGGCCCTTGTGTGGTGTAGATGGCCTCAGCCAGAGCCACAGGCCCTGGTGTGGTGTAGTTGGCCTTACCCAGCAGAACAGGCCCTGGTCTCAAACAGAGCCACAGGCCCTGGTGTGGTGTAGTTGGCCTCAGCCAGCAGCACAGGCCCTGGAGGGGTGTAGATGGCCTCAGCCACCAGCACAGGCTCTGATTTGGTGTAGATGGCCTAAGCCAGAGCCACAGGCCCTGGTGTGGTGTAGGTGGCCTCAGCCACAGCCACAGGCCTTGGTGTGGTGTAGATTGCCTCAGCCAAAGCCAAAGTCCCTGGTGTGGTGTATTTGGCCTCAGCCAGCAGCACAGGCTCTGGTGGGGTGTAGATGGCGTCAGCCAGAGCCACAGGCCCTGGTGTGGTTTAAGTTGCCTTAGTCAAAAGCACACAGGCCCTGATGTAGTGTATATGGCCTCAACAAGCAACACAGGCCTGGTGTGGTGTAGATGTCCTCAGACATAGCCACAGGCCCTGGTGTGGTGTAGATGGCCTCAGCCAGAGCCACAGGCCCTGATATGGTGTAGTTGGACTCAACCAGCAGCACAGGCTCTGGTGGGGAGCAGATGGCCTCAGCCAGAGCCACAGGACCTGGTGTGGTGTAGTTGGCCTCAGCCAGCAGCACACGATCTGGTGGGGTGTAGATGGCCTCAGAAAGAACCACAGGCCCTGGTTTGGTGGAGGTGGCCTCAGCCAAAAGCACACAGGCCCTGATGTGGTGTAGATTGCCTCAGTCAAAAGGACACAGGCCCTGGTGTGGTGTAGATGGCCTCAGCCAGAAGCACAGGCCCTTGTGTGTTGTAGGTGGCCAAAGCTAGGAAAACAGGCCGTGGTGTGTTGTAGATGGCCTCAACTTGCAGCACAGGACTTGGTGAGGTGGAGGTGGCCTCATCCTGCATCTCAGGCCCTGGTGTGCTGTAGATGGCCTCAGCCAGAGCCAAAGGCCCTGATGTGGTGTAAGTTGCCTCAGTCAAAAGCACACATTCCCTGGTGTGGTGTAGCTGGCCTCAGCCAGAAGCACATTTGTTGTAGGTGGCCAAAGCTAGGAAAACAGGCCGTGGTGTGTTGTAGATGGCCTCAACTTGCAGCACAGGACTTGGTGAGGTGGAGGTGACATCATCCTGCATCTCAGGCCCTGGTGTGCTGTAGATGGCCTCAGCCAGAGCCACAGGCCCTGGTGTGGTGTAGGTGGCCTCAGCCAGCAGCACAGGCCCTGGTGTGATTAACATGGCCTCAACCAGCAACACAGGCCCTGGTGTGGTGTAGATGGCCTTCACCAGAACCACAGGCCCTGGTGTAGTGTAGATGGCCTCAGCCAGAGCCACAGGCCCTTGTGTGATTAACCTGGCCTCAGCCAGCGACACAGGCCCTTGTGTGGTGTAAGTTTCCTCAGTCAAAAGCACACAGGCCCTGATGTGGTGTAGTTGGCCAAAGTCATGAGCACAGGCCCTGGTGGGGTGTTGTAAATGGACTGAGCTAGCAGCACAGGCCCTGGTGGGGTGTTGTAGATGGCCTGAGCTAGCAGCACAGGACTTGGTGAGGTGGAGGTGGCCTCATCCTGCAACTCAGGCCCTGGTGTGGTGTATTTGGCCTCAGCCAGCAGCACAGGCTCTGGTGGGGTGTAGATGGCCTCAGCCAGAGCCACAGGCCCTGGTGTGGTGTAAGTTGCCTCAGTCAAAAGCACACAGGCCCTCATGCAGCGTAGATTGCCTCAACAAGCAACACAGGCCTGGTGTGGTGTAGATGTCCTCAACCAGAGCCACAGGCCCTGGTGTGATTAATCTGGCATCAACCAGCGACACAGGCCCTGGTGTAGTGTAGATGGCCTCAGCCAGAGCCACAGGCCCTGGTGTGGTGTAGGTGGCCTCAGCCAGCAGCACAGGCCCTGGTGTGATCAACATGTCCTCAACCAGCAACAAAGGCCCTGGTGTGGTGTAGATGGCCTGAGCCAGAGCCACATGTCCTGGTGTGGTGTAAGTTGCCTCAGTCAAAAGCACACAGGCCCTGGTGTGTTGTATTCAACCTCAGCCATCCGCAAAGGACCTGCTGTGGTGTAGGTGGCCTCAGCCAAAATTACACAGACCCTGATGTGGTGTAAGTTTCCTCAGTTAAAAGCAAACAGGCCCTGGTGTGGATTTGTGTATTTGGCCTCAACGAGCAACACAGGCCCTGGTGTGGTGTAGATGGCCTCAGCCAGAGCCACAGGCCCTGGTGTGGATTTGTGTAGTTGGCCTCAACCAGCAACACAGGCCCTGGTGTGGTGTAGATGGCCTCAGCAAGAGCCACATTCCCTGGTCTGGTTAAGCTGGTCTCAACCAGTAACACAGGCCCTGGTGTGGTGTAGTTGACCTTAGCCACGAGCACAAGCCCTGGTTTGGTGTAGGTGGCCTTAGCCAGAATAGCAAGCCCTGGTGTGTTGCAGTCAACGTCAGCCAGAGCCACTGGCCCTGGTGTGGTGTAGATTGCATCAGCCGGAGCCACCTGCCCTGGTGTGGTGTAGATGGCCTTAACCAGAACCACAGGCCCTGGTGTAGTGTAGATGGCCTCAGCCAGAGCCACAGGCCCTGGTGTGGTGTGGTGTAGATGTCCTCAACCAGCAGCACAGGCCCTGGTGGGGTGTAGATGGCCTCAGCCAGAGCCACAGGCCCTGGTGTGGTGTAGTTGGCCTCAACCAGCAGCACAGGATCTGGTGGGGTGCAGATGGCCTCAGCCAGAGCCACATGCCCTGGTGTGGTGTAGTTGGCCTCAGCCAGCAGCACAGGATCTGGTGGGGTGTACATGGCCTCAGAAAGAGCCACAGGCCCTGGTTTGGTGGAGGTGGCCTCAGCCATAAGCACACAGGCCCTGATGTGGTGTAAGTTGCCTCAGTCAAAAGCACACAGGCCCTGGTGTGGTGTAGCTGGCCTCAGCCAGAAGCACATGTGTTGTAGGTGGCCAAAGCTAGGAAAACAGGCCGTGGTGGGGTGTAGATGGCCTCAGCCAGAGCCACAGGCCCTGGTGTGGTGTAAGTTGCCTCAATCAAAAGCACACAGGCCCTGATGTAGCGTAGATTGCCTCAACAAGCAACAAAGGCCTGGTGTGGTGTAGATGTCCTCAGACATAGCCACAGGCCTTGGTGGGGTGTAGATGGCCTCAGCCAGCAGCACAGGCCCTGGAGGGGTGTAGATGGCCTCATCCACCAGCACAGGCTCAGATTTGGTGTAGATGGCCTAAGCCAGAGCCACAGGCTCTGGTGTGGTGTAGATGGCCTCAGCCAGAGCCACAGGCCCTGGTGTGGTGTAGATTGCCTCAGCCAAAGCCAAAGGCCCTGGTGTGGTGTATTTGGCCTCAGCCAGCAGCACAGGCTCTGGTGGGGTGTAGATGGCCTCAGCCAGAGCCACAGGCCCTGGTGTGGTGTAAGTTGCCTCAGTCAAAAGCACACAGGCCCTGATGTAGCGTAGATGGCCTCAACAAGCAACACAGGCCTGGTGTGGTGTAGAAGTCCTCAGACATAGCCACAGGCCCTGGTGGGGTGTAGATGGCCTCAGACAGAGCCACAGGCCCTGGCGTGGTGTAGTTGGCCACAACCAGCAGCACAGGAACTGGTGGGGTGCAGATGGCCTCAGCCAGAGCCACAGGCCCTGGTGTGGTGTAGTTGGCCTCAGCCAGCAGCACAGGATCTGGTGTGGTTTAGATGGCCTCAGAAAGAGCCACAGGCCCTGGTTTGGTGGAGGTGGCCTCAGCCAAAAGCACACAGGCCGTGATGTGGTGTAAGTTGCCTCTGTCAAAAGCACACAGGCCCTGGTGTGGTGTAGCTGGCCTCAGCCAGAAGAACATGCCCATGTGTGTTGTAGGTGGCCAAAGCTAGGAAAACAGGCCGTGGTGTGTTGTAGATGGCCTCAACTTGCAGCACAGGACTTGGTGAGGTGGAGGTGGCCTCATCCTGCATCTCAGGCCCTGGTGTGCTGTAGATGGCCTCAGCCAGAGCCACAGGCCCTGGTGTGGTGTAGGTGGCCTCAGCCAGCAGCACAGGCCCTGGTGTGATTAACATGGCCTCAACCAGCAACACAGGCCCTGGTGTGGTGTAGATGGCCTTCACCAGAACCACAGGCCCTGGTGTATTGTAGATGGCCTCAGCCAGAGCCACAGGCCCTAGTGTGATTAACCTGGCCCCAGCCAGCGACACAGGCCCTTGTGTGGTGTAAGTTTCCTCAGTCAAAAGCACACAGGCCCTGATGTGGTGTAGTTGGCCAAAGTCATGAGCACAGGCCCTGGTGGGGTGTTGTAGATGGCCTGAGCTAGCAGCACAGGCCCTGGTGGGGTGTTGTAGATGGCCTGAGCTAGCAGCACAGGACTTGGTGAGGTGGAGGTGGCCTCATCCTGCAACTCAGGCCCTGGTGTGGTGTAGTTGGCCTCAGCCAGCAGCACAGGCTCTGGTGGGGTGTAGATGGCCTCAGCCAGAGCCACAGGCCCTGGTGTGGTGTAAGTTGCCTCAGTCAAAAGCACACAGGCCCTGATGCAGCGTAGATAGCCTTAACAAGCAACACAGGCCTGGTGTGGTGTATTTGGCCTCAGCCAGCAGCACAGGATCTGGTGGGGTGTAGATGGCCTCAGAAAGAGCCACAGGCCCTGGTTTGGTGGAGGTGGCCTCAGCCATAAGCACACAGGCCCTGATGTGGTGTAAGTTGCCTCAGTCAAAAGCACACAGGCCCTGGTGTGGTGTAGCTGGCCTCAGCCAGAAGCACATCCCCATGTGTGTTGTAGGTGGCCAAAGCTAGGAAAACAGGCCGTGGTGTGTTGTAGATGGCCTCAACTTGCAGCACAGGACTTGGTGAGGTGGAGGTGGCCTCATCCTGCATCTCAGGGCCTGGTGTGCTGTAGATGGCCTCAGCCAGAGCCACAGGCACTGGTGTGGTGTACGTGGCCTCAGCCAGCAGCACAGGCCCTGGTGTGATTAACATGGCCTCAACCAGCAACACAGGCCCTGGTGTGGTGTAGATGGCCTCAGCCAGAGCCACAGGCACTGGTTTGGTGGAGGTGGCTTCAGCCAAAAGCACAAAGGCCCTGGTGTGCTGTAGATGGCCTCAGCCAGAGCCACAGGCCCTGGGGTAGTGTAGATGGCCTCAGCCAGAAGCGGAAGCTCTGGCGTGTTGCAGTCAACCTCAGCAATCAGTAAAGGAACTGGTGTGGTGTAGATGGCCTTAGCCACCAGCACAGGCCCTGGTGTGATTAACATGGCCTCAACCAGCAACACCAAAGGCCCTGGAGGGGTGTAGATGGCCTCAGCCAGCAGCTAAGGCCCTGGAGGGGTGTAGATGGCCTCATCCACCAGCACTAGCTCTGATTTAGTGTAGATGGCCTAAGCCAGAGCCACAGGCCCTGGTGTGGTGTAGATGGCCTCAGCCAGAGCCACAGGCCCTGGTGTGGTGTAGATTGCCTCAGCCAAAGCCAAAGGCCCTGGTGTGGTGTATTTGGCGTCAGCCAGCAGCACAGGCTCTGGTGGGGTGTAGATGGCCTCAGCCAGAGCCACAGGCCCTTGTGTGGTGTAAGTTGCCTCAGTCAAAAGCACACAGGCCCTGATGTAGTGTAGATGGCCTCAACAAGCAACACAGGCCTGGTGTGGTGTAGATGTCCTCAGACATAGCCACAGGCCCTGGTGGGGTGTAGATGGCCTCAGTCAAAAGCACACAGGCCCTGATGTAGTGTAGATTGCCTCAACAAGCAACACAGGCCTGGTGTGGTATAGATGTCCTGAGACATAGCCACAGGCCCTGGTGGGGTGTAGATGGCCTCAGCCAGAGCCACAGGATCTGGTGTGGTGTAGTTGGCCTCAACCAGCAGCACAGGAACTGGTGTGGTGCAGATGGCCTCAGCCAGAGCCACAGGGCCTGGTGTGGTGTAGTTGGCCTCAGCCAGCACCACAGGATCTGGTGGGGTGTAGATGGCCTCAGAAAGAGCCACAGGCCCTGGTTTGGTGGAGGTGGCCTCAGCCAAAAGCACACAGACCCTGATGTGGTGTAAGTTGCCTCTGTCAAAAGCACACAGGCCCTGGTGTGGTGTAGCTGGCCTCAGCCAGAAGCACATGCCCATGTGTGTTGTAGGTGGCCAAAGCTAGGAAAACAGGCCGTGGTGTGTTGTAGATGGCCTCAACTTGCAGCACAGGACTTGGTTAGGTGGAGGTGGCCTCATCCTGCATCTCAGGGCCTGGTGTGCAGTAGATGGCCTCAGCCAGAGCCACAGGCCCTGGTGTGGTGTAGGTGGCCTCAGCCAGAGCCACAGGCACTGGTTTGGTGGAGGTGGCCTCAGCCAGAAGCACACAGGCCCTGGTGTGGTGTAGATGGCCTCAGCCAGAGCCACAGGCCCTGGGGTGGTGTAGATGGCCTCAGCCAGAAAAGGACGCTCTGGCGTGTTGCAGTCAACCTCAGCAATCAGTAAAGGAACTGGTGTGGTGTAGATGGCCTTAGCAACCAGCACAGGCACTGGTGTGATTAACATGGCCTCAACCAGCAACACAGGCCCTGGTGGGGTGTAGATGGCCTCAGCCAGCAGCACGGGCCCTGGAGGGGTGTAGATGGCCTCAGCCAGCAGCACATGCCCTGGAGGGGTGTAGATGGCCTCAGCCAGCAGCACAGGCCCTGGTGTGATTAACATGGCCTCAACCAGCAACACAGGCCCTGGTTTGGTGTAGATGGCCTCAGCCAGAGCCACAGGCACTGGTTTGGTGGAGGTGACCTCAGCCAAAAGCACACAGGCCCTGGTGTGCTGTAGATGGCCTTCACCAGAACCACAGGCCCTGGTGTAGTGTAGATGGCCTCAGCCAGGGCCACAGGCCCTGGTGTGGTGTAGATGTCCTCAACCAGAGCCACAGGCCCTGGTGTGATTAACCTGGCCTCAACCAGCGACACAGGCCCTGGTGGGGTGTAGATGGCCTCAGCCAGCAGCACAGGATCTGGTGTGGTGTAGTTGGCCTCAACCAGCAGCACAGGAACTGGTGGGGTGTAGTTGGCCTCAGCCAGCAGCACAGGATCTGGTGTGTTGTAGATGGCCTCAGAAAGAGCCACAGGCCCTGGTTTGGTGGAGGTGGCCTCAGCCAAAAGCACAAAGGCCCTGATGTGGTGTAAGTTGCCTCAGTCAAAAGCACACAGGCCCTGGTGTGGAGTAGCTGGCCTCAGCCAGAAGCACATGCCCATGTGTGTTGTAGGTGGCCAAAGCTAGGAAAACAGGCCGTGGTGTGTTGTAGATGGCCTCAACTTGCAGCACAGGACTTGATGAGGTGGAGGTGGCCTCATCCTGCATCTCAGGGCCTGGTGTGCAGTAGATGGCATCAGCCAGAGCCACAGGCCCTGGTGTGGTGTAGGTGGCCTCAGCCAGAGCCACAGGCACTGGTTTGGTGGAGGTGGCCTCAGCCAAAAGCACACAGGCCCTGGTGTGGTGTAGATGGCCTCAGCCAGAGCCACAGGCCCTGGGGTGGTGTAGATGGCCTCAGCCAGAAAAGGAAGCTCTGGCGTGTTGCAGTCAACCTCAGCAATCAGTAAAGGAACTGGTGTGATGTAGATGGCCTTAGCCACCAGCACAGGCCCTGGTGTGATTAACATGGCCTCAACCAGCAGCACAGGCCCTGGAGGTGTGTAGATGGCCTCAGCCAGCAGCACAGGCCCTGGAGGGGTGTAGATGGCCTCATCCACCAGCACAGGCTCAGATTTGGTGTAGATGGCCTCAGCCAGAGCCACAGGCCCTGGTGTGGTGTAGATGGCCTCAGCCAGAGCCACAGGGCCTGGTGTGGTGTAGATTGCCTCAGCCAAAGCCAAAGGCCCTGGTGTGGTGTATTTGGCCTCAGCCAGCAGCACAGGCTCTGGTGGGGTGTAGATGGCCTCAGCAAGAGCCACAGGCCCTGGTGTGGTGTAAGTTGCCTCAGTCAAAAGCACACAGGCCCTGATGTAGTGTAGATGGCCTCAACAAGCAACACAGGCCTGGTGTGGTGTAGATGTCCTCAGACATAGCCACAGGCCCTGGTGGGATGTAGATGGCCTCAGCCAAAAGCACACAGGCCCTGATGTGGTGTAAGTTGCCTCAGTCAAAAGCACAGAGGCCCTGGTGTGGTGTAGCTGGCCTCAGCCAGAAGCACATGTGTTGTAGGTGGCCAAAGCTAGGAAAACAGGCCGTGGTGTGTTGTAGATGGCCTCAACTTGCAGCACAGGACTTGGTGAGGTGGAGGTGGCCTCATCCTGCATCTCAGGCCCTGGTGGGGTGTAGATGGTCTCAGCCAGAGCCACAGGCCCTGGTGTGGTGTAGGTGGCCTCAGCCAGCAGCACAGGCCCTGGTGTGATTAACATGGCCTCAACCAGCAACACAGGCCCTGGTGTGGTGTAGATGGCCTCAGCCAGAGCCACCTGCACTGGTTTGGTGGAGGTGGCCTCAGCCAAAAGCACACAGGCCCTGGTGTGCTGTAGATGGCCTTTACCAGAACCACAGGCCCTGGTGTAGTGTAGATGGCCTCAGCCAGAGCCATAGGCCCTGGTGTGGTGTGGTGTAGATGTCCTCAACCAGAGCCACAGGCCCTGGTGTGATTAACCTGGCCTCAACCAGCGACACAGGCCCTGGTGTAGTGTAGATGGCCTCAGCCAGCAGCACAGGCCCTTGTGTGGTGTAAGTTTCCTCAGTCAAAAGCACACAGGCCCTGATGTGGTGTAGTTGGCCAAAGTCATGAGCACAAGCCCTGGTGGGGTGTTGTAGATGGCCTGAGCTAGCAGCACAGGACTTGGTGAGGTGGAGGTGGCCTCATCCTGCAACTCAGGCCCTGGTGTGCTGTAGATGGCCTCAACCAGCAGCACAGGCTCTGGTGGGGTGTAGATGGCCTCAGCCAGAGCCACAGGCCCTGGTGGGGTGTAAGTTGCCTCAGTCAAAAGCACACAGGCCCTGATGTAGCGTAGATTGCCTCAACAAGCAACACAGGCCTGGTGTGGTATAGATGTCCTCAGAAATAGCCACAGGCCCTGGTGGGGTGTAGATGGCCTCAGCCAGAGCCACAGGATCTGGTGTGGTGTAGTTGGCCTCAACCAGCAGCACAGGAACTGGTGGGGTGCAGATGGCCTCAGCCAGAGCCACAGTCCCTGGTGTGGTGTAGTTGGCCTCAGCCAGCAGCACAGGATCTGGTGGGGTGTAGATGGCCTCAGAAAGAGCCACAGGCCCTGGTTTGGTGGAGGTGGCCTCAGCCAAAAGCACACAGGCCCTGATGTGGTGTAAGTTGCCTCAGTCAAAATCACACAGGCCCTGGTGTGGTGTAGCTGGCCTCAGCCAGAAGCACATGCCCGTGTGTGTTGTAGGTGGCCAAAGCTAGGAAAACAGGCCGTGGTGTGTTGTAGATGGCCTCAACTTGCAGCACAGGACTTGGTGAGGTGGAGGTGGCCTCATCCTGCATCTCAGGGCCTGGTGTGCAGTAGATGGCCTCAGCCAGAGCCACAGGCCCTGGTGTGGTGTAGGTGGCCTCAGCCAGAGCCATAGGCACTGGTTTGGTGGAGGTGGCCTCAGCCAAAAGCACACAGGCCCTGGTGTGCTGTAGATGGCCTCAGCCAGAGCCACAGGCCTTGGGGTGGTGTAGATGGCCTCAGCCAGAAAAGGAAGCTCTGGCGTGTTGCAGTCAACCTCAGCAATCAGTAAAGGAACTGGTCTGGTGTAGATGGCCTTAGCAACCAGCACAGGCACTGGTGTGATTAACATGGCCTCAACCAGCAACACAGGCCCTGGTGTGGTGTAGATGGCCTCAGCCAGCAGCACGGGCCCTGGAGGGGTGTAGATGGCCTCAGCCAGCAGCACAGGCCCTGGAGGGGTGTAGATGGCCTCAGCCAGCAGCACAGGCCCTGGTGTGATTAACATGGCCTCAACCAGCAACACAGGCCCTGGTGTGGTGTAGATGGCCTCAGCCAGAGCCACAGGCAGTGGTTTGGTGGAGGTGACCTCAGCCAAAAGCACACAGGCCCTGGTGTGCTGTAGATGGCCTTCACCAGAACCACAGGCCCTGGTGTAGTGTAGATGGCCTCAGCCAGGGCCACAGGCCCTGGTGTGGTGTAGATGTCCTCAACCAGAGCCACAGGCACTGGTGTGATTAACCTGGCCTCAACCAGCGACACAGGCCCTGGTGGGGTGTAGATGGCCTCAGCCAGCAGCACAGGATCTGGTGTGGTGTAGTTGGCCTCAACCAGCAGCACAGGAACTGGTGGGGTGCAGATGGCCTCAGCCAGAGCCACAGGCCCTGGTGTGGTGTAGTTGGCCTCAGCCAGCAGCACAGGATCTGGTGGGGTGTAGATGGCCTCAGAAAGAGCCACAGGCCCTGGTTTGGTGGAGGTGGCCTCAGCAAAAAGCACACAGGCCCTGATGTGGTGTAAGTTGCCTCAGTCAAAAGCACACAGGCCCTGGTGTGGTGTAGCTGGCCTCAGCCAGAAGCACATGCCCATGTGTGTTGTAGGTGGCCAAAGCTAGGAAAACAGGCACTGGTGTGTTGTAGATGGCCTCAACCAAAAGCACACAGGCCCTGGTGTGCTGTAGATGGCCTCAGCCAGAGCCACAGGCCCTGGGGTGGTGTAGATGGCCTCAGCCAGAAGAGGAAGCTCTGGCCTGTTGCAGTCAACCTCAGCAATCAGTAAAGGAACTGGTGTGGTGTAGATGGCCTTAGCCACCAGCACAGGCCCTGGTGGGATTAACATGGCCTCAACCAGCAGCACAGGCCCTGGAGGTGTGTAGATGGACTCAGCCAGCAGCACAGGCCCTGGAGGGGTGTAGATGGCCTCATCCACCAGCACAGGCTCAGATTTGGTGGAGGTGGCCTAAGCCAGAGCCACAGGCCCTGGTGTGGTGTAGATGGCCTCAGCCAGAGCCACAGGGCCTGGTGTGGTGTAGATTGCCTCAGCCAAAGCCAAAGGCCCTGGTGTGGTGTATTTGGCCTCAGCCAGCAGCACAGGCTCTGGTGTGGTGTAGATGGCCTCAGCCAGAGCCACAGGCCCTGGTGTGGTGTAAGTTGCCTCAGTCAAAAGCACACAGGCCCTGATGTAGTGTAGATGGCCTCAACAAGCAACACAGGCCTGGTGTGGTGTAGATGTACTCAGGCATAGCCACAGGCCCTGGTGGGGTGTAGATGGCCTCAGCCAAAAGCACACAGGCCCTGATGTGGTGTAAGTTGCCTCAGTCAAAAGCACAGAGGCCCTGGTGTGGTGTAGCTGGCTTCAGCCAGAAGCACATGTGTTGTAGGTGGCCAAAGCTAGGAAAACAGGCCGTGGTGTGTTGTAGATGGCCTCAACTTGCAGCACAGGACTTGGTGAGGTGGAGGTGGCCTCATCCTGCATCTCAGGCCCTGGTGGGGTGTAGATGGCCTCAGCCAGAGCCACAGGCCCTGGTGTGGTGTAGGTGGCCTCAGCCAGCAGCACAGGCCCTGGTGTGATTAACATGGCCTCAACCAGCAACACAGGCCCTGGTGTGGTGTAGATGGCCTCAGCCAGAGCAACCTGCACTGGTTTGGTGGAGGTGGCCTTAGCCAAAAGCACACAGGCCCTGATGTGGTGTAAGTTGCCTCAGTCAAAAGCACACAGGCCCTGGTGTGGTGTAGCTGGCCTCAGCCAGAAGCACATGCCCATGTGTGTTGTAGGTGGCCAAAGCTAGGAAAACAGGCCCTGGTGTGCTGTAGATGGCCTTCACCAGAACCACAGGCCCTGGTGTAGTGTAGATGGCCTCAGACAGAGCCACAGGCCCTGGTGTGGTGTGGTGTAGATGTCCTCAACCAGAGCCACAGGCCCTGGTGTCATTAACCTGGCCTCAACCAGCGACACAGGCCCTGGTGTAGTGTAGATGGCCTCAGCCAGCAGCACAGGCCCTTGTGTGGTGTAAGTTTCCTCAGTCAAAAGCACACAGGCCCTGATGTGGTGTAGTTGGCCAAAGTCATGAGCACAAGCCCTGGTGGGGTGTTGTAGATGGCCTGAGCTAGCAGCATAGGACTTGGTGAGGTGGAGGTGGCCTCATCCTGCAACTCAGGCCCTGGTGTGCTGTAGATGGCCTCAACCAGCAGCACAGGCTCTGGTGGGGTGTAGATGGCCTCAGCCAGAGCCACCTGCACTGGTTTGGTGGAGGTGGCCTTAGCCAAAAGCACACAGGCCCTGGTGTGCTGTAGATGGCCTTCACCAGAACCACAGGCCCTGGTGTAGTGTAGATGGCCTCAGACAGAGCCACAGGCCCTGGTGTGGTGTGCTCTAGATGGCCTCAGCCAGAGCCACAGGCCCTGGTGTGGTGTAGGTGGCCTCAGCCAGCAGCACAGGCCCTGGTGTGATTAACATGGCCTCAACCAGCAACACAGGCCCAGGTGTGGTGTAGATGGCCTCAGACAGAGCCACAGGCACTGGTTTGGTGGAGGTGGCCTCAGCCAAAAGCACACAGACCCTGGTGTGCTGTAGATGGCCTCAGCTAAAGCCACAGGCCCTGGGGTGGTGTAGATGGTCTCAGCTAGAAGCGGAAGCTCTGGCGTGTTGCAGTCAACCTCAGCAATCAGTAAAGGAACTGGTGTGGTGTAGTTGGCCAAAGTCATGAGCACAGGCCCTGGTGGGGTGTTGTAGATGGCCTGAGCTAGCAGCACAGGACTTGGTGAGGTGGAGGTGGCCTCATCCTGCAACTCAGGCCCTGGTGTGCTGTAGATGGCCTCAACCAGCAGCACAGGCTGTGGTGGGGTGTAGATGGCCTCAGACATAGCCACAGGCCCTGGTGGGGTGTAGATGGCCTCAGCCAGAGCCACAGGCCCTGGTGTGGTCTAGTTGGCCTCAGCCAGCAGCACAAGAACTGGTGGGGTTCAGATGGCCTCAGCCAGAGCCACAGGCCCTGGTGTGATGTAGCTGGCCTCAGCCAGCAGCACAGGATCTGGTGGGGTGTCGATGGCCTCAGAAAGAGCCACAGGCACTGGTTTGGTGGAGGTGGCCTCAGCCAAAAGCACACAGGCCCTGGTGTAGTGTAAGTTGCCTCAGTCAAAAGCACACAGGCACTGGTGTGGTGTAGCTGGCCTCAGCCAGAAGCACATGCCCATGTGTGTTGTAGGTGGCCAAAGCTAGGAAAACATGCCGTGGTGTGTTGTAGATGGCCTCAACTTGCAGCACAGGACTTGGTGAGGTGGAGGTGGCCTCATTCTGCTTCTCAGGCCCTGGTGTGGTGTAGATGGCCTCAGCCAGAGCCACAGGCCCTGGTGTGGTGTATGTGGCCTCAGCCAGCAGCACAGGCCCTGGTGTGATTAACATGGCCTCTACCAGCAACACAGGCCCTGGTGTGGTGTAGATGGCCTCAGCCAGAGCCACAGGCACTGGTTTGGTGGAGGAGGCCTGAGCCAAAAACACACAGGCCCTGGTGTGCTGTAGATGGCCTTCACCAGAACCACAGGCCCTGGTGTAGTGTAGATGGCCTCCGCCAGAGCCACAGGCCATGCTGTGGTGTGGTGTAGATGGCCTCAGCCAGAGCCACAGGATCTGGTGTGGTGTAGTTGGCCTCAACCAGCAGCACAGGAACTGGTGTGGTGCAGATGGCCTCAGCCAGAGCCACAGGGCCTGGTGTGGTGTAGTTGGCCTCAGCCAGCAGCACAGGATCTGGTGGGGTGTAGATGGCCTCAGAAAGAGCCACAGGCCCTGGTTTGGTGGAGGTGGCCTCAGCCAAAAGCACACAGACCCTGATGTGGTGTAAGTTGCCTCTGTCAAGAGCACACAGGCCCTGGTGTGGTGTAGCTGGCCTCAGCCAGAAGCACATGCCCATGTGTGTTGTAGGTGGCCAAAGCTAGGAAAACAGGCCGTAGTGTGTTGTAGATGGCCTCAACTTGCAGCACAGGACTTGGTGAGGTGGAGGTGGCCTCATCCTGCATCTCAGGGCCTGGTGTGCAGTAGATGGCCTCAGCCAGAGCCACAGGCCCTGGTGTGGTGTAGGTGGCCTCAGCCAGAGCCACAGGCACTGGTTTGGTGGAGGTGGCCTCAGCCAAAAGCACACAGGCCCTGGTGTGGTGTAGATGGCCTCAGCCAGAGCCACAGGCCCTGGGGTGGTGTAGATGGCCTCAGCCAGAAAAGGAAGCTCTGGCGTGTTGCAGTCAACCTCAGCAATCAGTAAAGGAACTGGTGTGGTGTAGATGGCCTTAGCAACCAGCACAGGCACTGGTGTGATTAACATGGCCTCAACCAGCAACACAGGCCCTGGTGTGGTGTAGATGGCCTCAGCCAGCAGCACGGGCCCTGGAGGGGTGTAGATGGCCTCAGCCAGCAGCACAGGCCCTGGAGGGGTGTAGATGGCCTCAGCCAGCAGCACAGGCCCTGGTGTGATTAACATGGCCTCAACCAGCAACACAGGCCCTGGTGTGGTGTAGATGGCCTCAGCCAGAGCCACAGGCACTGGTTTGGTGGAGGTGACCTCAGCCAAAAGCACACAGGCCCTGGTGTGCTGTAGATGGCCGTCACCAGAACCACAGGCCCTGGTGTAGTGTAGATGGCCTCAGCCAGGGCCACAGGCCCTGGTGTGGTGAAGATGTCCTCAACCAGAGCCACAGGCCCTGGTGTGATTAACCTGGCCTCAACCAGCGACACAGGCCCTGGTGGGGTGTAGATGGCCTCAGCCAGAGCCACAGGCCCTGGGGTGGTGTAGATGGCCTCAGCCAGAAGAGGAAGCTCTGGCCTGTTGCAGTCAACCTCAGCAATCAGTGAAGGAACTGGTGTGGTGTAGATGGCCTCAGCCACCAGCACAGGCCCTGGTGTGATTAACATGGCCTCAACCAGCAGCACAGGCCCTGGAGGTGTGTAGATGGCCTCAGCCAGCAGCACAGGCCCTGGAGGGGTGTAGATGGCCTCATCCACCAGCACAGGCTCAGATTTGGTGTAGATGGCCTCAGCCAGAGCCACAGGCCCTGGTGTGGTGTAGATGGCCTCAGCCAGAGCCACAGGGCCTGGTGTGGTGTAGATTGCCTCAGCCAAAGCCAAAGGCCCTGGTGTGGTGTATTTGGCCTCAGCCAGCAGCACAGGCTCTGGTGGGGTGTAGATGGCCTCAGCAAGAGCCACAGGCCCTGGTGTGGTGTAAGTTGCCTCAGTCAAAAGCACACAGGCCCTGATGTAGTGTAGATGGCCTCAACAAGCAACACAGGCCTGGTGTGGTGTAGATGTCCTCAGACATAGCCACAGGCCCTGGTGGGGTGTAGATGGCCTCAGCCAAAAGCACACAGGCCCTGATGTGGTGTAAGTTGCCTCAGTCAAAAGCACAGAGGCCCTGGTGTGGTGTAGCTGGCCTCAGCCAGAAGCACATGTGTTGTAGGTGGCCAAAGCTAGGAAAACAGGCCGTGGTGTGTTGTAGATGGCCTCAACTTGCAGCACAGGACTTGGTGAGGTGGAGGTGGCCTCATCCTGCATCTCAGGCCCTGGTGGGGTGTAGATGGTCTCAGCCAGAGCCACAGGCCCTGGTGTGGTGTAGGTGGCCTCAGCCAGCAGCACAGACCCTGGTGTGATTAACATGGCCTCAACCAGCAACACAGGCCCTGGTGTGGTGTAGATGGCCTCAGCCAGAGCCACCTGCACTGGTTTGGTGGAGGTGGCCTCAGCCAAAAGCACACAGGCCCTGGTGTGCTGTAGATGGCCTTTACCAGAACCACAGGCCCTGGTGTAGTGTAGATGGCCTCAGCCAGAGCCAGAGGCCCTGGTGTGGTGTGGTGTAGATGTCCTCAACCAGAGCCACAGGCCCTGGTGTGATTAACCTGGCCTCAACCAGCGACACAGGCCCTGGTGTAGTGTAGATGGCCTCAGCCAGCAGCACAGGCCCTTGTGTGGTGTAAGTTTCCTCAGTCAAAAGCACACAGGCCCTGATGTGGTGTAGTTGGCCAAAGTCATGAGCACAAGCCCTGGTGGGGTGTTGTAGATGTCCTCAGCTAGCAGCACAGGACTTGGTGAGGTGGAGGTGGCCTCATCCTGCAACTCAGGCCCTGGTGTGCTGTAGATGGCCTCAACCAGCAGCACAGGCTCTGGTGGGGTGTAGATGGCCTCAGCCAGAGCCACAGGCCCTGGTGTGGTGTAAGTTGCCTCAGTCAAAAGCACACAGGCCCTGATGTAGCGTAGATTGCCTCAACAAGCAACACAGGCCTGGTGTGGTATAGATGTCCTCAGAAATAGCCACAGGCCCTGGTGGGGTGTAGATGGCCTCAGCCAGCAGCACATTATCTGGTGTGGTGTAGTTGGCCTCAACCAGCAGCACAGGAACTGGTGGGGTGCAGATGGCCTCAGCCAGAGCCACAGTCCCTGGTGTGGTGTAGTTGGCCTCAGCCAGCAGCACAGGATCTGGTGGGGTGTAGATGGCCTCAGAAAGAGCCACAGGCCCTGGTTTGGTGGAGGTGGCCTCAGCCAAAAGCACACAGGCCCTGATGTGGTGTAAGTTGCCTCAGTCAAAAGCACACAGGCCCTGGTGTGGTGTAGCTGGCCTCAGCCAGAAGCACATGCCCATGTGTGTTGTAGGTGGCCAAAGCTAGGAAAACAGGCCGTGGTGTGTTGTAGATGGCCTCAACTTGCAGCACAGGACTTGGTGAGGTGGAGGTGGCCTCATCCTGCATCTCAGGGCCTGGTGTGCAGTAGATGGCCTCAGCCAGAGCCACAGGCCCTGGTGTGGTGTAGGTGGCCTCAGCCAGAGCCATAGGCACTGGTTTGGTGGAGGTGGCCTCAGCCAAAAGCACACAGGCCCTGGTGTGCTGTAGATGGCCTCAGCCAGAGCCACAGGCCTTGGGGTGGTGTAGATGGCCTCAGCCAGAAAAGGAAGCTCTGGCGTGTTGCAGTCAACCTCAGCAATCAGTAAAGGAACTGGTGTGGTGTAGATGGCCTTAGCAACCAGCACAGGCACTGGTGTGATTAACATGGCCTCAACCAGCAACACAGGCCCTGGTGTGGTGTAGATGGCCTCAGCCAGCAGCACGGGCCCTGGAGGGGTGTAGATGGCCTCAGCCAGCAGCACAGGCCCTGGAGGGGTGTAGATGGCCTCAGCCAGCAGCACAGGCCCTGGTGTGATTAACATGGCCTCAACCAGCAACACAGGCCCTGGTGTGGTGTAGATGGCCTCAGCCAGAGCCACAGGCACTGGTTTGGTGGAGGTGACCTCAGCCAAAAGCACACAGGCCCTGGTGTGCTGTAGATGGCCTTCACCAGAACCACAGGCCCTGGTGTAGTGTAGATGGCCTCAGCCAGGGCCACAGGCCCTGGTGTGGTGTAGATGTCCTCAACCAGAGCCACAGGCACTGGTGTGATTAACCTGGCCTCAACCAGCGACACAGGCCCTGGTGGGGTGTAGATGGCCTCAGCCAGCAGCACAGGATCTGGTGTGGTGTAGTTGGCCTCAACCAGCAGCACAGGAACTGGTGGGGTGCAGATGGCCTCAGCCAGAGCCACAGGCCCTGGTGTGGTGTAGTTGGCCTCAGCCAGCAGCACAGGATCTGGTGGGGTGTAGATGGCCTCAGACAGAGCCACAGGCCCTGGTTTGGTGGAGGTGGCCTCAGCAAAAAGCACACAGGCCCTGATGTGGTGTAAGTTGCCTCAGTCAAAAGCACACAGGCCCTGGTGTGGTGTAGCTGGCCTCAGCCAGAAGCACATGCCCATGTGTGTTGTAGGTGGCCAAAGCTAGGAAAACAGGCCGTGGTGTGTTGTAGATGGCCTCAACCAAAAGCACACAGGCCCTGGTGTGCTGTAGATGGCCTCAGCCAGAGCCACAGGCCCTGGCGTGGTGTAGATGGCCTCAGCCAGTAGAGGAAGCTCTGGCCTGTTGCAGTCAACCTCAGCAATCAGTAAAGGAACTGGTGTGGTGTAGATGGCCTTAGCCACCAGCACAGGCCCTGGTGTGATTAACATGGCCTCAACCAGCAGCACAGGCCCTGGAGGTGTGTAGATGGACTCAGCCAGCAGCACAGGCCCTGGAGGGGTGTAGATGGCCTCATCCACCAGCACAGGCTCAGATTTGGTGGAGGTGGCCTAAGCCAGAGCCACAAGCCCTGGTGTGGTGTAGATGGCCTCAGCCAGAGCCACAGGGCCTGGTGTGGTGTAGATTGCCTCAGCCAAAGCCAAAGGCCCTGGTGTGGTGTATTTGGCCTCAGCCAGCAGCACAGGCTCTGGTGGGGTGTAAGTTGCCTCAGCCAAAAGCACACAGACCCTGATGTGGTGTAAGTTGCCTCAGCCAAAAGCACACAGGCCCTGGTGTGGTGTAGCTGGCCTCAGCCAGAAGCACATGCCCATGTGTGTTGTAGGTTGCCAAAACTAGTAAAACAGGCAGTGGTGTGTTGTAGATGGCCTCAAATTGCAGCACAGGACTTGGTGAGGTGGAGGTGGCCTCATCCTGCATCTCAGGCCCTGGTGTGCTGTAGATGGCCTCAGCCAGAGCCACAGGCCCTGGTGTGGTGTAGGTGGCCTCAGCCAGCAGCACAGGCCCTGGTGTGATTAACATGGCCTCAACCAGCAACACAGGCCCTGGTGTGGTGTAGATGGCCTCAGCCAGAGCCACAGGCACTGGTTTGGTGGAGGTGGCCTCAGCCAAAAGCACACAGGCCCTGGTGTGCTATAGATGGCCTCAGCCAGAGCCACAGGACCTGGGGTGGTGTAAATGGCCTCAGCCAGAAGCGGAAGCTCTGGCGTGTTGCAGTCAACCTCAGCAATCAGTAAAGGAACTGGTGTGGTGTAGATGGCCTTAGCCACCAGCACAGGCCCTGGTGTGATTAACATGGCCTCAACCAGCAACACAGGCCCTGGTGTGGTGTAGATGGCCTCAGCCAGCAGCACAGGCCCTGGAGGGGTGTAGATAGCCTCAGCCAGCAGCACAGGCCCTGGAGGGGTGTAGATGGCCTCAGCCAGAGCCACAGGCCTTGGTGTGGTACAGATTGCCTCTGCCAAAGCCAAAGGCAGAGGCAGAGGCCTCTGCCTTTGCCTCTACACCACACCAGGGTGTGGTGTATTTCGCCTCAGCCAGCAGCACAGGCTCTGGTGGGGTGTAGATGGCCTCAGCCAGAGCCACAGGCCCTGGTGTGGTGTAAGTTGCCTCAGTCAAAAGCACACAGGCCCTGATGTAGTGTAGATGACCTCAACAAGCAACACAGGCCTGGTGTGGTGTAGATGTCCTCAGACATAGCCACAGGCCCTGGTGGGGTGTAGGTGTCCTCAGCCAGAGCCACAGGCCCTGGTGTGGTGTAGTTGGACTCAACCAGCAGCACAGGCTCTGGTGGGGAGCAAATGGCCTCAGCCAGAGCCACTGGCCGTGGTGTGGTGTAGTTGGCCTCAGCCAGCAGCACAGGATCTGGTGTGGTGTAGATGGCCTCAGAAAGAATCACAGGCCCTGGTTTGGTGGAGGTGGCCTCAGCCAAAAGCACACAGGCCCTGATGTGGTGTAAGTTGCCTCAGTCAAAAGGACACAGGCCCTGGTGTGGTGTAGATGGCCTCAGCCAGAAGCACATGCCCATGTGTGTTGTAGGTGGCCAAAGCTAGAAAAACAGGCCGTGGTGTGTTGTGGATGGCCTCAACTTGCAGCACAGGACTTGGTGAGGTGGAGGTGGCCTCATCCTGCATCTCAGGCCCTGGTGTGATTAACATGGCCTCAGCCAGAGCCACAGGCCCTGGTGTGGTGTAGGTGGCCTCAGCCAGCAGCACAGGCCCTGGTGTGATTAACATGGCCTCAACCAGCAACACAGGCCCTGGTGTGGTGTAGATGGCCTCAGCCAGAGCCACAGGCACTGGTTAGGGGGAGGTGGCCTCAGCCAAAAGCACACAGGCCCTGGTGTGCTGTAGATGGACTCAGCCAGAGCCACAGGCCCTGGGGTGGTGTAGATGGCCTCAGCCAGAAGCGGAAGCTCTGGCGTGTTGCAGTCAACCTCAGTAATCAGTAAAGGAACTGGTGTTGTGTAGATGGCCTTAGTCACCAGCACAGGCCCTGGTGTGATTAACATGGCCTCAACCAGCAACACAGGCCCTGGTGTGGTGTAGATGACCTCAACAAGCAACACAGGCCTGGTGTGGTGTAGATGTCCTCAGACATAGCCACAGGCCCTGGTGTGATGTAGATGGCCTCAGACAGAGCCACAGGCCCTGGTGTGGTGTAGTTGGCCTCAGCCAGAGCCACAGGACCTGGGGTGATGTAGATGGCCTCAGCCAGAAGCGGAAGCTCTGGCCTGTTGCAGTCAACCTCAGCAATCAGTAAAGGAACTCGTGTGGTTTAGATGGCCTTAGCCACCAGCACAGGCCCTGGTGTGATTAACATGGCCTCAACCAGCAACACAGGCCCTGAGGTGGAGTAGATGGCCTCAGCCAGAGCCACAGGCACTGGTTTGGTGGACATGGCCTCAGCCAAAAGCACACAGGCCCTGATGTGGTGTAGATGGCCTCAGCCAGCAGCACAGGCCCTGTTGTGATTAACATGTGTAGTTGGCCTCATCCAGAGCCATAGGCCTTGGTGTGCTGTAGTTGGCCTCAGCCAGAGCCAAAGGCCCTGGGGTGGTGTAGATGGCCTCAGCCAGAAGCGGAAGCTCTGGGGTGTTGCAGTCAACCTCAGTAATCAGTAAAGGAACTGGTGTGGTGTAGATGGCCTTAGCCACCAGCAGAGGCCCTGGTTTGGTGGAGGGAGCCTCAGCCAGAAGCGCAAGCCCTGGTGTGTTGCAGTCAACCTCAGCCAGAGCCACTGGCCCTGGTGTGGTGTAGATTGCTTCAGCCAGAGCCCCAGGCCCTGTTGTGGTGTAGATTGCCTCAGCCAAAGCCACAGGCCCTTGTGTGGTGTAGATGGCCTCAGCCAGAGCCACAGGCCCTGGTGTGGTGTAGTTGGCCTTACCCAGCAGAACAGGCCCTGGTCTCAGAAAGAGCCACAGGCCCTGGTGTGGTGTAGTTGGCCTCAGCCAGCAGCACAGGCACTGGTGGGGTGTAGATGGCCCCAGCAAGAGCCCCAGGCCCTGTCGTGGTGTTGTTGGCCTTAGCCAGCATAACAGGCCCTGGTTTGGTGGAGGTGGCCAAAGCAAGGAGCACAGGCCGTGGTGTGGTGTATTTGGCCTCAGCCACCAGCACAGGCTCTGATTTGGTGTAGATGGCCTGAGCCAGAGCCACAGGTCTAGGTGTGGTGTAGATGGCCTCAGCCAGAGCCACTGGCCCTGGTGTGGTGTAGATTGCCTCAGCCAAAGCCAAAGGCTCTGGTGTGGTGTATTTGGCCTCAGCCAGCAGCACAGGCTCTGGTGGGGTGTAGATGGCCTCAGCCCGAGCCACAGGCCCTGGTGTGGTGTAAGTTGCCTCAGTCAAAAGCACACTGGCCCTGATGTAGTGTAGATGGCCTCAACAAGCAACACAGGCCTGGTGTGGTGTAGATGTCCTCAGACATAGCCACAGGCCCTGGTGGGGTGTAGATGGCCTCAGCCAGAGCCACAGGCCCTGGTGTGGTGTAGTTGGACTCAACCAGCAGCACAGGCTCTGGTGGGGTGCAGATGGCCTCAGCCAGAGCCACAGGCCCTGGTGTGGTGTAGTTGGCCTCAGCCAGCAGCACAGGATCTGGTGTGGTGTAGATGGCCTCAGAAAGAGCCACAGGCCCTGGTTTGGTGGACGTGGCCTCAGCCAAAAGCACACAGGCCCTGATGTGGTGTAAGTTGCCTCAGCCAAAAGCACACAGGCCCTGGTGTGGTGTAGCTGGCCTCAGCCAGAAGCACATGCCCATGTGTGTTGTAGGTGGCCAAAGCTAGGAAAACAGGCCGTGGTGTCTTGTAGATGGCCTCAAATTGCAGCACAGGACTTGGTGAGGTGGAGGTGGCCTCATCCTACATCTCAGGCCCTTGTGTGCTGTAGATTGCCTCAGCCAGAGCCACAGGCCCTGGTGTGGTGTAGGTGGCCTCAGCCAGCAGCACAGGCCCTGGTGTGATTAACATGGCCTCAACCAGCAACACAGGCCCTGGTGTGGTGTAGATGGCCTCAGCCAGAGCCACAGGAACTGGTGTGGTGTAGATGGCCTTAGCCACCAGCACAGGCCCTGGTGAGATTAACATGGCCTCTACAAGCAACACAGGCCCTGGTGTGGTGTAGATGGCCTCAGCCAGAGCCACAGGCCCTGGTGTGGTGTAGTTGGACTCATCCAGAGCCATAGGCCTTGGTGTGCTGTAGTTGGCCTCAGCCAGAGCCAAAGGCCCTGGGGTGGTGTAGATGGCCTCAGCCAGAAGCGGAAGCTCTGGGGTGTTGCAGTAAACCTCAGCAATCAGTAAAGGAACTGGTGTGGTGTAGATGGCCTTAGCCACCAGCACAGGCCCTGGTTTGGTGGAGGGAGCCTCAGCCAGAAGCGCAAGCCCTGGTGTGTTACAGTCAACCTCAGCCAGAGCCACTGGCCCTGGTGTGGTGTAGATTGCTTCAGCCAGAGCCCCAGGCCCTGTTGTGGTGTAGATTGCCTCAGCCAAAGCCACAGGCCCTTGTGTGGTGTAGATGGCCTCAGCCAGAGCCACAGGCCCTGGTGTGGTGCAGTTGGCCTTACCCAGCAGAACAGGCCCTGGTCTCAGAAAGAGCCACAGGCCCTGGTGTGGTGTAGTTGGCCTCAGCCAGCAGCACAGGCACTGGTGGGGTGTAGATGGCCCCAGCAAGAGCCCCAGGCCCTGTCGTGGTGTTGTTGGCCTTAGCCAGCATAACAGGCCCTGGTTTGGTGGAGGTGGCCAAAGCAAGGAGCACAGGCCGTGGTGTGGTGTATTTGGCCTCAGCCACCAGCACAGGCTCTGATTTGGTGTAGATGGCCTGAGCCAGAGCCACAGGTCCAGGTGTGGTGTAGATGGCCTCAGCCAGAGCCACTGGCCCTGGTGTGGTGTAGATTGCCTCAGCCAAAGCCAAAGGCCCTGGTGTGGTGTATTTGGCCTCAGCCAGCAGCACAGGCTCTGGTGGGGTGTAGATGGCCTCAGCCAGAGCCACAGGCCCTGGTGTGGTGTAAGTTGCCTCAGTCAAAAGCACACTGGCCCTGATGTAGTGTAGATGGCCTCAACAAGCAACACAGGCCTGGTGTGGTGTAGATGTCCTCAGACATAGCCACAGGCCCTGGTGGGGTGTAGATGGCCTCAGCCAGAGCCACAGGCCCTGGTGTGGTGTAGTTGGACTCAGCCAGCAGCACAGGCTCTGGTGGGGTGCAGATGTCCTCAGCCAGAGCCACAGGCCCTGGTGTGGTGTAGTTGGCCTCAGCCAGCAGCACAGGCTGTGGTGTGGTGTAGATGGCCTCAGAAAGAGCCACAGGCCCTGGTTTGGTGGACGTGGCCTCAGCCAAAAGCACACAGGCCCTGATGTGGTGTAAGTTGCCTCAGCCAAAAGCACACAGGCCCTGGTGTGGTGTAGCTGGCCTCAGCCAGAAGCACATGCCCATGTGTGTTGTAGGTGGCCAAAGCTAGGAAAACAGGCCGTGGTGTGTTGTAGATGGCCTCAACTTGCAGCACAGGACTTGGTGAGGTGGAGGTGGCCTCATCCTGCATCTCAGGACCTGGTGTGCTGTAGATGGCCTCAGCCAGAGCCAGAGGCCCTGGTGTGGTGTAGGTGGCCTCAGCCAGCAGCACAGGCCCTGGTGTGATTAACATGGCCTCAACCAGCAACACAGGCCCTGGTGTGGTGTAGATGGCCTCAGCCAGAGCCACAGGCACTGGTTAGGTGGAGGTGGCCTCAGCCAAAAGCACACAGGCCCTGGTGTGCTGTAGATGGACTCAGCCAGAGCCACAGGCCCTGGGGTGGTGTAGATGGCCTCAGCCAGAAGCGGAAGCTCTGGCGTATTGCAGTCAACCTCAGTAATCAGTAAAGGAACTGGTGTGGTGTAGATGGCCTTAGCCACCAGCACAGGCCCTGGTGTGATTAACATGGCCTCAACCAGCAACACAGGTCCTGGTGTGGTGTAGATGGCCTCAGCAAGAGCCACAGTCACTGGTTTGGTGGAGGTGGCCTCAGTCAAAAGCACAGGCTGTGGTGTGGTGTGCTGTAGTTGGCCTTAGCCACCAGCACAGTCTCTGGTTTGGTGTAGGTGGCCTCAGCCAGAAGTAAAAGACCTGGTGTGTTGCAATCATCCTCAACCAGCATTAAAGGAACTGGTGTGGGTTAGGTGGCCTCAGCCAGAGCCACAGGCACAGGTTTGGTGGAGGTGGCCTCAGCCAAAAGCACACAAGCTCTGATGTGGTGTAGATGGCATCATCCAGCAGCACATGCCCACGTGTGTTGTAGGTGGCCAAAGCTAGGAAAACAGGCCGTGGTGTGTTGTAGATGGCCTAGGCCAGCAGCACAGGCCCTGGTGTGATTAACATGGGCTCAACCAGCAACACAGGCCCTGGTGTGGTGTAGATGGCCTCAGCCAGCAGCACGGGCCCTGGAGGGGTGTAGATGGCCTCAGCCAGCAGCACAGGCTGTGGTTTGGTGTAGGTGGCCTCAGCCAGAAGCATAAGACCTGGTGTGTTGCAATCATCCTCAACCAGCAGTAAAGGAACTGGTGTGGGTTAGGTGGCCTCAGCCAGAGCCACAGGCACAGGTTTGGTGGAGGTGGCCTCAGCCAAAAGCACACAGGCCCTGATGTGGTGTAGATGGCCTCAGCCAGCAGCACATGCCCATGTGTGTTGTAGGTGGCCAAAGCTAGGAAAACAGGCCCTGGTGTAGTGTAGATGGTCTCAGCCAGCAGCACATGCCCTTGTGTGGTGTAAGTTTCCTCAGTCAAAAGCACACAGGCCCTGATGTGGTGTAGTTGGCCAAAGTCATGAGCACAGGCCCTGGTGGGGTGTTGTAGATGGTCTCAGCCAGCAGCACAGGCCCTGGAGGGGTGTAGATGGCCTCAGCCACCAGAACCACAGGCCCTGGTGAAGTGTAGATGGCCTCAGCCAGAGCCACAGGCCCTGGTGTGGTGTGATGTAGATGGCCTCAACCAGCGACACAGGCCCTGGTGTGATTAACCTGGCCTCAACCAGCGACACAGGCCCTGTTGTAGTGTAGATGGCCTCAGCCAGCAGCACACGACTTGGTGAGGTGGAGGTGGCCTCATCCTGCAACTCAGGCCCTGGTGTGCTGTAGATGGCCTCAACCAGAGCCACAGGCCCTTGTGTGGTGTAGTTGGCCTCAGCCAGCAGCACAGGCTGTGGTGTGTTGTGCTGTAGTTGGCCTTAGCCACCAGTACAGGCTCTGGTTTGGTGTAGGTGGCCTCAGCCAGAAGCATAAGACCTGGTGTGTTGCAATCATCCTCAACCAGCAGTAAAGGAACTGGTGTGGGTTAGGTGGCCTCAGCCAGAGCCACAGGCACTGGTTTGGTGGAGGTGGCCTCAGCCAAAAGCACACAGACCCTGGTGTGCTGTAGATGGCCTCAGCCAGAGCCACAGGCACTGGTTTGGTGGAGGTGGCATCAGCCAAAAGCACACAGGCCCTGGGGTGCTGTAGATGGCCTCAGCCAGAGCCACAGGCCCTGGGGTGGTGTAGATGGCCTCAGCCAGAAGCGGAAGCTCTGGCGTGTTGAAGTCAACCTCAGCAATGAGTAAAGGAACTGGTGTGGTGTAGATAGCCTTAGCCACCAGCACAGGCCCTGTTGTGATTAACATGGCCTCAACCAGCAACACAGGCCCTGGAGGGGTGTAGATGGCCTCAGCCAGCAGCACGGGCCCTGGAGGGGTGTAGATGGCCTCAGCTACCAGCAAAGGCCCTGGTGTGGTGTCGATGGCCTCAGCCAGTGCCACAGGACCTGGTTTGATTAACATGGCCTCAACCAGCAACACAGGCCCTGATGTGGTGTAAGTTGCCTCAGCCAAAAGCACACAGGCCCTGATGTAGTGTAGATGGCCTCAACAAGCAACACAGGCCTGGTGTGGTGTAGATGTCCTCAGACATAGCCACAGGCCCTGTTGGGGTGTAGGTGGCCTCAGCCAGAGCCATAGGCCCTGGTGTGGTGTAGTTGGACTCAACCAGCAGCACAGGCTCTGGTGGGGAGCAGATGGCCTCAGCCAGAGCCACAGGCCCTGGTGTGGTGTAGTTGGCCTCAGCCAGCAGCACAGGATCTGGTGGGGTGTAGATGGCCTCAGAAAGAACCACAGGCCCTGGTTTGGTGGAGGTGGCCTCAGCCAAAAGCACACAGGCCCTGATGTGGTGTAAGTTGCCACAGTCAAAAGGAAACAGGCCCTGGTGTGGTGTAGATGGCCTCAGCCAGAAGCACATGCCCATGTGTGTTGTAGGTGGCCAAAGCTAGTAAAACAGGCAGTGGTGTGTTGTAGATGGCCTCAACTTGCAGCACAGGACTTGGTGAGGTGGAGGTGGCCTCATCCTGCATCTCAGGCCCTGGTGTGCTTTAGATGGCCTCAGCCAGAGCCACAGGCCCTGGTATGGTGTAGGTGGCCTCAGCCAGCAGCACAGGCCCTGGTGTGATTAACATGGTCTCAACCAGCAACACAGGCCCTGGTGTGGTGTAGATGGCCTCAGCCGGAGCCACAGGCACTGGTTAGGTGGAGGTGGCCTCAGCCAAAAGCACACAGGCCCTGGTGTGATTAACATGGCCTCAACCAGCAGCACAGGCCCTGGTGTGGTGTAGATGGCCTCAGCCAGAACCAGAGGCACTGGTTAGGTGGAGGTGGCCTCAGCGAAAAGCACACAGGCCCTGGTGTGCTGTAGATGGCCTCAGCCAGAGCCACAGGCCCTGGGGTGGTGTAGATGGCCTCAGCCAGAAGCGGAAGCTCTGGCGTGTTGCAGTCAACCTCAGCAATCAGTAAAGGAAGTGTTGTGGTGTAGATGGCCTCAGCCAGCAGCACGGGCCCTGGAGGGGTGTAGATGGCCTCAGCCAGCAGTACAGGCTATGGTGGGGTGCAGATGGCCTCAACAAGAGCCACAGGCCCTGGTGTGGTGTAGTTGGCCTCAGCCAGCTGCACAGGATCTGGTGGGGTGTAGATGGCCTCAGAAAGAGCCACAGGCCCTGGTTTGGTGGAGGTGGCCTCAGCCAAAAGCACACAGGCCCTGATGTGGTGTAGATGGCCTCAGCCAGCAGCACATGCCCATGTGTGTTGTAGGTGGCCAAAGCTAGGAAAACAGGCCGTGGTGTGTTGTAGATGGCCTTAGCCACCAGCACAGGCTCTGGTTTGGTGTAGGTGGCCTCAGCCAGAAGCATAAGACCTGGTGTGTTGCAATCATCCTCAACCAGCAGTAAATGAACTGGTGTGGGTTAGGTGGCCTCAGCCAGAGCCACAGGCACTGGTTTGGTGGAGGTGGCCTCAGCCAATAGCACACAGGCCTTGATGTGGTGTAGATGGCCTCAGCCAGCAGCACATGCCCATGTGTGTTGTAGGTGGCCAAAGCTAGGAAAACAGGCTGTGGTGTGTTGTAGATGGCCTCAGCCAGCAGCACAGGCCCTGGTTTGATTAACATGGCCTCAACCAGCAACACAGGCCCTGGTGTGGTGTAGATGGCCTCAGCCAGCAGCACAGGCCCTGGTGTGATTAACATGGCCTCAACCAGCAACACAGGCCCTGATGTGGAGTAGATGGCCTCAGCCAGAGCCACAGGCACTGGTTTGGTGGACATGGCCTCAGCCAAAAGCACACAGACCCTGATGTGGTGTAAGTTGCCTCAGCCAAAAGCACACAGGCCCTGGTGTGGTGTAGCTGGCCTCAGCCAGAAGCACATGCCCATGTGTGTTGTAGGTTGCCAAAACTAGTAAAACAGGCAGTGGTGTGTTGTAGATGGCCTCAAATTGCAGCACAGGACTTGGTGAGGTGGAGGTGGCCTCATCCTGCATCTCAGGCCCTGGTGTGCTGTAGATGGCCTCAGCCAGAGCCACAGGCCCTGGTGTGGTGTAGGTGGCCTCAGCCAGCAGCACAGGCCCTGGTGTGATTAACATGGCCTCAACCAGCAACACAGGCCCTGGTGTGGTGTAGATGGCCTCAGCCAGCAGCACAGGCCCTGGAGGGGTGTAGATAGCCTCAGCCAGCAGCACAGGCCCTGGAGGGGTGTAGATGGCCTCAGCCAGAGCCACAGGCCTTGGTGTGGTGTAGATTGCCTCAGCCAAAGCCAAAGGCCCTGATGTAGTGTAGATGGCCTCAACAAGCAACACAGGCCTGGTGTGGTGTAGATGTCCTCAGACATAGCCACAGGCCCTGGTGGGGTGTAAGTTGCCTCAGTCAAAAGCACACTGGCCCTGATGTAGTGTAGATGGCCTCAACAAGCAACACAGGCCTGGTGTGGTGTAGATGTCCTCAGACATAGCCACAGGCCCTGGTGGGGTGTAGATGGCCTCAGCCAGAGCCACAGGCCCTGGTGTGGTGTAGTTGGACTCAGCCAGCAGCACAGGCTCTGGTGGGGTGCAGATGTCCTCAGCCAGAGCCACAGGCCCTGGTGTGGTGTAGTTGGCCTCAGCCAGCAGCACAGGCTGTGGTGTGGTGTAGATGGCCTCAGAAAGAGCCACAGGCCCTGGTTTGGTGGACGTGGCCTCAGCCAAAAGCACACAGGCCCTGATGTGGTGTAAGTTGCCTCAGCCAAAAGCACACAGGCCCTGGTGTGGTGTAGCTGGCCTCTGCCAGAAGCACATGCCCATGTGTGTTGTAGGTGGCCAAAGCTAGGAAAACAGGCCGTGGTGTGTTGTAGATGGCCTCAACTTGCAGCACAGGACTTGGTGAGGTGGAGGTGGCCTCATCCTGCATCTCAGGACCTGGTGTGCTGTAGATGGCCTCAGCCAGAGCCAGAGGCCCTGGTGTGGTGTAGGTGGCCTCAGCCAGCAGCACAGGCCCTGGTGTGATTAACATGGCCTCAACCAGCAACACAGGCCCTGGTGTGGTGTAGATGGCCTCAGCCAGAGCCACAGGCACTGGTTAGGTGGAGGTGGCCTCAGCCAAAAGCACACAGGCCCTGGTGTGCTGTAGATGGACTCAGCCAGAGCCACAGGCCCTGGGGTGGTGTAGATGGCCTCAGCCAGAAGCGGAAGCTCTGGCGTATTGCAGTCAACCTCAGTAATCAGTAAAGGAACTGGTGTGGTGTAGATGGCCTTAGCCACCAGCACAGGCCCTGGTGTGATTAACATGGCCTCAACCAGCAACACAGGTCCTGGTGTGGTGTAGATGGCCTCAGCAAGAGCCACAGTCACTGGTTTGGTGGAGGTGGCCTCAGTCAAAAGCACAGGCTGTGGTGTGGTGTGCTGTAGTTGGCCTTAGCCACCAGCACAGTCTCTGGTTTGGTGTAGGTGGCCTCAGCCAGAAGTAAAAGACCTGGTGTGTTGCAATCATCCTCAACCAGCATTAAAGGAACTGGTGTGGGTTAGGTGGCCTCAGCCAGAGCCACAGGCACAGGTTTGGTGGAGGTGGCCTCAGCCAAAAGCACACAAGCTCTGATGTGGTGTAGATGGCATCATCCAGCAGCACATGCCCACGTGTGTTGTAGGTGGCCAAAGCTAGGAAAACAGGCCGTGGTGTGTTGTAGATGGCCTAGGCCAGCAGCACAGGCCCTGGTGTGATTAACATGGGCTCAACCAGCAACACAGGCCCTGGTGTGGTGTAGATGGCCTCAGCCAGCAGCACGGGCCCTGGAGGGGTGTAGATGGCCTCAGCCAGCAGCACAGGCTGTGGTTTGGTGTAGGTGGCCTCAGCCAGAAGCATAAGACCTGGTGTGTTGCAATCATCCTCAACCAGCAGTAAAGGAACTGGTGTGGGTTAGGTGGCCTCAGCCAGAGCCACAGGCACAGGTTTGGTGGAGGTGGCCTCAGCCAAAAGCACACAGGCCCTGATGTGGTGTAGATGGCCTCAGCCAGCAGCACATGCCCATGTGTGTTGTAGGTGGCCAAAGCTAGGAAAACAGGCCCTGGTGTAGTGTAGATGGTCTCAGCCAGCAGCACATGCCCTTGTGTGGTGTAAGTTTCCTCAGTCAAAAGCACACAGGCCCTGATGTGGTGTAGTTGGCCAAAGTCATGAGCACAGGCCCTGGTGGGGTGTTGTAGATGGTCTCAGCCAGCAGCACAGGCCCTGGAGGGGTGTAGATGGCCTCAGCCACCAGAACCACAGGCCCTGGTGAAGTGTAGATGGCCTCAGCCAGAGCCACAGGCCCTGGTGTGGTGTGATGTAGATGGCCTCAACCAGCGACACAGGCCCTGGTGTGATTAACCTGGCCTCAACCAGCGACACAGGCCCTGTTGTAGTGTAGATGGCCTCAGCCAGCAGCACACGACTTGGTGAGGTGGAGGTGGCCTCATCCTGCAACTCAGGCCCTGGTGTGCTGTAGATGGCCTCAACCAGAGCCACAGGCCCTTGTGTGGTGTAGTTGGCCTCAGCCAGCAGCACAGGCTGTGGTGTGTTGTGCTGTAGTTGGCCTTAGCCACCAGTACAGGCTCTGGTTTGGTGTAGGTGGCCTCAGCCAGAAGCATAAGACCTGGTGTGTTGCAATCATCCTCAACCAGCAGTAAAGGAACTGGTGTGGGTTAGGTGGCCTCAGCCAGAGCCACAGGCACTGGTTTGGTGGAGGTGGCCTCAGCCAAAAGCACACAGACCCTGGTGTGCTGTAGATGGCCTCAGCCAGAGCCACAGGCACTGGTTTGGTGGAGGTGGCATCAGCCAAAAGCACACAGGCCCTGGGGTGCTGTAGATGGCCTCAGCCAGAGCCACAGGCCCTGGGGTGGTGTAGATGGCCTCAGCCAGAAGCGGAAGCTCTGGCGTGTTGAAGTCAACCTCAGCAATGAGTAAAGGAACTGGTGTGGTGTAGATAGCCTTAGCCACCAGCACAGGCCCTGTTGTGATTAACATGGCCTCAACCAGCAACACAGGCCCTGGAGGGGTGTAGATGGCCTCAGCCAGCAGCACGGGCCCTGGAGGGGTGTAGATGGCCTCAGCTACCAGCAAAGGCCCTGGTGTGGTGTCGATGGCCTCAGCCAGTGCCACAGGACCTGGTTTGATTAACATGGCCTCAACCAGCAACACAGGCCCTGATGTGGTGTAAGTTGCCTCAGCCAAAAGCACACAGGCCCTGATGTAGTGTAGATGGCCTCAACAAGCAACACAGGCCTGGTGTGGTGTAGATGTCCTCAGACATAGCCACAGGCCCTGTTGGGGTGTAGGTGGCCTCAGCCAGAGCCATAGGCCCTGGTGTGGTGTAGTTGGACTCAACCAGCAGCACAGGCTCTGGTGGGGAGCAGATGGCCTCAGCCAGAGCCACAGGCCCTGGTGTGGTGTAGTTGGCCTCAGCCAGCAGCACAGGATCTGGTGGGGTGTAGATGGCCTCAGAAAGAACCACAGGCCCTGGTTTGGTGGAGGTGGCCTCAGCCAAAAGCACACAGGCCCTGATGTGGTGTAAGTTGCCACAGTCAAAAGGAAACAGGCCCTGGTGTGGTGTAGATGGCCTCAGCCAGAAGCACATGCCCATGTGTGTTGTAGGTGGCCAAAGCTAGTAAAACAGGCAGTGGTGTGTTGTAGATGGCCTCAACTTGCAGCACAGGACTTGGTGAGGTGGAGGTGGCCTCATCCTGCATCTCAGGCCCTGGTGTGCTTTAGATGGCCTCAGCCAGAGCCACAGGCCCTGGTATGGTGTAGGTGGCCTCAGCCAGCAGCACAGGCCCTGGTGTGATTAACATGGTCTCAACCAGCAACACAGGCCCTGGTGTGGTGTAGATGGCCTCAGCCGGAGCCACAGGCACTGGTTAGGTGGAGGTGGCCTCAGCCAAAAGCACACAGGCCCTGGTGTGATTAACATGGCCTCAACCAGCAGCACAGGCCCTGGTGTGGTGTAGATGGCCTCAGCCAGAACCAGAGGCACTGGTTAGGTGGAGGTGGCCTCAGCGAAAAGCACACAGGCCCTGGTGTGCTGTAGATGGCCTCAGCCAGAGCCACAGGCCCTGGGGTGGTGTAGATGGCCTCAGCCAGAAGCGGAAGCTCTGGCGTGTTGCAGTCAACCTCAGCAATCAGTAAAGGAAGTGTTGTGGTGTAGATGGCCTCAGCCAGCAGCACGGGCCCTGGAGGGGTGTAGATGGCCTCAGCCAGCAGTACAGGCTATGGTGGGGTGCAGATGGCCTCAACAAGAGCCACAGGCCCTGGTGTGGTGTAGTTGGCCTCAGCCAGCTGCACAGGATCTGGTGGGGTGTAGATGGCCTCAGAAAGAGCCACAGGCCCTGGTTTGGTGGAGGTGGCCTCAGCCAAAAGCACACAGGCCCTGATGTGGTGTAGATGGCCTCAGCCAGCAGCACATGCCCATGTGTGTTGTAGGTGGCCAAAGCTAGGAAAACAGGCCGTGGTGTGTTGTAGATGGCCTTAGCCACCAGCACAGGCTCTGGTTTGGTGTAGGTGGCCTCAGCCAGAAGCATAAGACCTGGTGTGTTGCAATCATCCTCAACCAGCAGTAAATGAACTGGTGTGGGTTAGGTGGCCTCAGCCAGAGCCACAGGCACTGGTTTGGTGGAGGTGGCCTCAGCCAATAGCACACAGGCCTTGATGTGGTGTAGATGGCCTCAGCCAGCAGCACATGCCCATGTGTGTTGTAGGTGGCCAAAGCTAGGAAAACAGGCTGTGGTGTGTTGTAGATGGCCTCAGCCAGCAGCACAGGCCCTGGTTTGATTAACATGGCCTCAACCAGCAACACAGGCCCTGGTGTGGTGTAGATGGCCTCAGCCAGCAGCACAGGCCCTGGTGTGATTAACATGGCCTCAACCAGCAACACAGGCCCTGATGTGGAGTAGATGGCCTCAGCCAGAGCCACAGGCACTGGTTTGGTGGACATGGCCTCAGCCAAAAGCACACAGACCCTGATGTGGTGTAAGTTGCCTCAGCCAAAAGCACACAGGCCCTGGTGTGGTGTAGCTGGCCTCAGCCAGAAGCACATGCCCATGTGTGTTGTAGGTTGCCAAAACTAGTAAAACAGGCAGTGGTGTGTTGTAGATGGCCTCAAATTGCAGCACAGGACTTGGTGAGGTGGAGGTGGCCTCATCCTGCATCTCAGGCCCTGGTGTGCTGTAGATGGCCTCAGCCAGAGCCACAGGCCCTGGTGTGGTGTAGGTGGCCTCAGCCAGCAGCACAGGCCCTGGTGTGATTAACATGGCCTCAACCAGCAACACAGGCCCTGGTGTGGTGTAGATGGCCTCAGCCAGCAGCACAGGCCCTGGAGGGGTGTAGATAGCCTCAGCCAGCAGCACAGGCCCTGGAGGGGTGTAGATGGCCTCAGCCAGAGCCACAGGCCTTGGTGTGGTGTAGATTGCCTCAGCCAAAGCCAAAGGCCCTGATGTAGTGTAGATGGCCTCAACAAGCAACACAGGCCTGGTGTGGTGTAGATGTCCTCAGACATAGCCACAGGCCCTGGTGGGGTGTAGGTGGCCTCAGCCAGAGCCACAGGCCCTGGTGTGGTGTAGTTGGACTCAACCAGCAGCACAGGCTCTGGTGGGGAGCAAATGGCCTCAGCCAGAGCCACAGGCCCTGGTGTGGTTTAGTTGGCCTCAGCCAGCAGCACAGGATCTGGTGGGGTGTAGATGGCCTCAGAAAGAATCACAGGCCCTGGTTTGGTGGAGGTGGCCTCAGCCAAAAGCACAGGCTGTGGTGTGGTGTGCTGTAGTTGGCCTTAGCCACCAGCACAGGCTCTGGTTTGGTGTAGGTGGCCTCAGCCAGAAGCATAAGACCTGGTGTGTTGCAATCATCCTCAACCAGCAGTAAAATAACTGGTGTGGGTTAGGTGGCCTCAGCCAGAGCCACAGGCACAGGTTTGGTGGAGGTGGCCTCAGCCAAAAACACACAGGCCCTGATGTGGTATAGATGGCCTCAACCAGCAGCACATGCCCATGTGTGTTGTAGGTGGCAAAAGCTAGGAAAACAGGCCGTGGTGTGTTGTAGATGGCCTCAGCCAGCAGCACAGGCCCTGGTGTGATTAACATGGCCTTAACCAGCAACACAGGCCCTGGTGTGGTGTAGATGGCCTCAGCCAGCAGCACGGGCCCTGGAGTGGTGTAGATGGCCTCAGCAAGCAGCACAGGCCCTGGAGGGGTGTAGATGGCCTTAACCAGAACCACAGGCCCTGGTGTAGTGTAGATGGCCTCAGCCAGAGCCACAGGCCCTGGTGTGGTGTGGTGTAGATGGCCTCAACCAGAGCCACAGGCCCTGGTGTGATTAACCTGGCCTCAACCAGCGACACAGGCCCTGGTGTAGTGTAGATGGTCTCAGCCAGCAGCACAGGCCCTTGTGTGGTGTAAGTTTCCTCAGTCAAAAGCACACAGGCCCTGATGTGGTGTAGTTGGCCAAAGTCATGAGCACAGGCCGTGGTGGGGTGTTGTAGATGGCCTGAGCTAGCAGCACAGGACTTGGTGAGGTGGAGGTGGCCTCATCCTGCAACTCAGGCCCTGGTGTGCTGTAGATGGCCTCAACCCGAGCCACAGGCCCTGGTATGGTGTAGATTGCCTCACCCAGAGCAACAGGCCCTTGTGTGGTGTAGTTGGCCTCAGCCAGCAGCACAGGCTGTGGTGTGGTGTGCTGTAGTTGGCCTTAGCCACCAGCACAGGCTCTGGTTTGGTGTAGGTGGCCTCAGCCAGAAGCATAAGACCTGGTGTGTTGCAATCATCCTCAACCAGCAGTAAAGGAACTGGTGTGGGTTAGGTGGCCTCAGCCAGAGCCACAGGCACTGGTTTGGTGGAGGTGGCCTCAGCCAGAATCACACAGGCCCTGATGTGGTGTAGATGGCCTCAGCCAGCAGCACATGCCCATGTGTGTTGTAGGTGGCAAAAGCTAGGAAAACAGGCCGTGGTTTGTTGTAGATGGCCTCAGCCAGCAGCACAGGCCCTGGTTTGATTAACATGGCCTAAACCAGCAACACAGGCCCTGGTGTGGTGTAGATGGCCTCAGCAAGCAGCACAGGCCCTGGTGTGATTAACATGGCCTCAACCAGCAACACAGGCCCTGATGTGGAGTAGATGGCCTCAGCCAGAGCCACAGGCACTGGTTTGGTGGACATTGCCACAGCCAAAAGCACACAGGCCCTGATGTGGTGTAGATGGCCTCAGCCAGCAGCACAGGCCCTGGTGTGATTAACATGGCCTCAACCAGCAACACAGGCCCTGGTGGGGTGTAGATGGCCTCAGCCAGAGCCACAGGCACTGGTTTGGTGTAGGTGGCCTCAGCCAAAAGCACTCAGCAAGCAGCACAGGCCCTAGTGTGATTAACATGGCCTCAACCAGCAACACAGGACCTGGTGTGGTGTAGATGGCCTCAGCCAGAGCCACAGGCCCTGGTGTGGTGTAGATGGCCTCATCCAGAGCCACAGGCCCTGGTATGCTGTAGTTGGCCTCAGCCAGAGCCAAAGGCCCTGGGTTGGTGTAGATGGCCTCAGCCAGAAGCGGAAGCTCTGGCGTGTTGCAGTCAACCTCAGCAATCATTAAAGGAACTGGTGTGGTGTAGATGGCCTTAGCCACCAGCACAGGCGCTGGATTGGTGGAGGTAGCCTCAGCCAGAAGGGCAAGCCCTTGTGTGTTGCACTAAACCTCAGCCAGCAGCACAGGACCTGGTGTGGTGTAGCTGGCCTCAGCCAGAATCACATGCCCATGTGTGTTGTAGGTGGCCAAAGCTAGGAAAACAGGCTGTGGTGTGTTGTAAATGGCCTCAACTTGCAGCACAGGAGTTGGTGAGGTGGAGGCGGCCTCATCCTGCAACTCAGGTCCTGGTGTGCAGTAGATGGCCTTAGCCAGAGCCACAGGCTCTGGTGTGGTGTAGGTGGCATCAGCCAAAAGCACACAGGTCCTGGTGTGGTGTAGATGGCCTCAGCCAGCAGCACAGGCCCTGGTGTGATTATCATGGCCTCAACCAGCAACACAGGCCCTGGTGTGGTGTAGATGGCCTCACCCAGAGCCACAGTGACTGGTTTGGTGGAGGTGGCCTCAGCCAAAAGCACACAGGCCCTGATGTGGTGTAGATGGCCTCAGCCAACAGGACATGCCCATGTGTGTTGTAGGTGGCCAAAGCTAGGAAAACAGGCTGTGGTGTGTTGTAGATGGCCTCAACCAGCAAGACAGGCCCTGGGGTGGTGTAGATGGCCTCAGCCAGAGCCACAGGCATTGGTTTGGTGGACGTGGCCTCAGCCAAAAGCACACAGGCCCTGATGTATTGTAGATGGCCTCAGCCAGAGCCACAGGCACTGGTTTGGTGTAGGTGGCCTCAGCCAAAAGCACTCAGCCAGCAGCACAGGCCCTGGTGTGATTAACATGGCCTCAACCAGCAACACAGGCCCTGATGTGGTGTAGATGGCCTCAGCCAGAGCCACAGGCCGTGGTGTGGTGTAGATGGCCTCATCCAGAGCCACAGGCCCTGGTGTGCTGTAGTTGGCCTCAACCAGAGCCAAAGGCCCTGGGGTATTGTAGAAGGCCTCAGCCAGAAACGGAAGCTCTGGCGTGTTGCAGTCAACCTCAGCAATCATTAAAGGAACTGGTGTGGTGTAGATGGCCTTAGCCACCAGCACAGGCCCTGGTTTGGTGGAGGTAGCCTCAGCCAGCAGCACAGGACCTGGTGTGGTGTAGCTGGCCCCAGCCAGAAGCACATGGCCATGTGTGTTGTAGGTGGCCAAAGCTAGGAAAACAGGCTGTGGTGTGTTGTAAATGGCCTCTGGAGTTGTGCCATCTACAGCACAACTCAGGTCCTGGTGTGCTGTAGATAGCCTCAGCCAGAGCCACAGGCCTTGGTGTGGTGTAGATTGCCTCAGCCAAAGCCAAAGGCCCTGGTGTGGTGTATTTCGCCTCAGCCAGCAGCACAGGCTCTGGTGGGGTGTAGATGGCCTCAGCCAGCAGCACAGGCCCTGGTTTGATTAACATGGCCTCAACCAGCAACACAGGCCCTGTTGTGGTGTAGATGTCCTCAGCCAGCAGCACAGGCCCTGGTGTGATTAACATGGCCTCAACCAGCAACACAGGCCCTGATGTGGAGTAGATGGCCTCAGCCAGAGCCACAGGCACTGGTTTGGTGGACATGGCCTCAGCCAAAAGCACACAGGCCCTGATGTGGTGTAGATGGCCTCAGCCAGCAGCACAGGCCCTGGTGTGATTAACATGGCCTCAACCAGCGACACAGGCCCTGTTGTAGTGTAGATGGCCTCAGCCAGCAGCACAGGCCCTTGTGTGGTGTAAGTTTCCTCAGTCAAAAGCACACAGGCCCTGATGTGGTGTAGTTGGCCAAAGTCATGAGCACAGGCCCTGGTGGGGTGTTGTAGATGGCCTGAGCTACCAGCACAGGACTTGGTGAGGTGGAGGTGGCCTCATCCTGCAACTCAGGCCCTGGTGTGCTGTAGATGGCCTCAACCCGAGCCACAGGCCCTTGTCTGGTGTAGTTGGCCTCAGCCAGCATCACAGGCTGTGGTGTGGTGTGCTGTAGTTGGCCTTAGCCAACAGCACAGGCTCTGGTTTGGTGTAGGTGGCCTCAGCCAGAAGCATAAGACCTGGTGTGTTGCAATCATCCTCAACCAGCAGTAAAGGAACTGGTGTGGGTTAGGTGGCCTCAGCCAGAGCCACAGGCACTGGTTTGGTGGAGGTGGCCTCAGCCAAAAGCACACAGGCCCTGATGTGGTGTAGATGGCCTCAGCCAGCAGCACATGACCATGTGTGTTGTAGGTGGCCAAAGCTAGGAAAACAGGCCGTGGTGTGTTGTAGATGGCCTCAGCCAGCAGCACAGGCCCTGGTTTGATTAACATGGCCTCACCCAGCAACACAGGCCCTGGTGTGGTGTAGATGGCCTCAGCAAGCAGCACAGGCCCTGGTGTGATTAACATGGCCTCAACCAGCAACACAGGCCCTGATGTGGAGTAGATGGTCTCAGCCAGAGCCACAGGCACTGGTTTGGTGGACATGGCACCAAACCAGTGCCCTGATGTGGTGTAGATGGCCTCAGCCAGCAGCACAGGCCCTGGTGTGATTAACATGGCCTCAACCAGCAACACAGGCCCTGGTGTGGTGTAGATGGCCTCAGCCAACAGGACATGCCCATGTGTGTTGTAGGTGGCCAAAGCTAGGAAAACAGGCCGTGGTGTGTTGTAGATGGCCTCAACCAGCAAGACAGGCCCTGGGGTGGTGTAGATGGCCTCAGCCAGAGCCACAGGCATTGGTTTGGTGGACGTGGCCTCAGCCAAAAGCACACAGGCCCTGATGTGGTGTAGATGGCCTCAGCCAGAGCCACAGGCCCTGTTGTGATTAACATGGCCTCAACCAGCAACACAGGCCCTGGTAGGGTGTAGATGGCCTCAGCCAGAGCCACAGGCACTGGTTTGGTGTAGGTGGCCTCAGCCAAAAGCACTCAGGGAGCAGCACAGGCCCTGGTGTGATTAACATGGCCTCAACCAGCAACACAGGCCCTGATGTGGTGTAGATGGCCTAAGCCAGAGCCACAGGCCCTGGTGTGGTGTAGATGGCCTCAGCCAGAAGCGGAAACTCTGGCATTTTGCAATCAACCTCAGCAATCAGTAAAGGAACTGGTGTGGTGTATATGGCCTTAGCCACCAGCACAGGCCCTGGTTTGGTGTAGGTGGCCTCAGCCAGAAGCGCAAGCCCTGGTGTGTTGCAGTCAACCTCAGCCAAAGCCACTGGCCCTGGGGTGGTGTAGATTGCCTCATCCAAACCCACAGGCCCTTGTGTGGTGTAGATGGCCTGAGCCAGAGCCACAGGTCCAGGTGTGGTGTAGATGGCCTCAGCCAAAACCACAGGCCCTGGTGTGGTGTAGATGGCCTCAGCCAGAAGCGGAAACTCTGGCATTTTGCAGTCAACCTCAGCAATCAGTAAAGGAACTGGTGTGGTGTATATGGCCTTAGCCATCAGCACAGGCCCTGGTTTGGTGTAGGTGGCCTCAGCCAGAAGCGCAAGCCCTGGTGTGTTGCAGTCAACCTCAGCCAGAGCCACTGGCACTGGTGTGGTGTAGATTGCTTCAGCCAGAGCCCCGGGCCCTGGTGTGGTGTAGATGGCCTCAGCCAAAGCCACAGGCCCTTGTGTGGTGTAGATGGCCTCAGCCAGAGCCACAGGCCCTGGTGTGGTGCAGTTGGCCTTACCCAGCAGAACAGGCCCTGGACTCAGACAGAGCCACAGGCCCTGGTGTGGTGTAGTTGGCCTCAGCCAGCAGCACAGGCACTGGTGGGGTGTAGATGGCCCCAGCAAGAGCCCCAGGCCCTGGTGTGTTGTTCGCCTTAGCCAGCATAACAGGCCCTGGTTTGGTGGAGGTGGCCAAAGCAAGTAGCACAGGCCGTGGTGTGGTGTAGATGGCCTCAGCCACCAGCACAGGCTCTGATTTGGTGTAGATCGCCTGAGCCAGAGCCACAGGTCCAGGTGTGGTGTAGATGGCCTCAGCCAGAGCCACAGGCCCTGGTGTGGTGTAGATTGCCTCAGCCAAAGCCAAAGGCCCTGGTGTGGTGTATTTGGCCTCAGCCAGCAGCACAGGCTCTGGTGGGGTGTAGATGGCCTCAGCCAGAGCCACAGGCACTGGTGTGGTGTAAGTTGCCTCAGTCAAAAGCACACAGGCCCTGATGTAGTGTAGATGTCCTCAGACATAGCCACAGGCCCTGGTGGGGTGTAGATGGCCTCAGCCAGAGCCACAGGCCCTGGTGTGGTGTAGTTGGACTCAGCCAGCAACACAGGCTCTGGTGGGGAGCAGATGGCCTCAGCCATAGCCACAGGCCCTGGTGTGGTGTAGTTGGCCTCAGCCAGCAGCACAGGATCTGGTGGGGTGTAGATGGCCTCAGAAAGAACCACAGGCCCTGGTGTGGTCTAGATGGCCTCATCCAGAGCCACAGGCCCTGGTATGCTGTAGTTGGCCTCAGCCAGAGCCAAAGGCCCTGGGGTGGTGTAGATGGCCTCAGCCAGAAGCGGACGCTCTGGCGTGTTGCAGTCAACCTCAGCAATCAGTAAAGGAACTGGTGTGGTGTAGATGGCCTTAGCCACCAGCACAGGCCCTGGATTGGTGGAGGTAGCCTCAGCCAGAAGTGCAAGCCCTTCTGTGTTGCCGTAAACCTCAGCCAGCAGCACAGGACCTGGTGGTGTAGCTGGCCTCAGCCAGAATCACATGCCCATGTGTGTTGTAGGTGGCCTCAGCCAGAAGCGCAAGCCCTTGTGTGTTGCAGTCAACCTCAGCCAGAGGCACTGGCCCTGGTGTGGTGTAGATTGCCTCAGCCAAAGCCACAGGCCCTTGTGTGGTGTAGATGGCCTCAGCCAGAGCCACAGGCCCTGGTGTGGTGTAGTTGGCCTTACCCAGCAGAACAGGCCCTGGTCTCAAACAGAGCCACAGGCCCTGGTGTGGTGTAGTTGGCCTCAGCCAGCAGCACAGGCCCTGGAGGGGTGTAGATGGCCTCAGCCACCAGCACAGGCTCTGATTTGGTGTAGATGGCCTAAGCCAGAGCCACAGGCCCTGGTGTGGTGTAGATGGCCTCAGCCACAACCACAGGCCTTGGTGTGGTGTAGATTGCCTCAGCCAAAGCCAAAGTCCCTGGTGTGGTGTATTTGGCCTCAGCCAGCAGCACAGGCTCTGGTGGGGTGTAGATGGCGTCAGCCAGAGCCACAGGCCCTGGTGTGGTTTAAGTTGCCTTAGTCAAAAGCACACAGGCCCTGATGTAGTGTAGATGGCCTCAACAAGCAACACAGGCCTGGTGTGGTGTAGATGTCCTCAGACATAGCCACAGGCCCTGGTGTGGTGTAGATGGCCTCAGCCAGAGCCACAGGCCCTGATATGGTGTAGTTGGACTCAACCAGCAGCACAGGCTCTGGTGGGGAGCAGATGGCCTCAGCCAGAGCCACAGGACCTGGTGTGGTGTAGTTGGCCTCAGCCAGCAGCACACGATCTGGTGGGGTGTAGATGGCCTCAGAAAGAACCACAGGCCCTGGTTTGGTGGAGGTGGCCTCAGCCAAAAGCACACAGGCCCTGATGTGGTGTAGATTGCCTCAGTCAAAAGGACACAGGCCCTGGTGTGGTGTAGATGGCCTCAGCCAGAAGCACAGGCCCTTGTGTGTTGTAGGTGGCCAAAGCTAGGAAAACAGGCCGTGGTGTGTTGTAGATGGCCTCAACTTGCAGCACAGGACTTGGTGAGGTGGAGGTGGCCTCATCCTGCATCTCAGGCCCTGGTGTGCTGTAGATGGCCTCAGCCAGAGCCACAGGCCCTGATGTGGTGTAAGTTGCCTCAGTCAAAAGCACACAGGCCCTGGTGTGGTGTAGCTGGCCTCAGCCAGAAGCACATTTGTTGTAGGTGGCCAAAGCTAGGAAAACAGGCCGTGGTGTTGTAGATGGCCTCAACTTGCAGCACAGGACTTGGTGAGGTGGAGGTGACATCATCCTGCATCTCAGGCCCTGGTGTGCTGTAGATGGCCTCAGCCAGAGCCACAGGCCCTGGTGTGGTGTAGGTGGCCTCAGCCAGCAGCACAGGCCCTGGTGTGATTAACATGGCCTCAACCAGCAACACAGGCCCTGGTGTGGTGTAGATGGCCTTCACCAGAACCACAGGCCCTGGTGTAGTGTAGATGGCCTCAGCCAGAGCCACAGGCCCTTGTGTGATTAACCTGGCCTCAGCCAGCGACACAGGCCCTTGTGTGGTGTAAGTTTCCTCAGTCAAAAGCACACAGGCCCTGATGTGGTGTAGTTGGCCAAAGTCATGAGCACAGGCCCTGGTGGGGTGTTGTAAATGGACTGAGCTAGCAGCACAGGCCCTGGTGGGGTGTTGTAGATGGCCTGAGCTAGCAGCACAGGACTTGGTGAGGTGGAGGTGGCCTCATCCTGCAACTCAGGCCCTGGTGTGGTGTATTTGGCCTCAGCCAGCAGCACAGGCTCTGGTGGGGTGTAGATGGCCTCAGCCAGAGCCACAGGCCCTGGTGTGGTGTAAGTTGCCTCAGTCAAAAGCACACAGGCCCTCATGCAGCGTAGATTGCCTCAACAAGCAACACAGGCCTGGTGTGGTGTAGATGTCCTCAACCAGAGCCACAGGCCCTGGTGTGATTAATCTGGCCTCAACCAGCGACACAGGCCCTGGTGTAGTGTAGATGGCCTCAGCCAGAGCCACAGGCCCTGGTGTGGTGTAGGTGGCCTCAGCCAGCAGCACAGGCCCTGGTGTGATCAACATGTCCTCAACCAGCAACAAAGGCCCTGGTGTGGTGTAGATGGCCTGAGCCAGAGCCACATGTCCTGGTGTGGTGTAAGTTGCCTCAGTCAAAAGCACACAGGCCCTGGTGTGTTGTATTCAACCTCAGCCATCCGCAAAGGACCTGCTGTGGTGTAGGTGGCCTCAGCCAAAATTACACAGACCCTGATGTGGTGTAAGTTTCCTCAGTTAAAAGCAAACAGGCCCTGGTGTGGATTTGTGTATTTGGCCTCAACGAGCAACACAGGCCCTGGTGTGGTGTAGATGGCCTCAGCCAGAGCCACAGGCCCTGGTGTGGATTTGTGTAGTTGGCCTCAACCAGCAACACAGGCCCTGGTGTGGTGTAGATGGCCTCAGCAAGAGCCACATTCCCTGGTCTGGTTAAGCTGGTCTCAACCAGTAACACAGGCCCTGGTGTGGTGTAGTTGGCCTTAGCCACGAGCACAAGCCCTGGTTTGGTGTAGGTGGCCTTAGCCAGAATCGCAAGCCCTGGTGTGTTGCAGTCAACGTCAGCCAGAGCCACTGGCCCTGGTGTGGTGTAGATTGCATCAGCCGGAGCCACCTGCCCTGGTGTGGTGTAGATGGCCTTAACCAGAACCACAGGCCCTGGTGTAGTGTAGATGGCCTCAGCCAGAGCCACAGGCCCTGGTGTGGTGTGGTGTAGATGTCCTCAACCAGCAGCACAGGCCCTGGTGGGGTGTAGATGGCCTCAGCCAGAGCCACAGGCCCTGGTGTGGTGTAGTTGGCCTCAACCAGCAGCACAGGATCTGGTGGGGTGCAGATGGCCTCAGCCAGAGCCACATGCCCTGGTGTGGTGTAGTTGGCCTCAGCCAGCAGCACAGGATCTGGTGGGGTGTACATGGCCTCAGAAAGAGCCACAGGCCCTGGTTTGGTGGAGGTGGCCTCAGCCATAAGCACACAGGCCCTGATGTGGTGTAAGTTGCCTCAGTCAAAAGCACACAGGCCCTGGTGTGGTGTAGCTGGCCTCAGCCAGAAGCACATGTGTTGTAGGTGGCCAAAGCTAGGAAAACAGGCCGTGGTGGGGTGTAGATGGCCTCAGCCAGAGCCACAGGCCCTGGTGTGGTGTAAGTTGCCTCAGTCAAAAGCACACAGGCCCTGATGTAGCGTAGATTGCCTCAACAAGCAACAAAGGCCTGGTGTGGTGTAGATGTCCTCAGACATAGCCACAGGCCTTGGTGGGGTGTAGATGGCCTCAGCCAGCAGCACAGGCCCTGGAGGGGTGTAGATGGCCTCATCCACCAGCACAGGCTCAGATTTGGTGTAGATGGCCTAAGCCAGAGCCACAGGCTCTGGTGTGGTGTAGATGGCCTCAGCCAGAGCCACAGGCCCTGGTGTGGTGTAGATTGCCTCAGCCAAAGCCAAAGGCCCTGGTGTGGTGTATTTGGCCTCAGCCAGCAGCACAGGCTCTGGTGGGGTGTAGATGGCCTCAGCCAGAGCCACAGGCCCTGGTGTGGTGTAAGTTGCCTCAGTCAAAAGCACACAGGCCCTGATGTAGCGTAGATGGCCTCAACAAGCAACACAGGCCTGGTGTGGTGTAGAAGTCCTCAGACATAGCCACAGGCCCTGGTGGGGTGTAGATGGCCTCAGACAGAGCCACAGGCCCTGGCGTGGTGTAGTTGGCCTCAACCAGCAGCACAGGAACTGGTGGGGTGCAGATGGCCTCAGCCAGAGCCACAGGCCCTGGTGTGGTGTAGTTGGCCTCAGCCAGCAGCACAGGATCTGGTGTGGTTTAGATGGCCTCAGAAAGAGCCACAGGCCCTGGTTTGGTGGAGGTGGCCTCAGCCAAAAGCACACAGGCCGTGATGTGGTGTAAGTTGCCTCTGTCAAAAGCACACAGGCCCTGGTGTGGTGTAGCTGGCCTCAGCCAGAAGAACATGCCCATGTGTGTTGTAGGTGGCCAAAGCTAGGAAAACAGGCCGTGGTGTGTTGTAGATGGCCTCAACTTGCAGCACAGGACTTGGTGAGGTGGAGGTGGCCTCATCCTGCATCTCAGGCCCTGGTGTGCTGTAGATGGCCTCAGCCAGAGCCACAGGCCCTGGTGTGGTGTAGGTGGCCTCAGCCAGCAGCACAGGCCCTGGTGTGATTAACATGGCCTCAACCAGCAACACAGGCCCTGGTGTGGTGTAGATGGCCTTCACCAGAACCACAGGCCCTGGTGTATTGTAGATGGCCTCAGCCAGAGCCACAGGCCCTAGTGTGATTAACCTGGCCCCAGCCAGCGACACAGGCCCTTGTGTGGTGTAAGTTTCCTCAGTCAAAAGCACACAGGCCCTGATGTGGTGTAGTTGGCCAAAGTCATGAGCACAGGCCCTGGTGGGGTGTTGTAGATGGCCTGAGCTAGCAGCACAGGCCCTGGTGGGGTGTTGTAGATGGCCTGAGCTAGCAGCACAGGACTTGGTGAGGTGGAGGTGGCCTCATCCTGCAACTCAGGCCCTGGTGTGGTGTAGTTGGCCTCAGCCAGCAGCACAGGCTCTGGTGGGGTGTAGATGGCCTCAGCCAGAGCCACAGGCCCTGGTGTGGTGTAAGTTGCCTCAGTCAAAAGCACACAGGCCCTGATGCAGCGTAGATAGCCTTAACAAGCAACACAGGCCTGGTGTGGTGTATTTGGCCTCAGCCAGCAGCACAGGATCTGGTGGGGTGTAGATGGCCTCAGAAAGAGCCACAGGCCCTGGTTTGGTGGAGGTGGCCTCAGCCATAAGCACACAGGCCCTGATGTGGTGTAAGTTGCCTCAGTCAAAAGCACACAGGCCCTGGTGTGGTGTAGCTGGCCTCAGCCAGAAGCACATCCCCATGTGTGTTGTAGGTGGCCAAAGCTAGGAAAACAGGCCGTGGTGTGTTGTAGATGGCCTCAACTTGCAGCACAGGACTTGGTGAGGTGGAGGTGGCCTCATCCTGCATCTCAGGGCCTGGTGTGCTGTAGATGGCCTCAGCCAGAGCCACAGGCACTGGTGTGGTGTACGTGGCCTCAGCCAGCAGCACAGGCCCTGGTGTGATTAACATGGCCTCAACCAGCAACACAGGCCCTGGTGTGGTGTAGATGGTCTCAGCCAGAGCCACAGGCACTGGTTTGGTGGAGGTGGCTTCAGCCAAAAGCACAAAGGCCCTGGTGTGCTGTAGATGGCCTCAGCCAGAGCCACAGGCCCTGGGGTAGTGTAGATGGCCTCAGCCAGAAGCGGAAGCTCTGGCGTGTTGCAGTCAACCTCAGCAATCAGTAAAGGAACTGGTGTGGTGTAGATGGCCTTAGCCACCAGCACAGGCCCTGGTGTGATTAACATGGCCTCAACCAGCAACACCAAAGGCCCTGGAGGGGTGTAGATGGCCTCAGCCAGCAGCTCAGGCCCTGGAGGGGTGTAGATGGCCTCATCCACCAGCACAGGCTCTGATTTAGTGTAGATGGCCTAAGCCAGAGCCACAGGCCCTGGTGTGGTGTAGATGGCCTCAGCCAGAGCCACAGGCCCTGGTGTGGTGTAGATTGCCTCAGCCAAAGCCAAAGGCCCTGGTGTGGTGTATTTGGCGTCAGCCAGCAGCACAGGCTCTGGTGGGGTGTAGATGGCCTCAGCCAGAGCCACAGGCCCTTGTGTGGTGTAAGTTGCCTCAGTCAAAAGCACACAGGCCCTGATGTAGTGTAGATGGCCTCAACAAGCAACACAGGCCTGGTGTGGTGTAGATGTCCTCAGACATAGCCACAGGCCCTGGTGGGGTGTAGATGGCCTCAGTCAAAAGCACACAGGCCCTGATGTAGTGTAGATTGCCTCAACAAGCAACACAGGCCTGGTGTGGTATAGATGTCCTGAGACATAGCCACAGGCCCTGGTGGGGTGTAGATGGCCTCAGCCAGAGCCACAGGATCTGGTGTGGTGTAGTTGGCCTCAACCAGCAGCACAGGAACTGGTGTGGTGCAGATGGCCTCAGCCAGAGCCACAGGGCCTGGTGTGGTGTAGTTGGCCTCAGCCAGCAGCACAGGATCTGGTGGGGTGTAGATGGCCTCAGAAAGAGCCACAGGCCCTGGTTTGGTGGAGGTGGCCTCAGCCAAAAGCACACAGACCCTGATGTGGTGTAAGTTGCCTCTGTCAAAAGCACACAGGCCCTGGTGTGGTGTAGCTGGCCTCAGCCAGAAGCACATGCCCATGTGTGTTGTAGGTGGCCAAAGCTAGGAAAACAGGCCGTGGTGTGTTGTAGATGGCCTCAACTTGCAGCACAGGACTTGGTGAGGTGGAGGTGGCCTCATCCTGCATCTCAGGGCCTGGTGTGCAGTAGATGGCCTCAGCCAGAGCCACAGGCCCTGGTGTGGTGTAGGTGGCCTCAGCCAGAGCCACAGGCACTGGTTTGGTGGAGGTGGCCTCAGCCAGAAGCACACAGGCCCTGGTGTGGTGTAGATGGCCTCAGCCAGAGCCACAGGCCCTGGGGTGGTGTAGATGGCCTCAGCCAGAAAAGGACGCTCTGGCGTGTTGCAGTCAACCTCAGCAATCAGTAAAGGAACTGGTGTGGTGTAGATGGCCTTAGCAACCAGCACAGGCACTGGTGTGATTAACATGGCCTCAACCAGCAACACAGGCCCTGGTGGGGTGTAGATGGCCTCAGCCAGCAGCACGGGCCCTGGAGGGGTGTAGATGGCCTCAGCCAGCAGCACATGCCCTGGAGGGGTGTAGATGGCCTCAGCCAGCAGCACAGGCCCTGGTGTGATTAACATGGCCTCAACCAGCAACACAGGCCCTGGTTTGGTGTAGATGGCCTCAGCCAGAGCCACAGGCACTGGTTTGGTGGAGGTGACCTCAGCCAAAAGCACACAGGCCCTGGTGTGCTGTAGATGGCCTTCACCAGAACCACAGGCCCTGGTGTAGTGTAGATGGCCTCAGCCAGGGCCACAGGCCCTGGTGTGGTGTAGATGTCCTCAACCAGAGCCACAGGCCCTGGTGTGATTAACCTGGCCTCAACCAGCGACACAGGCCCTGGTGGGGTGTAGATGGCCTCAGCCAGCAGCACAGGATCTGGTGTGGTGTAGTTGGCCTCAACCAGCAGCACAGGAACTGGTGGGGTGTAGTTGGCCTCAGCCAGCAGCACAGGATCTGGTGTGTTGTAGATGGCCTCAGAAAGAGCCACAGGCCCTGGTTTGGTGGAGGTGGCCTCAGCCAAAAGCACACAGGCCCTGATGTGGTGTAAGTTGCCTCAGTCAAAAGCACACAGGCCCTGGTGTGGTGTAGCTGGCCTCAGCCAGAAGCACATGCCCATGTGTGTTGTAGGTGGCCAAAGCTAGGAAAACAGGCCGTGGTGTGTTGTAGATGGCCTCAACTTGCAGCACAGGACTTGATGAGGTGGAGGTGGCCTCATCCTGCATCTCAGGGCCTGGTGTGCAGTAGATGGCATCAGCCAGAGCCACAGGCCCTGGTGTGGTGTAGGTGGCCTCAGCCAGAGCCACAGGCACTGGTTTGGTGGAGGTGGCCTCAGCCAAAAGCACACAGGCCCTGGTGTGGTGTAGATGGCCTCAGCCAGAGCCACAGGCCCTGGGGTGGTGTAGATGGCCTCAGCCAGAAAAGGAAGCTCTGGCGTGTTGCAGTCAACCTCAGCAATCAGTAAAGGAACTGGTGTGATGTAGATGGCCTTAGCCACCAGCACAGGCCCTGGTGTGATTAACATGGCCTCAACCAGCAGCACAGGCCCTGGAGGTGTGTAGATGGCCTCAGCCAGCAGCACGGGCCCTGGAGGGGTGTAGATGGCCTCATCCACCAGCACAGGCTCAGATTTGGTGTAGATGGCCTCAGCCAGAGCCACAGGCCCTGGTGTGGTGTAGATGGCCTCAGCCAGAGCCACAGGGCCTGGTGTGGTGTAGATTGCCTCAGCCAAAGCCAAAGGCCCTGGTGTGGTGTATTTGGCCTCAGCCAGCAGCACAGGCTCTGGTGGGGTGTAGATGGCCTCAGCAAGAGCCACAGGCCCTGGTGTGGTGTAAGTTGCCTCAGTCAAAAGCACACAGGCCCTGATGTAGTGTAGATGGCCTCAACAAGCAACACAGGCCTGGTGTGGTGTAGATGTCCTCAGACATAGCCACAGGCCCTGGTGGGATGTAGATGGCCTCAGCCAAAAGCACACAGGCCCTGATGTGGTGTAAGTTGCCTCAGTCAAAAGCACAGAGGCCCTGGTGTGGTGTAGATGGCCTCAGCCAGAAGCACATGTGTTGTAGGTGGCCAAAGCTAGGAAAACAGGCCGTGGTGTGTTGTAGATGGCCTCAACTTGCAGCACAGGACTTGGTGAGGTGGAGGTGGCCTCATCCTGCATCTCAGGCCCTGGTGGGGTGTAGATGGTCTCAGCCAGAGCCACAGGCCCTGGTGTGGTGTAGGTGGCCTCAGCCAGCAGCACAGGCCCTGGTGTGATTAACATGGCCTCAACCAGCAACACAGGCCCTGGTGTGGTGTAGATGGCCTCAGCCAGAGCCACCTGCACTGGTTTGGTGGAGGTGGCCTCAGCCAAAAGCACACAGGCCCTGGTGTGCTGTAGATGGCCTTTACCAGAACCACAGGCCCTGGTGTAGTGTAGATGGCCTCAGCCAGAGCCACAGGCCCTGGTGTGGTGTGGTGTAGATGTCCTCAACCAGAGCCACAGGCCCTGGTGTGATTAACCTGGCCTCAACCAGCGACACAGGCCCTGGTGTAGTGTAGATGGCCTCAGCCAGCAGCACAGGCCCTTGTGTGGTGTAAGTTTCCTCAGTCAAAAGCACACAGGCCCTGATGTGGTGTAGTTGGCCAAAGTCATGAGCACAAGCCCTGGTGGGGTGTTGTAGATGGCCTGAGCTAGCAGCACAGGACTTGGTGAGGTGGAGGTGGCCTCATCCTGCAACTCAGGCCCTGGTGTGCTGTAGATGGCCTCAACCAGCAGCACAGGCTCTGGTGGGGTGTAGATGGCCTCAGCCAGAGCCACAGGCCCTGGTGGGGTGTAAGTTGCCTCAGTCAAAAGCACACAGGCCCTGATGTAGCGTAGATTGCCTCAACAAGCAACACAGGCCTGGTGTGGTATAGATGTCCTCAGAAATAGCCACAGGCCCTGGTGGGGTGTAGATGGCCTCAGCCAGAGCCACAGGATCTGGTGTGGTGTAGTTGGCCTCAACCAGCAGCACAGGAACTGGTGTGGTGCAGATTGCCTCAGCCAGAGCCACAGGGCCTGGTGTGGTGTAGTTGGCCTCAGCCAGCAGCACAGGATCTGGTGGGGTGTAGATGGCCTCAGAAAGAGCCACAGGCCCTGGTTTGGTGGAGGTGGCCTCAGCCAAAAGCACACAGGCCGTGATGTGGTGTAAGATGCCTCAGTCAAAAGGACACAGGCCCTGGTGTGGTGTAGCTGGCCTCAGCCAGAAGCACATGCCCATGTGTGTTGTAGGTGGCCAAAGCTAGGAAAACAGGCCGTGGTGTGTTGTAGATGGCCTCAACATGCAGCACAGGACTTGGTGAGGTGGAGGTGGCCTCATCCTGCATCTCAGGGCCTGGTGTGCAGTAGATGGCCTCAGCCAGAGCCACAGGCCCTGGTGTGGTGTAGGTGGCCTCAGCCAGAGCCACAGGCACTGGTTTGGTGGAGGTGGCCTCAGCCAAAAGCACACAGGCCCTGGTGTGCTGTAGATGGCCTCAGCCAGAGCCACAGGCCCTGGGGTGGTGTAGATGGCCTCAGCCAGAAAAGGAAGCTCTGGCGTGTTGCAGTCAACCTCAGCAATCAGTAAAGGAACTGGTGTGGTGTAGATGGCCTTAGCAACCAGCACAGGCACTGGTGTGATTAACATGGCCTCAACCAGCAACACAGGCCCTGGTGTGGTGTAGGTGGCCTCAGCCAGCAGCACGGGCCCTGGAGGGGTGTAGATGGCCTCAACCAGCAGCACAGGCCCTGGAGGGGTGTAGATGGCCTCAGCCAGCAGCACAGGCCCTGGTGTGATTAACATGGCCTCAACCAGCAACACAGGCCCTGGTGTGGTGTAGATGGCCTCAGCCAGAGCCACAGGCACTGGTTTGGTGGAGGTGACCTCAGCCAAAAGCACACAGGCCCTGGTGTGCTGTAGATGGCCTTCACCAGAACCACAGGCCCTGGTGTAGTGTAGATGGCCTCAGCCAGGGCCACAGGCCCTGGTGTGGTGTAGATGTCCTCAACCAGAGCCACAGGCCCTGGTGTGATTAACCTGGCCTCAACCAGCGACACAGGCCCTGGTGGGGTGTAGATGGCCTCAGCCAGCAGCACATTATCTGGTGTGGTGTAGTTGGCCTCAACCAGCAGCACAGGAACTGGTGGGGTGCAGATGGCCTCAGCCAGAGCCACAGTCCCTGGTGTGGTGTAGTTGGCCTCAGCCAGCAGCACAGGATCTGGTGGGGTGTAGATGGCCTCAGAAAGAGCCACAGGCCCTGGTTTGGTGGAGGTGGCCTCAGCCAAAAGCACACAGGCCCTGATGTGGTGTAAGTTGCCTCAGTCAAAAGCACACAGGCCCTGGTGTGGTGTAGCTGGCCTCAGCCAGAAGCACATGCCCATGTGTGTTGTAGGTGGCCAAAGCTAGGAAAACAGGCCGTGGTGTGTTGTAGATGGCCTCAACTTGCAGCACAGGACTTGGTGAGGTGGAGGTGGCCTCATCCTGCATCTCAGGGCCTGGTGTGCAGTAGATGGCCTCAGCCAGAGCCACAGGCCCTGGTGTGGTGTAGGTGGCCTCAGCCAGAGCCATAGGCACTGGTTTGGTGGAGGTGGCCTCAGCCAAAAGCACACAGGCCCTGGTGTGCTGTAGATGGCCTCAGCCAGAGCCACAGGCCCTGGGGTGGTGTAGATGGCCTCAGCCAGAAAAGGAAGCTCTGGCGTGTTGCAGTCAACCTCAGCAATCAGTAAAGGAACTGGTCTGGTGTAGATGGCCTTAGCAACCAGCACAGGCACTGGTGTGATTAACATGGCCTCAACCAGCAACACAGGCCCTGGTGTGGTGTAGATGGCCTCAGCCAGCAGCACGGGCCCTGGAGGGGTGTAGATGGCCTCAGCCAGCAGCACAGGCCCTGGAGGGGTGTAGATGGCCTCAGCCAGCAGCACAGGCCCTGGTGTGATTAACATGGCCTCAACCAGCAACACAGGCCCTGGTGTGGTGTAGATGGCCTCAGCCAGAGCCACAGGCAGTGGTTTGGTGGAGGTGACCTCAGCCAAAAGCACACAGGCCCTGGTGTGCTGTAGATGGCCTTCACCAGAACCACAGGCCCTGGTGTAGTGTAGATGGCCTCAGCCAGGGCCACAGGCCCTGGTGTGGTGTAGATGTCCTCAACCAGAGCCACAGGCACTGGTGTGATTAACCTGGCCTCAACCAGCGACACAGGCCCTGGTGGGGTGTAGATGGCCTCAGCCAGCAGCACAGGATCTGGTGTGGTGTAGTTGGCCTCAACCAGCAGCACAGGAACTGGTGGGGTGCAGATGGCCTCAGCCAGAGCCACAGGCCCTGGTGTGGTGTAGTTGGCCTCAGCCAGCAGCACAGGATCTGGTGGGGTGTAGATGGCCTCAGAAAGAGCCACAGGCCCTGGTTTGGTGGAGGTGGCCTCAGCAAAAAGCACACAGGCCCTGATGTGGTGTAAGTTGCCTTAGTCAAAAGCACACAGGCCCTGGTGTGGTGTAGCTGGCCTCAGCCAGAAGCACATGCCCATGTGTGTTGTAGGTGGCCAAAGCTAGGAAAACAGGCCGTGGTGTGTTGTAGATGGCCTCAACCAAAAGCACACAGGCCCTGGTGTGCTGTAGATGGCCTCAGCCAGAGCCACAGGCCCTGGGGTGGTGTAGATGGCCTCAGCCAGAAGAGGAAGCTCTGGCCTGTTGCAGTCAACCTCAGCAATCAGTAAAGGAACTGGTGTGGTGTAGATGGCCTTAGCCACCAGCACAGGCCCTGGTGGGATTAACATGGCCTCAACCAGCAGCACAGGCCCTGGAGGTGTGTAGATGGACTCAGCCAGCAGCACAGGCCCTGGAGGGGTGTAGATGGCCTCATCCACCAGCACAGGCTCAGATTTGGTGGAGGTGGCCTAAGCCAGAGCCACAGGCCCTTGTGTGGTGTAGATGGCCTCAGCCAGAGCCACAGGGCCTGGTGTGGTGTAGATTGCCTCAGCCAAAGCCAAAGGCCCTGGTGTGGTGTATTTGGCCTCAGCCAGCAGCACAGGCTCTGGTGTGGTGTAGATGGCCTCAGCCAGAGCCACAGGCCCTGGTGTGGTGTAAGTTGCCTCAGTCAAAAGCACACAGGCCCTGATGTAGTGTAGATGGCCTCAACAAGCAACACAGGCCTGGTGTGGTGTAGATGTACTCAGGCATAGCCACAGGCCCTGGTGGGGTGTAGATGGCCTCAGCCAAAAGCACACAGGCCGTGATGTTGTGTAAGTTGCCTCAGTCAAAAGCACAGAGGCCCTGGTGTGGTGTAGCTGGCTTCAGCCAGAAGCACATGTGTTGTAGGTGGCCAAAGCTAGGAAAACAGGCCGTGGTGTGTTGTAGATGGCCTCAACTTGCAGCACAGGACTTGGTGAGGTGGAGGTGGCCTCATCCTGCATCTCAGGCCCTGGTGGGGTGTAGATGGCCTCAGCCAGAGCCACAGGCCCTGGTGTGGTGTAGGTGGCCTCAGCCAGCAGCACAGGCCCTGGTGTGATTAACATGGCCTCAACCAGCAACACAGGCCCTGGTGTGGTGTAGATGGCCTCAGCCAGAGCAACCTGCACTGGTTTGGTGGAGGTGGCCTTAGCCAAAAGCACACAGGCCCTGGTGTGCTGTAGATGGCCTTCACCAGAACCACAGGCCCTGGTGTAGTGTAGATGGCCTCAGACAGAGCCACAGGCCCTGGTGTGGTGTGGTGTAGATGTCCTCAACCAGATCCACAGGCCCTGGTGTCATTAACCTGGCCTCAACCAGCGACACAGGCCCTGGTGTAGTGTAGATGGCCTCAGCCAGCAGCACAGGCCCTTGTGTGGTGTAAGTTTCCTCAGTCAAAAGCACACAGGCCCTGATGTGGTGTAGTTGGCCAAAGTCATGAGCACAAGCCCTGGTGGGGTGTTGTAGATGGCCTGAGCTAGCAGCATAGGACTTGGTGAGGTGGAGGTGGCCTCATCCTGCAACTCAGGCCCTGGTGTGCTGTAGATGGCCTCAACCAGCAGCACAGGCTCTGGTGGGGTGTAGATGGCCTCAGCCAGAGCCACCTGCACTGGTTTGGTGGAGGTGGCCTTAGCCAAAAGCACACAGGCCCTGGTGTGCTGTAGATGGCCTTCACCAGAACCACAGGCCCTGGTGTAGTGTAGATGGCCTCAGACAGAGCCACAGGCCCTGGTGTGGTGTGCTCTAGATGGCCTCAGCCAGAGCCACAGGCCCTGGTGTGGTGTAGGTGGCCTCAGCCAGCAGCACAGGCCCTGGTGTGATTAACATGGCCTCAACCAGCAACACAGGCCCAGGTGTGGTGTAGATGGCCTCAGACAGAGCCACAGGCACTGGTTTGGTGGAGGTGGCCTCAGCCAAAAGCACACAGACCCTGGTGTGCTGTAGATGGCCTCAGCTAAAGCCACAGGCCCTGGGGTGGTGTAGATGGTCTCAGCTAGAAGCGGAAGCTCTGGCGTGTTGCAGTCAACCTCAGCAATCAGTAAAGGAACTGGTGTGGTGTAGTTGGCCAAAGTCATGAGCACAGGCCCTGGTGGGGTGTTGTAGATGGCCTGAGCTAGCAGCACAGGACTTGGTGAGGTGGAGGTGGCCTCATCCTGCAACTCAGGCCCTGGTGTGCTGTAGATGGCCTCAACCAGCAGCACAGGCTGTGGTGGGGTGTAGATGGCCTCAGACATAGCCACAGGCCCTGGTGGGGTGTAGATGGCCTCAGCCAGAGCCACAGGCCCTGGTGTGGTCTAGTTGGCCTCAGCCAGCAGCACAAGAACTGGTGGGGTTCAGATGGCCTCAGCCAGAGCCACAGGCCCTGGTGTGATGTAGCTGGCCTCAGCCAGCAGCACAGGATCTGGTGGGGTGTCGATGGCCTCAGAAAGAGCCACAGGCACTGGTTTGGTGGAGGTGGCCTCAGCCAAAAGCACACAGGCCCTGGTGTAGTGTAAGTTGCCTCAGTCAAAAGCACACAGGCACTGGTGTGGTGTAGCTGGCCTCAGCCAGAAGCACATGCCCATGTGTGTTGTAGGTGGCCAAAGCTAGGAAAACATGCCGTGGTGTGTTGTAGATGGCCTCAACTTGCAGCACAGGACTTGGTGAGGTGGAGGTGGCCTCATTCTGCTTCTCAGGCCCTGGTGTGGTGTAGATGGCCTCAGCCAGAGCCACAGGCCCTGGTGTGGTGTATGTGGCCTCAGCCAGCAGCACAGGCCCTGGTGTGATTAACATGGCCTCTACCAGCAACACAGGCCCTGGTGTGGTGTAGATGGCCTCAGCCAGAGCCACAGGCACTGGTTTGGTGGAGGAGGCCTGAGCCAAAAACACACAGGCCCTGGTGTGCTGTAGATGGCCTTCACCAGAACCACAGGCCCTGGTGTAGTGTAGATGGCCTCCGCCAGAGCCACAGGCCATGCTGTGGTGTGGTGTAGATGGCCTCAGCCAGAGCCACAGGATCTGGTGTGGTGTAGTTGGCCTCAACCAGCAGCACAGGAACTGGTGTGGTGCAGATGGCCTCAGCCAGAGCCACAGGGCCTGGTGTGGTGTAGTTGGCCTCAGCCAGCAGCACAGGATCTGGTGGGGTGTAGATGGCCTCAGAAAGAGCCACAGGCCCTGGTTTGGTGGAGGTGGCCTCAGCCAAAAGCACACAGACCCTGATGTGGTGTAAGTTGCCTCTGTCAAGAGCACACAGGCCCTGGTGTGGTGTAGCTGGCCTCAGCCAGAAGCACATGCCCATGTGTGTTGTAGGTGGCCAAAGCTAGGAAAACAGGCCGTAGTGTGTTGTAGATGGCCTCAACTTGCAGCACAGGACTTGGTGAGGTGGAGGTGGCCTCATCCTGCATCTCAGGGCCTGGTGTGCAGTAGATGGCCTCAGCCAGAGCCACAGGCCCTGGTGTGGTGTAGGTGGCCTCAGCCAGAGCCACAGGCACTGGTTTGGTGGAGGTGGCCTCAGCCAAAAGCACACAGGCCCTGGTGTGGTGTAGATGGCCTCAGCCAGAGCCACAGGCCCTGGGGTGGTGTAGATGGCCTCAGCCAGAAAAGGAAGCTCTGGCGTGTTGCAGTCAACCTCAGCAATCAGTAAAGGAACTGGTGTGGTGTAGATGGCCTTAGCAACCAGCACAGGCACTGGTGTGATTAACATGGCCTCAACCAGCAACACAGGCCCTGGTGTGGTGTAGATGGCCTCAGCCAGCAGCACGGGCCCTGGAGGGGTGTAGATGGCCTCAGCCAGCAGCACAGGCCCTGGAGGGGTGTAGATGGCCTCAGCCAGCAGCACAGGCCCTGGTGTGATTAACATGGCCTCAACCAGCAACACAGGCCCTGGTGTGGTGTAGATGGCCTCAGCCAGAGCCACAGGCACTGGTTTGGTGGAGGTGACCTCAGCCAAAAGCACACAGGCCCTGGTGTGCTGTAGATGGCCTTCACCAGAACCACAGGCCCTGGTGTAGTGTAGATGGCCTCAGCCAGGGCCACAGGCCCTGGTGTGGTGTAGATGTCCTCAACCAGAGCCACAGGCCCTGGTGTGATTAACCTGGCCTCAATCAGCGACACAGGCCCTGGTGGAGTGTAGATGGCCTCAGCCAGCAGCACAGGATCTGGTGTGGTGTAGTTGGCCTCAACCAGCAGCACAGGAACTGGTGGGGTGTAGTTGGCCTCAGCCAGCAGCACAGGATCTGGTGTGTTGTAGATGGCCTCAGAAAGAGCCACAGGCCCTGGTTTGGTGGAGGTGGCCTCAGCCAAAAGCACACAGGCCCTGATGTGGTGTAAGTTGCCTCAGTCAAAAGCACACAGGCCCTGGTGTGGTGTAGCTGGCCTCAGCCAGAAGCACATGCCCATGTGTGTTGTAGGTGGCCAAAGCTAGGAAAACAGGCCGTGGTGTGTTGTAGATGGCCTCAACTTGCAGCACAGGACTTGATGAGGTGGAGGTGGCCTCATCCTGCATCTCAGGGCCTGGTGTGCAGTAGATGGCCTCAGCCAGAGCCACAGGCCCTGGTGTGGTGTAGGTGGCCTCAGCCAGAGCCACAGGCACTGGTTTGGTGGAGGTGGCCTCAGCCAAAAGCACACAGGCCCTGGTGTGGTGTAGATGGCCTCAGCCAGAGCCACAGGCCCTGGGGTGGTGTAGATGGCCTCAGCCAGAAAAGGAAGCTCTGGCGTGTTGCAGTCAACCTCAGCAATCAGTAAAGGAACTGGTGTGGTGTAGATGGCCTTAGCAACCAGCACAGGCACTGGTGTGATTAACATGGCCTCAACCAGCAACACAGGCCCTGGTGTGGTGTAGATGGCCTCAGCCAGCAGCACGGGCCCTGGAGGGGTGTAGATGGCCTCAGCCAGCAGCACAGGCCCTGGAGGGGTGTAGATGGCCTCAGCCAGCAGCACAGGCCCTGGTGTGATTAACATGGCCTCAACCAGCAACACAGGCCCTGGTGTGGTGTAGATGGCCTCAGCCAGAGCCACAGGCACTGGTTTGGTGGAGGTGACCTCAGCCAAAAGCACACAGGCCCTGGTGTGCTGTAGATGGCCGTCACCAGAACCACAGGCCCTGGTGTAGTGTAGATGGCCTCAGCCAGGGCCACAGGCCCTGGTGTGGTGAAGATGTCCTCAACCAGAGCCACAGGCCCTGGTGTGATTAACCTGGCCTCAACCAGCGACACAGGCACTGGTGGGGTGTAGATGGCCTCAGCCAGAGCCACAGGCCCTGGGGTGGTGTAGATGGCCTCAGCCAGAAGAGGAAGCTCTGGCCTGTTGCAGTCAACCTCAGCAATCAGTGAAGGAACTGGTGTGGTGTAGATGGCCTTAGCCACCAGCACAGGCCCTGGTGTGATTAACATGGCCTCAACCAGCAGCACAGGCCCTGGAGGTGTGTAGATGGCCTCAGCCAGCAGCACAGGCCCTGGAGGGGTGTAGATGGCCTCATCCACCAGCACAGGCTCAGATTTGGTGTAGATGGCCTCAGCCAGAGCCACAGGCCCTGGTGTGGTGTAGATGGCCTCAGCCAGAGCCACAGGGCCTGGTGTGGTGTAGATTGCCTCAGCCAAAGCCAAAGGCCCTGGTGTGGTGTATTTGGCCTCAGCCAGCAGCACAGGCTCTGGTGGGGTGTAGATGGCCTCAGCAAGAGCCACAGGCCCTGGTGTGGTGTAAGTTGCCTCAGTCAAAAGCACACAGGCCCTGATGTAGTGTAGATGGCCTCAACAAGCAACACAGGCCTGGTGTGGTGTAGATGTCCTCAGACATAGCCACAGGCCCTGGTGGGGTGTAGATGGCCTCAGCCAAAAGCACACAGGCCCTGATGTGGTGTAAGTTGCCTCAGTCAAAAGCACAGAGGCCCTGGTGTGGTGTAGCTGGCCTCAGCCAGAAGCACATGTGTTGTAGGTGGCCAAAGCTAGGAAAACAGGCCGTGGTGTGTTGTAGATGGCCTCAACTTGCAGCACAGGACTTGGTGAGGTGGAGGTGGCCTCATCCTGCATCTCAGGCCCTGGTGGGGTGTAGATGGTCTCAGCCAGAGCCACAGGCCCTGGTGTGGTGTAGGTGGCCTCAGCCAGCAGCACAGGCCCTGGTGTGATTAACATGGCCTCAACCAGCAACACAGGCCCTGGTGTGGTGTAGATGGCCTCAGCCAGAGCCACCTGCACTGGTTTGGTGGAGGTGGCCTCAGCCAAAAGCACACAGGCCCTGGTGTGCTGTAGATGGCCTTTACCAGAACCACAGGCCCTGGTGTAGTGTAGATGGCCTCAGCCAGAGCCAGAGGCCCTGGTGTGGTGTGGTGTAGATGTCCTCAACCAGAGCCACAGGCCCTGGTGTGATTAACCTGGCCTCAACCAGCGACACAGGCCCTGGTGTAGTGTAGATGGCCTCAGCCAGCAGCACAGGCCCTTGTGTGGTGTAAGTTTCCTCAGTCAAAAGCACACAGGCCCTGATGTGGTGTAGTTGGCCAAAGTCATGAGCACAAGCCCTGGTGGGGTGTTGTAGATGTCCTCAGCTAGCAGCACAGGACTTGGTGAGGTGGAGGTGGCCTCATCCTGCAACTCAGGCCCTGGTGTGCTGTAGATGGCCTCAACCAGCAGCACAGGCTCTGGTGGGGTGTAGATGGCCTCAGCCAGAGCCACAGGCCCTGGTGTGGTGTAAGTTGCCTCAGTCAAAAGCACACAGGCCCTGATGTAGCGTAGATTGCCTCAACAAGCAACACAGGCCTGGTGTGGTATAGATGTCCTCAGAAATAGCCACAGGCCCTGGTGGGGTGTAGATGGCCTCAGCCAGAAGCACATGCCCATGTGTGTTGTAGGTGGCCAAAGCTAGGAAAACAGGCCGTGGTGTGTTGTAGATGGCCTCAACTTGCAGCACAGGACTTGATGAGGTGGAGGTGGCCTCATCCTGCATCTCAGGGCCTGGTGTGCAGTAGATGGCCTCAGCCAGAGCCACAGGCCCTGGTGTGGTGTAGGTGGCCTCAGCCAGAGCCACAGGCACTGGTTTGGTGGAGGTGGCCTCAGCCAAAAGCACACAGGCCCTGGTGTGGTGTAGATGGCCTCAGCCAGAGCCACAGGCCCTGGGGTGGTGTAGATGGCCTCAGCCAGAAAAGGAAGCTCTGGCGTGTTGCAGTCAACCTCAGCAATCAGTAAAGGAACTGGTGTGGTGTAGATGGCCTTAGCAACCAGCACAGGCACTGGTGTGATTAACATGGCCTCAACCAGCAACACAGGCCCTGGTGTGGTGTAGATGGCCTCAGCCAGCAGCACGGGCCCTGGAGGGGTGTAGATGGCCTCAGCCAGCAGCACAGGCCCTGGAGGGGTGTAGATGGCCTCAGCCAGCAGCACAGGCCCTGGTGTGATTAACATGGCCTCAACCAGCAACACAGGCCCTGGTGTGGTGTAGATGGCCTCAGCCAGAGCCACAGGCACTGGTTTGGTGGAGGTGACCTCAGCCAAAAGCACACAGGCCCTGGTGTGCTGTAGATGGCCGTCACCAGAACCACAGGCCCTGGTGTAGTGTAGATGGCCTCAGCCAGGGCCACAGGCCCTGGTGTGGTGAAGATGTCCTCAACCAGAGCCACAGGCCCTGGTGTGATTAACCTGGCCTCAACCAGCGACACAGGCACTGGTGGGGTGTAGATGGCCTCAGCCAGAGCCACAGGCCCTGGGGTGGTGTAGATGGCCTCAGCCAGAAGAGGAAGCTCTGGCCTGTTGCAGTCAACCTCAGCAATCAGTGAAGGAACTGGTGTGGTGTAGATGGCCTTAGCCACCAGCACAGGCCCTGGTGTGATTAACATGGCCTCAACCAGCAGCACAGGCCCTGGAGGTGTGTAGATGGCCTCAGCCAGCAGCACAGGCCCTGGAGGGGTGTAGATGGCCTCATCCACCAGCACAGGCTCAGATTTGGTGTAGATGGCCTCAGCCAGAGCCACAGGCCCTGGTGTGGTGTAGATGGCCTCAGCCAGAGCCACAGGGCCTGGTGTGGTGTAGATTGCCTCAGCCAAAGCCAAAGGCCCTGGTGTGGTGTATTTGGCCTCAGCCAGCAGCACAGGCTCTGGTGGGGTGTAGATGGCCTCAGCAAGAGCCACAGGCCCTGGTGTGGTGTAAGTTGCCTCAGTCAAAAGCACACAGGCCCTGATGTAGTGTAGATGGCCTCAACAAGCAACACAGGCCTGGTGTGGTGTAGATGTCCTCAGACATAGCCACAGGCCCTGGTGGGGTGTAGATGGCCTCAGCCAAAAGCACACAGGCCCTGATGTGGTGTAAGTTGCCTCAGTCAAAAGCACAGAGGCCCTGGTGTGGTGTAGCTGGCCTCAGCCAGAAGCACATGTGTTGTAGGTGGCCAAAGCTAGGAAAACAGGCCGTGGTGTGTTGTAGATGGCCTCAACTTGCAGCACAGGACTTGGTGAGGTGGAGGTGGCCTCATCCTGCATCTCAGGCCCTGGTGGGGTGTAGATGGTCTCAGCCAGAGCCACAGGCCCTGGTGTGGTGTAGGTGGCCTCAGCCAGCAGCACAGGCCCTGGTGTGATTAACATGGCCTCAACCAGCAACACAGGCCCTGGTGTGGTGTAGATGGCCTCAGCCAGAGCCACCTGCACTGGTTTGGTGGAGGTGGCCTCAGCCAAAAGCACACAGGCCCTGGTGTGCTGTAGATGGCCTTTACCAGAACCACAGGCCCTGGTGTAGTGTAGATGGCCTCAGCCAGAGCCAGAGGCCCTGGTGTGGTGTGGTGTAGATGTCCTCAACCAGAGCCACAGGCCCTGGTGTGATTAACCTGGCCTCAACCAGCGACACAGGCCCTGGTGTAGTGTAGATGGCCTCAGCCAGCAGCACAGGCCCTTGTGTGGTGTAAGTTTCCTCAGTCAAAAGCACACAGGCCCTGATGTGGTGTAGTTGGCCAAAGTCATGAGCACAAGCCCTGGTGGGGTGTTGTAGATGTCCTCAGCTAGCAGCACAGGACTTGGTGAGGTGGAGGTGGCCTCATCCTGCAACTCAGGCCCTGGTGTGCTGTAGATGGCCTCAACCAGCAGCACAGGCTCTGGTGGGGTGTAGATGGCCTCAGCCAGAGCCACAGGCCCTGGTGTGGTGTAAGTTGCCTCAGTCAAAAGCACACAGGCCCTGATGTAGCGTAGATTGCCTCAACAAGCAACACAGGCCTGGTGTGGTATAGATGTCCTCAGAAATAGCCACAGGCCCTGGTGGGGTGTAGATGGCCTCAGCCAGCAGCACATTATCTGGTGTGGTGTAGTTGGCCTCAACCAGCAGCACAGGAACTGGTGGGGTGCAGATGGCCTCAGCCAGAGCCACAGTCCCTGGTGTGGTGTAGTTGGCCTCAGCCAGCAGCACAGGATCTGGTGGGGTGTAGATGGCCTCAGAAAGAGCCACAGGCCCTGGTTTGGTGGAGGTGGCCTCAGCCAAAAGCACACAGGCCCTGATGTGGTGTAAGTTGCCTCAGTCAAAAGCACACAGGCCCTGGTGTGGTGTAGCTGGCCTCAGCCAGAAGCACATGCCCATGTGTGTTGTAGGTGGCCAAAGCTAGGAAAACAGGCCGTGGTGTGTTGTAGATGGCCTCAACTTGCAGCACAGGACTTGGTGAGGTGGAGGTGGCCTCATCCTGCATCTCAGGGCCTGGTGTGCAGTAGATGGCCTCAGCCAGAGCCACAGGCCCTGGTGTGGTGTAGGTGGCCTCAGCCAGAGCCATAGGCACTGGTTTGGTGGAGGTGGCCTCAGCCAAAAGCACACAGGCCCTGGTGTGCTGTAGATGGCCTCAGCCAGAGCCACAGGCCTTGGGGTGGTGTAGATGGCCTCAGCCAGAAAAGGAAGCTCTGGCGTGTTGCAGTCAACCTCAGCAATCAGTAAAGGAACTGGTGTGGTGTAGATGGCCTTAGCAACCAGCACAGGCACTGGTGTGATTAACATGGCCTCAACCAGCAACACAGGCCCTGGTGTGGTGTAGATGGCCTCAGCCAGCAGCACGGGCCCTGGAGGGGTGTAGATGGCCTCAGCCAGCAGCACAGGCCCTGGAGGGGTGTAGATGGCCTCAGCCAGCAGCACAGGCCCTGGTGTGATTAACATGGCCTCAACCAGCAACACAGGCCCTGGTGTGGTGTAGATGGCCTCAGCCAGAGCCACAGGCAGTGGTTTGGTGGAGGTGACCTCAGCCAAAAGCACACAGGCCCTGGTGTGCTGTAGATGGCCTTCACCAGAACCACAGGCCCTGGTGTAGTGTAGATGGCCTCAGCCAGGGCCACAGGCCCTGGTGTGGTGTAGATGTCCTCAACCAGAGCCACAGGCACTGGTGTGATTAACCTGGCCTCAACCAGCGACACAGACCCTGGTGGGGTGTAGATGGCCTCAGCCAGCAGCACAGGATCTGGTGTGGTGTAGTTGGCCTCAACCAGCAGCACAGGAACTGGTGGGGTGCAGATGGCCTCAGCCAGAGCCACAGGCCCTGGTGTGGTGTAGTTGGCCTCAGCCAGCAGCACAGGATCTGGTGGGGTGTAGATGGCCTCAGACAGAGCCACAGGCCCTGGTTTGGTGGAGGTGGCCTCAGCAAAAAGCACACAGGCCCTGGTGTGGTGTAGCTGGCCTCAGCCAGAAGCACATGCCCATGTGTGTTGTAGGTGGCCAAAGCTAGGAAAACAGGCCGTGGTGTGTTGTAGATGGCCTCAACCAAAAGCACACAGGCCCTGGTGTGCTGTAGATGGCCTCAGCCAGAGCCACAGGCCCTGGCGTGGTGTAGATGGCCTCAGCCAGAAGAGGAAGCTCTGGCCTGTTGCAGTCAACCTCAGCAATCAGTAAAGGAACTGGTGTGGTGTAGATGGCCTTAGCCACCAGCACAGGCCCTGGTGTGATTAACATGGCCTCAACCAGCAGCACAGGCCCTGGAGGTGTGTAGATGGACTCAGCCAGCAGCACAGGCCCTGGAGGGGTGTAGATGGCCTCATCCACCAGCACAGGCTCAGATTTGGTGGAGGTGGCCTAAGCCAGAGCCACAGGCCCTGGTGTGGTGTAGATGGCCTCAGCCAGAGCCACAGGGCCTGGTGTGGTGTATTTGGCCTCAGCCAGCAGCACAGGCTCTGGTGGGGTGTAGATGGCCTCAGCCAGAGCCACAGGCCCTGGTGTGGTGTAAGTTGCCTCAGTCAAAAGCACACAGGCCCTGGTGTAGTGTAGATGGCCTCAACAAGCAACACAGGCCTGGTGTGGTGTAGATGTACTCAGGCATAGCCACAGGCCCTGGTGGGGTGTAGATGGCCTCAGCCAAAAGCACACAGGCCCTGATGTGGTGTAAGTTGCCTCAGTCAAAAGCACAGAGGCCCTGGTGTGGTGTAGCTGGCTTCAGCCAGAAGCACATGTGTTGTAGGTGGCCAAAGCTAGGAAAACAGGCCGTGGTGTGTTGTAGATGGCCTCAACTTGCAGCACAGGACTTGGTGAGGTGGAGGTGGCCTCATCCTGCATCTCAGGCCCTGGTGGGGTGTAGATGGCCTCAGCCAGAGCCACAGGCCCTGGTGTGGTGTAGGTGGCCTCAGCCAGCAGCACAGGCCCTGGTGTGATTAACATGGCCTCAACCAGCAACACAGGCCCTGGTGTGGTGTAGATGGCCTCAGCCAGAGCCACCTGCACTGGTTTGGTGGAGGTGGCCTTAGCCAAAAGCACACAGGCCCTGGTGTGCTGTAGATGGCCTTCACCAGAACCACAGGCCCTGGTGTAGTGTAGATGGCCTCAGACAGAGCCACAGGCCCTGGTGTGGTGTGGTGCAGATGTCCTCAACCAGAGCCACAGGCCCTGGTGTCATTAACCTGGCCTCAACCAGCGACACAGGCCCTGGTGTAGTGTAGATGGCCTCAGCCAGCAGCACAGGCCCTTGTGTGGTGTAAGTTTCCTCAGTCAAAAGCACACAGGCCCTGATGTGGTGTAGTTGGCCAAAGTCATGAGCACAAGCCCTGGTGGGGTGTTGTAGATGGCCTGAGCTAGCAGCATAGGACTTGGTGAGGTGGAGGTGGCCTCATCCTGCAACTCAGGCCCTGGTGTGCTGTAGATGGCCTCAACCAGCAGCACAGGCTCTGGTGGGGTGTAGATGGCCTCAGCCAGAGCCACAGGCCCTGGTGTGGTGTAAGTTGCCTCAGTCAAAAGCACACAGGCCCTGATGTAGCGTAGATGGCCTCAACAAGCAACACAGGCCTGGTGTGCTGTAGATGTCCTCAGACATAGCCACAGGCCCTGGTGGGGTGTAGATGGCCTCAGCCAGCACCACAGGATCTGGTGTGATGTAGTTGGCCTCAACCAGCAGCACAGGAACTGGTGGGGTGCAGATGGCCTCAACCAGAGCCACAGGCCCTGGTGTGGTGTAGTTGGCCTCAGCCAGCAGCACAGGATCTGGTGGGGTGTAGATGGCCTCAGAAAGAGCCACAGGCCCTGGTTTGGTGGAGGTGGCCTCAGCCAAAAGCACACAGGCCCTGATGTGGTGTAAGTTGCCTCATTCAAAAGCACACAGGCCCTGGTGTGGTGTAGCTGGCCTCAGCCAGAAGCACATTCCCATGTGTGTTGTAGGTGGCCAAAGCTAGGAAAACAGGCCGTGGTGTGTTGTAGATGGCCTCAACTTGCAGCACAGGACTTGGTGAGATGGAGGTGGCCTTATTCTGCATCTCAGGGCCTGGTGTGCTGTAGATGGCCTGGTTTGGTGGAGGTGACCTCAGCCAAAAGCACACAGGCCCTGATGTGGTGTAAGTTGCCTCAGTCAAAAGCACACAGGCCCTGGTGTGGTGTAGCTGGCCTCAGCCAGAAGCACATGTGTTGTAGGTGGCCAAAGCTAGGAAAACAGGCCGTGGTGTGTTGTAGATGGCCTCAACTTGCAGCACAGGACTTGGTGAGGTGGAGGTGACATCATCCTGCATCTCAGGCCCTGGTGTGCTGTAGATGGCCTCAGCCACAGCCACAGGCCCTGGTGTGGTGTAGGTGGCCTCAGCCAGCAGCACAAGCCCTGGTGTGATTAACATGGCCTCAACCAGCAACACAGGCCCTGGTGTGGTGTAGATGGCATTCACCAGAACCACAGGCCCTGGTGTAGTGTAGATGGCCTCAGCCAGAGCCACAGGCCCTTGTGTGATTAACCTGGCCTCAGCCAGCGACACAGGCCCTTGTGTGGTGTAAGTTTCCTCAGTCAAAAGCACACAGGCCCTGATGTGGTGTAGTTGGCCAAAGTCATGAGCACAGGCCCTGGTGGGGTGTTGTAAATGGCCTGAGCTAGCAGCACAGGCCCTGGTGGGGTGTTGTAGATGGCCTGAGCTAGCAGCACAGGACTTGGTGAGGTGGAGGTGGCCTCATCCTGCAACTCAGGCCCTGGTGTGGTGTATTTGGCCTCAGCCAGCAGCACAGGCTCTGGTGGGGTGTAGATGGCCTCAGCCAGAGCCACAGGCCCTGGTGTGGTGTAAGTTGCCTCAGTCAAAAGCACACAGGCCCTGATGCAGCGTAGATTGCCTCAACAAGCAACACAGGCCTGGTGTGGTGTAGATGTCCTCAACCAGAGCCACAGGCCCTGGTGTGATTAATCTGGCCTCAACCAGCGACACAGGCCCTGGTGTAGTGTAGATGGCCTCAGCCAGAGCCACAGGCCCTGGTGTGGTGTAGGTGGCCTCAGCCAACAGCACAGGCCCTGGTGTGATCAACATGTCTTCAACCAGCAACAAAGGCCCTGGTGTGGTGTAGATGGCCTGAGCCAGAGCCACATGTCCTGGTGTGGTGTAAGTTGCCTCAGTCAAAAGCACACAGGCCCTGGTGTGTTGTATTCAACCTCAGCCATCCGCAAAGGACCTGCTGTGGTGTAGGTGGCCTCAGCCAAAATTACACAGACCCTGATGTGGTGTAAGTTTCCTCAGTTAAAACCAAACAGGCCCTGGTGTGGATTTGTGTATTTGGCCTCAACGAGCAACACAGGCCCTGGTGTGGTGTAGATGGCCTCAGCCAGAGCCACAGGCCCTGGTGTGGATTTGTGTAGTTGGCCTCAACCAGCAACACAGGCCCTGGTGTGGTGTAGATGGCCTCAGCAAGAGCCACATTCCCTGGTCTGGTTAAGCTGGTCTCAACCAGTAACACAGGCCCTGGTGTGGTGTAGTTGGCCTTAGCCACGAGCACAAGCCCTGGTTTGGTGTAGGTGGCCTTAGCCAGAATCGCAAGCCCTGGTGTGTTGCAGTCAACGTCAGCCAGAGCCACTGGCCCTGGTGTGGTGTAGATTGCATCAGCCGGAGCCACCTGCCCTGGTGTGGTGTAGATGGCCTTAACCAGAACCACAGGCCCTGGTGTAGTGTAGATGGCCTCAGCCAGAGCCACAGGCCCTGGTGTGGTGTGGTGTAGATGTCCTCAACCAGCAGCACAGGCCCTGGTGGGGTGTAGATGGCCTCAGCCAGAGCCACAGGCCCTGGTGTGGTGTAGTTGGCCTCAACCAGCAGCACAGGATCTGGTGGGGTGCAGATGGCCTCAGCCAGAGCCACATGTCCTGGTGTGGTGTAGTTGGCCTCAGCCAGCAGCACAGGATCTGGTGGGGTGTACATGGCCTCAGAAAGAGCCACAGGCCCTGGTTTGGTGGAGGTGGCCTCAGCCATAAGCACACAGGCCCTGATGTGGTGTAAGTTGCCTCAGTCAAAAGCACACAGGCCCTGGTGTGGTGTAGCTGGCCTCAGCCAGAAGCACATGTGTTGTAGGTGGCCAAAGCTAGGAAAACAGGCCGTGGTGGGGTGTAGATGGCCTCAGCCAGAGCCACAGGCCCTGGTGTGGTGTAAGTTGCCTCAGTCAAAAGCACACAGGCCCTGATGTAGCGTAGATTGCCTCAACAAGCAAAAAAGGCCTGGTGTGGTGTAGATGTCCTCAGACATAGCCACAGGCCTTGGTGGGGTGTAGATGGCCTCAGCCAGCAGCACAGGCCCTGGAGGGGTGTAGATGGCCTCATCCACCAGCACAGGCTCAGATTTGGTGTAGATGGCCTAAGCCAGAGCCACAGGCTCTGGTGTGGTGTAGATGGCCTCAGCCAGAGCCACAGGCCCTGGTGTGGTGTAGATTGCCTCAGCCAAAGCCAAAGGCCCTGGTGTGGTGTATTTGGCCTCAGCCAGCAGCACAGGCTCTGGTGGGGTGTAGATGGCCTCAGCCAGAGCCACAGGCCCTGGTGTGGTGTAAGTTGCCTCAGTCAAAAGCACACAGGCCCTGATGTAGCGTAGATGGCCTCAACAAGCAACACAGGCCTGGTGTGGTGTAGAAGTCCTCAGACATAGCCACAGGCCCTGGTGGGGTGTAGATGGCCTCAGACAGAGCCACAGGCCCTGGCGTGGTGTAGTTGGCCTCAACCAGCAGCACAGGAACTGGTGGGGTGCAGATGGCCTCAGCCAGAGCCACAGGCCCTGGTGTGGTGTAGTTGGCCTCAGCCAGCAGCACAGGATCTGGTGTGGTTTAGATGGCCTCAGAAAGAGCCACAGGCCCTGGTTTGGTGGAGGTGGCCTCAGCCAAAAGCACACAGGCCGTGATGTGGTGTAAGTTGCCTCTGTCAAAAGCACACAGGCCCTGGTGTGGTGTAGCTGGCCTCAGCCAGAAGAACATGCCCATGTGTGTTGTAGGTGGCCAAAGCTAGGAAAACAGGCCGTGGTGTGTTGTAGATGGCCTCAACTTGCAGCACAGGACTTGGTGAGGTGGAGGTGGCCTCATCCTGCATCTCAGGCCCTGGTGTGCTGTAGATGGCCTCAGCCAGAGCCACAGGCCCTGGTGTGGTGTAGGTGGCCTCAGCCAGCAGCACAGGCCCTGGTGTGATTAACATGGCCTCAACCAGCAACACAGGCCCTGGTGTGGTGTAGATGGCCTTCACCAGAACCACAGGCCCTGGTGTATTGTAGATGGCCTCAGCCAGAGCCACAGGCCCTAGTGTGATTAGCCTGGCCCCAGCCAGCGACACAGGCCCTTGTGTGGTGTAAGTTTCCTCAGTCAAAAGCACACAGGCCCTGATGTGGTGTAGTTGGCCAAAGTCATGAGCACAGGCCCTGGTGGGGTGTTGTAGATGGCCTGAGCTAGCAGCACAGGCCCTGGTGGTGTGTTGTAGATGGCCTGAGCTAGCAGCACAGGACTTGGTGAGGTGGAGGTGGCCTCATCCTGCAACTCAGGCCCTGGTGTGGTGTATTTGGCCTCAGCCAGCAGCACAGGCTCTGGTGGGGTGTAGATGGCCTCAGCCAGAGCCACAGGCCCTGGTGTGGTGTAAGTTGCCTCAGTCAAAAGCACACAGGCCCTGATGCAGCGTAGATAGCCTTAACAAGCAACACAGGCCTGGTGTGGTGTATTTGGCCTCAGCCAGCAGCACAGGATCTGGTGGGGTGTAGATGGCCTCAGAAAGAGCCACAGGCCCTGGTTTGGTGGAGGTGGCCTCAGCCATAAGCACACAGGCCCTGATGTGGTGTAAGTTGCCTCAGTCAAAAGCACACAGGCCCTGGTGTGGTGTAGCTGGCCTCAGCCAGAAGCACATCCCCATGTGTGTTGTAGGTGGCCAAAGCTAGGAAAACAGGCCGTGGTGTGTTGTAGATGGCCTCAACTTGCAGCACAGGACTTGGTGAGGTGGAGGTGGCCTCATCCTGCATCTCAGGCCCTGGTGTGCTGTAGATGGCCTCAGCCAGAGCCACAGGCCCTGGTGTGGTGTAGGTGGCCTCAGCCAGCAGCACAGGCCCTGGTGTGATTAACATGTCCTCAACCAGCAACACAGGCCCTGGTGTGGTGTAGATGGCCTCAGCCAGAGTCACAGGCACTGGTTTGGTGGAGTTGGCCTCTGCCAAAAGCACACAGGCCCTGGTGTGCTGTAGATGGCCTTCACCAGAACCACAGGCCCTGGTGTAGTGTAGATGGCCTCAGCCAGAGCCACAGGCCCTGGTGTGGTGTGGTGTAGATGTCCTCAACCAGCAGCACAGGCCCTGGTGGGGTGTAGATGGCCTCAGCCAGAGCCACAGGCCCTGGTGTGGTGTAGTTGGCCTCAACCAGCAGCACAGCATCTGGTGGGGTGCAGATGGCCTCAGCCAGAGCCACATGCCCTGGTGTGGTGTAGTTGGCCTCAGCCAGCAGCACAGGATCTGGTGGGGTGTACATGGCCTCAGAAAGAGCCACAGGCCCTGGTTTGGTGGAGGTGGCCTCAGCCATAAGCACACAGGCCCTGATGTGGTGTAAGTTGCCTCAGTCAAAAGCACACAGGCCCTGGTGTGGTGTAGCTGGCCTCAGCCAGAAGCACATGTGTTGTAGGTGGCCAAAGCTAGGAAAACAGGCCGTGGTGGGGTGTAGATGGCCTCAGCCAGAGCCACAGGCCCTGGTGTGGTGTAAGTTGCCTCAGTCAAAAGCACACAGGCCCTGATGTAGCGTAGATTGCCTCAACAAGCAACAAAGGCCTGGTGTGGTGTAGATGTCCTCAGACATAGCCACAGGCCTTGGTGGGGTGTAGATGGCCTCAGCCAGCAGCACAGGCCCTGGAGGGGTGTAGATGGCCTCATCCACCAGCACAGGCTCAGATTTGGTGTAGATGGAATCAGCAAGGGCCACAGGCCCTGGTGTGGTGTGGTGTAGATGTCCTCAACCAGAGCCACAGGCCCTGGTGTGATTAACCTGGCCTCAACCAGCGACACAGGCCCTGGTGTAGTGTAGATGGCCTCAGCCAGCAGCACAGGCCCTTGTGTGGTGTAAGTTTCCTCAGTCAAAAGCACACAGGCGCTGATGTGGTGTAGTTGGCCAAAGTCATGAGAACAGGCCCTGGTGGGGTGTTGTAGATGGCCTGAGCTAGCAGCACAGGACTTGGTGAGGTGGAGGTGGCCTCATCCTGCATCTCAGGGCCTGGTGTGCTGTAGATGGCCTCAGCCAGAGCCACAGGCCCTGGTGTGGTGTAGGTGGTCTCAGCCAGCAGCACAGGCCCTGGTGTGATTAACATGGCCTCAAACAGCAACACAGGATCTGGTGGGGTGTAGATGGCCTTCACCAGAACCACAGGCCCTGGTGTAGTGTAGATGGCCTCAGCCAGAGCCACAGGCCCTTGTGTGATTAACCTGGCCTCAGCCAGCGACACAGGCCCTTGTGTGGTGTAAGTTTCCTCAGTCAAAAGCACACAGGCCCTGATGTGGTGTAGTTGGCCAAAGTCATGAGCACAGGCCCTGGTGGGGTGTTGTAAATGGCCTGAGCTAGCAGCACAGGCCCTGGTGGGGTGTTGTAGATGGCCTGAGCTAGCAGCACAGGACTTGGTGAGGTGGAGGTGGCCTCATCCTGCAACTCAGGCCCTGGTGTGGTGTATTTGGCCTCAGCCAGCAGCACAGGCTCTGGTGGCGTGTAGATGGCCTCAGCCAGAGCCACAGGCCCTGGTGTGGTGTAAGTTGCCTCAGTCAAAAGCACACAGGCCCTGATGCAGCGTAGATTGCCTCAACAAGCAACACAGGCCTGGTGTGGTGTAGATGTCCTCAACCAGAGCCACAGGCCCTGGTGTGATTAATCTGGCCTCAACCAGCGACACAGGCCCTGGTGTAGTGTAGATGGCCTCAGCCAGAGCCACAGGCCCTGGTGTGGTGTAGGTGGCCTCAGCCAACAGCACAGGCCCTGGTGTGATCAACATGTCCTCAACCAGCAACAAAGGCCCTGGTGTGGTGTAGATGGCCTGAGCCAGAGCCACATGTCCTGGTGTGGTGTAAGTTGCCTCAGTCAAAAGCACACAGGCCCTGGTGTGTTGTATTCAACCTCAGCCATCCGCAAAGGACCTGCTGTGGTGTAGGTGGCCTCAGCCAAAATTACACAGACCCTGATGTGGTGTAAGTTTCCTCAGTTAAAAGCAAACAGGCCCTGGTGTGGATTTGTGTATTTGGCCTCAACGAGCAACACAGGCCCTGGTGTGGTGTAGATGGCCTCAGCCAGAGCCACAGGCCCTGGTGTGGATTTGTGTAGTTGGCCTCAACCAGCAACACAGGCCCTGGTGTGGTGTAGATGGCCTCAGCAAGAGCCACATTCCCTGGTCTGGTTAAGCTGGTCTCAACCAGTAACACAGGCCCTGGTGTGGTGTAGTTGGCCTTAGCCACGAGCACAAGCCCTGGTTTGGTGTAGGTGGCCTTAGCCAGAATCGCAAGCCCTGGTGTGTTGCAGTCAACGTCAGCCAGAGCCACTGGCCCTGGTGTGGTGTAGATTGCATCAGCCGGAGCCACCTGCCCTGGTGTGGTGTAGATGGCCTTAACCAGAACCACAGGCCCTGGTGTAGTGTAGATGGCCTCAGCCAGAGCCACAGGCCCTGGTGTGGTGTGGTGTAGATGTCCTCAACCAGCAGCACAGGCCCTGGTGGGGTGTAGATGGCCTCAGCCAGAGCCACAGGCCCTGGTGTGGTGTAGTTGGCCTCAGCCAGCAGCACAGGATCTGGTGGGGTGTACATGGCCTCAGAAAGAGCCACAGGCCCTGGTTTGGTGGAGGTGGCCTCAGCCATAAGCACACAGGCCCTGATGTGGTGTAAGTTGCCTCAGTCAAAAGCACACAGGCCCTGGTGTGGTGTAGCTGGCCTCAGCCAGAAGCACATGTGTTGTAGGTGGCCAAAGCTAGGAAAACAGGCCGTGGTGGGGTGTAGATGGCCTCAGCCAGAGCCACAGGCCCTGGTGTGGTGTAAGTTGCCTCAGTCAAAAGCACACAGGCCCTGATGTAGCGTAGATTGCCTCAACAAGCAAAAAAGGCCTGGTGTGGTGTAGATGTCCTCAGACATAGCCACAGGCCTTGGTGGGGTGTAGATGGCCTCAGCCAGCAGCACAGGCCCTGGAGGGGTGTAGATGGCCTCATCCACCAGCACAGGCTCAGATTTGGTGTAGATGGCCTAAGCCAGAGCCACAGGCTCTGGTGTGGTGTAGATGGCCTCAGCCAGAGCCACAGGCCCTGGTGTGGTGTAGATTGCCTCAGCCAAAGCCAAAGGCCCTGGTGTGGTGTATTTGGCCTCAGCCAGCAGCACAGGCTCTGGTGGGGTGTAGATGGCCTCAGCCAGAGCCACAGGCCCTGGTGTGGTGTAAGTTGCCTCAGTCAAAAGCACACAGGCCCTGATGTAGCGTAGATGGCCTCAACAAGCAACACAGGCCTGGTGTGGTGTAGAAGTCCTCAGACATAGCCACAGGCCCTGGTGGGGTGTAGATGGCCTCAGACAGAGCCACAGGCCCTGGCGTGGTGTAGTTGGCCTCAACCAGCAGCACAGGAACTGGTGGGGTGCAGATGGCCTCAGCCAGAGCCACAGGCCCTGGTGTGGTGTAGTTGGCCTCAGCCAGCAGCACAGGATCTGGTGTGGTTTAGATGGCCTCAGAAAGAGCCACAGGCCCTGGTTTGGTGGAGGTGGCCTCAGCCAAAAGCACACAGGCCGTGATGTGGTGTAAGTTGCCTCTGTCAAAAGCACACAGGCCCTGGTGTGGTGTAGCTGGCCTCAGCCAGAAGAACATGCCCATGTGTGTTGTAGGTGGCCAAAGCTAGGAAAACAGGCCGTGGTGTGTTGTAGATGGCCTCAACTTGCAGCACAGGACTTGGTGAGGTGGAGGTGGCCTCATCCTGCATCTCAGGCCCTGGTGTGCTGTAGATGGCCTCAGCCAGAGCCACAGGCCCTGGTGTGGTGTAGGTGGCCTCAGCCAGCAGCACAGGCCCTGGTGTGATTAACATGGCCTCAACCAGCAACACAGGCCCTGGTGTGGTGTAGATGGCCTTCACCAGAACCACAGGCCCTGGTGTATTGTAGATGGCCTCAGCCAGAGCCACAGGCCCTAGTGTGATTAGCCTGGCCCCAGCCAGCGACACAGGCCCTTGTGTGGTGTAAGTTTCCTCAGTCAAAAGCACACAGGCCCTGATGTGGTGTAGTTGGCCAAAGTCATGAGCACAGGCCCTGGTGGGGTGTTGTAGATGGCCTGCGCTAGCAGCACAGGCCCTGGTGGTGTGTTGTAGATGGCCTGAGCTAGCAGCACAGGACTTGGTGAGGTGGAGGTGGCCTCATCCTGCAACTCAGGCCCTGGTGTGGTGTATTTGGCCTCAGCCAGCAGCACAGGCTCTGGTGGGGTGTAGATGGCCTCAGCCAGAGCCACAGGCCCTGGTGTGGTGTAAGTTGCCTCAGTCAAAAGCACACAGGCCCTGATGCAGCGTAGATAGCCTTAACAAGCAACACAGGCCTGGTGTGGTGTATTTGGCCTCAGCCAGCAGCACAGGATCTGGTGGGGTGTAGATGGCCTCAGAAAGAGCCACAGGCCCTGGTTTGGTGGAGGTGGCCTCAGCCATAAGCACACAGGCCCTGATGTGGTGTAAGTTGCCTCAGTCAAAAGCACACAGGCCCTGGTGTGGTGTAGCTGGCCTCAGCCAGAAGCACATCCCCATGTGTGTTGTAGGTGGCCAAAGCTAGGAAAACAGGCCGTGGTGTGTTGTAGATGGCCTCAACTTGCAGCACAGGACTTGGTGAGGTGGAGGTGGCCTCATCCTGCATCTCAGGCCCTGGTGTGCTGTAGATGGCCTCAGCCAGAGCCACAGGCCCTGGTGTGGTGTAGGTGGCCTCAGCCAGCAGCACAGGCCCTGGTGTGATTAACATGTCCTCAACCAGCAACACAGGCCCTGGTGTGGTGTAGATGGCCTCAGCCAGAGTCACAGGCACTGGTTTGGTGGAGTTGGCCTCTGCCAAAAGCACACAGGCCCTGGTGTGCTGTAGATGGCCTTCACCAGAACCACAGGCCCTGGTGTAGTGTAGATGGCCTCAGCCAGAGCCACAGGCCCTGGTGTGGTGTGGTGTAGATGTCCTCAACCAGCAGCACAGGCCCTGGTGGGGTGTAGATGGCCTCAGCCAGAGCCACAGGCCCTGGTGTGGTGTAGTTGGCCTCAACCAGCAGCACAGCATCTGGTGGGGTGCAGATGGCCTCAGCCAGAGCCACATGCCCTGGTGTGGTGTAGTTGGCCTCAGCCAGCAGCACAGGATCTGGTGGGGTGTACATGGCCTCAGAAAGAGCCACAGGCCCTGGTTTGGTGGAGGTGGCCTCAGCCATAAGCACACAGGCCCTGATGTGGTGTAAGTTGCCTCAGTCAAAAGCACACAGGCCCTGGTGTGGTGTAGCTGGCCTCAGCCAGAAGCACATGTGTTGTAGGTGGCCAAAGCTAGGAAAACAGGCCGTGGTGGGGTGTAGATGGCCTCAGCCAGAGCCACAGGCCCTGGTGTGGTGTAAGTTGCCTCAGTCAAAAGCACACAGGCCCTGATGTAGCGTAGATTGCCTCAACAAGCAAAAAAGGCCTGGTGTGGTGTAGATGTCCTCAGACATAGCCACAGGCCTTGGTGGGGTGTAGATGGCCTCAGCCAGCAGCACAGGCCCTGGAGGGGTGTAGATGGCCTCATCCACCAGCACAGGCTCAGATTTGGTGTAGATGGCCTAAGCCAGAGCCACAGGCTCTGGTGTGGTGTAGATGGCCTCAGCCAGAGCCACAGGCCCTGGTGTGGTGTAGATTGCCTCAGCCAAAGCCAAAGGCCCTGGTGTGGTGTATTTGGCCTCAGCCAGCAGCACAGGCTCTGGTGGGGTGTAGATGGCCTCAGCCAGAGCCACAGGCCCTGGTGTGGTGTAAGTTGCCTCAGTCAAAAGCACACAGGCCCTGATGTAGCGTAGATGGCCTCAACAAGCAACACAGGCCTGGTGTGGTGTAGAAGTCCTCAGACATAGCCACAGGCCCTGGTGGGGTGTAGATGGCCTCAGACAGAGCCACAGGCCCTGGCGTGGTGTAGTTGGCCTCAACCAGCAGCACAGGAACTGGTGGGGTGCAGATGGCCTCAGCCAGAGCCACAGGCCCTGGTGTGGTGTAGTTGGCCTCAGCCAGCAGCACAGGATCTGGTGTGGTTTAGATGGCCTCAGAAAGAGCCACAGGCCCTGGTTTGGTGGAGGTGGCCTCAGCCAAAAGCACACAGGCCGTGATGTGGTGTAAGTTGCCTCTGTCAAAAGCACACAGGCCCTGGTGTGGTGTAGCTGGCCTCAGCCAGAAGAACATGCCCATGTGTGTTGTAGGTGGCCAAAGCTAGGAAAACAGGCCGTGGTGTGTTGTAGATGGCCTCAACTTGCAGCACAGGACTTGGTGAGGTGGAGGTGGCCTCATCCTGCATCTCAGGCCCTGGTGTGCTGTAGATGGCCTCAGCCAGAGCCACAGGCCCTGGTGTGGTGTAGGTGGCCTCAGCCAGCAGCACAGGCCCTGGTGTGATTAACATGGCCTCAACCAGCAACACAGGCCCTGGTGTGGTGTAGATGGCCTTCACCAGAACCACAGGCCCTGGTGTATTGTAGATGGCCTCAGCCAGAGCCACAGGCCCTAGTGTGATTAGCCTGGCCCCAGCCAGCGACACAGGCCCTTGTGTGGTGTAAGTTTCCTCAGTCAAAAGCACACAGGCCCTGATGTGGTGTAGTTGGCCAAAGTCATGAGCACAGGCCCTGGTGGGGTGTTGTAGATGGCCTGCGCTAGCAGCACAGGCCCTGGTGGTGTGTTGTAGATGGCCTGAGCTAGCAGCACAGGACTTGGTGAGGTGGAGGTGGCCTCATCCTGCAACTCAGGCCCTGGTGTGGTGTATTTGGCCTCAGCCAGCAGCACAGGCTCTGGTGGGGTGTAGATGGCCTCAGCCAGAGCCACAGGCCCTGGTGTGGTGTAAGTTGCCTCAGTCAAAAGCACACAGGCCCTGATGCAGCGTAGATAGCCTTAACAAGCAACACAGGCCTGGTGTGGTGTATTTGGCCTCAGCCAGCAGCACAGGATCTGGTGGGGTGTAGATGGCCTCAGAAAGAGCCACAGGCCCTGGTTTGGTGGAGGTGGCCTCAGCCATAAGCACACAGGCCCTGATGTGGTGTAAGTTGCCTCAGTCAAAAGCACACAGGCCCTGGTGTGGTGTAGCTGGCCTCAGCCAGAAGCACATCCCCATGTGTGTTGTAGGTGGCCAAAGCTAGGAAAACAGGCCGTGGTGTGTTGTAGATGGCCTCAACTTGCAGCACAGGACTTGGTGAGGTGGAGGTGGCCTCATCCTGCATCTCAGGCCCTGGTGTGCTGTAGATGGCCTCAGCCAGAGCCACAGGCCCTGGTGTGGTGTAGGTGGCCTCAGCCAGCAGCACAGGCCCTGGTGTGATTAACATGTCCTCAACCAGCAACACAGGCCCTGGTGTGGTGTAGATGGCCTCAGCCAGAGTCACAGGCACTGGTTTGGTGGAGTTGGCCTCTGCCAAAAGCACACAGGCCCTGGTGTGCTGTAGATGGCCTTCACCAGAACCACAGGCCCTGGTGTAGTGTGGTGTAGATGTCCTCAACCAGCAGCACAGGCCCTGGTGGGGTGTAGATGGCCTCAGCCAGAGCCACAGGCCCTGGTGTGGTGTAGTTGGCCTCAACCAGCAGCACAGGATCTGGTGGGGTGCAGATGGCCTCAGCCAGAGCCACATGCCCTGGTGTGGTGTAGTTGGCCTCAGCCAGCAGCACAGGATCTGGTGGGGTGTACATGGCCTCAGAAAGAGCCACAGGCCCTGGTTTGGTGGAGGTGGCCTCAGCCATAAGCACACAGGCCCTGATGTGGTGTAAGTTGCCTCAGTCAAAAGCACACAGGCCCTGGTGTGGTGTAGCTGGCCTCAGCCAGAAGCACATGTGTTGTAGGTGGCCAAAGCTAGGAAAACAGGCCGTGGTGGGGTGTAGATGGCCTCAGCCAGAGCCACAGGCCCTGGTGTGGTGTAAGTTGCCTCAGTCAAAAGCACAAAGGCCCTGATGTAGCGTAGATTGCCTCAACAAGCAACAAAGGCCTGGTGTGGTGTAGATGTCCTCAGACATAGCCACAGGCCTTGGTGGGGTGTAGATGGCCTCAGCCAGCAGCACAGGCCCTGGAGGGGTGTAGATGGCCTCATCCACCAGCACAGGCTCAGATTTGGTGTAGATGGCCTCAGCCAGGGCCACAGGCCCTGGTGTGGTGTGGTGTAGATGTCCTCAACCAGAGCCACAGGCCCTGGTGTGATTAACCTGGCCTCAACCAGCGACACAGGCCCTGGTGTAGTGTAGATGGCCTCAGCCAGCAGCACAGGCCCTTGTGTGGTGTAAGTTTCCTCAGTCAAAAGCACACAGGCGCTGATGTGGTGTAGTTGGCCAAAGTCATGAGAACAGGCCCTGGTGGGGTGTTGTAGATGGCCTGAGCTAGCAGCACAGGACTTGGTGAGGTGGAGGTGGCCTCATCCTGCATCTCAGGGCCTGGTGTGCTGTAGATGGCCTCAGCCAGAGCCACAGGCCCTGGTGTGGTGTAGGTGGTCTCAGCCAGCAGCACAGGCCCTGGTGTGATTAACATGGCCTCAAACAGCAACACAGGATCTGGTGGGGTGTAGATGGCCTCAGAAAGAGCCACAGGCCCTGGTTTGGTGGAGGTGGCCTCAGCCAAATGCACACAGGCCCTGATGTGGTGTAAGTTGCCTCAGTCAAAAGCACACAGGCCCTGTTGTGGTGTAGCTGGCCTCAGCCAGAAGCACATGCCCATGTGTGTTGTAGGTGGCCAAAGCTAGGAAAACAGGACGTGGTGTGTTGTAGATGGCCTCAACTTGCAGCACAGGACTTGGTGAGGTGGAGGTGGCCTCATCCTGCATCTCAGGCCCTGGTGTGCTATAGATGGCCTCAGCCAGAGCCACAGGCCCTGGTGTGGTGTAGGTGGCCTCAGCCAGCAGCACAGGCCCTGGTGTGATTAATATGGCCTCAACCAGCAACACAGGCCCTGGTGTGGTGTAGATGGCCTCAGCCAGAGCCACCTGCACTGGTTTGGTGGAGATGGCCTCAGCCAAAAGCACACAGGCCCTGGTGTGCTGTAGATGGCCTTCACCAGAACCACAGGCCCTGGTGTAGTGTAGATGGCCTCAGCCAGAGCCACAGGCCCTGGTGTGGTGTGGTGTAGATGTCCTCAACCAGAGCCACAGGCCCTGGTGTGATTAACCTGGCCTCATCCAGCGACACAGGCCCTGGTGTAGTGTAGATGGCCTCAGCCAGCAGCACAGGCCCTTGTGTGGTGTAAGTTTCCTCAGTCAAAAGCACACAGGCCCTGATGTGGTGTAATTGGCCAAAGTCATGAGCACAGGCCGTAGTGGGGTGTTGTAGATGGCCTGAGCTAGCAGCACAGGACTTGGTGAGGTGGAGGTGGCCTCATCCTGCAACTCAGGCCCTGGTGTGCTGTAGATGGCCTCAACCAGCAGCACAGGCTCTGGTGGGGTGTAGATGGCCTCAGCCAGAGCCACAGGCCCTGGTGTGGTGTAAGTTGCCTCAGTCAAAAGCACACAGGCCCTGATGTAGCGTAGATGGCCTCAACAAGCAACACAGGCCTGGTGTGGTGTAGATGTCCTCAGACATAGCCACAGGCCCTGGTGGGGTGTAGATGGCCTCAGCCAGAGCCACAGGCCCTGGTGTGGTGTAGTTGGCCTCAACCAGCAGCACAGGAACTGGTGTGGTGTAGTTGGCCTCAACCAGCAGCACAGGATCTGGTGGGGTGTAGATGGCATCAGAAAGAGCCACAGGCCCTGGTTTGGTGGAGGTGGCCTCAGCCAAATGCACACAGGCCCTGATGTGGTGTAAGTTGCCTCAGTCAAAAGCACACAGGCCCTGTTGTGGTGTAGCTGGCCTCAGCCAGAAGCACATGCCCATGTGTGTTGTAGGTGGCCAAAGCTAGGAAAACAGGACGTGGTGTGTTGTAGATGGCCTCAACTTGCAGCACAGGACTTGGTGAGGTGGAGGTGGCCTCATCCTGCATCTCAGGCCCTGGTGTGCTATAGATGGCCTCAGCCAGAGCCACAGGCCCTGGTGTGGTGTAGGTGGCCTCAGCCAGCAGCACAGGCCCTGGTGTGATTAACATGGCCTCAACCAGCAACACAGGCCCTGGTGTGGTGTAGATGGCCTCAGCCAGAGCCACAGGCACTGGTTTGGTGGAGGTGACCTCAGCCAAAAGCACACAGGCCCTGGTGTGCTGTAGATGGCCTTCACCAGAACCACAGGCCCTGGTGTGGTGTAGATGGCCTCAGCCAGGGCCACAGGCCCTGGTGTGGTGTGGTGTAGATGTCCTCAACCAGAGCCACAGGCCCTGGTGTGATTAACCTGGCCTCAACCAGCGACACAGGCCCTGGTGTAGTGTAGATGGCCTCAGCCAGCAGCACAGGCCCTTGTGTGGTGTAAGTTTCCTCAGTCAAAAGCACACAGGCGCTGATGTGGTGTAGTTGGCCAAAGTCATGAGAATAGGCCCTGGTGGGGTGTTGTAGATGGCCTGAGCTAGCAGCACAGGACTTGGTGAGGTGGAGGTGGCCTCATCCTGCATCTCAGGGCCTGGTGTGCTGTAGATGGCCTCAGCCAGAGCCACAGGCCCTGGTGGGGTGTAGGTGGCCTCAGCCAGCAGCACAGGCCCTGGTGTGATTAACATGGCCTCAACCAGCAACACAGGCCCTGGTGTGGTGTAGATGGCCTCAGACAGAGCCACAGGCACTGGTTTGGTGGAGGTGGCCTCAGCCAAAAGCACACAGGCCCTGGTGTGCTGTAGATGGCCTCAGCTAGAGCCACAGGCCCTGGGGTGGTGTAGATGGTCTCAGCCAGAAGCGGAAGCTCTGGCGTGTTGCAGTCAACCTCAGCAATCAGTAAAGGAACTGGTGTGGTGTAGTTGGCCAAAGTCATGAGCACAGGCCCTGGTGGGGTGTTGTAGATGGCCTGAGCTAGCAGCACAGGACTTGGTGAGGTGGAGGTGGCCTCATCCTGCAACTCAGGCTGTGGTGGGGTGTAGATGGCCTCAGACATAGCCACAGGCCCTGGTGGGGTGTAGATGGCCTCAGCCAGAGCCACAGGCCCTGGTGTGGTGTAGTTGGCCTCAGCCAGCAGCACAAGAACTGGTGGGGTTCAGATGGCCTCAGCCAGAGCCACAGGCCCTGGTGTGATGTAGTTGGCCTCAGCCAGCAGCACAGGATCTGGTGGGGTGTCGATGGCCTCAGAAAGAGCCACAGGCACTGGTTTGGTGGAGGTGGCCTCAGCCAAAAGCACACAGGCCCTGGTGTAGTGTAAGTTGCCTCAGTCAAAAGCACACAGGCACTGGTGTGGTGTAGCTGGCCTCAGCCAGAAGCACATGTGTTGTAGGTGGCCAAAGCTAGGAAAACAGGCCCTGGTGGGGTGTAGATGGCCTCAACTTGCAGCAGAGGACTTGGTGAGGTGGAGGTGGCCTCATCCTGCATCTCAGGGCCTGGTGTGCTGTAGATGGCCTCAGCCAGAACCACAGGCCCTGGTGTGGTGTAGGTGGCCTCAGCCAGCAGCACAGGCCCTGGTGTGATTAATATGGCCTCAACCAGCAACACAGGCCCTGGTGTGGTGTAGATGGCCTCAGCCAGAGCCACGTGCACTGGTTTGGTGGAGGTGGCCTCAGCCAAAAGCACACAGGCCCTGGTGTGCTGTAGATGGCCTTCACCAGAACCACAGGCCCTGGTGTAGTGTAGATGGCCTCAGCCAGAGCCACATGCCCTGGTGTGGTGTGGTGTAGATGTCCTCAACCAGAGCCACAGGCCCTGGTGTGGTGTAGATGGCCTCAGCCAGAGCCACAGCCCCTGGTGTGGTGTAGATGGCCTCATCCAGAGCCACAGGCCTGGTGTGCTGTAGTTTGCCTCAGCCTGAGCCACAGGCCCTGGGGTGGTGTAGATGCCCCCAGCCAGAAGCGGAAGCTCTGGCGTGTTGCAGTCAACCTCAGCAATCAGTAAAGGAACTGTTGTGGTGTATATGGTCTTAGCCACCAGCACAGGCCCTGGTTTGGTGTAGGTGGCCTCAACCAGAAGCGCAAGCCCTGGTGTGTTGCAGTCAACCTCAGCCAGAGCCACTGGCCCTGGTGTGGTGTAGATTGCATCAGCCAGAGCCCCAGGGCCTGGTGTGGTGTAAATTGCCTCAGCCAAAGCCACAGGCCCTTGTGTGGTGTAGATGGCCTCAGCCAGAGCCACAGGCCCTGGTTTGGTGTAGGTGGCCTCAGCCAAAAGCACTCAGCCAGCATCACAGGCCCTGGTGTGATTAACATGGCCTCAACCAGCAACACAGGACCTGGTGTGGTGTAGATGGCCTCAACCAGAGCCACAGGCCCTGGTGTGATAAACCTGGCCTCAACCAGCGACACAGGCCCTGGTGTACTGTAGATGGCCTCAGCCAGCAGCACAGGCCCTTGTGTGGTGTAAGATTCCTCAGTCAAAAGCACACAGGCCCTGATGTGGTGTAGTTGGCCAAAGTCATGAGCACAGGCCCTGGTGTGGTGTTGTAGATGGCCTGAGCTAGCAGCACAGGACTTGGTGAGGTGGAGGTGGCCTCATCCTGCAACTCAGGCCCTGGTGTGCTGTAGATTGCCTCACCCAGAGCCACAGGCCCTTATGTGGTGTAGTTGGCCTCAGCCAGCAGCACAGGCTGTGTTGTGGTGTGTTGTAGTTGGCCTTAGCCACCAGCACAGGCTCTGGTTTGGTGTAGGTGACCTCAGCCAGAAGCATAAGACCTGGTGTGTTGCAATCATCCTCAACCAGCAGTAAAGGAACTGTTGTGGGTTAGGTGGCCTCAGCCAGAGCCACAGGCACTGGTTTGGTGGAGGTGGCCTCAGCCAAAAGCACACAGGCCCTGATGTGGTGTAGATGGCCTCAGCCAGCAGCACATGCCCATGTGTGTTGTAGGTGGCCAAAACTAGGAAAACAGGCCGTGGTGTGTTGTAGATGGCCACAGCCAGCAGCACAGGCACTGGTTTGATTAACATGGCCTCAACCAGCAACACGGGCCCTGGTGTGGTGTAGATGGCCCCAGCCAGCAGCACAGGCCCTGGTGTGATTAACATGGCCTCAACCAGCAACACAGGCCCTGGTGTGGTGTAGATGGCCTCAGCCAGAGCCACAGGCACTGGTTTGGTGTAGGTCGCCTCAGCCAAAAGCACTCAGCCAGCAGCACAGGCCCTGGTGTGATTAACATGGCCTCAACCAGCAACACAGGCCCTGATGTGGTGTAGATGGCCTAAGCCAGCAACACAGGCCCTGGTGTAGCGTGGATGGCCTCAACAAGCAACACAGGCCTGGTGTGTTGTAGATGTCCTCAGACATAGCCACAGGCCCTGGTGGGGTGAAGATGGCCTCAGCCAGAGCCACAGGCAGTGGTTTGGTGGAGGTGGCCTCAGCCAAAAGCACACAGGCCCTGGTGTGCTGTAGATGGCCTTCACCAGAACCACAGGCCCTGGTGTAGTGTAGATGGCCTCAGCCAGATCCACAGGCCCTGGTGTGGTGTGGTGTAGATGTCTTCAACCAGAGCCACAGGCCCTGGTGTGATTAAACTGGCCTCAACCAGCGACACAGGCCCTGGTGTAGTGTAGATGGCCTCAGCCAGCAGCACAGGCCCTTGTGTTGTGTAAGTGTGCTCAGTCAAAAGCACACAGGCCCTGATGTGGTGTAGTTGGCCAAAGTCATGAGCACAGGCCCTGGTGGGGTGTTGTAGATGGCCTGAGCTAGCAGCACAGGACTTGGTGAGGTGGAGGTGGCCTCATCCTGCAACTCAGGACCTGGTGCGCTGTAGATGGCCTCAACCAGCAGCACAGGCTCTGGTGGGGTGTAGATGGCCTCAGCCAGAGCCACAGGCCCTGGTGTGGTGTAGATGGCCTCAGCCAGAGCCACAGGCCCTGGTGTGGTGTAGATTGCCTCAGCCAAAGCCAAAGGCCCTGGTGTGGTGTATTTGGCGTCAGCCACCAGCACAGGCTCTGGTGCGGTGTAGATGGCCTCAGCCAGAGCCACAGGCCCTGGTGTGGTGTAAGTTGCCTCAGTCAAAAGCACACAGGCCCTGATGTAGTGTAGATGGCCTCAACAAGCAACACAGGCCTGGTGTGGTGTAGATGTCCTCAGACATAGCCACAGGCCCTGGTGTGGTGTAGATTGCATCAGCCAGAGCCACAGGCCCTGGTGTGGTGTAGGTGGCCTCAGCCAGCAGCACAGGCCCTGGTGTGATTAACATGGCCTCAACCAGCAACACAGGCCCTGTAGGGGTGTAGATGGCCTCAGCCAGCAGCACAGGCCCTGGAGGGGTGTAGATGGCCTCATCCACCAGCACAGGCTCTGATTTGGTGTAGATGGCCTAAGCCAGAGCCACAGGCCCTGGTGTGGTGTAGATGGCCTCAGCCAGAGCCACAGGCCCTGATGTGGTGTAGATTGCCTCAGCCAAAGCCAAATGCCCTGGTGTGTTGTATTTGGGCTCAGCCAGCAGCACAAGCTCTGGTGGGGTGTAGATGGCCTCAGCCAGAGCCACAGGCCCTGGTGGGGTGTAAGTTGCCTCAGTCGAAAGCACACAGGCCCTGATGTAGTGTAGTTGGCCTCAACAAGCAACACAGGCTCTGGTGGGGTGCAGATGGCCTCAGCCGGAGCCACAGGCCCTGGTGTGGTGTAGTTGGCCTCAGCCAGCAACACAGGATCTGGTGTGGTGTAGATGGCCTCAGAAAGAGCCACAGGCCCTGGTTTGGTGGAGGTGGCCTCAGCCAAAAGCACACAGGCCCTGATGTGGTGTAAGTTGTCTCAGTCAAAAGCACAGAGGCCCTGGTGTGCTGTAGCTGGCCTCAGGCAGAAGCACATGTGTTGTAGGTGGCCAAAGCTAGGAAAACAGGCCGTGGTGTGTTGTAGATGGCCTCAACTTGCAGCACAGGACTTGATGAGGTGGAGGTGGCCTCATCCTGCATCTCAGGCCCTGGTGTGCTATAGATGGCCTCAGCCAGAGCCACAGGCCCTGGTGTGGTGTAGGTGGCCTCAGCCAGCAGCACAGGCCCTGGTGTGATTAACATGGCCTCAACCAGCAACACAGGCCCTGGTGTGGTGTAGATGGCCTCAGCCAGAGCCACAGGCACTGGGTTGGTGGAGGTGGCCTCAGCCAAAAGCACACAGCCCCTGGTGTGCTGTAGATGGCCTTCACCAGAACCACAGGCCCTGGTGTAGTGTAGATGGCCTCAGCCAGAGCCACAGGCCCTGGTGTGGTGTGGTGTAGATGTCCTCAACCAGAGCAACAGGCCCTGGTGTGATTAATCTGGCCTCAACCAGCGACACAGGCCCTGGTGTAGTGTAGATGGCCTCAGCCAGCAGCACAGGCCCTTGTGTGGTGTAAGTTTCCTCAGTCAAAAGCACACAGGCCCTGATGTGGTGTAGTTGGCCAAAGACATGAGCACAGGCCCTGGTGGGGTGTTGTAGATGGCCTGAGCTAGCAGCACAGGACTTGGTGAGGTGGAGGTGGCCTCATCCTGCAACTCAGGCCCTGGTGTGCTGTAGATGGCCTCAACCTGCAGCACAGGCTCTGGTGGGGTGTAGATGGCCTCAGCCAGAGCCACAGGCCCTGGTGTGGTGTAAGTTGCCTCAGTCAAAAGCACACAGGCCCTGATGTAGCGTAGATGGCCTCAACAAGCAACACAGGCTCTGGTGTGGTGTAGAAGTCCTCAGACATAGCCACAGGCCCTGGTGGGGTGTAGATGGCCTCAGACAGAGCCACAGGCCCTGGCGTGGTGTAGTTGGCCTCAACCAGCAGCACAGGAACTGGTGGGGTGCAGATGGCCTCAGCCAGAGCCACAGGCCCTGGTGTGGTGTAGTTGGCCTCAGCCAGCAGCACAGGATCTGGTGTGGTTTAGATGGCCTCAGAAAGAGCCACAGGCCCTGGTTTGGTGGAGGTGGCCTCAGCCAAAAGCACACAGGCCGTGATGTGGTGTAAGTTGCCTCTGTCAAAAGCACACAGGCCCTGGTGTGGTGTAGCTGGCCTCAGCCAGAAGAACATGCCCATGTGTGTTGTAGGTGGCCAAAGCTAGGAAAACAGGCCGTGGTGTGTTGTAGATGGCCTCAACTTGCAGCACAGGACTTGGTGAGGTGGAGGTGGCCTCATCCTGCATCTCAGGCCCTGGTGTGCTGTAGATGGCCTCAGCCAGAGCCACAGGCCCTGGTGTGGTGTAGGTGGCCTCAGCCAGCAGCACAGGCCCTGGTGTGATTAACATGGCCTCAACCAGCAACACAGGCCCTGGTGTGGTGTAGATGGCCTTCACCAGAACCACAGGCCCTGGTGTATTGTAGATGGCCTCAGCCAGAGCCACAGGCCCTAGTGTGATTAACCTGGCCCCAGCCAGCGACACAGGCCCTTGTGTGGTGTAAGTTTCCTCAGTCAAAAGCACACAGGCCCTGATGTGGTGTAGTTGGCCAAAGTCATGAGCACAGGCACTGGTGGGGTGTTGTAGATGGCCTGAGCTAGCAGCACAGGCCCTGGTGGGGTGTTGTAGATGGCCTGAGCTAGCAGCACAGGACTTGGTGAGGTGGAGGTGGCCTCATCCTGCAACTCAGGCCCTGGTGTGGTGTATTTGGCCTCAGCCAGCAGCACAGGCTCTGGTGCGGTGTAGATGGCCTCAGCCAGAGCCACAGGCCCTGGTGTGGTGTAAGTTGCCTCAGTCAAAAGCACACAGGCCCTGATGCAGCGTAGATAGCCTCAACAAGCAACACAGGCCTGGTGTGGTGTATTTGGCCTCAGCCAGCAGCACAGGTGCTGGTGGGGTGTAGATGGCCTCAGAAAGAGCCACAGGCCCTGGTTTGGTGGAGGTGGCCTCAGCCATAAGCACAGGCCCTGATGTGGTGTAAGTTGCCTCAGTCAAAAGCACACAGGCCCTGGTGTGGTGTAGCTGGCCTCAGCCAGAGTCACAGGCACTGGTTTGGTGGAGGTGGCCTCTGCCAAAAGCACACAGGCCCTGGTGTGCTGTAGATGGCCTCAGCCAGAGTCACAGGCACTGGTTTGGTGGAGGTGGCCTCTGCCAAAAGCACACAGGCCCTGGTGTGCTGTAGATGGCCTTCACAAGAACCACAGGCCCTGGTGGGGTGTAGATGGCCTCAGCCAGAGCCACAGGCCCTGGTGTGGTGTAGTTGGCCTCAACCAGCAGCACAGGATCTGGTGGGGTGCAGATGGCCTCAGCCAGAGCCACATGCCCTGGTGTGGTGTAGTTGGCCTCAGCCAGCAGCACAGGATCTGGTGGGGTGTACATGGCCTCAGAAAGAGCCACAGGCCCTGGTTTGGTGGAGGTGGCCTCAGCCATAAGCACACAGGCCCTGATGTGGTGTAAGTTGCCTCAGTCAAAAGCACACAGGCCCTGGTGTGGTGTAGCTGGCCTCAGCCAGAAGCACATGTGTTGTAGGTGGCCAAAGCTAGGAAAACAGGCCGTGGTGGGGTGTAGATGGCCTCAGCCAGAGCCACAGGCCCTGGTGTGGTGTAAGTTGCCTCAGTCAAAAGCACACAGGCCCTGATGTAGCGTAGATTGCCTCAACAAGCAACACAGGCCTGGTGTGGTGTAGATGGCCTCAGCCAGAGCCACAGGCCCTGGTGTGGTGTAGTTGGCCTCAACCAGCAACACAGGTTCTGGTGGCGTGCAGATGGCCTCAGCCAGAGCCACAGGCCCTGGTGTGGTGTAGATGGCCTCAACAAGCAACACAGGCCTGGTGTGGTGTAAATGTCCTCAGACATAGCCACAGGCCCTGGTGGGGTGTAGATGGCCTCAGCCAAAAGCACACAGCCCCTGGTGTGATGTAGTTGGCCTCAAACAGCAAAACAGGCTCTGGTGGCGTGCAGATGGCCTCAGACACAGCCACAGGCCCTGGTGTGGTGTAGTTGGCCTCCGCCAGCAGCACAGGATCTGGTGTGGTGTAGATGGCCTCAGAAAGAGCCACAGGCCCTGGTTTGGTGGAGGTGGCCTCAGCCAAAAGCACACAGGCCCTGATGTGGTGTAAGTTGCCTCAGTCAAAAGCACACAGGCCCTGGTGTGGTGTAGCTGGCCTCAGCCAGAAGCACATGTGTTGTAGGTGGCCAAAGCTAGGAAAACAGGCGGTGGTGTGTTGTAGATGGCCTCAACTTGCAGCAGAGGACTTGGTGAGGTGGAGGTGGCCTCATCCTGCATATCAGGGCCTGGTGTGCTGTAGATGGCCTCAGCCAGAGCCACAGGCCCTGGTGTGGTGTAGGTGGCCTCAGCCAGCAGCACAGGCCCTGGTGTGATTAATATGGCTTCAACCAGCAACACAGGCCCTGGTGTGGTGTAGATGGCCTCAGCCAGAGCCACCTGCACTGGTTTGGTGGAGGTGGCCTCAGCCAAAAGCACACAGGCCCTGGTGTGCTGTAGATGGCCTTCACCAGAACCACAGGCCCTGGTGTAGTGTAGATGGCCTCAGCCAGAGCCACATGCCCTGGTGTGGTGTGGTGTAGATGTCCTCAACCAGAGCCACAGGCCCTGGTGTGATTAACCTGGCCTCATCCAGCGACACAGGCCCTGGTGTAGTGTAGATGGCCTCAGCCAGCAGCACAGGCCCTTGTGTGGTGTAAGTTTCCTCAGTCAAAAGCACACAGGCCCTGATGTGGTGTAATTGGCCAAAGTCATGAGCACAGGCCCTAGTGGGGTGTTGTAGATGGCCTGAGCTAGCAGCACAGGACTTGGTGAGGTGGAGGTGGCCTCATCCTGCAACTCAGGCCCTGGTGTGCTGTAGATGGCCTCAACCAGCAGCACAGGCTCTGGTGGGGTGTAGATGGCCTCAGCCAGAGCCACAGGCCCTGGTGTGGTGTAAGTTGCCTCAGTCAAAAGCACACAGGCCCTGATGTAGCGTAGATGGCCTCAACAAGCAACACAGGCCTGGTGTGGTGTAGATGTCCTCAGACATAGCCACAGGCCCTGGTGGGGTGTAGATGGCCTCAGCCAGAGCCACAGGCCCTGGTGTGGTGTAGTTGGCCTCAACCAGCAGCACAGGAACTGGTGTGGTGTAGTTGGCCTCCGCCAGCAGCACAGGATCTGGTGGGGTGTAGATGGCCTCAGAAAGAGCCACAGGCCCTGGTTTGGTGGAGGTGGCCTCAGCCAAATGCACACAGGCCCTGATGTGGTGTAAGTTGCCTCAGTCAAAAGCACACAGGCCCTGTTGTGGTGTAGCTGGCCTCAGCCAGAAGCACATGCCCATGTGTGTTGTAGGTGGCCAAAGCTAGGAAAACAGGACGTGGTGTGTTGTAGATTGCCTCAACTTGCAGCACAGGACTTGGTGAGGTGGAGGTGGCCTCATCCTGCATCTCAGGCCCTGGTGTGCTATAGATGGCCTCAGCCAGAGCCACAGGCCCTGGTGTGGTGTAGGTGGCCTCAGCCAGCAGCACAGGTCCTGGTGTGATTAATATGGCCTCAACCAGCAACACAGGCCCTGGTGTGGTGTAGATGGCCTCAGCCAGAGCCACCTGCACTGGTTTGGTGGAGATGGCCTAAGCCAAAAGCACACAGGCCCTGGTGTGCTGTAGATGGCCTTCACCAGAACCACAGGCCCTGGTGTAGTGTAGATGGCCTCAGCCAGAGCCACAGGCCCTGGTGTGGTGTGGTGTAGATGTCCTCAACCAGAGCCACAGGCCCTGGTGTGATTAACCTGGCCTCATCCAGCGACACAGGCCCTGGTGTAGTGTAGATGGCCTCAGCCAGAGCCACAGGCCCTGGTGTGGTGTGGTGTAGATGTCCTCAACCAGAGCCACAGGCCCTGGTGTGATTAACCTGGCCTCATCCAGCGACACAGGCCCTGGTGTAGTGTAGCTGGCCTCAGCCAGCAGCACAGGCCCTTGTGTGGTGTAAGTTTCCTCAGTCAAAAGCACACAGGCCCTGATGTGGTGTAATTGGCCAAAGTCATGAGCACAGGCCCTAGTGGGGTGTTGTAGATGGCCTGAGCTAGCAGCACAGGACTTGGTGAGGTGGAGGTGGCCTCATCCTGCAACTCAGGCCCTGGTGTGCTGTAGATGGCCTCAACCAGCAGCACAGGCTCTGGTGGGGTGTAGATGGCCTCAGCCAGAGCCACAGGCCCTGGTGTGGTGTAAGTTGCCTCAGTCAAAAGCACACAGGCCCTGATGTAGCGTAGATGGCCTCAACAAGCAACACAGGCCTGGTGTGGTGTAGATGTCCTCAGACATAGCCACAGGCCCTGGTGGGGTGTAGATGGCCTCAGCCAGAGCCACAGGCCCTGGTGTGGTGTAGTTGGCCTCAACCAGCAGCACAGGAACTGGTGTGGTGTAGTTGGCCTCAGCCAGCAGCACAGGATCTGGTGGGGTGTAGATGGCCTCAGAAAGAGCCACAGGCCCTGGTTTGGTGGAGGTGGCCTCAGCCAAATGCACACAGGCCCTGATGTGGTGTAAGTTGCCTCAGTCAAAAGCACACAGGCCCTGTTGTGGTGTAGCTGGCCTCAGCCAGAAGCACATGCCCATGTGTGTTGTAGGTGGCCAAAGCTAGGAAAACAGGACGTGGTGTGTTGTAGATGGCCTCAACTTGCAGCACAGGACTTGGTGAGGTGGAGGTGGCCTCATCCTGCATCTCAGGCCCTGGTGTGCTATAGATGGCCTCAGCCAGAGCCACAGGCCCTGGTGTGGTGTAGGTGGCCTCAGCCAGCAGCACAGGCCCTGATGTGGTTAACATGGCCTCAACCAGCAACACAGGCCCTGGTGTGGTGTAGATGGCCTCAGCCAGAGCCACAGGCACTGGTTTGGTGGAGGTGACCTCAGCCAAAAGCACACAGGCCCTGGTGTGCTGTAGATGGCCTTCACCAGAACCACAGGCCCTGGTGTGGTGTAGATGGCCTCAGCCAGGGCCACAGGCCCTGGTGTGGTGTGGTGTAGATGTCCTCAACCAGAGCCACAGGCCCTGGTGTGATTAACCTGGCCTCAACCAGCGACACAGGCCCTGGTGTAGTGTAGATGGCCTCAGCCAGCAGCACAGGCCCTTGTGTGGTGTAAGTTTCCTCAGTCAAAAGCACACAGGCGCTGATGTGGTGTAGTTGGCCAAAGTCATGAGAGCAGGCCCTGGTGGGGTGTTGTAGATGGCCTGAGCTAGCAGCACAGGACTTGGTGAGGTGGAGGTGGCCTCATCCCGCATCTCAGGGCCTGGTGTGCTGTAGATGGCCTCAGCCAGAGCCACAGGCCCTGGTGTGGTGTAGGTGGCCTCAGCCAGCAGCACAGGCCCTGGTGTGATTAACATGGCCTCAACCAGCAACACATGCCCTGGTGTGGTGTAGATGGCCTCAGACAGAGCCACAGGCACTGGTTTGGTGGAGGTGGCCTCAGCCAAAAGCACACAGGCCCTGGTGTGCTGTAGATGGCCTCAGCTAGAGCCAGAGGCCCTGGGGTGGTGTAGATGGTCTCAGCCAGAAGCGGAAGCTCTGGCGTGTTGCAGTCAACCTCAGCAATCAGTAAAGGAACTGGTGTGGTGTAGTTGGCCAAAGTCATGAGCACAGGCCCTGGTGGGGTGTTGTAGATGGCCTGAGCTAGCAGCACAGGACTTGGTGAGGTGGAGGTGGCCTCATCCTGCATCTCAGGGCCTGGTGTGCTGTAGATGGCCTCAGCCAGAGCCACAGGCCCTGGTGTGGTGTAGGTGGCCTCAGCCAGCAGCACAGGCCCTGGTGTGATTAACATGGCCTCAACCAGCAACACAGGCCCTGGTGTGGTGTAGATGGCCTCAGACAGAGACACAGGCACTGGTTTGGTGGAGGTGGCCTCAGCCAAAAGCACACAGGCCCTGGTGTGCTGTAGATGGCCTCAGCTAGAGCCAGAGGCCCTGGGGTGGTGTAGATGGTCTCAGCCAGAAGCGGAAGCTCTGGCGTGTTGCAGTCAACCTCAGCAATCAGTAAAGGAACTGGTGTGGTGTAGTTGGCCAAAGTCATGAGCACAGGCCCTGGTGGGGTGTTGTAGATGGCCTGAGCTAGCAGCACAGGACTTGGTGAGGTGGAGGTGGCCTCATCCTGCAACTCAGGCCCTGGTGTGCTGTAGATGGCCTCAACCAGCAGCACAGGCTGTGGTGGGGTGTAGATGGCCTCAGACATAGCCACAGGCCCTGGTGGGGTGTAGATGGCCTCATCCAGAGCCACAGGCCCTGGTGTGGTGTAGTTGGCCTCAGCCAGCAGCACAAGAACTGGTGGGGTTCAGATGGCCTCAGCCAGAGCCACAGGCCCTGGTGTGATGTAGTTGGCCTCAGCCAGCAGCACAGGATCTGGTGGGGTGTCGATGGCCTCAGAAAGAGCCACAGGCACTGGTTTGGTGGAGGTAGCCTCAGCCAAAAGCACACAGGCCCTGGTGTAGTGTAAGTTGCCTCAGTCAAAAGCACACAGGCACTGGTGTGGTGTAGCTGGCCTCAGCCAGAAGCACATGCCCATGTCTGTTGAAGGTGGCCAAAGCTAGGAAAACAGGACGTGGTGTGTTGTAGATGGCCTCAACTTGCAGCACAGGACTTGGTGAGGTGGAGGTGGCCTCATCCTGCATCTCAGGACCCTGGTGTGCTATAGATGGCCTCAGCCAGAGCCACAGGCCCTGGTGTGGTGTAGGTGGCCTCATCCTGCATCTCAGGCCCTGGTGTGCTATAGATGGCCTCAGCCAGAGCCACAGGCCCTGGTGTGGTGTAGATGGCCTCAGCCAGAGCCACCTGCACTGGTTTGGTGGAGATGGCCTCAGCCAGAACCACCTGCACTGGTTTGGTGGAGGTGGCCTCAGCCAAAAGCACACAGGCCCTGGTGTGGTGTAGATGGCCTCAGCCAGGGCCACAGGCCCTGGTGTGGTGTGGTGTAGATGTCCTCAACCAGAGCCACAGGCCCTGGTGTGATTAACCTGGCCTCAACCAGCGACACAGGCCCTGGTGTAGTGTAGATGGCCTCAACCAGCAGCACAGGATCTGGTGTGGTGTAGTTGGCCTCAGCCAGCAGCACAGGATCTGGTGGGGTGTAGATGGCCTCAGAAAGAGCCACAGGCCCTGGTTTGGTGGAGGTGGCCTCAGCCAAAAGCACACAGGCCCTGATGTGGTGTAAGTTGCCTCAGTCAAAAGCACACAGGCCCTGGTGTGGTGTAGCTGGCCTCAGCCAGAAGAACATGCCCATGTGTGTTGTAGGTGGCCAAAGCTAGGAAAACAGGCCGTGGTGTGTTGTAGATGGCCTCAACTTGCAGCACAGGACTTGGTGAGGTGGAGGTGGCCTCATCCTGCATCTCAGGGCCTGGTGTCCTGTAGATCGCCTCAGCCAGAGCCACAGGCCCTGGTGTGGTGTTGGTGGCCTCAGCCAGAGCCACATTCACTGGTTTGGTGGAGGTGGCCTCAGCCAAAAGCACACAGGCCCTGGTGTGCTGTAGGTGGCCTCAGCCAGAGCCACAGACCCTGGGGTGGTGTAGATGGCCTCAGCCAGAAGAGGAAGCTCTGGCGTGTTGCAGTCAACCTCAGCAATCAGTAAAGGAACTGGTGTGGTGTAGATGGCCTTAGCCACCAGCACAGGCCCTTGTGTGATTAACATGGCCTCAACCAGCAACACAGGGCCTGGAGGTGTGTAGATGGCCTCAGCCAGCAGCACAGGCCCTGGAGGGGTGTAGATGGCCTCATCCACCAGCACAGGCTCAGATTTGGTGTAGATGGCCTAAGCCAGAGCCACAGGCCCTGGTGTGGTGTAGATGGCCTCAGCCAGAGCCACAGGCACTGGTTTGGTGGAGGTGGCCTCAGCCAAAAGCACACAGGCCCTGGTGTGCTGTAGATGGCCTTCACCAGAACCACAGGCCCTGGTGTGGTGTAGTGTAGATGGCCTCAGCCAGAGCCACAGGCCCTGGTGTGGTGTGGTGTAGATGTCCTCAACCAGAGCCACAGGCCCTGGTGTGATTAACCTGGCCTCAACCAGCGACACAGGCCCTGGTGTAGTGTAGATAGCGTCAGCCAGCAGCACAAGCCCTTGTGTGGTGTAAGTTTCCTCAGTCAAAAGCACACAGGCCCTGATGTGGTGTAGTTGGCCAAAGTCATGAGCACAGGCCCTGGTGGGGTGTTGTAGATGGCCTGAGCTAGCAGCACAGGCCCTGGTGGGGTGTAGGTGGCCTCAGCCAGCAGCACAGGCCCTGGTGTGATTAACATGGCCTCAACCAGCAACACAGGCCCTGGTGTGGTGTAGATGGCCTTCACCAGAACCACAGGCCCTGGTGTAGTGTAGATGGCCTCAGCCAGAGCCACAGGCCCTTGTGTGATTAACCTGGCCTCAGCCAGCGACACAGGCCCTTGTGTGGTGTAAGTTTCCTCAGTCAAAAGCACACAGGCCCTGATGTGGTGTAGTTGGCCAAACTCATGAGCACAGGCCCTGGTGGGGTGTTGTAGATGGCCTGAGCTAGCAGCACAGGCCCTGGTGGGGTGTTGTAGATGGCCTGAGCTAGCAGCACAGGACTTGGTGAGGTGGAGGTGGCCTCATCCTGCAACTCAGGCCCTGGTGTGGTGTATTTGGCCTCAGCCAGCAGCACAGGCTCTGGTGGGGTGTAGATGGCCTCAGCCAGAGCCACAGGCCCTGGTGTGGTGTAAGTTGCCTCAGTCAAAAGCACACAGGCCCTGATGCAGCGTAGATTGCCTCAACAAGCAACACAGGCACTGGTGTGGTGTAGATGACCTCAACCAGAGCCACAGGCCCTGGTGTGATTAATCTGGCCTCAAACAACGACACAGGCCCTGGTGTAGTGTAGATGGCCTCAGCCAGAGCCACAGGCCCTGGTGTGGTGTAGGTGGCCTCAGCCAGCAGCACAGGCCCTGGTGTGATCAACATGGCCTCAACCAGCAACAAAGGCCCTGGTGTGGTGTAGATGGCCTTAGCCACCAGCACAGGCCCTGGTGTGATTAACATGGCCTCAGCCAGCAGCACAGGCTCTGGTGGGGTGTAGATGGCCTGAGCCAGAGCCACATGTCCTGGTGTGGTGTAAGTTGCCTCAGTCAAAAGCACACAGGCCCTGGTGTGTTGTATTCAACCTCAGCCAGCCGCAAAGGACCTGCTGTGGTGTAGGTGGCCTCAGCCAAAATTACACAGGCCCTGGTGTGGTGTAAGTTTCCTCAGTTAAAAGCAAACAGGCCCTGGTGTGGATTTGTGTATTTGGCCTCAACGAGCAACACAGGCCCTGGTGTGGTGTAGATGGCCTCAGCCAGAGCCAAAGGCCCTGGTGTGGATTTGTGTAGTTGGCCTCAACCAGCAACACAGGGCCCTGGTGTGGTGTAGATGGCCTCAGCAAGAGCCACATTCCCTGGTCTGGTTAAGCTGGTCTCAACCAGTAACACAGGCCCTGGTGTGGTGTAGTTGGCCTTAGCCACGAGCACAAGCCCTGGTTTGGTGTAGGTGGCCTTAGCCAGAATCGCAAGCCCTGGTGTGTTGCAGTCAACGTCAGCCAGAGCCACAGGCCCTGGTGTGGTGTAGATTGCATCAGCCGGAGCCACAGGCCCTGGTGTGGTGTAGATGGCCTTAACCAGAACCACAGGCCCTGGTGTAGTGTAGATGGCCTCAGCCAGAGCCACAGGCCCTGGTGTGGTGTGGTGTAGATGGCCTCAACCAGAGCCACAGGCCCTGGTGTGATTAACCTGGTCTCAACCAGCGACACAGGCCCTGGTGTAGTGTAGATGGCCTCAGCCAGCAGCACAGGCCCTTGTGTGGTGTAAGTTTCCTCAGTCAAAAGCACACAGGCCCTGATGTGGTGTAGTTGGCCAAAGTCATGAGCACAGGCCCTGGTGGGGTGTTGTAGATGGCCTGAGCTAGCAGCACAGGACTTGGTGAGGTGGAGGTGGCCTCATCCTGCAACTCAGGCCCTGGTGTGCTGTAGATTGCCTCACCCAGAGCCACAGGCTCTTGTGTGGTGTAGTTGGCCTAAGCCAGCAGGACAGGCTGTGGTGTGGTGTGCTGTAGTTGGCCTTAGCCACCAGCACAGGCGCTGGTTTGGTGTAGGTGGCCTAAGCCAGAAGCGTAAGACCTGGTGTGTTGCAGTCATCCTCAGCCAGCAGTAAAGGAACTGGTGTGGGTTAGGTGGCCTCAGCCAGAGCCACAGGCACTGGTTTGGTGGAGGTGGCCTCAGCCAGCAGCACAGGATCTGGTGTGGTGTAGATGGCCTCAGAAAGAGCCACAGGCCCAGGTTTGGTGGAGGTGGCCTCAGCCAAAAGCACACAGGCCCTGATGTGGTGTACGTTGCCTCAGTCAAAAGCACACAGGCCCTGGTGTGGTGTAGCTGGCCTCAGCCAGAAGCACATGTCTTATAGGTGGCCAAAGCTAGGAAAACAGGCCGTGGTGTGTTGTAGATGGCCTCAACTTGCAGCACAGGACTTGATGAGGTGGAGGGGGCCTCATCCTGCATCTCAGGGCCTGGTGTGCTGTAGATGGCCTCAGCCAGCAGCACAGGCCCTGGTGTGATTAACATGGCCTCAACCAGCAACACAGGCCCTGGTGTGGTGTAGATGGCCTCAGCCAGAGCCACAGACCCTGGTGTGGTGTAGGTGGCCTCAGCCAGCAGCACAGTCCCTCGTGTGATTAACATGGCCTCAACCAGCAACACAGGCCCTGGTGTGGTGTAGATGGCCTCAGCCAGAGCCACAGGCACTGGTTTGGTGGAGGTGGCCTCAGCCAAAAGCACACAGGCCCTGGTGTGCTGTAGATGGCCTTCACCAGAACCACAGGCCCTGGTGTAGTGTAGATGGCCTCAGCCAGAGCCACAGGCCCTGGTGTAGTGTAGATGGCCTCAACCAGAGCCACAGGCCCTGGTGTGATTAACCTGGCCTCAACCAGCGACACAGGCCCTGGTGTAGTGTAAATGGCCTCAGCCAGCAGCACAGGCCCTTATGTGGTGTACGTTTCCTCAGTCAAAAGCACACAGGCCCTGATGTGGTGTAGTTGGCCAAAGTCATGAGCACAGGCCCTGGTGGGGTGTTGTAGATGGCCTGAGCTAGCAGCACAGGACTTGGTGAGGTGGAGGTGGCCTCATCCTGCAACTCAGGCCCTGGTGTGCTGTAGATGGCCTCAACCAGCAGCACAGGCTGTGGTGGGGTGTAGATGGCCTCAGACATAGCCACAGGCCCTGGTGGGGTGTAGATGGCCTCAGCCAGCAGCACAGGCCCTGGTGTGGTGTAGTTGGCCTCAACCAGCAGCACAAGAACTTGTGGCGTGCAGATGGCCTCAGCCAGAGCCACAGGCCCTGGTGTGATGTAGTTGGCCTCAGCCAGCAACACAGGATCTGGTGGGGTGTAGATGGCCGCAGAAATAGCCACAGGCCCTGCTTTGGTGGAGGTGGCCTCAGCCAAAAGCACACAGGCCCTGGTGTAGTGTAAGTTGCCTCAGTCAAAAGCACACAGGCCCTGGTGTGGTGTAGCTGGCCTCAGCCAGAAGCACATGCCCATGTGTGTTGTAGGTGGCCAAAGCTAGGAAAACAGGCCGTGGTGTGTTGTAGATGGCCTCAACTTGCAGCACAGGACTTGGTGAGGTGGAGGTGGCCTCATCCTGCATCTCAAGCCCTGGTGTGCTGTAGATGGCCTCAGCCAGAGCCACAGGCCCTGGTGTGGTGTAGGTGGCCTCAGCCAGCAGCACAGGCCCTGGTGTGATTAACATGGCCTCAACCAGCAACACAGGCCCTGGTGTGGTGTAGATGGCCTCAGAAAGAGCCACAGGCCCTGGTTTGATGGAGGTGGCCTCAGCCAAAAGCACACAGGCCCTGATGTGGTGTAAGTTGCCTCAGTCAAAAGCACACAGGCCCTGGTGTGGTGTAGCTGGCCTCAGCCAGAAGCACATGCCCATGTGTGTTGTAGGTGGCCAAAGCTAGGAAAACAGGCCGTGGTGTGTTGTAGATGGCCTCAACTTGCAGCACAGGACTTGGTGAGGTGGAGGTGGCCTCATCCTGCATCTCAGGGCCTGGTGTGCTGTAGATGGCCTCAGCCAGAGCCACAGGCCCTGGTGTGGTGTAGGTGGCCTCAGCCAGCAGCACAGGCCCTGGTGTGATTAACATGGCCTCAACCAGCAACACAGGCCCTGGTGTGGTGTAGATGGCCTCAGCAAGCAACACAGGCACTGGTTTGGTGGAGGTGGCCTCAGCCAAAAGCACACAGGCCCTGGTGTGCTGTAGATGGCCTTCACCAGAACCACAGGCCCTGGTGTAGTGTAAATGGCCTCAGCCAGAGCCACAGGCCCTGGTGTGGTGTGGTGTAGATGTCCTCAACCAGAGCCACAGGCCCTGGTGTGATTAACCTGGCCTCAACCAGCGACACAGGCCCTGGTGTAGTGTAGATGGCCTCAGCCAGCAGCACAGGCCCTTGTGTGTTTTAAGTGTCCTCAGTCAAAAGCACACAGGCCCTGATGTGGTGTAGTTGGCCAAAGTCATGAGCACAGGCCCTGGTGGGGTGTTGTAGATGGTCTGAGCTAGCAGCACAGGACTTGGTGAGGTGGAGGTGGCCTCATCCTGCAACTCAGGCCCTGGTGTGCTGTAGATGGCCTCAACCAGCAGCACAGGCTCTGGTGGAGTGTAGATGGCCTCAGCCAGAGCCACAGGCCCTGGTGTGGTGTAAGTTGCCTCAGTCAAAAGCACACACTCTCTGATGTAGCGTAGATGGCCTCAACAAGCAACACAGGCCTGGTGTGGTGTAGATGTCCTCAGCCAGAGCCACAGGCCCTGGTGGAGTGTAGATGGCCTCAGCCAGCAGCACAGGATCTGGTGTGGTGTAGTTGGCCTCAACCAGCAGCACAGGTACTGGTGTGGTGTAGTTTGCCTCAGCCAGCAGCACAGGATCTGGTGGGGTGTAGATGGCCTCAGAAAGAGCCACAGGCCCTGGTTTGGTGGAGGTGGCCTCAGCCAAAAGCACACAGGCCCTGATGTGGTGTAAGTTGCCTCAGTCAAAAGCACACAGGCCCTGGTGTGGTGTAGCTGGCCTCAGCCAGAAGCACATGCCCATGTGTGTTGTAGGTGGCCAAAGCTAGGAAAACAGGCCGTGGTGTGTTGTAGATGGCCTCAACTTGCAGCACAGGACTTGGTGAGGTGGAGGTGGCCTCATCCTGCATCTCAGGCCCTGGTGTGCTGTAGATGGCCTCAGCCAGAGCCACAGGCCCTGGTGTGGTGTAGGTGGCCTCAGCCAGAGCCACAGGCACTGGTTTGGTGGAGGTGGCCTCAGCCAAAAGCACACAGGCCCTGGTGTGCTGTAGATGGCCTCAGCCAGAGCCACAGGCCCTGGGGTGGTGTAGATGGCCTCAGCCAGAAGAGGAAGCTCTGGCGTGTTGCAGTCAACCTCAGCAATCAGTAAAGGAACTGGTGTGGTGTAGATGGCCTTAGCCACCAGCACAGGCCCTGGTGTGATTAACATGGCCTCAACCAGCAACACAGGCCCTGGAGGGGTGTAGATTGCCTCATCCACCAGCACAGGCTCAGATTTGGTGTAGATGGCCTAAGCCAGAGCCACAGGCCCTGGTGTGGTGTAGATGGCCTCAGCCAGAGCCACAGGCCCTGGTGTGGTGTAGATTGCCTCAGCCAAAGCCAAAGGCCCTGGTGTGGTGTATTTGGCCTCAGCCAGCAGCACAGGCTCTGGTGGGGTGTAGATGGCCTCAGCCAGAGCCACAGGCCCTGGTGTGGTGTAAGTTGCCTCAGTCAAAAGCACACAGGCCCTGATGTAGTGTAGATGGCCTCAACAAGCAACACAGGCCCTGGTGTGGTGTAGATGTCCTCAGACATAGCCACAGGCCCTGGTGGGGTGTAGTTGGCCTCAACCAGCAACACAGGCTCTGGTGGGGTGCAGATGGCCTCAGCCAGAGCCACAGGCCCTGGTGTGGTGTAGGTGGCCTCAGCCAGCAGCACAGGCCCTGGTGTGATTAACATGGCCTCAACCAGCAACACAGGCCCTGGTGTGGTGTAGATGGCCTCAGCCAGAGCCACAGGCACTGGTTTGGTGGAGGTGACCTCAGCCAAAAGCACACAGGCCCTGGTGTGCTGTAGATGGCCTTCACCAGAACCACAGCCCCTGGTGTAGTGTAGATGGCCTCAGCCAGAGCCACAGGACCTGGTGTGGTGTAGATGTCCTCAACCAGAGCCACAGGCCCTGGTGTGATTGACCTGGCCTCAACCAGCGACACAGGCCCTGGTGTGGTGTAGATGGCCTCAGCCAGCAGCACAGGCCCTTGTGTGGTGTAAGTTTCCTCAGTCAAAAGCACACAGGCGCTGATGTGGTGTAGTTGGCCAAAGTCATGAGCACAGGCCCTGGTGGGGTGTTGTAGATGGCCTGAGCTAGCAGCACAGGACTTGGTGAGGTGGAGGTGGCCTCATCCTGCAACTCAGGCCCTGGTGTGCTGTAGATGGCCTCAACCAGCAGCACAGGCTCTGGTGGGGTGTAGATGGCAACAGCCAGAGCCACAGGCCCTGGTGTGGTGTAAGTTGCCTCAGTCAAAAGCACACAGTCCCTGATGTAGCGTAGATTGCCTCAACAAGCAACACAGGCCTGGTGTGGTGTAGATGTCCTCAGACATAGCCACAGGCCCTGGTGGGGTGTAGGTGGCCTCAGCCAGAGCCACAGGCCCTGGTGTGGTGTAGTTGACCTCAACCAGCAGCACAGGAACTGGTGGGGTGTAGATGGCCTCAGAAAGAGCCACAGGCCCTGGTTTGGTGGAGGTGGCCTCAGCCAAAAGCACACAGGCCCTGATGTGGTGTAAGTTGCTTCAGTCAAAAGCAAACAGGCCCTGGTGTGGTGTAGCTGGCCTCAGCCAGAAGCACATGCCCATGTGTGTTGTAGGTGGCCAAAGCTAGAAAAACAGGCCGTGGTGTGTTGTAGATGGCCTCAACTTGCAGCACAGGACTTGGTGAGGTGGAGGTGGCCTCATCCTGCATCTCAGGCCCTGGTGTGCTATAGATGGCCTCAGCCAGAGCCACAGGCCCTGGTGTGGTGTAGGTGGCCTCAGCCAGCAGCACAGGCCCTGGTGTGATTAACATGGCCTCAACCAGCAACACAGGCCCTGGTGTGGTGTAGATGGCCTCAGCCAGAGCCACAGGCACTGGTTTGGTGGAGGTGACCTCAGCCAAAAGCACACAGGCCCTGGTGTGCTGTAGATGGCCTTCACCAGAACCACAGGCCCTGGTGTAGTGTAGATGGCCTCAGCCAGAGCCACAGGACCTGGTGTGGTGTAGATGTCCTCAACCAGAGCCAAAGGCCCTGGTGTGATTGACCTGGCCTCAACCAGCGACACAGGCCCTGGTGTAGTGTAGATGGCCTCAGCCAGCAACACAGGCCCTTGTGTGGTGTAAGTTTCCTCAGTCAAAAGCACACAGGCGCTGATGTGGTGTAGTTGGCCAAAGTCATGAGCACAGGCCCTGGTGGGGTGTTGTAGATGGCCTGAGCTAGCAGCACAGGACTTGGTGAGGTGGAGGTGGCCTCATCCTGCAACTCAGGCCCTGGTGTGCTGTAGATGGCCTCAACCAGCAGCACAGGCTCTGGTGGGGTGTAGATGGCAACAGCCAGAGCCACAGGCCCTGGTGTGGTGTAAGTTGCCTCAGTCAAAAGCACACAGTCCCTGATGTAGCGTAGATTGCCTCAACAAGCAACACAGGCCTGGTGTGGTGTAGATGTCCTCAGACATAGCCACAGGCCCTGGTGGGGTGTAGGTGGCCTCAGCCAGAGCCACAGGCCCTGGTGTGGTGTAGTTGACCTCAACCAGCAGCACAGGAACTGGTGGGGTGTAGATGGCCTCAGAAAGAGCCACAGGCCCTGGTTTGGTGGAGGTGGCCTCAGCCAAAAGCACACAGGCCCTGATGTGGTGTAAGTTGCTTCAGTCAAAAGCACACAGGCCCTGGTGTGGTGTAGCTGGCCTCAGCCAGATGCACATGCCCATGTGTGTTGTAGGTGGCCAAAGCTAGGAAAACAGGCCGTGGTGTGTTGTAGATGGCCTCAACTTGCAGCACAGGACTTGGTGAGGTGGAGGTGGCCTCATCCTGCATCTCAGGGCCTGGTGTGCTGTAGATGGCCTCAGCCAGAGCCACAGGCCCTGGTGTGGTGTAGGTGGCCTCAGCCAGAGCCACAGGCACTGGTTTGGTGGAGGTGGCCTCAGCCAAAAGCACACAGGCCCTGGTGTGCTGTAGATGGCCTCAGCCAGAGCCACAGGCCCTGGGGTGGTGTAGATGGCAACAGCCAGAAGAGGAAGCTCTGGCGTGTTGCAGTCAACCTCAGCAATCAGTAAAGGAACTGGTGTGGTGTAGATGGCCTTAGCCACCAGCACAGGCCCTGGTGTGATTAACATGGCCTCAACCAGCAACACAGGCCCTGGAGGGGTGTAGATGGCCTCAGCCAGCAGCACAGGCCCTGGAGGGGTGTAGATGGCCTCATCCACCAGCACAGGCTCAGATTTGGTGTAGATGGCCTAAGCCAGAGCCACAGGACCTGGTGTGGTGTAGATGGCCTCAGCCAGAGCCACAGGCCATGGTGTGGTGTAGATTGCCTCAGCCAAAGCCAAAGGCCCTGCTGTGGTGTATTTGGCCTCAGCCAGCAGCACAGGCTCTGGTGGGGTGTAGATGGCCTCAGCCAGAGCCACAGGCCCTGGTGTGGTGTAAGTTGCCTCAGTCAAAAGCACACAGGCCCTGATGTAGTGTAGATGGCCTCAACAAGCAACACAGGCCTGGTGTGGTGTAGATGTCCTCAGACATAGCCACAGGCCCTGGTGGGGTGTAGATGGCCTCAACCAGCAACACAGGCTCTGGTGGGGTGCAGATGGCCTCAGCCAGAGCCACAGGCCCTGGTGTGGTGTAGCTGGCCTCAACCAGCAACACAGGCCCTGATGTGACGTGCAGATGGCCTCAGCCAGAGCCACAGGCCCTGGTGTGGTGTAGTTGGCCTCAGCCAGCAGCACAGGATCTGGTGTGGTGTAGATGGCCTCAGAAAGAGCCACAGGCCCTGGTTTGGTGGAGGTGGCCTCAGCCAAAAGCACACAGGCAGTGATGTGGTGTAAGTTGCCTCAGTCAAAAGCACACAGGCCCTGGTGTGGTGTAGCTGGCCTCAGCCAGAAGCACATGTGTTATAGGTGGCCAAAGCTAGGAAAACAGGCTGTGGTGTGTTGTAGATGCCCTCAACTTGCAGCACAGGACTTGGTGAGGTGGACGTGGCCTCATCCTGCATCTCAGGGCCTGGTGTGCTGTAGATGGCCTCAGCCAGAGCCACAGGTCCTGGTGTGGTGTAAGTGGCCTCAGCCAGCAGCACAGGCCCTAGTGTGATTAACATGGCCTCAACCAGCAACACAGGCCCTGGTGTGGTGTAGATGGCCTCAGCCAGAGCCACCTGCACTGGTTTGGTGGAGGTGGCCTCAGCCAAAAGCACACAGGCCCTGGTGTGCTGTAGATGGCCTTCACCAGAACCACAGGCCCTGGTGTAGTGTAGATGGCCTCAGCCAGAGCCACAGGCCCTGGTGTGGTGTGGTGTAGATGTCCTCAACCAGAGCCACAGGCCCTGGTGTGATTAACCTGGCCTCAACCAGCGACACAGGCCCTGGTGTAGTGTAGATGGCCTCAGCCAGCAGCACAGGCCCTTGTGTGGTGTAAGTTTCCTCAGTCAAAAGCACACAGGCCCTGATGTGGTGTTGTTGGCCAAAGTCATGAGCACAGGCCCTGGTGGGGTGTTGTAGATGGCCTGAGCTAGCAGCACAGGACTTGGTGAGGTGGAGGTGGCCTCATCCTGCAACTCAGGCCCTGGTGTGCTGTAGATGGCCTCAACCAGCAGCACAGGCTCTGGTGGGGTGTAGATGGCCTCAGCCAGAGCCACAGGCCCTGGTGTGGTGTAGTTGGCCTCAACCAGCAGCACAGGAACTGGTGGGGTGCAGATGGCCTCAGCCAGAGCCACAGGCCCTGGTGTGGTGTAGTTGGCCTCAGCCAGCAGCACAGGATCTGGTGGGGTGTAGATGGCCTCAGAAAGAGCCACAGGCCCTGGTTTGGTGGAGGTGGCCTCAGCCAAAAGCACACAGGCCCTGATGTGGTGTAAGTTGCTTCAGTCAAAAGCACACAGGCCCTGGTGTGGTGTAGCTGGCCTCAGCCAGAAGCACATGCCCATGTGTGTTGTAGGTGGCCAAAGCTAGGAAAACAGGCCGTGGTGTGTTGTAGATGGCCTCAACTTGCAGCACAGGACTTGGTGAGGTGGAGGTGGCCTCATCCTGCATCTCAGGGCCTTTTGTGCTGTAGATGGCCTCAGCCAGAGCCACAGGCCCTGGTGTGGTGTAGGTGGCCTCAGCCAGCAGCACAGGCCCTGGTTTGGTGGAGGTGGCCTCAGCCAAAAGCACACAGGCCCTGGTGTGCTGTAGATGGCCTCAGCCACAGCCACAGGCCCTGGGGTGGTGTAGATGGCCTCAGCCAGAAGAGGAAGCTCTGGCGTGTTGCAGTCAACCTCAGCAATTAGTAAAGGAACTGGTGTGGTGTAGGTGGCCTCAGCCAGCAGCACAGGCCCTGGTTTGGTGGAGGTGGCCTCAGCCAAAAGCACACAGGCCCTGGTGTGCTGTAGATGGCCTCAGCCAGAGCCACAGGCCCTGGGGTGGTGTAGATGGCCTCAGCCAGAAGAGGAAGCTCTGGCGTGTTGCAGTCAACCTCAGCAATCAGTAAAGGAACTGGTGTGGTGTAGGTGGCCTTAGCCACCAGCAACAAAGGCCCTGGAGGGGTGTAGATGGCCTCAGCCAGCAGCACAGGCCCTGGAGGGGTGTAGATGGCCTCATCCACCAGCACACAGGCTCAGATTTGGTGTAGATGGCCTAAGCCAGAGCCACAGGCCCTGGTGTGGTGTAGATGGCCTCAGCCAGAGCCACAGGCCATGGTGTGGTGTAGATTGCCTCAGCCAAAGTCAAAGGACCTGGTGTGGTGTATTTTGCCTCAGCCAGCAGCACAGGCTCTGGTGGGGTGTAGATGGCCTCAGCCAGAGCCACAGGCCCTGGTGTGGTGTAAGTTGCCTCAGTCAAAAGCACACAGGCCCTGATGTAGTGTAGATGGCCTCAACAAGCAACACAGGCCTGGTGTGGTGTAGATGTCCTCAGACATAGCCACAGGCCCTGGTGGGGTGTAGATGGCCTCAACCAGCAACACAGGCTCTGGTGGGGTGCAGATGGCCTCAACCAGAGCCACAGGCCCTGGTGTGGTGTGGTTGGCCTCAACCAGCAACACAGGCTCTGGTGGCGTGCAGATGGCCTCAGCCAGAGCCACAGGCCCTGGTGTTGTGTAGTTGGCCTCAACCAGCAACACAGGCCCTGGAGGGGTGTAGATGGCCTCAGCCAGCAGCACAGGCCCTGGAGGGGTGTAGATGGCCTCATCCACCAGCACAGGCTCAGATTTGGTGTAGATGGCCTCAGCCAAAAGCACACAGGCCCTGATGTGGTGTAAGTTGCCTCAGTCAAAAGCACACAGGCCCTTGTGTGGTGTAGCTGGCCTCAGCCAGAAGCACATGTGTTATAATTGGCCAAAGCTAGGAAAACGGGCCGTGGTGTGTTGTAGATGGCCTCAAATTGCAGCACAGGACTTGGTGAGGTGGAGGTGGCCTCATCCTGCATCTCAGGGCCTGGTGTGCTGTAGATGGCCTCAGCCAGAGCCACAGGCCCTGGTGTGGTGTAGGTGGCCTCAGCCAGCAGCACAGGCCCTGGTTTGGTGGAGGTGGCCTCAGCCAAAAGCACACAGGCCCTGGTGTGCTGTAGATGGCCTCAGCCAGAGCCACAGGCCCTGGGGTGGTGTAGATGGCCTCAGCCAGAAGAGGAAGCTCTGGCGTGTTGCAGTCAACCTCAGCAATCAGTAAAGGAACTGGTGTGGTGTAGATGGCCTTAGCCACCAGCACAGGCCCTGGTGTGATTAACATGGCCTCAACCAGCAACACAGGCCCTGTAGGGGTGTAGATGGCCTCAGCCAGCAGCACAGGCCCTGGAGGGGTGTAGATGGCCTTAGCCACCAGCACAGGCCCTGGTGTGATTAACATGGCCTCAACCAGCAACACAGGCCCTGTAGGGGTGTAGATGGCCTCAACCAGCAACACAGGCCCTGTAGGGGTGTAGATGGCCTAAGCCAGAGCCAAAGGCCCTGGTGTGGTGTAGATGGCCTCAGCCAGAGCCACAGGCCATGGTGTGGTGTAGATTGCCTCAGCCAAAGCCAAAGGCCCTGCTGTGGTGTATTTGGCCTCAGCCAGCAGCACAGGCTCTGGTGGGGTGTAGATGGCCTCAGCCAGAGCCACAGGCCCTGGTGTGGTGTAAATTGCCTCAGTCAAAAGCACACAGGCCCTGATGTAGTGTAGATGGCCTCAACAAGCAACACAGGCCTGGTGTGGTGTAGATGTCCTCAGACATAGCCACAGGCCCTGGTAGGGTGTAGATGGCCTCAACCAGCAACACAGGTTCTGGTGGGGTGCAGATGGCCTCAGCCAGAGCCACGGGCCCTGGTGTGATTAACATGGCCTCAACCAGCAACACAGGCCCTGGTGTGGTGTAGATGGCCTCAGCCAGAGCCACCTGCACTGGTTTGGTGGAGGTGGCCTCAGCCAGAGCCACAGGCCCTGGTGTGGTGTAGTTGGCCTCAACCAGCAGCACAGGAACTGGTGTGGTGTAGTTGGCCTCAGCCAGCAGCACAGGATCTGGTGGGGTGTAGATGGCCTCAGAAAGAGCCACAGGCCCTGGTTTGGTGGAGGTGGCCTCAGCCAAAAGCACACAGGCCCCGGTGTGCTGTAGATGGCCTTCACCAGAACCACAGGCCCTGGTGTAGTGTAGATGGCCTCAGCCAGAGCCACAGGCCCTGGTGTGGTGTGGTGTAGATGTCCTCAACCAGAGCCACAGGCCCTGGTGTGATTAACCTGGCCTCAACCAGCGACACAGGCCCTGGTGTAGTGTAGATTGCCTCAGCCAGCAGCACAGGCCCTTGTGTGGTGTAAGTGTCTTCAGTCAAAAGCACACAGGCTCTGATGTGGAGTAGTTGGCCAAAGTCATGAGCACAGGCACTGGTGGGGTGTTGTAGATGGCCTGAGCTAGCAGCACAGGACTTGGTGAGGTGGAGGTGGCCTCATCCTGCAACTCAGGCCCTGGTGTGCTGTAGATGGCCTCAACCAGCAGCACAGGCTCTGGTGGGTTGAAGATGGCCTCAGCCAGAGCCACAGGCCCTGGTGTGGTGTAAGTTGCCTCAGTCAAAAGCACACAGGCTCTGATGTAGCGTAGATGGCCTCAACAAGCAACACAGGCCTGGTGTGGTGTAGATGTCCTCAGACATAGCCACAGGCCCTGGTGGGGTGTAGATGGCCTCAGCCAGAGCCACAGGCCCTGGTGTGGTGTAGTTGGCCTCAACCAGCAGCACAGGAACTGGTGGGGTGCAGATGGCCTCAGCCAGAGCCACAGGCCCTGGTGTGGTGTAAGTTGCCTCAGTCAATAGCACACAGGCCCTGATGTAGTGTAGATGGCCTCAACAAGCAACACAGGCCTGGTGTGGTGTAGATGTCCTCAGACATAGCCACAGGCCCTGGTGGGGTGTAGATGGCCTCAGCCAAAAGCACACAGGCCCTGGTGTGGTGTAGTTGGCCTCAACCAGCAACACAGGCCCTGGTGGGGGGTAGATGGCCTCAGAAAGAGCCACAGGCCCTGGTTTGGTGGAGGTGGCCTCAGCCAAATGCACACAGGCCCTGATGTGGTGTAAGTTGCCTCAGTCAACAGCACACAGGCCCTGGTGTGGTGTAGCTGGCCTCAGCCAGAAGCACATGCCCATGTGTGTCGTAGGTGGCCAAAGCTAGGAAAACAGGCCGTGGTGTGTTGTAGATCGCCTCAACTTGCAGCACAGGACTTGGTGAGGTGGAGGTGGCCTCATCCTGCATCTCAGGCCCTGGTGTGCTATAGATGGCCTCAGCCAGAGCCACAGGCCCTGGTGTGGTGTAGGTGGCCTCAGCCAGCAGCACAGGCCCTGGTGTGATTAACATGGCCTCAACCAGCAACACAGGCTCTGGTGGCGTGCAGATGGCCTCAGACAGAGCCACAGGCACTGGTGTGGTGTAGTTGGCCTCAGCCAGCAGCACAGGATCTGGTGTGGTGTAGATGGCCTCAGAAAGAGCCACAGCCCCTGGTTTGGTGGAGGTGGCCTCAGCCAAAAGCACACAGGCCCTGATGTGGTGTAAGTTGCCTCAGTCAAAAGCACACAGGCCCTGGTGTGGTGTAGCTGGCCTCAGCCAGAAGCACATGTGTTGTAGGTGGCCAAAGCTAGGAAAACAGGCCGTGGTGTGTTGTAGATGGCCTCAACTTGCAGCACAGGACTTGGTGAGGTGGAGGTGGCCTCATCCTGCATCTCAGGCCCTGGTGGGGTGTAGATGGCCTCAGCCAGAGCCACAGGCCCTGGTGTGGTGTAGGTGGCCTCAGCCAGCAGCACAGGCCCTGGTGTGATTAATATGGCCTCAACCAGCAACACAGGCCCTGGGGTGGTGTAGATGGCCTCAGCCAGAGCCACAGGCACTGGTTTGGTGGAGGTGGCCTCAGCCAAAAGCACACAGGCCCTGGTGTGCTGTAGATGGCCTTCACCAGAACCACAGGCACTGGTGTAGTGTAGATGGCCTCAGCCAGAGCCACAGGCCCTGGTGTGGTGTGGTGTAGATGTCGTCAACCAGAGCCACAGGCCCTGGTGTGATTAACCTGGCCTCAACCAGCGACACAGGCCCTGGTGTAGTGTAGATGGCCTCAGCCAGCAGCACAGGCCCTTGTGTGGTGTAAGTTTCCTCAGTCAAAAGCACACAGGCCCTGATGTGGTGTAGTTGGCCAAAGTCATGAGCACAGGCCCTGGTGGGGTGTTGTAGATGGCCTGAGCTAGCAGCACAGAACTTGGTGAGGTGGAGGTGGCCTCATCCTGCAACTCAGGCCCTGGTGTGCTGTAGATGGCCTCAACCAGCAGCACAGGCTCTGGTGGGGTGTAGATGGCCTCAGCCAGAGCCACAGGCCCTGGTGTGGTGTAAGTTGCCTCAGTCAAAAGCACACAGGCCCTGATGTAGCGTAGATGGCCTCAACAAGCAACACAGGCCTGGTGTGGTGTAGATGTCCTCAGACATAGCCACAGGCCCTGGTGGGGTGGAGATGGCCTCAGCCAGAGCCACAGGCCCTGGTGTTGTGTAGTTGGCCTCAGCCAGAGCCACAGGCCCTGGTGGGGTGTAGATGTCCTCAGACATAGCCACAGGCCCTGGTGTGGTGTAGTTGGCCTCAACCAGCAGCACAGTAACTGTTGGGGTGCAGATGGCCTCAGCCAGAGCCACAGGCCCTGGTGTGGTGTAGTTGCCCTCAGCCAGCAGCACAGGATCTGGTGGGGTGTAGATGGCCTCAGAAAGAGCCACAGGCCCTGGTTTGGTGGAGGTGGCCTCAGCCAAAAGCACACAGGCCCTGATGTGGTGTAAGTTGTTTCAGTCAACAGCACACAGGCCCTGGTGTGGTGTAGCTGGCCTCAGCCAGAAGCACATGCCCATGTGTGTTGTAGGTGGCCAAAGCTAGGAAAACAGGCCGTGGTGTGTTGTAGATGGCCTCAACTTGCAGCACAGGCCCTGGTGTGGTGTAGATGGCCTCAGCCAGAGCCACAGGCCATGGTGTGGTGTAGATGGCCTCAGCCAGAGCCACCTGCACTGGTTTGGTGGAGGTGGCCTCAGCCAAAAGCACACAGGCCCTGGTGTGCTGTAGATGGCCTCAGCCAGAGCCACAGGCCCTGGGGTGGTGTAGATGGCCTCAGCCAGAAGAGGAAGCTCTGGCGTGTTGCAGTCAACCTCAGCAATCAGTAAAGGAACTGGTGTGGTGTAGATGGCCTTAGCCACCAGCACAGGCCCTGGTGTGATTAACATGGCCTCAACCAGCAACACAGGCCCTGGAGGGGTGTAGATGGCCTCAGCCAGCAGCACAGGCCCTGGAGGGGTGTAGATGGCCTCATCCACCAGCACAGGCTCTGATTTGGTGTAGATGGCCTAAGCCAGAGCCACAGGCCCTGGTGTGGTGTAGATGGCCTCAGCCAGAGCCACAGGCCATGGTGTGGTGTAGATTGCCTCAGCCAAAGCCAAAGGCCCTGCTGTGGTGTATTTGGCCTCAGCCAGCAGCACAGGCTCTGGTGGGGTGTAGATGGACTCAGCCAGAGCCACAGGCCCTGGTGTGGTGTAAGTTGCCTCAGTCAAAAGCACACAGGCCCTGATGTAGTGTAGATGGCCTCAACAAGCAACACAGGCCTGGTGTGGTGTAGATGTCCTCAGACATAGCCACAGGCCCTGGTAGGGTGTAGATGGCCTCAACCAGCAACACAGGTTCTGGTGGGGTGCAGATGGCCTCAGCCAGAGCCACAGGCCCTGGTGTGATTAACATGGCCTCAACCAGCAACACAGGCCCTGGTGTGGTGTAGATGGCCTCAACCAGCAGCACAGGAACTGGTGTGGTGTAGTTGGCCTCAGCCAGCAGCACAGGATCTGGTGGGGTGTAGATGGCCTCAGAAAGAGACACAGGCCCTGGTTTGGTGGAGGTGGCCTCAGCCAAAAGCACACAGGCCCCGGTGTGCTGTAGATGGCCTTCACCAGAACCACAGGCCCTGGTGTAGTGTAGATGGCCTCAGCCAGAGCCACAGGCCCTGGTGTGGTGTGGTGTAGATGTCCTCAACCAGAGCCACAGGCCCTGGTGTGATTAACCTGGCCTCAACCAGCGACACAGGCCCTGGTGTAGTGTAGATTGCCTCAGCCAGCAGCACAGGCCCTTGTGTGGTGTAAGTGTCTTCAGTCAAAAGCACACAGGCTCTGATGTGGTGTAGTTGGCCAAAGTCATGAGCACAGGCACTGGTGGGGTGTTGTAGATGGCCTGAGCTAGCAGCACAGGACTTGGTGAGGTGGAGGTGGCCTCATCCTGCAACTCAGGCCCTGGTGTGCTGTAGATGGCCTCAACCAGCAGCACAGGCTCTGGTGGGTTGAAGATGGCCTCAGCAAGAGCCACAGGCCCTGGTGTGGTGTAAGTTGCCTCAGTCAAAAGCACACAGGCTCTGATGTAGCGTAGATGGCCTCAACAAGCAACACAGGCCTGGTGTGGTGTAGATGTCCTCAGACATAGCCACAGGCCCTGGTGGGGTGTAGATGGCCTCAGCCAGAGCCACAGGCCCTGGTGTGGTGTAGTTGGCCTCAACCAGCAGCACAGGAACTGGTGGGGTGCAGATGGCCTCAGCCAGAGCCACAGGCCCTGGTGTGGTGTAAGTTGCCTCAGTCAATAGCACACAGGCCCTGATGTAGTGTAGATGGCCTCAACAAGCAACACAGGCCTGGTGTGGTGTAGATGTCCTCAGACATAGCCACAGGCCCTGGTGGGGTGTAGATGGCCTCAGCCAAAAGCACACAGGCCCTGGTGTGGTGTAGTTGGCCTCAACCAGCAACACAGGCTCTGGTGGGGGGTAGATGGCCTCAGAAAGAGCCACAGGCCCTGGTTTGGTGGAGGTGGCCTCAGCCAAATGCACACAGGCCCTGATGTGGTGTAAGTTGCCTCAGTCAAAAGCACACAGGCCCTGGTGTGGTGTAGCTGGCCTCAGCCAGAAGCACATGCCCATGTGTGTCGTAGGTGGCCAAAGCTAGGAAAACAGGCCGTGGTGTGTTGTAGATCGCCTCAACTTGCAGCACAGGACTTGGTGAGGTGGAGGTGGCCTCATCCTGCATCTCAGGCCCTGGTGTGCTATAGATGGCCTCAGCCAGAGCCACAGGCCCTGGTGTGGTGTAGGTGGCCTCAGCCAGCAGCACAGGCCCTGGTGTGATTAACATGGCCTCAACCAGCAACACAGGCTCTGGTGGCGTGCAGATGGCCTCAGACAGAGCCACAGGCCCTGGTGTGGTGTAGTTGGCCTCAGCCAGCAGCACAGGATCTGGTGTGGTGTAGATGGCCTCAGAAAGAGCCACAGCCCCTGGTTTGGTGTAGGTGGCCTCAGCCAAAAGCACACAGGCCCTGATGTGGTGTAAGTTGCCTCAGTCAAAAGCACACAGGCCCTGGTGTGGTGTAGCTGGCCTCAGCCAGAAGCACATGTGTTGTAGCTGGCCAAAGCTAGGAAAACAGGCCGTGGTGTGTTGTAGATGGCCTCAACTTGCAGCACAGGACTTGGTGAGGTGGAGGTGGCCTCATCCTGCATCTCAGGCCCTGGTGGGGTGTAGATGGCCTCAGCCAGAGCCACAGGCCCTGGTGTGGTGTAGGTGGCCTCAGCCAGCAGCACAGGCCCTGGTGTGATTAATATGGCCTCAACCAGCAACACAGGCCCTGGTGTGGTGTAGATGGCCTCAGCCAGAGCCACCTGCACTGGTTTGGTGGAGGTGGCCTCAGCCAAAAGCACACAGGCCCTGGTGTGCTGTAGATGGCCTTCACCAGAACCACAGGCACTGGTGTAGTGTAGATGGCCTCAGCCAGAGCCACAGGCCCTGGTGTGGTGTGGTGTAGATGTCGTCAACCAGAGCCACAGGCCCTGGTGTGATTAACCTGGCCTCAACCAGCGACACAGGCCCTGGTGTAGTGTAGATGGCCTCAGCCAGCAGCACAGGCCCTTGTGTGGTGTAAGTTTCCTCAGTCAAAAGCACACAGGCCCTGATGTGGTGTAGTTGGGCAAAGTCATGAGCACAGGCCCTGGTGGGGTGTTGTAGATGGCCTGAGCTAGCAGCACAGAACTTGGTGAGGTGGAGGTGGCCTCATCCTGCAACTCAGGCCCTGGTGTGCTGTAGATGGCCTCAACCAGCAGCACAGGCTCTGGTGGGGTGTAGATGGCCTCAGCCAGAGCCACAGGCCCTGGTGTGGTGTAAGTTGCCTCAGTCAAAAGCACACAGGCCCTGATGTAGCGTAGATGGCCTCAACAAGCAACACAGGCCTGGTGTGGTGTAGATGTCCTCAGACATAGCCACAGGCCCTGGTGGGGTGTAGATGGCCTCAGCCAGAGCCACAGGCCCTGGTGTGGTGTAGTTGGCCTCAACCAGCAGCACAGGAACTGGTGGGGTGCAGATGGCCTCAGCCAGAGCCACAGGCCCTGGTGTGGTGTAAGTTGCCTCAGTCAATAGCACACAGGCCCTGATGTAGTGTAGATGGCCTCAACAAGCAACACAGGCCTGGTGTGGTGTAGATGTCCTCAGACATAGCCACAGGCCCTGGTGGGGTGTAGATGGCCTCAGCCAAAAGCACACAGGCCCTGGTGTGGTGTAGTTGGCCTCAACCAGCAACACAGGCCCTGGTGGGGGGTAGATGTCCTCAGACATAGCCACAGGCCCTGGTGGGGTGTAGATGGCCTCAGCCAGAGCCACAGGCCCTGGTGTGGTGTAGTTGGCCTCAACCAGCAGCACAGGAACTGGTGGGGTGCAGATGGCCTCAGCCAGAGCCACAGGCCCTGGTGTGGTGTAAGTTGCCTCAGTCAATAGCACACAGGCCCTGATGTAGTGTAGATGGCCTCAACAAGCAACACAGGCCTGGTGTGGTGTAGATGTCCTCAGACATAGCCACAGGCCCTGGTGTGCTGTAGATGGCCTCAACCAGCAGCACAGGCTCTGGTGGGGTGTAGATGGCCTCAGCCAGAGACACAGGCCCTGGTTTGGTGGAGGTGGCCTCAGCCAAAAGCACACAGGCCCCGGTGTGCTGTAGATGGCCTTCACCAGAACCACAGGCCCTGGTGTAGTGTAGATGGCCTCAGCCAGAACCACAGGCCCTGGTGTTGTGTAGTTGGCCTCAGCCAGAGCCACAGGCCCTGGTGGGGTGTACATGTCCTCAGACATAGCCACAGGCCCTGGTGTGGTGTAGTTGGCCTCAACCAGCAGCACAGTAACTGTTGGGGTGCAGATGGCCTCAGCCAGAGCCACAGGCCCTGGTGTGGTGTAGTTGGCCTCAGCCAGCAGCACAGGATCTGGTGGGGTGTAGATGGCCTCAGAAAGAGCCACAGGCCCTGGTTTGGTGGAGGTGGCCTCAGCCAAAAGCACACAGGCCCTGATGTGGTGTAAGTTGTTTCAGTCAACAGCACACAGGCCCTGGTGTGGTGTAGCTGGCCTCAGCCAGAAGCACATGCCCATGTGTGTTGTAGGTGGCCAAAGCTAGGAAAACAGGCCGTGGTGTGTTGTAGATGGCCTCAACTTGCAGCACAGGACTTGGTGAGGTGGAGGTGGCCTCATCCTGCATCTCAGGGCCTGGTGTGCTGTAGATGGCCTCAGCCAGAGCCACAGGCACTGGTTTGGTGGAGGTGGCCTCAGCCAAAAGCACACAGGCCCTGGTGTGCTGTAGATGGCCTCAGCCAGAGCCACAGGCCCTGGGGTGGTGTAGATGGCCTCAGCCAGAAGAGGAAGCTCTGGCGTGTTGCAGTCAACCTCAGCAATCAGTAAAGGAACTGGTGTGGTGTAGATGGCCTTAGCCACCAGCACACGCCCTGGTGTGATTAACATGGCCTCAACCAGCAACACAGGCCCTGGAGGGGTGTAGATGGCCTCAGCAAGCAGCACAGGCCCTGGAGGGGTGTAGATGGCCTCATCCACCAGCACAGGCTCAGATTTGGTGTAAATGGCCTAAGCCAGAGCCACAGGCCCTGGTGTGGTGTAGATGGCCTCAGCCAGAGCCACAGGCCCTGGTGTGGTGTAGATTGCCTCAGCCAAAGCCAAAGTCTCTGGTGTGGTGTATTTGCCTCAGCCAGCAGCACAGGCTCTGGTGGGGTGTAGATGGCCTCAGCCAGAGCCACAGGCCCTGGTGTGGTGGAGGTTGCCTCAGTCAAAAGCACACAGGCCCTGATGTAGTGTAGATGGCCTCAACAAGCAACACAGGCCTGGTGTGGTGTAGATGTCCTCGGACATAGCCACAGGCCCTGGTGGGGTGTAGATGGCCTCAACCAGCAACACAGGCTCTGGTGGGGTGCAGATGGCCTCAGCCAGAGCCACAGGCCCTGGTGTGGTGTAGTTGGCCTCAACCAGCAACACAGGCTCTGGTTGCGTGCAGATGGCCTCAGCCAGAGCCACAGGCACTGGTGTGGTGTAGATGGCCTCAACAAGCAACACAGGCCTGGTGTGGTGTAGATGTCCTCAGACATAGCCACAGGCCCTGGTGGGGTGTAGATGGCCTCAGCCAAAAGCACACAGGCCCTGGTGTGGTGTAGTTGGCCTCAACCAGCAACACAGGCTCTGGTGGGGTGCAGATGGCCTCAGCCAGAGCCACAGGCCCTGGTGTGGTGTAGTTGGCCTCAGCCAGCAGCACAGGATCTGGTGTGGTGTAGATGGCCTCAGAAAGAGCCACAGGCCCAGGTTTGGTGGAGGTGGCCTCAGCCAAAAGCACACAGGCCCTGATGTGGTGTACGTTGCCTCAGTCAAAAGCACACAGGCCCTGGTGTGGTGTAGCTGGCCTCAGCCAGAAGCACATGTCTTATAGGTGGCCAAAGCTAGGAAAACAGGCCGTGGTGTGTTGTAGATGCCCTCAACTTGCAGCACAGGACTTGGTGAGGTGGAGGGGGCCTCATCCTGCATCTCAGGGCCTGGTGTGCTGTAGATGGCCTCAGCCAGCAGCACAGGCCCTGGTGTGATTAACATGGCCTCAACCAGCAACACAGGCCCTGGTGTGGTGTAGATGGCCTCAGCCAGAGCCACAGACCCTGGTGTGGTGTAGGTGGCCTCAGCCAGCAGCACAGGCCCTCGTGTGATTAACATGGCCTCAACCAGCAACACAGGCCCTGGTGTGGTGTAGATGGCCTCAGCCAGAGCCACAGGCACTGGTTTGGTGGAGGTGGCCTCAGACAAATGCACACAGGCCCTGGTGTGCTGTAGATGGCCTTCACCAGAACCACAGGCCCTGGTGTAGTGTAGATGGCCTCAGCCAGAGCCACAGGCCCTGGTGTAGTGTAGATGGCCTCAACCAGAGCCACAGGCCCTGGTGTGATTAACCTGGCCTCAACCAGCAACACAGACCCTGGTGTAGTGTAGATGGCCTCAGCCAGCAGCACAGGCCCTTATGTGGTGTACGTTTCCTCAGTCAAAAGCACACAGGCCCTGATGTGGTGTAGTTGGCCAAAGTCATGAGCACAGGCCGTGGTGGGGTGTTGTAGATGGCCTGAGCTAGCAGCACAGGACTTGGTGAGGTGGAGGTGGCCTCATCCTGCAACTCAGGCCCTGGTGTGCTGTAGATGGCCTCAACCAGCAGCACAGGCTGTGGAGGGGTGTAGATGGCCTCAGACATAGCCACAGGCCCTGGTGGGGTGTAGATGGCCTCAGCCAGCAGCACAGGCCCTGGTGTGGTGTAGTTGGCCTCAACCAGCAGCACAAGAACTGGTGGCGTGCAGATGGCCTCAGCCAGAGCCACAGGCCCTGGTGTGATGTAGTTGGCCTCAGCCAGCAACACAGGGTCTGGTGGGGTGTAGATGGCCGCAGAAATAGCCACAGGCCCTGCTTTGGTGGAGGTGGCCTCAGCCAAAAGCACACAGGCCCTGGTGTAGTGTAAGTTGCCTCAGTCAAAAGCACACAGGCCCTGGTGTGGTGTAGCTGGCCTCAGCCAGAAGCACATGCCCATGTGTGTTGTAGGTGGCCAAAGCTAGGAAAACAGGCCGTGGTGTGTTGTAGATGGCCTCAACTTGCAGCACAGGACTTGGTGAGGTGGAGGTGGCCTCATCCTGCATCTCAAGCCCTGGTGTGCTGTAGATGGCCTCAGCCAGAGCCACAGGCCCTGGTGTGGTGTAGGTGGCCTCAGCCAGCAGCACAGGCCCTGGTGTGATTAACATGGCCTCAACCAGCAACACAGGCCCTGGTGTGGTGTAGATGGCCTCAGAAAGAGCCACAGGCCCTGGTTTGGTGGAGGTGGCCTCAGTAAAAAGCACACAGGCCCTGATGTGGTGTAAGTTGCCTCAGTCAAAAGCACACAGGCCCTGGTGTGGTGTAGCTGGCCTCAGCCAGAAGCACATGCCCATGTCTGTTGTAGGTGGCCAAAGCTAGGAAAACAGGCCCTGGTGTGTTGTAGATGGCCTCAACTTGCAGCACAGGACTTGGTGAGGTGGAGGTGGCCTCATCCTGCATCTCACGCCCTGGTGTGCTGTAGATGGCCTCAGCCAGAGCCACAGGCCCTGGTGTGGTGTAGGTGGCCTCAGCCAGCAGCACAGGCCCTGGTGTGATTAACATGGCCTCAACCAGCAACACAGGCCCTGGTGTGGTGTAGATGGCCTCAGCCAGAGCCACAGGCACTGGTTTGGTGGAGGTGACCTCAGCCAAAAGCACACAGGCCCTGGTGTGCTGTAGATGGCCTTCACCAGAACCACCGGCCCTGGTGTAGTGTAGATGGCCTCAGCCAGAGCCACAGGACCTGGTGTGGTGTGGTGTAGATGTCCTCAACCAGAGCCACAGGCCCTGGTGTGATTAACCTGGCCTCAACCAGCGACACAGGCCCTGGTGTAGTGTAAATGGCCTCAGCCAGCAGCACAGGCCCTTGTGTGCTTTAAGTGTCCTCAGTCAAAAGCACACAGGCCCTGGAGGGGTGTAGTTGGCCAAAGTCATGAGCACAGGCCCTGGTGGGGTGTTGTAGATGGTCTGAGCTAGCAGCACAGGACTTGGTGAGGCGGAGGTGGCCTCATCCTGCACCTCAGGCCCTGGTGTGCTGTAGATGGCCTCAGCCAGAGCCACAGGCCCTGGTGTGGTGTAAGTTGCCTCAGTCAAAAGCACACACTCTCTGATGTAGCGTAGATGGCCTCAACAAGCAACACAGGCCTGGTGTGGTGTAGATGTCCTCAGACATAGCCACAGGCCCTGTTGGGGTGTAGATGGCCTCAGCCAGAGCCACAGGCCCTGGTGTGGTGTAGTTGGCCTCAAACCAGCAGCACAGGAACTGGTGGGGTGCAGATGGCCTCAGCCAGAGCCACAGGCCCTGGTGAGGTGTAGTTGGCCTCAGCCAGCAGCACAGGATCTGGTGGGGTGTAGATGGCCTCAGAAAGAGCCACAGGCCCTGGTTTGGTGGAGGTGGCCTCAGCCAAAAGCACACAGGCACTGGTGTGGTGTAAGTTGCTTCAGTCAAAAGCACACAGGCCCTGGTGTGGTGTAGCTGGCCTCAGCCAGAAGCACATGCCCATGTGTGTTGTAGGTGGCCAAAGCTAGGAAAACAGGCCGTGGTGTGTTGTAGATGGCCTCAACTTGCAGCACAGGACTTGGTGAGGTGGAGGTGGCCTCATCCTGCATCTCAGGGCCTGGTGTGCTGTAGATGGCCTCAGCCAGAGCCACAGGCCCTGGTGTGGTGTAGGTGGCCTCAGCCAGCAGCACAGACCCTGGTGTGATTAACATGGCCTCAACCAGCAACACAGGCCCTGGTGTGGTGTAGATGGCCTCAGCCAGAGCCACAGGCACTGGTTTGGTGGAGGTGGCCTCAGCCAAAAGCACACAGGCCCTGGTGTGCTGTAGATGGCCTCAGCCAGAGCCACAGGCCCTGGGGTGGTGTAGATGGCCTCAGCCAGAAGCGGAAGCTCTGGCGTGTTGCAGTCAACCTCAGTAATCAGTAAAGGAACTGGTGTGGTGTAGATGGCCTTAGCCACCAGCACAGGCCCTGGTGTGATTAACATGGCCTCAACCAGCAACACAGCACAGGCCCTGGAGGGGTGTAGATGGCCTCAGCCAGCAGCACAGGCCCTGGAGGGGTGTAGATGGCGTCATCCACCAGCACAGGCTCTGATTTGGTGTACATGGCCTAAGCCAGAGCCACAGGCCCTGGTGTGGTGTAGATGGCCTCAGCCAGAGCCACAGGCCCTGTTGTGGTGTAGATTGCCTCAGCCAAAGCCAAAGGCCCTGGTGTGGTGTATTTGGCGTCAGCCAGCAGCACAGGCTCTGGTGGGGTGTAGATGTCCTCAGACATAGCCACAGGCCCTGGTGGGGTGTTGATGGCCTCAGCCAAAAGCACACAGGCCCTGGTGTGGTGTAGTTGGCCTCAACCAGCAACACAGGCTCTGGTGGCGTGCAGATGGCCTCAGCCAGAGCCACAGGCCCTGGTGTGGTGTAGTTGGCCTCAGCCAGCAGCACAGGATCTGGTGTGGTGTAGATGGCCTCAGAAAGAGCCACAGGCCCTGGTTTGGTGGAGGTGGCCTCAGCCAAAAGCACACAGGCCCTGATGTGGTGTAAGTTGCATCAGTCAAAAGCACACAGGCCCTGGTGTGGTGTAGCTGGCCTCAGCCAGAAGCACATGTGCTGTAGGTGGCCAAAGCTAGGAAAACAGGCCGTGGTGTGTTGTAGATGGCCTCAACTTGCAGCACAGGACTTGGTGAGGTGGAGGTGGCCTCATCCTGCATCTCAGGGCCTGGTGTGCTGTAGATGGCCTCAGCCAGAGCCACAGGCCCTGGTGTGGTGTAGGTGGCCTCAGCCAGCAGCACAGGCCCTGGTGTGATTAACATGGCCTCAACCAGCAACACAGGCCCTGGTGTGGTGTAGATGGCCTCAGAAAGAGCCACAGGCCCTGGTTTGGTGGAGGTGGCCTCAGCCAAAAGCACACAGGCCCTGATGTGGTGTAAGTTGCCTCAGTCAAAAGCACACAGGCCCTGGTGTGGTGTAGCTGGCCTCCGCCAGAAGCACATGTGTTATAGGTGGCCAAAGCTAGGAAAACAGGCTGTGGTGTGTTGTAGATGCCCTCAACTTGCAGCACAGGACTTGGTGAGGTGGACGTGGCCTCATCCTGCATCTTAGGGCCTGGTGTGCTGTAGATGGCCTCAGCCAGAGCCACAGGTCCTGGTGTGGTGTAGGTGGCCTCAGCCAGCAGCACAGGCCCTGGTGTGATTAACATGGCCTCAACCAGCAACACAGGCCCTGGTGTGGTGTAGCTGGCCTCAGCCAGAGCCACCTGCACTGGTTTGTTGGAGGTGGCCTCAGCCAAAAGCACACAGGCCCTGGTGTGGTGTAGATGGCCTTCACCAGAACCACAGGCCCTGGTGTAGTGTAGATGGCCTCAGCCAGAGCCACAGGCCCTGGTGTGGTGTGGTGTAGATGTCCTCAACCAGAGCCACAGGCCCTGGTGTGATTAACCTGGCCTCAACCAGCGACACAGGCCCTGGTGTAGTGTAGATGGCCTCAGCCAGCAGCACAGGCCCTTGTGTGGTGTAAGTTTCCTCAGTCAAAAGCACACAGGCACTGATGTGGTGTTGTTGGCCAAAGTCATGAGCACAGGCCCTGGTGGGGTGTTGTAGATGGCCTGAGCTAGCAGCACAGGACTTGGTGAGGTGGAGGTGGCCTCATCCTGCAACTCAGGCCCTGGTGTGCTGTAGATGGCCTCAACCAGCAGCACAGGCTCTGGTGGGGTGTAGATGGCCTCAGCCAGAGCCACAGGCCCTGGTGTGGTGTAAGTTGCCTCAGTCAAAAGCACACAGGCCCTGATGTAGCGTAGATGGCCTCAACAAGCAACACAGGCCTGGTGTGGTGTAGATGTCCTCAGCCAGAGCCACAGGCCCTGGTGTGGTGTAGTTGGCCTCAACCAGCAGCACAGGCACTGGTGGGGTGCAGATGGCCTCAGCCAGAAGCACATGTCTTATAGGTGGCCAAAGCTAGGAAAACAGGCCGTGGTGTGTTGTAGATGCCCTCAACTTGCAGCACAGGACTTGGTGAGGTGGAGGGGGCCTCATCCTGCATCTCAGGGCCTGGTGTGCTGTAGATGGCCTCAGCCAGCAGCACAGGCCCTGGTGTGATTAACATGGCCTCAAACAGCAACACAGGCCCTGGTGTGGTGTATATGGCCTCAGCCAGAGCCACAGACCCTGGTGTGGTGTAGGTGGCCTCAGCCAGCAGCACAGGCCCTCGTGTGATTAACATGGCCTCAACCAGCAACACAGGCCCTGGTGTGGTGTAGATGGCCTCAGCCAGAGCCACAGGCACTGGTTTGGTGGAGGTGGCCTCAGCCAAATGCACACAGGCCCTGGTGTGCTGTAGATGGCCTTCACCAGAACCACAGGCCCTGGTGTAGTGTAGATGGCCTCAGCCAGAGCCACAGGCCCTGGTGTAGTGTAGATGGCCTCAACCAGAGCCACAGGCCCTGGTGTGATTAACCTGGCCTCAACCAGCAACACAGACCCTGGTGTAGTGTAGATGGCCTCAGCCAGCAGCACAGGCCCTTATGTGGTGTACGTTTCCTCAGTCAAAAGCACACAGGCCCTGATGTGGTGTAGTTGGCCAAAGTCATGAGCACAGGCCGTGGTGGGGTGTTGTAGATGGCCTGAGCTAGCAGCACAGGACTTGGTGAGGTGGAGGTGGCCTCATCCTGCAACTCAGGCCCTGGTGTGCTGTAGATGGCCTCAACCAGCAGCACAGGCTGTGGAGGGGTGTAGATGGCCTCAGACATAGCCACAGGCCCTGGTGGGGTGTAGATGGCCTCAGCCAGCAGCACAGGCCCTGGTGTGGTGTAGTTGGCCTCAACCAGCAGCACAAGAACTGGTGGCGTGCAGATGGCCTCAGCCAGAGCCACAGGCCCTGGTGTGATGTAGTTGGCCTCAGCCAGCAACACAGGGTCTGGTGGGGTGTAGATGGCCGCAGAAATAGCCACAGGCCCTGCTTTGGTGGAGGTGGCCTCAGCCAAAAGCACACAGGCCCTGGTGTAGTGTAAGTTGCCTCAGTCAAAAGCACACAGGCCCTGGTGTGGTGTAGCTGGCCTCAGCCAGAAGCACATGCCCATGTGTGTTGTAGGTGGCCAAAGCTAGGAAAACAGGCCGTGGTGTGTTGTAGATGGCCTCAACTTGCAGCACAGGACTTGGTGAGGTGGAGGTGGCCTCATCCTGCATCTCAGGGCCTGGTGTGCTGTAGATGGCCTCAGCCAGAGCCACAGGCCCTGGTGTGGTGTAGGTGGCCTCAGCCAGCAGCACAGACCCTGGTGTGATTAACATGGCCTCAACCAGCAACACAGGCCCTGGTGTGGTGTAGATGGCCTCAGAAAGAGCCACAGGCCCTGGTTTGGTGGAGGTGGCCTCAGTAAAAAGCACACAGGCCCTGATGTGGTGTAAGTTGCCTCAGTCAAAAGCACACAGGCCCTGGTGTGGTGTAGCTGGCCTCAGCCAGAAGCACATGCCCATGTCTGTTGTAGGTGGCCAAAGCTAGGAAAACAGGCCGTGGTGTGTTGTAGATGGCCTCAACTTGCAGCACAGGACTTGGTGAGGTGGAGGTGGCCTCATCCTGCATCTCACGCCCTGGTGTGCTGTAGATGGCCTCAGCCAGAGCCACAGGCCCTGGTGTGGTGTAGGTGGCCTCAGCCAGCAGCACAGGCCCTGGTGTGATTAACATGGCCTCAACCAGCAACACAGGCCCTGGTGTGGTGTAGATGGCCTCAGCCAGAGCCACAGGCACTGGTTTGGTGGAGGTGACCTCAGCCAAAAGCACACAGGCCCTGGTGTGCTGTAGATGGCCTTCACCAGAACCACAGGCCCTGGTGTAGTGTAGATGGCCTCAGCCAGAGCCACAGGCCCTGGTGTGGTGTGGTGTAGATGTCCTCAACCATAGCCACAGGCCCTGGTGTGATTAACCTGGCCTCAACCAGCGACACAGGCCCTGGTGTAGTGTAAATGGCCTCAGCCAGCAGCACAGGCCCTTGTGTGCTTTAAGTGTCCTCAGTCAAAAGCACACAGGCCCTGGAGGGGTGTAGTTGGCCAAAGTCATGAGCACAGGCCCTGGTGGGGTGTTGTAGATGGTCTGAGCTAGCAGCACAGGACTTGGTGAGGCGGAGGTGGCCTCATCCTGCACCTCAGGCCCTGGTGTGCTGTAGATGGCCTCAGCCAGAGCCACAGGCCCTGGTGTGGTGTAAGTTGCCTCAGTCAAAAGCACACACTCTCTGATGTAGCGTAGATGGCCTCAACAAGCAACACAGGCCTGGTGTGGTGTAGATGTCCTCAGACATAGCCACAGGCCCTGTTGGGGTGTAGATGGCCTCAGCCAGAGCCACAGGCCCTGGTGTGGTGTAGTTGGCCTCAAACCAGCAGCACAGGAACTGGTGGGGTGCAGATGGCCTCAGCCAGAGCCACAGGCCCTGGTGAGGTGTAGTTGGCCTCAGCCAGCAGCACAGGATCTGGTGGGGTGTAGATGGCCTCAGAAAGAGCCACAGGCCCTGGTTTGGTGGAGGTGGCCTCAGCCAAAAGCACACAGGCACTGGTGTGGTGTAAGTTGCCTCAGTCAAAAGCACACAGGCCCTGGTGTGGTGTAGCTGGCCTCAGCCAGAAGCACATGCCCATGTGTGTTGTAGGTGGCCAAAGCTAGGAAAACAGGCCGTGGTGTGTTGTAGATGGCCTCAACTTGCAGCACAGGACTTGGTGAGGTGGAGGTGGCCTCATCCTGCATCTCAGGGCCTGGTGTGCTGTAGATGGCCTCAGCCAGAGCCACAGGCCCTGGTGTGGTGTAGGTGGCCTCAGCCAGCAGCACAGACCCTGGTGTGATTAACATGGCCTCAACCAGCAACACAGGCCCTGGTGTGGTGTAGATGGCCTCAGCCAGAGCCACAGGCACTGGTTTGGTGGAGGTGGCCTCAGCCAAAAGCACACAGGCCCTGGTGTGCTGTAGATGGCCTCAGCCAGAGCCACAGGCCCTGGGGTGGTGTAGATGGCCTCAGCCAGCAGCACAGGCCCTGGAGGGGTGTAGATGGCGTCATCCACCAGCACAGGCTCTGATTTGGTGTACATGGCCTAAGCCAGAGCCACAGGCCCTGGGGTGGTGTAGATGGCCTCAGCCAGAAGCGGAAGCTCTGGCGTGTTGCAGTCAACCTCAGTAATCAGTAAAGGAACTGGTGTGGTGTAGATGGCCTTAGCCACCAGCACAGGCCCTGGTGTGATTAACATGGCCTCAACCAGCAACACAGGCCCTGGAGGGGTGTAGATGGCCTCAGCCAGCAGCACAGGCCCTGGAGGGGTGTAGATGGCGTCATCCACCAGCACAGGCTCTGATTTGGTGTACATGGCCTAAGCCAGAGCCACAGGCCCTGGTGTGGTGTAGATGGCCTCAGCCAGAGCCACAGGCCCTGTTGTGGTGTAGATTGCCTCAGCCAAAGCCAAAGGCCCTGGTGTGGTGTATTTGGCGTCAGCCAGCAGCACAGGCTCTGGTGGGGTGTAGATGTCCTCAGACATAGCCACAGGCCCTGGTGGGGTGTTGATGGCCTCAGCCAAAAGCACACAGGCCCTGGTGTGGTGTAGTTGGCCTCAACCAGCAACACAGGCTCTGGTGGCGTGCAGATGGCCTCAGCCAGAGCCACAGGCCCTGGTGTGGTGTAGTTGGCCTCAGCCAGCAGCACAGGATCTGGTGTGGTGTAGATGGCCTCAGAAAGAGCCACAGGCCCTGGTTTGGTGGAGGTGGCCTCAGCCAAAAGCACACAGGCCCTGATGTGGTGTAAGTTGCATCAGTCAAAAGCACACAGGCCCTGGTGTGGTGTAGCTGGCCTCAGCCAGAAGCACATGTGCTGTAGGTGGCCAAAGCTAGGAAAACAGGCCGTGGTGTGTTGTAGATGGCCTCAACTTGCAGCACAGGACTTGGTGAGGTGGAGGTGGCCTCATCCTGCATCTCGGGGCCTGGTGTGCTGTAGATGGCCTCAGCCAGAGCCACAGGCCCTGGTGTGGTGTAGGTGGCCTCAGCCAGCAGCACAGGCCCTGGTGTGATTAACATGGCCTCAACCAGCAACACAGGCCCTGGTGTGGTGTAGATGGCCTCAGAAAGAGCCACAGGCCCTGGTTTGGTGGAGGTGGCCTCAGCCAAAAGCACACAGGCCCTGATGTGGTGTAAGTTGCCTCAGTCAAAAGCACACAGGCCCTGGTGTGGTGTAGCTGGCCTCCGCCAGAAGCACATGTGTTATAGGTGGCCAAAGCTAGGAAAACAGGCTGTGGTGTGTTGTAGATGCCCTCAACTTGCAGCACAGGACTTGGTGAGGTGGACGTGGCCTCATCCTGCATCTTAGGGCCTGGTGTGCTGTAGATGGCCTCAGCCAGAGCCACAGGTCCTGGTGTGGTGTAGGTGGCCTCAGCCAGCAGCACAGGCCCTGGTGTGATTAACATGGCCTCAACCAGCAACACAGGCCCTGGTGTGGTGTAGCTGGCCTCAGCCAGAGCCACCTGCACTGGTTTGTTGGAGGTGGCCTCAGCCAAAAGCACACAGGCCCTGGTGTGGTGTAGATGGCCTTCACCAGAACCACAGGCCCTGGTGTAGTGTAGATGGCCTCAGCCAGAGCCACAGGCCCTGGTGTGGTGTGGTGTAGATGTCCTCAACCAGAGCCACAGGCCCTGGTGTGATTAACCTGGCCTCAACCAGCGACACAGGCCCTGGTGTAGTGTAGATGGCCTCAGCCAGCAGCACAGGCCCTTGTGTGGTGTAAGTTTCCTCAGTCAAAAGCACACAGGCACTGATGTGGTGTTGTTGGCCAAAGTCATGAGCACAGGCCCTGGTGGGGTGTTGTAGATGGCCTGAGCTAGCAGCACAGGACTTGGTGAGGTGGAGGTGGCCTCATCCTGCAACTCAGGCCCTGGTGTGCTGTAGATGGCCTCAACCAGCAGCACAGGCTCTGGTGGGGTGTAGATGGCCTCAGCCAGAGCCACAGGCCCTGGTGTGGTGTAAGTTGCCTCAGTCAAAAGCACACAGGCCCTGATGTAGCGTAGATGGCCTCAACAAGCAACACAGGCCTGGTGTGGTGTAGATGTCCTCAGCCAGAGCCACAGGCCCTGGTGTGGTGTAGTTGGCCTCAACCAGCAGCACAGGAACTGGTGGGGTGCAGATGGCCTCAGCCAGAGCCACAGGCCCTGGTGTGGTGTAGTTGGCCTCAGCCAGCAGCACAGGATCTGGTGGGGTGTAGATGGCCTCAGAAAGAGCCACAGGCCCTGGTTTGGTGGAGGTGGCCTCAGCCAAAAGCACACAGGCCCTGATGTGGTGTAAGTTGCTTCAGTCAAAAGCACACAGGCCCTGGTGTGGTGTAGCTGGCCTCAGCCAGAAGCACATGCCCATGTGTGTTGTAGGTGGCCAAAGCTAGGAAAACAGGCCGTGGTGTGTTGTAGATGGCCTCAACTTGCAGCACAGGACCTGGTGAGGTGGAGGTGGCCTCATCCTGCATCTCAGGGCCTTTTGTGCTGTAGATGGCCTCAGCCAGAGCCACAGGCCCTGGTGTGGTGTAGGTGGCCTCAGCCAGCAGCACAGGCCCTGGTTTGGTGGAGGTGGCCTCAGCCAAAAGCACACAGGCCCTGGTGTGCTGTAGATGGCCTCAGCCAGAGCCACAGGCCCTGGGGTGGTGTAGATGGCCTCAGCCAGAAGAGGAAGCTCTGGCGTGTTGCAGTCAACCTCAGCAATCAGTAAAGGAACTGGTGTGGTGTAGGTGGCCTCAGCCAGCAGCACAGGCCCTGGTTTGGTGGAGGTGGCCTCAGCCAAAAGCACACAGGCCCTGGTGTGCTGTAGATGGCCTCAGCCAGAGCCACAGGCCCTGGGGTGGTGTAGATGGCCTCAGCCAGAAGAGGAAGCTCTGGCGTGTTGCAGTCAACCTCAGCAATCAGTAAAGGAACTGGTGTGGTGTAGGTGGCCTTAGCCACCAGCAACAAAGGCCCTGGAGGGGTGTAGATGGCCTCAGCCAGCAGCACAGGCCCTGGAGGGGTGTAGATGGCCTCATCCACCAGCACACAGGCTCAGATTTGGTGTAGATGGCCTAAGCCAGAGCCACAGGCCCTGGTGTGGTGTAGATGGCCTCAGCCAGAGCCACAGGCCATGGTGTGGTGTAGATTGCCTCAGCCAAAGCCAAAGGCCCTGGTGTGGTGTATTTTGCCTCAGCCAGCAGCACAGGCTCTGGTGGGGGGTAGATGGCCTCAGCCAGAGCCACAGGCCCTGGTGTGTTGTAAGTTGCCTCAGTCAAAAGCACACAGGCCCTGATGTAGTGTAGATGGCCTCAACAAGCAACACAGGCCTGGTGTGGTGTAGATGTCCTCAGACATAGCCACAGGCCCTGGTGGGGTGTAGATGGCCTCAACCAGCAACACAGGCTCTGGTGGGGTGCAGATGGCCTCAGCCAGAGCCACAGGCCCTGGTGTGGTGTAGTTGGCCTCAACCAGCAACACAGGCCCTGGAGGGGTGTAGATGGCCTCAGCCAGCAGCACAGGCCCTGGAGGGGTGTAGATGGCCTCATCCACCAGCACAGGCTCAGATTTGGTGTAGATGGCCTCAGCCAAAAGCACACAGGCCCTGATGTGGTGTAAGTTGCCTCAGTCAAAAGCACACAGGCCCTGGTGTGGTGTAGCTGGCCTCAGCCAGAAGCACATGTGTTATAGGTGGCCAAAGCTATGAAAACGGGCTGTGGTGTGTTGTAGATGGCCTCAAATTGTAGCACAGGACTTGGTGAGGTGTAGGTGGCCTCATCCTGCATCTCAGGGCCTGGTGTGCTGTAGATGGCCTCAGCCAGAGCCACAGGCCCTGGTGTGGTGTAGGTGGCCTCAGCCAGCAGCACAGGCCCTGGTTTGGTGGAGGTGGCCTCAGCCAAAAGCACACAGGCCCTGGTGTGCTGTAGATGGCCTCAGCCAGAACCACAGGCCCTGGGGTGGTGTAGATTGCCTCAGCCAGAAGAGGAAGCTCTGGCGTGTTGCAGTCAACCTCAGCAATCAGTAAAGGAACTGGTGTGGTGTAGATGGCCTTAGCCACCAGCACAGGCCCTGGTGTGATTAACATGGCCTCAACCAGCAACACAGGCCCTGGAGGGGTGTAGATTGCCTCAGCCAGCAGCACAGGCCCTGGAGGGGTGTAGATGGCCTCATCCACCAGCACAGGCTCTGATTTGGTGTAGATGGCCTAAGCCAGAGCCACAGGCCCTGGTGTGGTGTAGATGGCCTCAGCCAGAGCCACAGGCCATGGTGTGGTGTAGATTGCCTCAGCCAAAGCCAAAGGCCCTGCTGTGGTGTATTTGGCCTCAGCCAGCAGCACAGGCTCTGGTGTGCTGTAGATGGCCTCAGCCAGAGCCACAGGCCCTGGTGTGGTGTAAGTTGCCTCAGTCAAAAGCACACAGGCCCTGATGTAGTGTAGATGGCCTCAACAAGCAACACAGGCCTGGTGTGGTGTAGATGTCCTCAGACATAGCCACAGGCCCTGGTGTGATTAACATGGCCTCAACCAGCAACACAGGCCCTGGTGTGGTGTAGATGGCCTCAGCCAGAGCCACCTGCACTGGTTTGGTGGAGGTGGCCTCAGCCAGAGCCACAGGCCCTGGTGTGGTGTAGTTGGCCTCAACCAGCAGCACAGGAACTGGTGTGGTGTAGTTGGCCTCAGCCAGCAGCACAGGATCTGGTGGGGTGTAGATGGCCTCAGAAAGAGCCACAGGCCCTGGTTTGGTGGAGGTGGCCTCAGCCAAAAGCACACAGGCCCCGGTGTGCTGTAGATGGCCTTCACCAGAACCACAGGCCCTGGTGTAGTGTAGATGGCCTCAGCCAGAGCCACAGGCCCTGGTGTGGTGTGGTGTAGATGTCCTCAACCAGAGCCACAGGCCCTGGTGTGATTAACCTGGCCTCAACCAGCGACACAGGCCCTGGTGTAGTGTAGATTGCCTCAGCCAGCAGCACAGGCCCTTGTGTGGTGTAAGTGTCTTCAGTCAAAAGCACACAGGCTCTGATGTGGTGTAGTTGGCCAAAGTCATGAGCACAGGCACTGGTGGGGTGTTGTAGATGGCCTGAGCTAGCAGCACAGGACTTGGTGAGGTGGAGGTGGCCTCATCCTGCAACTCAGGCCCTGGTGTGCTGTAGATGGCCTCAACCAGCAGCACAGGCTCTGGTGGGTTGAAAATGGCCTCAGCCAGAGACACAGGCCCTGGTGTGGTGTAAGTTGCCTCAGTCAAAAGCACACAGGCTCTGATGTAGCGTAGATGGCCTCAACAAGCAACACAGGCCCTGGTGGGGTGTAGATGTCCTCAGACATAGCCACAGGCCCTGGTGGGGTGTAGATGGCCTCAGCCAGAGCCACAGGCCCTGGTGTGGTGTAGTTGGCCTCAACCAGCAGCACAGGAACTGGTGGGGTGCAGATGGCCTCAGCCAGAGCCACAGGCCCTGGTGTGGTGTAAGTTGCCTCAGTCAATAGCACACAGGCCCTGATGTAGTGTAGATGGCCTCAACAAGCAACACAGGCCTGGTGTGGTGTAGATGTCCTCAGACATAGCCACAGGCCCTGGTGGGGTGTAGATGGCCTCAGCCAAAAGCACACAGGCCCTGGTGTGGTGTAGTTGGCCTCAACCAGCAACACAGGCTCTGGTGGGGGGTAGATGGCCTCAGAAAGAGCCACAGGCCCTGGTTTGGTGGAGGTGGCCTCAGCCAAATGCACACAGGCCCTGATGTGGTGTAAGTTGCCTCAGTCAACAGCACACAGGCCCTGGTGTGGTGTAGCTGGCCTCAGCCAGAAGCACATGCCCATGTGTGTTGTAGGTGGCCAAAGCTAGGAAAACAGGCCGTGGTGTGTTGTAGATGGCCTCAACTTGCAGCACAGGACTTGGTGAGGTGGAGGTGGCCTCATCCTGCATCTCAGGCCCTGGTGTGCTATAGATGGCCTCAGCCAGAGCCACAGGCCCTGGTGTGGTGTAGGTGGCCTCAGCCAGCAGCACAGGCCCTGGTGTGATTAACATGGCCTCAACCAGCAACACAGGCTCTGGTGGCGTGCAGATGGCCTCAGACAGAGCCACAGGCCCTGGTGTGGTGTAGTTGGCCTCAGCCAGCAGCACAGGATCTGGTGTGGTGTAGATGGCCTCAGAAAGAGCCACAGCCCCTGGTTTGGTGGAGGTGGCCTCAGCCAAAAGCACACAGGCCCTGATGTGGTGTAAGTTGCCTCAGTCAAAAGCACACAGGCCCTGGTGTGGTGTAGCTGGCCTCAGCCAGAAGCACATGTGTTGTAGGTGGCCAAAGCTAGGAAAACAGGCCGTGGTGTGTTGTAGATGGCCTCAACTTGCAGCACAGGACTTGGTGAGGTGGAGGTGGCCTCATCCTGCATCTCAGGCCCTGGTGGGGTGTAGATGGCCTCAGCCAGAGCCACAGGCCCTGGTGTGGTGTAGGTGGCCTCAGCCAGCAGCACAGGCCCTGGTGTGATTAATATGGCCTCAACCAGCAACACAGGCCCTGGTGTGGTGTAGATGGCCTCAGCCAGAGCCACCTGCACTGGTTTGGTGGAGGTGGCCTCAGCCAAAAGCACACAGGCCCTGGTGTGCTGTAGATGGCCTTCACCAGAACCACAGGCACTGGTGTAGTGTAGATGGCCTCAGCCAGAGCCACAGGCCCTGGTGTGGTGTGGTGTAGATGTCGTCAACCAGAGCCACAGGCCCTGGTGTGATTAACCTGGCCTCAACCAGCGACACAGGCCCTGGTGTAGTGTAGATGGCCTCAGCCAGCAGCACAGGCCCTTGTGTGGTGTAAGTTTCCTCAGTCAAAAGCACACAGGCCCTGATGTGGTGTAGTTGGCCAAAGTCATGAGCACAGGCCCTGGTGGGGTGTTGTAGATGGCCTGAGCTAGCAGCACAGAACTTGGTGAGGTGGAGGTGGCCTCATCCTGCAACTCAGGCCCTGGTGTGCTGTAGATGGCCTCAACCAGCAGCACAGGCTCTGGTGGGGTGTAGATGGCCTCAGCCAGAGCCACAGGCCCTGGTGTGGTGTAAGTTGCCTCAGTCAAAAGCACACAGGCCCTGATGTAGCGTAGATGGCCTCAACAAGCAACACAGGCCTGGTGTGGTGTAGATGTCCTCAGACATAGCCACAGGCCCTGGTGGGGTGTAGATGGCCTCAGCCAGAGCCACAGGCCCTGGTGTTGTGTAGTTGGCCTCAGCCAGAGCCACAGGCCCTGGTGGGGTGTAGATGTCCTCAGACATAGCCACAGGCCCTGGTGTGGTGTAGTTGGCCTCAACCAGCAGCACAGTAACTGTTGGGGTGCAGATGGCCTCAGCCAGAGCCACAGGCCCTGGTGTGGTGTAGTTGGCCTCAGCCAGCAGCACAGGATCTGGTGGGGTGTAGATGGCCTCAGAAAGAGCCACAGGCCCTGGTTTGGTGGAGGTGGCCTCAGCCAAAAGCACACAGGCCCTGATGTGGTGTAAGTTGTTTCAGTCAACAGCACACAGGCCCTGGTGTGGTGTAGCTGGCCTCAGCCAGAAGCACATGCCCATGTGTGTTGTAGGTGGCCAAAGCTAGGAAAACAGGCCGTGGTGTGTTGTAGATGGCCTCAACTTGCAGCACAGGACTTGGTGAGGTGGAGGTGGCCTCATCCTGCATCTCAGGGCCTGGTGTGCTGTAGATGGCCTCAGCCAGAGCCACAGGCCCTGGTGTGGTGGAGGTGGCCTCAGCCAGAGCCACAGGCACTGGTTTGGTGGAGGTGGCCTCAGCCAAAAGCACACAGGCCCTGGTGTGCTGTAGATGGCCTCAGCCAGAGCCACAGGCCCTGGGGTGGTGTAGATGGCCTCAGCCAGAAGAGGAAGCTCTGGCGTGTTGCAGTCAACCTCAGCAATCAGTAAAGGAACTGTTGTGGTGTAGATGGCCTTAGCCACCAGCACAGGCCCTGGTGTGATTAACATGGCCTCAACCAGCAACACAGGCCCTGGAGGGGTGTAGATGGCCTCAGCCAGCAGCACAGGCCCTGGAGGGGTGTAGATGGCCTCATCCACCAGCACAGGCTCAGATTTGGTGTAAATGGCCTAAGCCAGAGCCACAGGCCCTGGTGTGGTGTAGATGGCCTCAGCCAGAGCCACAGGCCCTGGTGTGGTGTAGATTGCCTCAGCCAAAGCCAAAGGCCCTGGTGTGGTGTATTTGCCTCAGCCAGCAGCACAGGCTCTGGTGGGGTGTAGATGGCCTCAGCCAGAGCCACCTGCACTGGTGTGGTGGAGGTTGCCTCAGTCAAAAGCACACAGGCCCTGATGTAGTGTAGATGGCCTCAACAAGCAACACAGGCCTGGTGTGGTGTAGATGTCCTCGGACATAGCCACAGGCCCTGGTGGGGTGTAGATGGCCTCAACCAGCAACACAGGCTCTGGTGGGGTGCAGATGGCCTCAGCCAGAGCCACAGGCCCTGGTGTGGTGCAGTTGGCCTCAACCAGCAACACAGGCCCTGGTGGCGTGCAGATGGCCTCAGCCAGAGCCACAGGCACTGGTGTGGTGTAGATGGCCTCAACAAGCAACACAGGCCTGGTGTGGTGTAGATGTCCTCAGACATAGCCACAGGCCCTGGTGGGGTGTAGATGGCCTCAGCCAAAAGCACACAGGCCCTGGTGTGGTGTAGTTGGCCTCAACCAGCAACACAGGCTCTGGTGGCGTGCAGATGGCCTCAGCCAGAGCCACAGGCCCTGGTGTGGTGTAGTTGGCCTCAGCCAGCAGCACAGGATCTGGTGTGGTGTAGATGGCCTCAGAAAGAGCCACAGGCCCAGGTTTGGTGGAGGTGGCCTCAGCCAAAAGCACACAGGCCCTGATGTGGTGTACGTTGCCTCAGTCAAAAGCACACAGGCCCTGGTGTGGTGTAGCTGGCCTCAGCCAGAAGCACATGTCTTATAGGTGGCCAAAGCTAGGAAAACAGGCCGTGGTGTGTTGTAGATGGCCTCAACTTGCAGCACAGGACTTGATGAGGTGGAGGGGGCCTCATCCTGCATCTCAGGGCCTGGTGTGCTGTAGATGGCCTCAGCCAGCAGCACAGGCCCTGGTGTGATTAACATGGCCTCAACCAGCAACACAGGCCCTGGTGTGGTGTAGATGGCCTCAGCCAGAGCCACAGACCCTGGTGTGGTGTAGGTGGCCTCAGCCAGCAGCACAGTCCCTCGTGTGATTAACATGGCCTCAACCAGCAACACAGGCCCTGGTGTGGTGTAGATGGCCTCAGCCAGAGCCACAGGCACTGGTTTGGTGGAGGTGGCCTCAGCCAAAAGCACACAGGCCCTGGTGTGCTGTAGATGGCCTTCACCAGAACCACAGGCCCTGGTGTAGTGTAGATGGCCTCAGCCAGAGCCACAGGCCCTGGTGTAGTGTAGATGGCCTCAACCAGAGCCACAGGCCCTGGTGTGATTAACCTGGCCTCAACCAGCGACACAGGCCCTGGTGTAGTGTAAATGGCCTCAGCCAGCAGCACAGGCCCTTATGTGGTGTACGTTTCCTCAGTCAAAAGCACACAGGCCCTGATGTGGTGTAGTTGGCCAAAGTCATGAGCACAGGCCCTGGTGGGGTGTTGTAGATGGCCTGAGCTAGCAGCACAGGACTTGGTGAGGTGGAGGTGGCCTCATCCTGCAACTCAGGCCCTGGTGTGCTGTAGATGGCCTCAACCAGCAGCACAGGCTGTGGTGGGGTGTAGATGGCCTCAGACATAGCCACAGGCCCTGGTGGGGTGTAGATGGCCTCAGCCAGCAGCACAGGCCCTGGTGTGGTGTAGTTGGCCTCAACCAGCAGCACAAGAACTTGTGGCGTGCAGATGGCCTCAGCCAGAGCCACAGGCCCTGGTGTGATGTAGTTGGCCTCAGACAGCAACACAGGATCTGGTGGGGTGTAGATGGCCGCAGAAATAGCCACAGGCCCTGCTTTGGTGGAGGTGGCCTCAGCCAAAAGCACACAGGCCCTGGTGTAGTGTAAGTTGCCTCAGTCAAAAGCACACAGGCCCTGGTGTGGTGTAGCTGGCCTCAGCCAGAAGCACATGCCCATGTGTGTTGTAGGTGGCCAAAGCTAGGAAAACAGGCCGTGGTGTGTTGTAGATGGCCTCAACTTGCAGCACAGGACTTGGTGAGGTGGAGGTGGCCTCATCCTGCATCTCAAGCCCTGGTGTGCTGTAGATGGCCTCAGCCAGAGCCACAGGCCCTGGTGTGGTGTAGGTGGCCTCAGCCAGCAGCACAGGCCCTGGTGTGATTAACATGGCCTCAACCAGCAACACAGGCCCTGGTGTGGTGTAGATGGCCTCAGAAAGAGCCACAGGCCCTGGTTTGATGGAGGTGGCCTCAGCCAAAAGCACACAGGCCCTGATGTGGTGTAAGTTGCCTCAGTCAAAAGCACACAGGCCCTGGTGTGGTGTAGCTGGCCTCAGCCAGAAGCACATGCCCATGTGTGTTGTAGGTGGCCAAAGCTAGGAAAACAGGCCGTGGTGTGTTGTAGATGGCCTCAACTTGCAGCACAGGACTTGGTGAGGTGGAGGTGGCCTCATCCTGCATCTCAGGGCCTGGTGTGCTGTAGATGGCCTCAGCCAGAGCCACAGGCCCTGGTGTGGTGTAGGTGGCCTCAGCCAGCAACACAGGCCCTGGTGTGATTAACATGGCCTCAACCAGCAACACAGGCCCTGGTGTGGTGTAGATGGCCTCAGCAAGCAACACAGGCACTGGTTTGGTGGAGGTGGCCTCAGCCAAAAGCACACAGGCCCTGGTGTGCTGTAGATGGCCTTCACCAGAACCACAGGCCCTGGTGTAGTGTAGATGGCCTCAGCCAGAGCCACAGGCCCTGGTGTGGTGTGGTGTAGATGTCCTCAACCAGAGCCACAGGCCCTGGTGTGATTAACCTGGCCTCAACCAGCGACACAGGCCCTGGTGTAGTGTAGATGGCCTCAGCCAGCAGCACAGGCCCTTGTGTGTTTTAAGTGTCCTCAGTCAAAAGCACACAGGCCCTGATGTGGTGTAGTTGGCCAAAGTCATGAGCACAGGCCCTGGTGGGGTGTTGTAGATGGTCTGAGCTAGCAGCACAGGACTTGGTGAGGTGGAGGTGGCCTCATCCTGCAACTCAGGCCCTGGTGTGCTGTAGATGGCCTCAACCAGCAGCACAGGCTCTGGTGGAGTGTAGATGGCCTCAGCCAGAGCCACAGGCCCTGGTGTGGTGTAAGTTGCCTCAGTCAAAAGCACACACTCTCTGATGTAGCGTAGATGGCCTCAACAAGCAACACAGGCCTGGTGTGGTGTAGATGTCCTCAGCCAGAGCCACAGGCCCTGGTGGAGTGTAGATGGCCTCAGCCAGCAGCACAGGATCTGGTGTGGTGTAGTTGGCCTCAACCAGCAGCACAGGTACTGGTGTGGTGTAGTTTGCCTCAGCCAGCAGCACAGGATCTGGTGGGGTGTAGATGGCCTCAGAAAGAGCCACAGGCCCTGGTTTGGTGGAGGTGGCCTCAGCCAAAAGCACACAGGCCCTGATGTGGTGTAAGTTGCCTCAGTCAAAAGCACACAGGCCCTGGTGTGGTGTAGCTGGCCTCAGCCAGAAGCACATGCCCATGTGTGTTGTAGGTGGCCAAAGCTAGGAAAACAGGCCGTGGTGTGTTGTAGATGGCCTCAACTTGCAGCACAGGACTTGGTGAGGTGGAGGTGGCCTCATCCTGCATCTCAGGCCCTGGTGTGCTGTAGATGGCCTCAGCCAGAGCCACAGGCCCTGGTGTGGTGTAGGTGGCCTCAGCCAGCAGCACAGGCACTGGTTTGGTGGAGATGGCCTCAGCCAAAAGCACACAGGCCCTGGTGTGCTGTAGATGGCCTCAGCCAGAGCCACAGGCCCTGGGGTGGTGTAGATGGCCTCAGCCAGAAGAGGAAGCTCTGGCGTGTTGCAGTCAACCTCAGCAATCAGTAAAGGAACTGGTGTGGTGTAGATGGCCTTAGCCACCAGCACAAGCCCTGGTGTGATTAACATGGCCTCAACCAGCAACACAGGCCCTGGAGGGGTGTAGATTGCCTCATCCACCAGCACAGGCTCAGATTTGGTGTAGATGGCCTAAGCCAGAGCCACAGGCCCTGGTGTGGTGTAGATGGCCTCAGCCAGAGCCACAGGCCCTGGTGTGGTGTAGATTGCCTCAGCCAAAGCCAAAGGCCCTGGTGTGGTGTATTTGGCCTCAGCCAGCAGCACAGGCTCTGGTGGGGTGTAGATGGCCTCAGCCAGAGCCACAGGCCCTGGTGTGGTGTAAGTTGCCTCAGTCAAAAGCACACAGGCCCTGATGTAGTGTAGATGGCCTCAACAAGCAACACAGGCCTGGTGTGGTGTAGATGTCCTCAGACATAGCCACAGGCCCTGGTGGGGTGTAGTTGGCCTCAACCAGCAACACAGGCTCTGGTGGGGTGCAGATGGCCTCAGCCAGAGCCACAGGCCCTGGTGTGGTGTAGGTGGCCTCAGCCAGCAGCACAGGCCCTGGTGTGATTAACATGGCCTCAACCAGCAACACAGGCCCTGGTGTGGTGTAGATGGCCTCAGCCAGAGCCACAGGCACTGGTTTGGTGGAGGTGACCTCAGCCAAAAGCACACAGGCCCTGGTGTGCTGTAGATGGCCTTCACCAGAACCACAGCCCCTGGTGTAGTGTAGATGGCCTCAGCCAGAGCCACAGGACCTGGTGTGGTGTAGATGTCCTCAACCAGAGCCACAGGCCCTGGTGTGATTGACCTGGCCTCAACCAGCGACACAGGCCCTGGTGTAGTGTAGATGGCCTCAGCCAGCAGCACAGGCCCTTGTGTGGTGTAAGTTTCCTCAGTCAAAAGCACACAGGCGCTGATGTGGTGTAGTTGGCCAAAGTCATGAGCACAGGCCCTGGTGGGGTGTTGTAGATGGCCTGAGCTAGCAGCACAGGACTTGGTGAGGTGGAGGTGGCCTCATCCTGCAACTCAGGCCCTGGTGTGCTGTAGATGGCCTCAACCAGCAGCACAGGCTCTGGTGGGGTGTAGATGGCAACAGCCAGAGCCACAGGCCCTGGTGTGGTGTAAGTTGCCTCAGTCAAAAGCACACAGTCCCTGATGTAGCGTAGATTGCCTCAACAAGCAACACAGGCCTGGTGTGGTGTAGATGTCCTCAGACATAGCCACAGGCCCTGGTGGGGTGTAGGTGGCCTCAGCCAGAGCCACAGGCCCTGGTGTGGTGTAGTTGACCTCAACCAGCAGCACAGGAACTGGTGGGGTGTAGATGGCCTCAGAAAGAGCCACAGGCCCTGGTTTGGTGGAGGTGGCCTCAGCCAAAAGCACACAGGCCCTGATGTGGTGTAAGTTGCTTCAGTCAAAAGCACACAGGCCCTGGTGTGGTGTAGCTGGCCTCAGCCAGAAGCACATGCCCATGTGTGTTGTAGGTGGCCAAAGCTAGAAAAACAGGCCGTGGTGTGTTGTAGATGGCCTCAACTTGCAGCACAGGACTTGGTGAGGTGGAGGTGGCCTCATCCTGCATCTCAGGCCCTGGTGTGCTATAGATGGCCTCAGCCAGAGCCACAGGCCCTGGTGTGGTGTAGGTGGCCTCAGCCAGAGCCACAGGCCCTGGTGTGATTAACATGGCCTCAACCAGCAACACAGGCCCTGGTGTGGTGTAGATGGCCTCAGCCAGAGCCACCTGCACTGGTTTGGTGGAGGTGGCCTCAGCCAGAGCCACAGGCCCTGGTGTGGTGTAGTTGGCCTCAACCAGCAGCACAGGAACTGGTGTGGTGTAGTTGGCCTCAGCCAGCAGCACAGGATCTGGTGGGGTGTAGATGGCCTCAGAAAGAGCCACAGGCCCTGGTTTGGTGGAGGTGGCCTCAGCCAAAAGCACACAGGCCCCGGTGTGCTGTAGATGGCCTTCACCAGAACCACAGGCCCTGGTGTAGTGTAGATGGCCTCAGCCAGAGCCACAGGCCCTGGTGTGGTGTGGTGTAGATGTCCTCAACCAGAGCCACAGGCCCTGGTGTGATTAACCTGGCCTCAACCAGCGACACAGGCCCTGGTGTAGTGTAGATTGCCTCAGCCAGCAGCACAGGCCCTTGTGTGGTGTAAGTGTCTTCAGTCAAAAGCACACAGGCTCTGATGTGGAGTAGTTGGCCAAAGTCATGAGCACAGGCACTGGTGGGGTGTTGTAGATGGCCTGAGCTAGCAGCACAGGACTTGGTGAGGTGGAGGTGGCCTCATCCTGCAACTCAGGCCCTGGTGTGCTGTAGATGGCCTCAACCAGCAGCACAGGCTCTGGTGGGTTGAAGATGGCCTCAGCCAGAGCCACAGGCCCTGGTGTGGTGTAAGTTGCCTCAGTCAAAAGCACACAGGCTCTGATGTAGCGTAGATGGCCTCAACAAGCAACACAGGCCTGGTGTGGTGTAGATGTCCTCAGACATAGCCACAGGCCCTGGTGGGGTGTAGATGGCCTCAGCCAGAGCCACAGGCCCTGGTGTGGTGTAGTTGGCCTCAACCAGCAGCACAGGAACTGGTGGGGTGCAGATGGCCTCAGCCAGAGCCACAGGCCCTGGTGTGGTGTAAGTTGCCTCAGTCAATAGCACACAGGCCCTGATGTAGTGTAGATGGCCTCAACAAGCAACACAGGCCTGGTGTGGTGTAGATGTCCTCAGACATAGCCACAGGCCCTGGTGGGGTGTAGATGGCCTCAGCCAAAAGCACACAGGCCCTGGTGTGGTGTAGTTGGCCTCAACCAGCAACACAGGCTCTGGTGGGGGGTAGATGGCCTCAGAAAGAGCCACAGGCCCTGATTTGGTGGAGGTGGCCTCAGCCAAATGCACACAGGCCCTGATGTGGTGTAAGTTGCCTCAGTCAACAGCACACAGGCCCTGGTGTGGTGTAGCTGGCCTCAGCCAGAAGCACATGCCCATGTGTGTCGTAGGTGGCCAAAGCTAGGAAAACAGGCCGTGGTGTGTTGTAGATCGCCTCAACTTGCAGCACAGGACTTGGTGAGGTGGAGGTGGCCTCATCCTGCATCTCAGGCCCTGGTGTGCTATAGATGGCCTCAGCCAGAGCCACAGGCCCTGGTGTGGTGTAGGTGGCCTCAGCCAGCAGCACAGGCCCTGGTGTGATTAACATGGCCTCAGCCAGCAGCACAGGATCTGGTGTGGTGTAGATGGCCTCAGAAAGAGCCACAGCCCCTGGTTTGGTGGAGGTGGCCTCAGCCAAAAGCACACAGGCCCTGATTTGGTGTAAGTTGCCTCAGTCAAAAGCACACAGGCCCTGGTGTGGTGTAGCTGGCCTCAGCCAGAAGCACATGTGTTGTAGGTGGCCAAAGCTAGGAAAACAGGCCGTGGTGTGTTGTAGATGGCCTCAACTTGCAGCACAGGACTTGGTGAGGTGGAGGTGGCCTCATCCTGCATCTCAGGCCCTGGTGGGGTGTAGATGGCCTCAGCCAGAGCCACAGGCCCTGGTGTGGTGTAGGTGGCCTCAGCCAGCAGCACAGGCCCTGGTGTGATTAATATGGCCTCAACCAGCAACACAGGCCCTGGGTGGTGTAGATGGCCTCAGCCAGAGCCACCTGCACTGGTTTGGTGGAGGTGGCCTCAGCCAAAAGCACACAGGCCCTGGTGTGCTGTAGATGGCCTTCACCAGAACCACAGGCACTGGTGTAGTGTAGATGGCCTCAGCCAGAGCCACAGGCCCTGGTGTGGTGTGGTGTAGATGTCGTCAACCAGAGCCACAGGCCCTGGTGTGATTAACCTGGCCTCAACCAGCGACACAGGCCCTGGTGTAGTGTAGATGGCCTCAGCCAGCAGCACAGAACTTGGTGAGGTGGAGGTGGCCTCATCCTGCAACTCAGGCCCTGGTGTGGTGTAGTTGGCCAAAGTCATGAGCACAGGCCCTGGTGGGGTGTTGTAGATGGCCTGAGCTAGCAGCACAGAACTTGGTGAGGTGGAGGTGGCCTCATCCTGCAACTCAGGCCCTGGTGTGCTGTAGATGGCCTCAACCAGCAGCACAGGCTCTGGTGGGGTGTAGATGGCCTCAGCCAGAGCCACAGGCCCTGGTGTGGTGTAAGTTGCCTCAGTCAAAAGCACACAGGCCCTGATGTAGCGTAGATGGCCTCAACAAGCAACACAGGCCTGGTGTGGTGTAGATGTCCTCAGACATAGCCACAGGCCCTGGTGGGGTGTAGATGGCCTCAGCCAGAGCCACAGGCCCTGGTGTTGTGTAGTTGGCCTCAGCCAGAGCCACAGGCCCTGGTGGGGTGTAGATGTCCTCAGACATAGCCACAGGCCCTGGTGTGGTGTAGTTGGCCTCAACCAGCAGCACAGTAACTGTTGGGGTGCAGATGGCCTCAGCCAGAGCCACAGGCCCTGGTGTGGTGTAGTTGCCCTCAGCCAGCAGCACAGGATCTGGTGGGGTGTAGATGGCCTCAGAAAGAGCCACAGGCCCTGGTTTGGTGGAGGTGGCCTCAGCCAAAAGCACACAGGCCCTGATGTGGTGTAAGTTGTTTCAGTCAACAGCACACAGGCCCTGGTGTGGTGTAGCTGGCCTCAGCCAGAAGCACATGCCCATGTGTGTTGTAGGTGGCCAAAGCTAGGAAAACAGGCCGTGGTGTGTTGTAGATGGCCTCAACTTGCAGCACAGGCCCTGGTGTGGTGTAGATGGCCTCAGCCAGAGCCACAGGCCATGGTGTGGTGTAGATGGCCTCAGCCAGAGCCACCTGCACTGGTTTGGTGGAGGTGGCCTCAGCCAAAAGCACACAGGCCCTGGTGTGCTGTAGATGGCCTCAGCCAGAGCCACAGGCCCTGGGGTGGTGTAGATGGCCTCAGCCAGAAGAGGAAGCTCTGGCGTGTTGCAGTCAACCTCAGCAATCAGTAAAGGAACTGGTGTGGTGTAGATGGCCTTAGCCACCAGCACAGGCCCTGGTGTGATTAACATGGCCTCAACCAGCAACACAGGCCCTGGAGGGGTGTAGATGGCCTCAGCCAGCAGCACAGGCCCTGGAGGGGTGTAGATGGCCTCATCCACCAGCACAGGCTCTGATTTGGTGTAGATGGCCTAAGCCAGAGCCACAGGCCCTGGTGTGGTGTAGATGGCCTCAGCCAGAGCCACAGGCCATGGTGTGGTGTAGATTGCCTCAGCCAAAGCCAAAGGCCCTGCTGTGGTGTATTTGGCCTCAGCCAGCAGCACAGGCTCTGGTGGGGTGTAGATGGACTCAGCCAGAGCCACAGGCCCTGGTGTGGTGTAAGTTGCCTCAGTCAAAAGCACACAGGCCCTGATGTAGTGTAGATGGCCTCAACAAGCAACACAGGCCTGGTGTGGTGTAGATGTCCTCAGACATAGCCACAGGCCCTGGTAGGGTGTAGATGGCCTCAACCAGCAACACAGGTTCTGGTGGGGTGCAGATGGCCTCAGCCAGAGCCACAGGCCCTGGTGTGATTAACATGGCCTCAACCAGCAACACAGGCCCTGGTGTGGTGTAGATGGCCTCAGCCAGAGCCACCTGCACTGGTTTGGTGGAGGTGGCCTCAGCCAGAGCCACAGGCCCTGGTGTGGTGTAGTTGGCCTCAACCAGCAGCACAGGAACTGGTGTGGTGTAGTTGGCCTCAGCCAGCAGCACAGGATCTGGTGGGGTGTAGATGGCCTCAGAAAGAGACACAGGCCCTGGTTTGGTGGAGGTGGCCTCAGCCAAAAGCACACAGGCCCCGGTGTGCTGTAGATGGCCTTCACCAGAACCACAGGCCCTGGTGTAGTGTAGATGGCCTCAGCCAGAGCCACAGGCCCTGGTGTGGTGTGGTGTAGATGTCCTCAACCAGAGCCACAGGCCCTGGTGTGATTAACCTGGCCTCAACCAGCGACACAGGCCCTGGTGTAGTGTAGATTGCCTCAGCCAGCAGCACAGGCCCTTGTGTGGTGTAAGTGTCTTCAGTCAAAAGCACACAGGCTCTGATGTGGTGTAGTTGGCCAAAGTCATGAGCACAGGCACTGGTGGGGTGTTGTAGATGGCCTGAGCTAGCAGCACAGGACTTGGTGAGGTGGAGGTGGCCTCATCCTGCAACTCAGGCCCTGGTGTGCTGTAGATGGCCTCAACCAGCAGCACAGGCTCTGGTGGGTTGAAGATGGCCTCAGCCAGAGCCACAGGCCCTGGTGTGGTGTAAGTTGCCTCAGTCAAAAGCACACAGGCTCTGATGTAGCGTAGATGGCCTCAACAAGCAACACAGGCCTGGTGTGGTGTAGATGTCCTCAGACATAGCCACAGGCCCTGGTGGGGTGTAGATGGCCTCAGCCAGAGCCACAGGCCCTGGTGTGGTGTAGTTGGCCTCAACCAGCAGCACAGGAACTGGTGGGGTGCAGATGGCCTCAGCCAGAGCCACAGGCCCTGGTGTGGTGTAAGTTGCCTCAGTCAATAGCACACAGGCCCTGATGTAGTGTAGATGGCCTCAACAAGCAACACAGGCCTGGTGTGGTGTAGATGTCCTCAGACATAGCCACAGGCCCTGGTGGGGTGTAGATGGCCTCAGCCAAAAGCACACAGGCCCTGGTGTGGTGTAGTTGGCCTCAACCAGCAACACAGGCTCTGGTGGGGGGTAGATGGCCTCAGAAAGAGCCACAGGCCCTGGTTTGGTGGAGGTGGCCTCAGCCAAATGCACACAGGCCCTGATGTGGTGTAAGTTGCCTCAGTCAACAGCACACAGGCCCTGGTGTGGTGTAGCTGGCCTCAGCCAGAAGCACATGCCCATGTGTGTCGTAGGTGGCCAAAGCTAGGAAAACAGGCCGTGGTGTGTTGTAGATCGCCTCAACTTGCAGCACAGGACTTGGTGAGGTGGAGGTGGCCTCATCCTGCATTTCAGGCCCTGGTGTGCTATAGATGGCCTCAGCCAGAGCCACAGGCCCTGGTGTGGTGTAGGTGGCCTCAGCCAGCAGCACAGGCCCTGGTGTGATTAACATGGCCTCAACCAGCAACACAGGCTCTGGTGGCGTGCAGATGGCCTCAGACAGAGCCACAGGCCCTGGTGTGGTGTAGTTGGCCTCAGCCAGCAGCACAGGATCTGGTGTGGTGTAGATGGCCTCAGAAAGAGCCACAGCCCCTGGTTTGGTGTAGGTGGCCTCAGCCAAAAGCACACAGGCCCTGATGTGGTGTAAGTTGCCTCAGTCAAAAGCACACAGGCCCTGGTGTGGTGTAGCTGGCCTCAGCCAGAAGCACATGTGTTGTAGCTGGCCAAAGCTAGGAAAACAGGCCGTGGTGTGTTGTAGATGGCCTCAACTTGCAGCACAGGACTTGGTGAGGTGGAGGTGGCCTCATCCTGCATCTCAGGCCCTGGTGGGGTGTAGATGGCCTCAGCCAGAGCCACAGGCCCTGGTGTGGTGTAGGTGGCCTCAGCCAGCAGCACAGGCCCTGGTGTGATTAATATGGCCTCAACCAGCAACACAGGCCCTGGTGTGGTGTAGATGGCCTCAGCCAGAGCCACCTGCACTGGTTTGGTGGAGGTGGCCTCAGCCAAAAGCACACAGGCCCTGGTGTGCTGTAGATGGCCTTCACCAGAACCACAGGCACTGGTGTAGTGTAGATGGCCTCAGCCAGAGCCACAGGCCCTGGTGTGGTGTGGTGTAGATGTCGTCAACCAGAGCCACAGGCCCTGGTGTGATTAACCTGGCCTCAACCAGCGACACAGGCCCTGGTGTAGTGTAGATGGCCTCAGCCAGCAGCACAGGCCCTTGTGTGGTGTAAGTTTCCTCAGTCAAAAGCACACAGGCCCTGATGTGGTGTAGTTGGGCAAAGTCATGAGCACAGGCCCTGGTGGGGTGTTGTAGATGGCCTGAGCTAGCAGCACAGAACTTGGTGAGGTGGAGGTGGCCTCATCCTGCAACTCAGGCCCTGGTGTGCTGTAGATGGCCTCAACCAGCAGCACAGGCTCTGGTGGGGTGTAGATGGCCTCAGCCAGAACCACAGGCCTTGGTGTGGTGTAAGTTGCCTCAGTCAAAAACACACAGGCCCTGATGTAGCGTAGATGGCCTCAACAAGCAACACAGGCCTGGTGTGGTGTAGATGTCCTCAGACATAGCCACAGGCCCTGGTGGGGTGTAGATGGCCTCAGCCAGAGCCACAGGCCCTGGTGTTGTGTAGTTGGCCTCAGCCAGAGCCACAGGCCCTGGTGGGGTGTAGATGTCCTCAGACATAGCCACAGGCCCTGGTGTGGTGTAGTTGGCCTCAACCAGCAGCACAGTAACTGTTGGGGTGCAGATGGCCTCAGCCAGAGCCACAGGCCCTGGTTTGGTGGAGGTGGCCTCAGCCAAAAGCACACAGGCCCTGATGTGGTGTAAGTTGCTTCAGTCAAAAGCACACAGGCCCTGGTGTGGTGTAGCTGGCCTCAGCCAGATGCACATGCCCATGTGTGTTGTAGGTGGCCAAAGCTAGGAAAACAGGCCGTGGTGTGTTGTAGATGGCCTCAACTTGCAGCACAGGACTTGGTGAGGTGGAGTTGGCCTCATCCTGCATCTCAGGGCCTGGTGTGCTGTAGATGGCCTCAGCCAGAGCCACAGGCCCTGGTGTGGTGTAGGTGGCCTCTGCCAGAGCCACAGGCACTGGTTTGGTGGAGGTGGCCTCAGCCAAAAGCACACAGGCCCTGGTGTGCTGTAGATGGCCTCAGCCAGAGCCACAGGCCCTGGGGTGGTGTTGATGGCAACAGCCAGAAGAGGAAGCTCTGGCGTGTTGCAGTCAACCTCAGCAATCAGTAAAGGAACTGGTGTGGTGTAGATGGCCTTAGCCACCAGCACAGGCCCTGGTGTGATTAACATGGCCTCAACCAGCAACACAGGCCCTGGAGGGGTGTAGATGGCCTCAGCCAGCAGCACAGGCCCTGGAGGGGTGTAGATGGCCTCATCCACCAGCACAGGCTCAGATTTGGTGTAGATGGCCTAAGCCAGAGCCACAGGACCTGGTGTGGTGTAGATGGCCTCAGCCAGAGCCACAGGCCATGGTGTGGTGTAGATTGCCTCAGCCAAAGCCAAAGGCCCTGCTGTGGTGTATTTGGCCTCAGCCAGCAGCACAGGCTCTGGTGGGGTGTAGATGGCCTCAGCCAGAGCCACAGGACCTGGTGTGGTGTAAGTTGCCTCAGTCAAAAGCACACAGGCCCTGATGTAGTGTAGATGGCCTCAACAAGCAACACAGGCCTGGTGTGGTGTAGATGTCCTCAGACATAGCCACAGGCCCTGGTGGGGTGTAGATGGCCTCAACCAGCAACACAGGCTCTGGTGGGGTGCAGATGGCCTCAGCCAGAGCCACAGGCCCTGGTGTGGTGTAGCTGGCCTCAACCAGCAACACAGGCCCTGATGTGACGTGCAGATGGCCTCAGCCAGAGCCACAGGCCCTGGTGTGGTGTAGTTGGCCTCAGCCAGCAGCACAGGATCTGGTGTGGTGTAGATGGCCTCAGAAAGAGCCACAGGCCCTGGTTTGGTGGAGGTGGCCTCAGCCAAAAGCACACAGGCAGTGATGTGGTGTAAGTTGCCTCAGTCAAAAGCACACAGGCCCTGGTGTGGTGTAGCTGGCCTCAGCCAGAAGCACATGTGTTATAGGTGGCCAAAGCTAGGAAAACAGGCTGTGGTGTGTTGTAGATGCCCTCAACTTGCAGCACAGGACTTGGTGAGGTGGACGTGGCCTCATCCTGCATCTCAGGGCCTGGTGTGCTGTAGATGGCCTCAGCCAGCAGCACAGGCCCTAGTGTGATTAACATGGCCTCAACCAGCAACACATGCCCTGGTGTGGTGTAGATGGCCTCAGCCAGAGCCACCTGCACTGGTTTGGTGGAGGTGGCCTCAGCCAAAAGCACACAGGCCCTGGTGTGGTGTAGATGGCCTTCACCAGAACCACAGGCCCTGGTGTAGTGTAGATGGCCTCAGCCACAGCCACAGGCCCTGGTGTGGTGTGGTGTAGATGTCCTCAACCAGAGCCACAGGCCCTGGTGTGATTAACCTGGCCTCAACCAGCGACACAGGCCCTGGTGTAGTGTAGATGGCCTCAGCCAGCAGCACAGGCCCTTGTGTGGTGTAAGTTTCCTCAGTCAAAAGCACACAGGCCCTGATGTGGTGTTGTTGGCCAAAGTCATGAGCACAGGCCCTGGTGGGGTGTTGTAGATGGCCTGAGCTAGCAGCACAGGACTTGGTGAGGTGGAGGTGGCCTCATCCTGCAACTCAGGCCCTGGTGTGCTGTAGATGGCCTCAACCAGCAGCACAGGCTCTGGTGGGGTGTAGATGGCCTCAGCCAGAGCCACAGGCCCTGGTGTGGTGTAGTTGGCCTCAACCAGCAGCACAGGAACTGGTGGGGTGCAGATGGCCTCAGCCAGAGCCACAGGCCCTGGTGTGGTGTAGTTGGCCTCAGCCAGCAGCACAGGATCTGGTGGGGTGTAGATGGCCTCAGAAAGAGCCACAGGCCCTGGTTTGGTGGAGGTGGCCTCAGCCAAAAGCACACAGGCCCTGATGTGGTGTAAGTTGCTTCAGTCAAAAGCACACAGGCCCTGGTGTGGTGTAGCTGGCCTCAGCCAGAAGCACATGCCCATGTGTGTTGTAGGTGGCCAAAGCTAGGAAAACAGGCCGTGGTGTGTTGTAGATGGCCTCAACTTGCAGCACAGAACTTGGTGAGGTGGAGGTGGCCTCATCCTGCATCTCAGGGCCTTTTGTGCTGTAGATGGCCTCAGCCAGAGCCACAGGCCCTGGTGTGGTGTAGGTGGCCTCAGCCAGCAGCACAGGCCCTGGTTTGGTGGAGGTGGCCTCAGCCAAAAGCACACAGGCCCTGGTGTGCTGTAGATGGCCTCAGCCAGAGCCACAGGCCCTGGGGTGGTGTAGATGGCCTCAGCCAGAAGAGGAAGCTCTGGCGTGTTGCAGTCAACCTCAGCAATTAGTAAAGGAACTGGTGTGGTGTAGGTGGCCTCAGCCAGCAGCACAGGCCCTGGTTTGGTGGAGGTGGCCTCAACCAAAAGCACACAGGCCCTGGTGTGCTGTAGATGGCCTCAGCCAGAGCCACAGGCCCTGGGGTGGTGTAGATGGCCTCAGCCAGAAGAGGAAGCTCTGGCGTGTTGCAGTCAACCTCAGCAATCAGTAAAGGAACTGGTGTGGTGTAGGTGGCCTTAGCCACCAGCAACAAAGGCCCTGGAGGGGTGTAGATGGCCTCAGCCAGCAGCACAGGCCCTGGAGGGGTGTAGATGGCCTCATCCACCAGCACACAGGCTCAGATTTGGTGTAGATGGCCTAAGCCAGAGCCACAGGCCCTGGTGTGGTGTAGATGGCCTCAGCCAGAGCCACAGGCCCTGGTGTGGTGTAGATTGCCTCAGCCAAAGTCAAAGGCCCTGGTGTGGTGTATTTTGCCTCAGCCAGCAGCACAGGCTCTGGTGGGGTGTAGATGGCCTCAGCCAGAGCCACAGGCCCTGGTGTGGTGTAAGTTGCCTCAGTCAAAAGCACACAGGCCCTGATGTAGTGTAGATGGCCTCAACAAGCAACACAGGCCTGGTGTGGTGTAGATGTCCTCAGACATAGCCACAGGCCCTGGTGGGGTGTAGATGGCCTCAACCAGCAACACAGGCTCTGGTGGGGTGCAGATGGCCTCAACCAGAGCCACAGGCCCTGGTGTGGTGTGGTTGGCCTCAACCAGCAACACAGGCTCTGGTGGCGTGCAGATGGCCTCAGCCACAGCCACAGGCCCTGGTGTTGTGTAGTTGGCCTCAACCAGCAACACAGGACCTGGAGGGGTGTAGATGGCCTCAGCCAGCAGCACAGGCCCTGGAGGGGTGTAGATGGCCTCATCCACCAGCACAGGCTCAGATTTGGTGTAGATGGCCTCAGCCAAAAGCACACAGGCCCTGATGTGGTGTAAGTTGCCTCAGTCAAAAGCACACAGGCCCTTGTGTGTTGTAGCTGGCCTCAGCCAGAAGCACATGTGTTATAATTGGCCAAAGCTAGGAAAACGGGCCGTGGTGTGTTGTAGATGGCCTCAAATTGCAGCACAGGACTTGGTGAGTTGGAGGTGGCCTCATCCTGCATCTCAGGGCCTGGTGTGCTGTAGATGGCCTCAGCCAGAGCCACAGGCCCTGGTGTGGTGTAGGTGGCCTCAGCCAGCAGCACAGGCACTGGTTTGGTGGAGGTGGCCTCAGCCAAAAGCACACAGGCCCTGGTGTGCTGTAGATGGCCTCAGCCAGAGCCACAGGCCCTGGGGTGGTGTAGATGGCCTCAGCCAGAAGAGGAAGCTCTGGCGTGTTGCAGTCAACCTCAGCAATCAGTAAAGGAACTGGTGTGGTGTAGATGGCCTTAGCCACCAGCACAGGCCCTGGTGTGATTAACATGGCCTCAACCAGCAACACAGGCCCTGTAGGGGTGTAGATGGCCTCAACCAGCAGCACAGGCCCTGGAGGGGTGTAGATGGCCTCATCCACCAGCACAGGCTCTGATTTGGTGTAGATGGCCTAAGCCAGAGCCACAGGCCCTGGTGTGGTGTAGATGGCCTCAGCCAGAGCCACAGGCCATGGTGTGGTGTAGATTGCCTCAGCCAAAGCCAAAGGCCCTGCTGTGGTGTATTTGGCCTCAGCCAGCAGCACAGGCTCTGGTGGGGTGTAGATGGCCTCAGCCAGAGCCACAGGCCCTGGTGTGGTGTAAATTGCCTCAGTCAAAAGCACACAGGCCCTGATGTAGTGTAGATGGCCTCAACAAGCAACACAGGCCTGGTGTGGTGTAGATGTCCTCAGACATAGCCACAGGCCCTGGTAGGGTGTAGATGGCCTCAACCAGCAACACAGGTTCTGGTGGGGTGCAGATGGCCTCAGCCAGAGCCACAGGCCCTGGTGTGATTAACATGGCCTCAACCAGCAACACAGGCCCTGGTGTGGTGTAGATGGCCTCAGCCAGAGCCACCTGCACTGGTTTGGTGGAGGTGGCCTCAGCCAGAGCCACAGGCCCTGGTGTGGTGTAGTTGGCCTCAGCCAAAAGCACACAGGCCCCGGTGTGGTGTAGTTGGCCTTCACCAGAACCACAGGCCCTGGTGTAGTGTAGATGGCCTCAGCCAGAGCCACAGGCCCTGGTGTGGTGTGGTGTAGATGTCCTCAACCAGAGCCACAGGCCCTGGTGTGATTAACCTGGCCTCAACCAGCGACACAGGCCCTGGTGTAGTGTAGATTGCCTCAGCCAGCAGCACAGGCCCTTGTGTGGTGTAAGTGTCTTCAGTCAAAAGCACACAGGCTCTGATGTGGAGTAGTTGGCCAAAGTCATGAGCACAGGCACTGGTGGGGTGTTGTAGATGGCCTGAGCTAGCAGCACAGGACTTGATGAGGTGGAGGTGGCCTCATCCTGCAACTCAGGCCCTGGTGTGCTGTAGATGGCCTCAACCAGCAGCACAGGCTCTGGTGGGTTGAAGATGGCCTCAGCCAGAGCCACAGGCCCTGGTGTGGTGTAAGTTGCCTCAGTCAAAAGCACACAGGCTCTGATGTAGCGTAGATGGCCTCAACAAGCAACACAGGCCTGGTGTGGTGTAGATGTCCTCAGACATAGCCACAGGCCCTGGTGGGGTGTAGATGGCCTCAGCCAGAGCCACAGGCCCTGGTGTGGTGTAGTTGGCCTCAACCAGCAGCACAGGAACTGGTGGGGTGCAGATGGCCTCAGCCAGAGCCACAGGCCCTGGTGTGGTGTAAGTTGCCTCAGTCAATAGCACACAGGCCCTGATGTAGTGTAGATGGCCTCAACAAGCAACACAGGCCTGGTGTGGTGTAGATGTCCTCAGACATAGCCACAGGCCCTGGTGGGGTGTAGATGGCCTCAGCCAAAAGCACACAGGCCCTGGTGTGGTGTAGTTGGCCTCAACCAGCAACACAGGCTCTGGTGGGGGGTAGATGGCCTCAGAAAGAGCCACAGGCCCTGGTTTGGTGGAGGTGGCCTCAGCCAAATGCACACAGGCCCTGATGTGGTGTAAGTTGCCTCAGTCAACAGCACACAGGCCCTGGTGTGGTGTAGCTGGCCTCAGCCAGAAGCACATGCCCATGTGTGTTGTAGGTGGCCAAAGCTAGGAAAACAGGCCGTGGTGTGTTGTAGATCGCCTCAACTTGCAGCACAGGACTTGGTGAGGTGGAGGTGGCCTCATCCTGCATCTCAGGCCCTGGTGTGCTATAGATGGCCTCAGCCAGAGCCACAGGCCCTGGTGTGGTGTAGGTGGCCTCAGCCAGCAGCACAGGCCCTGGTGTGATTAACATGGCCTCAACCAGCAACACAGGCTCTGGTGGCGTGCAGATGGCCTCAGACAGAGCCACAGGCCCTGGTGTGGTGTAGTTGGCCTCAGCCAGCAGCACAGGATCTGGTGTGGTGTAGATGGCCTCAGAAAGAGCCACAGCCCCTGGTTTGGTGGAGGTGGCCTCAGCCAAAAGCACACAGGCCCTGATGTGGTGTAAGTTGCCTCAGTCAAAAGCACACAGGCCCTGGTGTGGTGTAGCTGGCCTCAGCCAGAAGCACATGTGTTGTAGATGGCCAAAGCTAGGAAAACAGGCCGTGGTGTGTTGTAGATGGCCTCAACTTGCAGCACAGGACTTGGTGAGGTGGAGGTGGCCTCATCCTGCATCTCAGGCCCTGGTGGGGTGTAGATGGCCTCAGCCAGAGCCACAGGCCCTGGTGTGGTGTAGGTGGCCTCAGCCAGCAGCACAGGCCCTGGTGTGATTAATATGGCCTCAACCAGCAACACAGGCCCTGGGGTGGTGTAGATGGCCTCAGCCAGAGCCACCTGCACTGGTTTGGTGGAGGTGGCCTCAGCCAAAAGCACACAGGCCCTGGTGTGCTGTAGGTGGCCTTCACCAGAACCACAGGCACTGGTGTAGTGTAGATGGCCTCAGCCAGAGCCACAGGCCCTGGTGTGGTGTGGTGTAGATGTCGTCAACCAGAGCCACAGGCCCTGGTGTGATTAACCTGGCCTCAACCAGCGACACAGGCCCTGGTGTAGTGTAGATGGCCTCAGCCAGCAGCACAGGCCCTTGTGTGGTGTAAGTTTCCTCAGTCAAAAGCACACAGGCCCTGATGTGGTGTAGTTGGCCAAAGTCATGAGCACAGGCCCTGGTGGGGTGTTGTAGATGGCCTGAGCTAGCAGCACAGAACTTGGTGAGGTGGAGGTGGCCTCATCCTGCAACTCAGGCCCTGGTGTGCTGTAGATGGCCTCAACCAGCAGCACAGGCTCTGGTGGGGTGTAGATGGCCTCAGCCAGAGCCACAGGCCCTGGTGTGGTGTAAATTGCCTCAGTCAAAAGCACACAGGCCCTGATGTAGCGTAGATGGCCTCAACAAGCAACACAGGCCTGGTGTGGTGTAGATGTCCTCAGACATAGCCACAGGCCCTGGTGGGGTGTAGATGGCCTCAGCCAGAGCCACAGGCCCTGGTGTGGTGTAGTTGGCCTCAACCAGCAGCACAGGAACTGGTGGGGTGCAGATTGCCTCAGCCAGAGCCACAGGCCCTGGTGTGGTGTAAGTTGCCTCAGTCAATAGCACACAGGCCCTGATGTAGTGTAGATGGCCTCAACAAGCAACACAGGCCTGGTGTGGTGTAGATGTCCTCAGACATAGCCACAGGCCCTGGTGGGGTGTAGATGGCCTCAGCCAAAAGCACACAGGCCCTGGTGTGGTGTAGTTGGCCTCAACCAGCAACACAGGCTCTGGTGGGGGGTAGATGGCCTCAGAAAGAGCCACAGGCCCTGGTTTGGTGGAGGTGGCCTCAGCCAAATGCACACAGGCCCTGATGTGGTGTAAGTTGCCTCAGTCAACAGCACACAGGCCCTGGTGTGGTGTAGCTGGCCTCAGCCAGAAGCACATGCCCATGTGTGTCGTAGGTGGCCAAAGCTAGGAAAACAGGCCGTGGTGTGTTGTAGATCGCCTCAACTTGCAGCACAGGACTTGGTGAGGTGGAGGTGGCCTCATCCTGCATCTCAGGCCCTGGTGTGCTATAGATGGCCTCAGCCAGAGCCACAGGCCCTGGTGTGGTGTAGGTGGCCTCAGCCAGCAGCACAGGCCCTGGTGTGATTAACATGGCCTCAACCAGCAACACAGGCTCTGGTGGCGTGCAGATGGCCTCAGACAGAGCCACAGGCCCTGGTGTGGTGTAGTTGGCCTCAGCCAGCAGCACAGGATCTGGTGTGGTGTAGATGGCCTCAGAAAGAGCCACAGCCCCTGGTTTGGTGTAGGTGGCCTCAGCCAAAAGCACACAGGCCCTGATGTGGTGTAAGTTGCCTCAGTCAAAAGCACACAGGCCCTGGTGTGGTGTAGCTGGCCTCAGCCAGAAGCACATGTGTTGTAGGTGGCCAAAGCTAGGAAAACAGGCCGTGGTGTGTTGTAGATGGCCTCAACTTGCAGCACAGGACTTGGTGAGGTGGAGGTGGCCTCATCCTGCATCTCAGGCCCAGGTGGGGTGTAGATGGCCTCAGCCAGAGCCACAGGCCCTGGTGTGGTGTAGGTGGCCTCAGCCAGCAGCACAGGCCCTGGTGTGATTAATATGGCCTCAACCAGCAACACAGGCCCTGGTGTGGTGTAGATGGCCTCAGCCAGAGCCACCTGCACTGGTTTGGTGGAGGTGGCCTCAGCCAAAAGCACACAGGCCCTGGTGTGCTGTAGATGGCCTTCACCAGAACCACAGGCACTGGTGTAGTGTAGATGGCCTCAGCCAGAGCCACAGGCCCTGGTGTGGTGTGGTGTAGATGTCGTCAACCAGAGCCACAGGCCCTGGTGTGATTAACCTGGCCTCAACCAGCGACACAGGCCCTGGTGTAGTGTAGATGGCCTCAGCCAGCAGCACAGGCCCTTGTGTGGTGTAAGTTTCCTCAGTCAAAAGCACACAGGCCCTGATGTGGTGTAGTTGGGCAAAGTCATGAGCACAGGCCCTGGTGGGGTGTTGTAGATGGCCTGAGCTAGCAGCACAGAACTTGGTGAGGTGGAGGTGGCCTCATCCTGCAACTCAGGCCCTGGTGTGCTGTAGATGGCCTCAACCAGCAGCACAGGCTCTGGTGGGGTGTAGATGGCCTCAGCCAGAGCCACAGGCCCTGGTGTGGTGTAAGTTGCCTCAGTCAAAAGCACACAGGCCCTGATGTAGCGTAGATGGCCTCAACAAGCAACACAGGCCTGGTGTGGTGTAGATGTCCTCAGACATAGCCACAGGCCCTGGTGGGGTGTAGATGGCCTCAGCCAGAGCCACAGGCCCTGGTGTTGTGTAGTTGGCCTCAGCCAGAGCCACAGGCCCTGGTGGGGTGTACATGTCCTCAGACATAGCCACAGGCCCTGGTGTGGTGTAGTTGGCCTCAACCAGCAGCACAGTAACTGTTGGGGTGCAGATGGCCTCAGCCAGAGCCACAGGCCCTGGTGTGGTGTAGTTGGCCTCAGCCAGCAGCACAGGATCTGGTGGGGTGTAGATGGCCTCAGAAAGAGCCACAGGCCCTGGTTTGGTGGAGGTGGCCTCAGCCAAAAGCACACAGGCCCTGATGTGGTGTAAGTTGTTTCAGTCAACAGCACACAGGCCCTGGTGTGGTGTAGCTGGCCTCAGCCAGAAGCACATGCCCATGTGTGTTGTAGGTGGCCAAAGCTAGGAAAACAGGCCGTGGTGTGTTGTAGATGGCCTCAACTTGCAGCACAGGACTTGGTGAGGTGGAGGTGGCCTCATCCTGCATCTCAGGGCCTGGTGTGCTGTAGATGGCCTCAGCCAGAGCCACAGGCACTGGTTTGGTGGAGGTGGCCTCAGCCAAAAGCACACAGGCCCTGGTGTGCTGTAGATGGCCTCAGCCAGAGCCACAGGCCCTGGGGTGGTGTAGATGGCCTCAGCCAGAAGAGGAAGCTCTGGCGTGTTGCAGTCAACCTCAGCAATCAGTAAAGGAACTGGTGTGGTGTAGATGGCCTTAGCCACCAGCACACGCCCTGGTGTGATTAACATGGCCTCAACCAGCAACACAGGCCCTGGAGGGGTGTAGATGGCCTCAGCAAGCAGCACAGGCCCTGGAGGGGTGTAGATGGCCTCATCCACCAGCACAGGCTCAGATTTGGTGTAAATGGCCTAAGCCAGAGCCACAGGCCCTGGTGTGGTGTAGATGGCCTCAGCCAGAGCCACAGGCCCTGGTGTGGTGTAGATTGCCTCACCCAAAGCCAAAGTCTCTGGTGTGGTGTATTTGCCTCAGCCAGCAGCACAGGCTCTGGTGGGGTGTAGATGGCCTCAGCCAGAGCCACAGGCCCTGGTGTGGTGGAGGTTGCCTCAGTCAAAAGCACACAGGCCCTGATGTAGTGTAGATGGCCTCAACAAGCAACACAGGCCTGGTGTGGTGTAGATGTCCTCGGACATAGCCACAGGCCCTGGTGGGGTGTAGATGGCCTCAACCAGCAACACAGGCTCTGGTGGGGTGCAGATGGCCTCAGCCAGAGCCACAGGCCCTGGTGTGGTGTAGTTGGCCTCAACCAGCAACACAGGCTCTGGTGGCGTGCAGATGGCCTCAGCCAGAGCCACAGGCACTGGTGTGGTGTAGATGGCCTCAACAAGCAACACAGGCCTGGTGTGGTGTAGATGTCCTCAGACATAGCCACAGGCCCTGGTGGGGTGTAGATGGCCTCAGCCAAAAGCACACAGGCCCTGGTGTGGTGTAGTTGGCCTCAACCAGCAACACAGGCTCTGGTGGGGTGCAGATGGCCTCAGCCAGAGCCACAGGCCCTGGTGTGGTGTAGTTGGCCTCAGCCAGCAGCACAGGATCTGGTGTGGTGTAGATGGCCTCAGAAAGAGCCACAGGCCCAGGTTTGGTGGAGGTGGCCTCAGCCAAAAGCACACAGGCCCTGATGTGGTGTACGTTGCCTCAGTCAAAAGCACACAGGCCCTGGTGTGGTGTAGCTGGCCTCAGCCAGAAGCACATGTCTTATAGGTGGCCAAAGCTAGGAAAACAGGCCGTGGTGTGTTGTAGATGCCCTCAACTTGCAGCACAGGACTTGGTGAGGTGGAGGGGGCCTCATCCTGCATCTCAGGGCCTGGTGTGCTGTAGATGGCCTCAGCCAGCAGCACAGGCCCTGGTGTGATTAACATGGCCTCAACCAGCAACACAGGCCCTGGTGTGGTGTAGATGGCCTCAGCCAGAGCCACAGACCCTGGTGTGGTGTAGGTGGCCTCAGCCAGCAGCACAGGCCCTCGTGTGATTAACATGGCCTCAACCAGCAACACAGGCCCTGGTGTGGTGTAGATGGCCTCAGCCAGAGCCACAGGCACTGGTTTGGTGGAGGTGGCCTCAGCCAAATGCACACAGGCCCTGGTGTGCTGTAGATGGCCTTCACCAGAACCACAGGCCCTGGTGTAGTGTAGATGGCCTCAGCCAGAGCCACAGGCCCTGGTGTAGTGTAGATGGCCTCAACCAGAGCCACAGGCCCTGGTGTGATTAACCTGGCCTCAACCAGCAACACAGACCCTGGTGTAGTGTAGATGGCCTCAGCCAGCAGCACAGGCCCTTATGTGGTGTACGTTTCCTCAGTCAAAAGCACACAGGCCCTGATGTGGTGTAGTTGGCCAAAGTCATGAGCACAGGCCGTGGTGGGGTGTTGTAGATGGCCTGAGCTAGCAGCACAGGACTTGGTGAGGTGGAGGTGGCCTCATCCTGCAACTCAGGCCCTGGTGTGCTGTAGATGGCCTCAACCAGCAGCACAGGCTGTGGAGGGGTGTAGATGGCCTCAGACATAGCCACAGGCCCTGGTGGGGTGTAGATGGCCTCAGCCAGCAGCACAGGCCCTGGTGTGGTGTAGTTGGCCTCAACCAGCAGCACAAGAACTGGTGGCGTGCAGATGGCCTCAGCCAGAGCCACAGGCCCTGGTGTGATGTAGTTGGCCTCAGCCAGAAACACAGGGTCTGGTGGGGTGTAGATGGCCGCAGAAATAGCCACAGGCCCTGCTTTGGTGGAGGTGGCCTCAGCCAAAAGCACACAGGCCCTGGTGTAGTGTAAGTTGCCTCAGTCAAAAGCACACAGGCCCTGGTGTGGTGTAGCTGGCCTCAGCCAGAAGCACATGCCCATGTGTGTTGTAGGTGGCCAAAGCTAGGAAAACAGGCCGTGGTGTGTTGTAGATGGCCTCAACTTGCAGCACAGGACTTGGTGAGGTGGAGGTGGCCTCATCCTGCATCTCAAGCCCTGGTGTGCTGTAGATGGCCTCAGCCAGAGCCACAGGCCCTGGTGTGGTGTAGGTGGCCTCAGCCAGCAGCACAGGCCCTGGTGTGATTAACATGGCCTCAACCAGCAACACAGGCCCTGGTGTGGTGTAGATGGCCTCAGAAAGAGCCACAGGCCCTGGTTTGGTGGAGGTGGCCTCAGTAAAAAGCACACAGGCCCTGATGTGGTGTAAGTTGCCTCAGTCAAAAGCACACAGGCCCTGGTGTGGTGTAGCTGGCCTCAGCCAGAAGCACATGCCCATGTCTGTTGTAGGTGGCCAAAGCTAGGAAAACAGGCCGTGGTGTGTTGTAGATGGCCTCAACTTGCAGCACAGGACTTGGTGAGGAGGAGGTGGCCTCATCCTGCATCTCACGCCCTGGTGTGCTGTAGATGGCCTCAGCCAGAGCCACAGGCCCTGGTGTGGTGTAGGTGGCCTCAGCCAGCAGCACAGGCCCTGGTGTGATTAACATGGCCTCAACCAGCAACACAGGCCCTGGTGTGGTGTAGATGGCCTCAGCCAGAGCCACAGGCACTGGTTTGGTGGAGGTGACCTCAGCCAAAAGCACACAGGCCCTGGTGTGCTGTAGATGGCCTTCACCAGAACCACAGGCCCTGGTGTAGTGTAGATGGCCTCAGCCAGAGCCACAGGCCCTGGTGTGGTGTGGTGTAGATGTCCTCAACCAGAGCCACAGGCCCTGGTGTGATTAACCTGGCCTCAACCAGCGACACAGGCCCTGGTGTAGTGTAAATGGCCTCAGCCAGCAGCACAGGCCCTTGTGTGCTTTAAGTGTCCTCAGTCAAAAGCACACAGGCCCTGATGTGGTGTAGTTGGCCAAAGTCATGAGCACAGGCCCTGGTGGGGTGTTGTAGATGGTCTGAGCTAGCAGCACAGGACTTGGTGAGGCGGAGGTGGCCTCATCCTGCACCTCAGGCCCTGGTGTGCTGTAGATGGCCTCAGCCAGAGCCACAGGCCCTGGTGTGGTGTAAGTTGCCTCAGTCAAAAGCACACACTCTCTGATGTAGCGTAGATGGCCTCAACAAGCAACACAGGCCTGGTGTGGTGTAGATGTCCTCAGACATAGCCACAGGCCCTGTTGGGGTGTAGATGGCCTCAGCCAGAGCCACAGGCCCTGGTGTGGTGTAGTTGGCCTCAAACCAGCAGCACAGGAACTGGTGGGGTGCAGATGGCCTCAGCCAGAGCCACAGGCCCTGGTGAGGTGTAGTTGGCCTCAGCCAGCAGCACAGGATCTGGTGGGGTGTAGATGGCCTCAGAAAGAGCCACAGGCCCTGGTTTGGTGGAGGTGGCCTCAGCCAAAAGCACACAGGCACTGGTGTGGTGTAAGTTGCCTCAGTCAAAAGCACACAGGCCCTGGTGTGGTGTAGCTGGCCTCAGCCAGAAGCACATGCCCATGTGTGTTGTAGGTGGCCAAAGCTAGGAAAACAGGCCGTGGTGTTTTGTAGATGGCCTCAACTTGCAGCACAGGACTTGGTGAGGTGGAGGTGGCCTCATCCTGCATCTCAGGGCCTGGTGTGCTGTAGATGGCCTCAGCCAGAGCCACAGGCCCTGGTGTGGTGTAGGTGGCCTCAGCCAGCAGCACAGACCCTGGTGTGATTAACATGGCCTCAACCAGCAACACAGGCCCTGGTGTGGTGTAGATGGCCTCAGCCAGAGCCACAGGCACTGGTTTGGTGGAGGTGGCCTCAGCCAAAAGCACACAGGCCCTGGTGTGCTGTAGATGGCCTCAGCCAGAGCCACAGGCCCTGGGGTGGTGTAGATGGCCTCAGCCAGAAGCGGAAGCTCTGGCGTGTTGCAGTCAACCTCAGTAATCAGTAAAGGAACTGGTGTGGTGTAGATGGCCTTAGCCACCAGCACAGGCCCTGGTGTGATTAACATGGCCTCAACCAGCAACACAGGCCCTGGAGGGGTGTAGATGGCCTCAGCCAGCAGCACAGGCCCTGGAGGGGTGTAGATGGCGTCATCCACCAGCACAGGCTCTGATTTGGTGTACATGGCCTAAGCCAGAGCCACAGGCCCTGGTGTGGTGTAGATGGCCTCAGCCAGAGCCACAGGCCCTGTTGTGGTGTAGATTGCCTCAGCCAAAGCCAAAGGCCCTGGTGTGGTGTATTTGGCGTCAGCCAGCAGCACAGGCTCTGGTGGGGTGTAGATGTCCTCAGACATAGCCACAGGCCCTGGTGGGGTGTTGATGGCCTCAGCCAAGAGCACACAGGCCCTGGTGTGGTGTAGTTGGCCTCAACCAGCAACACAGGCTCTGGTGGCGTGCAGATGGCCTCAGCCAGAGCCACAGGCCCTGGTGTGGTGTAGTTGGCCTCAGCCAGCAGCACAGGATCTGGTGTGGTGTAGATGGCCTCAGAAAGAGCCACAGGCCCTGGTTTGGTGGAGGTGGCCTCAGCCAAAAGCACACAGGCCCTGATGTGGTGTAAGTTGCATCAGTCAAAAGCACACAGGCCCTGGTGTGGTGTAGCTGGCCTCAGCCAGAAGCACATGTGCTGTAGGTGGCCAAAGCTAGGAAAACAGGCCGTGGTGTGTTGTAGATGGCCTCAACTTGCAGCACAGGACTTGGTGAGGTGGAGGTGGCCTCATCCTGCATCTCAGGGCCTGGTGTGCTGTAGATGGCCTCAGCCAGAGCCACAGGCCCTGGTGTGGTGTAGGTGGCCTCAGCCAGCAGCACAGGCCCTGGTGTGATTAACATGGCCTCAACCAGCAACACAGGCCCTGGTGTGGTGTAGATGGCCTCAGCCAGAGCCACAGGCACTGGTTTGGTGGAGGTGGCCTCAGCCAAAAGCACACAGGCCCTGGTGTGGTGTAGATGGCCTTCACCAGAACCACAGGCCCTGGTGTAGTGTAGATGGCCTCAGCCAGAGCCACAGGCCCTGGTGTGGTGTGGTGTAGATGTCCTCAACCAGAGCCACAGGCCCTGGTGTGATTAACCTGGCCTCAACCAGCGACACAGGCCCTGGTGTAGTGTAGATGGCCTCAGCCAGCAGCACAGGCCCTTGTGTGTTTTAAGTGTCCTCAGTCAAAAGCACACAGGCCCTGATGTGGTGTAGTTGGCCAAACTCATGAGCACAGGCCTTGGTGGGGTGTTGTAGATGGTCTGAGCTAGCAGCACAGGACTTGGTGAGGTGGAGGTGGCCTCATCCTGCAACTCAGGCCCTGGTGTGCTGTAGATGGCCTCAGCCAGAGCCACAGGCCCTGGTGTGGTGTAGTTGGCCTCAGCCAGCAGCACAGGCCCTGGTTTGGTGGAGGTGGCCTCAGCCAGAGCCACAGGCCCTGGTGTGGTGTAAATTGCCTCAGTCAAAAGCACACACTCTCTGATGTAGCGTAGATGGCCTCAACAAGCAACACAGGCCTGGTGTGGTGTAGATGTCCTCATACATAGCCACAGGCCCTGTTGGGGTGTAGATGGCCTCAGCCAGAGCCACAGGCCCTGGTGTGGTGTAGTTGGCCTCAGCCAGCAGCACAGGATCTGGTGGGGTGTAGATGGCCTCAGAAAGAGCCACAGGCCCTGGTTTGGTGGAGGTGGCCTCAGCCAAAAGCACACAGGCACTGGTGTGGTGTAAGTTGCCTCAGTCAAAAGCACACAGGCCCTGGTGTGGTGTAGCTGGCCTCAGCCAGAAGCACATGCCCATGTGTGTTGTAGGTGGCCAAAGCTAGGAAAACAGGCCGTGGTGTGTTGTAGATGGCCTCAACTTGCAGCACAGGACTTCGTGAGGTGGAGGTGGCCTCATCCTGCATCTCAGGGCCTGGTGTGCTGTAAATGGCCTCAGCCAGAGCCACAGGCCCTGGTGTGGTGTAGGTGGCCTCAGCCAGCAGCACAGACCCTGGTGTGATTAACATGGCCTCAACCAGCAACACAGGCCCTGGTGTGGTGTAGATGGCTTCAGCCAGAGCCACAGGCACTGGTTTGGTGGAGGTGGCCTCAGCCAAAAGCACACAGGCCCTGGTGTGCTGTAGATGGCCTCAGCCAGAGCCACAGGCCCTGGGGTGGTGTAGATGGCCTCAGCCAGAAAAGGAAGCTCTGGCGTGTTGCAGTCAACCTCAGCAATCAGTAAAGGAACTGGTGTGGTCTAGATGGCCTTAGCCACCATCACAGGCCCTGGTGTGATTAACATGGCCTCAACCAGCAACACAGGCCCTGGAGGGGTGTAGATGGCCTCAGCCAGCAGCACAGGCCCTGGAGGGGTGTAGATGGCGTCATCCACCAGCACAGGCTCTGATTTGGTGTAGATGGCCTAAGCCAGAGCCACAGGCCCTGGTGTGGTGTAGATGGCCTCAGCCAGAGCCACAGGCCCTGGTGTGGTGTAGATTGCCTCAGCCAAAGCCAAAGGCCCTGGGGTGGTGTATTTGGCGTCAGCCAGCAGCACAGGCTCTGGTGGGGTGTAGATGGTCTCAGCCAGAGCCACAGGCCCTGGTGTGGTGTAAGTTGCCTCAGTCAAAAGCACACAGGCCCTGATGTAGTGTAGATGGCCTCAACAAGCAACACAGGCCTGGTGTGGTGTAGATGTCCTCAGACATAGCCACAGGCCCTGGTGGGGTGTAGATGGCCTCAGCCAAAAGCACACAGGCCCTGGTGTGGTGTAGTTGGCCTCAACCAGCAACACAGGCTCTGGTGGCGTGCAGATGGCCTCAGACAGAGCCACAGGCCCTGGTGTGGTGTAGTTGGCCTCAGCCAGCAGTACAGGATCTGGTGTGGTGTAGATGGCCTCAGAAAGAGCCACAGGCCCTGGTTTGGTGGAGGTGGCCTCAGCCAAAAGCACACAGGCCCTGATGTGGTGTAAGTTGCCTCAGTCAAAAGCACACAGGCCCTGGTGTGGTGTAGCTGGCCTCAGCCAGAAGCACATGTGTTGTAGGTGGCCAAAGCTAGGAAAACAGGCCGTGGTGTGTTGTAGATGGCCTCAACTTGCAGCACAGGACTTGGTGAGGTGGAGGTGGCCTCATCCTGCATCTCAGGGCCTGGTGTGCTGTAGATGACCTCAGCCAGAGCCACAGGCCCTGGTGTGGTGTAGGTGGCCTCAGCCAGCAGCACAGGCCCTGGTGTGAGTAACATGGCCTCAACCAGCAACACATGCCCTGGTGTGGTGTAGATGGCCTCAGCCAGAGCCACCTGCACTGGTTTGGTGGAGGTGGCCTCAGCCAAAAGCACACAGGCCCTGGTGTGCTGTAGATGGCCTCAGCCAGAGCCACAGGCCCTGGTGTGGTGTGGTGTAGATGGCCTCAACCAGAGCCACAGGCCCTGGTGTGATTAACCTGGCCTCAACCAGCGACACAGGCCCTGGTGTAGTGTAGATGGCCTCAGCCAGCAGCACAGGCCCTTGTGTGGTGTAAGTTTCCTCAGTCAAAAGCACACAGGCCCTGATGTGGTGTAGTTGGCCTCAGCCAGCAGCACAGGCCCTGGTGTGATTAACATGGCCTCAACCAGCAACACAGGCCCTGGTGTGGTGTAGATGGCCTCAGCCAGAGCCACCTGCACTGGTTTGGTGGAGGTGACCTCAGCCAAATGCAAACACGCCCTGGTGTGCTGTAGATGGCCTTCACCAGAGCCACAGGCCCTGGTGTAGTGTAGATGGCCTAAACCAGCAGCACAGGAACTGGTGGGGTGCAGATGGCCTCAGCCAGAGCCACACTCCCTGGTGTGGTGTAAGTTTCCTCAGTCAAAAGCACACAGGCCCTGATGTGGTGTAGTTGGCCAAAGTCATGAGCACAGGCCCTGGTGGGGTGTTGTAGATGGCCTGAGCTAGCAGCAAAGGACTTGATGAGGTGGAGGTGGCCTCATCCTGCAATTCAGGCCCTGGTGTGCTGTAGATGGCCTCAACCAGCAGCACAGGCTCTGGTGGGGTGTAGATGGCCTCAGCCAGAGCCACAGGCCCTGGTGTGGTGTAAGTTGCCTCAGTTAAAAGCACACAGGCCCTGATGTAGCGTAGATGGCCTCAACAAGCAACACAGGCCTGGTGTGGTGTAGATGTCCTCAGACATAGCCACAGGCCCTGGAGGGGTGTAGGTGGCCTCAGCCAGAGCCACAGGCCCTGGTGTGGTGTAGTTGGCCTCAACCAGCAACACAGGAACTGGTGGGGTGCAGATGGCCTCAGCCAGAGCCACAGGGCCTGGTGTGGTGTAGTTGGCCTCAGCCAGCAGCACAGGATCTGGTGGGGTGTAGATGGCCTCAGAAAGAGCCACAGGCCCTGGTTTGGTGGAGGTGGCCTCAACCAAAAGCACACAGGCCCTGATGTGGTGTAAGTTGCCTCAGTCAAAAGCACACAGGCCCTGGTGTGGTGTAGCTGGCCTCAGCCAGAAGCACATGCCCATGTGTGTTGTAGTTGGCCTAAGCTAGGAAAACAGGCCGTGGTGTGTTGTAGATGGCCTCAACTTGCAGCACAGGACTTGGTGAGGTGGAGGTGGCCTCATGCTGCATCTCAGGCCCTGGTGTGCTGTAGATGGCCTCAGCCAGAGCCACAGGCCCTGGTGTGGTGTAGGTGGCCTCAGCCAGCAGCACAGGCCCTGGTGTGATTAACATAGCCTCAACCAGCAACACACGCCCTGGTGTGGTGTAGATGGCCTCAGGCAGAGCCAGAGGCACTGGTTTGGTGGAGGTGGCCTCAGCCAAAAGCACACAGGCCCTTGTGTGCTGTAGATGGCCTCAGCCAGAGCCAAAGGCCCTGGGGTGGTGTAGATGGCCTCAGCCAGCAGCACAGGATCTGGTGTGGTGTAGATGGCCTCAGAAAGAGCCACAGGCCCTGGTTTGGTGGAGGTGGCCTCAGTCAAAAGCACACAGGGCCTGATGTGGTGTAGCTGGCCTCAGCCAGAAGCACATGCCCATGTGTGTTGTAGGTGGCCAAAGCTAGGAAAACAGGCCGTGGTGTGTTTTAGATGTCCTAAACTTGCAGCACAGGACTTGGTGAGGTGGAGGTGGCCTCATCCTGCATCTCAGGCCCTTGTGTGCTGTAGATGGCCTCAGCCAGAGCCACAGGCCCTGGGGTGGTGTAGGTGGCCTCAGCCAGCAGCACAGGCCCTGGTGTGATTAACATGGCCTCAACCAGCAACACAGGCCCTGGTGTGGCGTAGATGGCCTCAGCCAGAGCCACCTGCACTGGTTTGGTGGAGGTGGCCTCAGGCAAAAGCACACAGGCCCTGGTGTGCTGTAGATGGCCTCAGCCAGAGCCACAGGCCCTGGTGTGGTGTAAGTTGCCTCAGTCAAAAGCACACACTCTCTGATGTAGCGTAGATGGCCTCAACAAGCAACACAGGCCTGGTGTGGTGTAGATGTCCTCAGACATAGCCACAGGCCCTGTTGGGGTGTAGATGGCCTCAGCCAGAGCCACAGGCCCTGGTGTGGTGTAGTTGGCCTCAAACCAGCAGCACAGGAACTGGTGGGGTGCAGATGGCCTCAGCCAGAGCCACAGGCCCTGGTGAGGTGTAGTTGGCCTCAGCCAGCAGCACAGGATCTGGTTGGGTGTAGATGGCCTCAGAAAGAGCCACAGGCCCTGGTTTGGTGGAGGTGGCCTCAGCCAAAAGCACACAGGCACTGGTGTGGTGTAAGTTGCCTCAGTCAAAAGCACACAGGCCCTGGTGTGGTGTAGCTGGCCTCAGCCAGAAGCACATGCCCATGTGTGTTGTAGGTGGCCAAAGCTAGGAAAACAGGCCGTGGTGTGTTGTAGATGGCCTCAACTTGCAGCACAGGACTTGGTGAGGTGGAGGTGGCCTCATCCTGCATCTCAGGGCCTGGTGTGCTGTAGATGGCCTCAGCCAGAGCCACAGGCCCTGGTGTGGTGTAGGTGGCCTCAGCCAGCAGCACAGACCCTGGTGTGATTAACATGGCCTCAACCAGCAACACAGGCCCTGGTGTGGTGTAGATGGCCTCAGCTAGAGCCACAGGCACTGGTTTGGTGGAGGTGGCCTCAGCCAAAAGCACACAGGCCCTGGTGTGCTGTAGATGGCCTCAGCCAGAGCCACAGGCCCTGGGGTGGTGTAGATGGCCTCAGCCAGAAGCGGAAGCTCTGGCGTGTTGCAGTCAACCTCAGTAATCAGTAAAGGAACTGGTGTGGTGTACATGGCCTTAGCCACCAGCACAGGCCCTGGTGTGATTAACATGGCCTCAACCAGCAACACAGGCCCTGGAGGGGTGTAGATGGCCTCAGCCAGCAGCACAGGCCCTGGAGGGGTATAGATGGCGTCATCCACCAGCACAGGCTCTGATTTGGTGTACATGGCCTAAGCCAGAGCCCCAGGCCCTGGTGTGGTGTAGATGGCCTCAGCCAGAGCCACAGGCCCTGTTGTGGTGTAGATTGCCTCAGCCAAAGCCAAAGGCCCTGGTGTGGTGTATTTGGCGTCAGCCAGCAGCACAGGCTCTGGTGGGGTGTAGATGTCCTCAGACATAGCCACAGGCCCTGGTGGGGTGTAGATGGCCTCAGCCAAAAGCACACAGGCCCTGGTGTAGTGTAGTTGGCCTCAACCAGCAACACAGGCTCTGGTGGCGTGCAGATGGCCTCAGCCAGAGCCACAGGCCCTGGTGTGGTGTAGTTGGCCTCAGCCAGCAGCACAGGATCTGGTGTGGTGTAGATGGCCTCAGAAAGAGCCACAGGCCCTGGTTTGGTGGAGGTGGCCTCAGCCAAAAGCACACAGGCCCTGATGTGGTGTAAGTTGCCTCAGTCAAAAGCACACAGGCCCTGGTGTGGTGTAGCTGGCCTCAGCCAGAAGCACATGTGTTGTAGGTGGCCAAAGCTAGGAAAACAGGCCGTGGTGTGTTGTAGATGGCCTCAACTTGCAGCACAGGACTTGATGAGGTGGAGGTGGCCTCATCCTGCATCTCAGGCCCTGGTGTGCTGTAGATGGCCTCAGCCAGAGCCACAGGCCCTGGTGTGGTGTAGGTGGCCTCAGCCAGCAGCACAGGCCCTGGTGTGCTTAACATGGCCTCAACCAGCAACAAAGGCCCTGGTGTGGTGTAGATGGCCTCAGAAAGAGCCACAGGCCCTGGTTTGGTGGAGGTGGCCTCAGCCAAAAGCACACAGGCCCTGATGTGGTGTAAGTTGCCTCAGTCAAAAGCACACAGGCCCTGGTGTGGTGTAGCTGGCCTCAGCCAGAAGCACATGCCCATGTGTGTTGTAGGTGGCCAAAGCTAGGAAAACAGGCCGTGGTGTGTTGTAGATGGCCTCAACTTGCAGCACAGGACTTGGTGAGGTGGAGGTGGCCTCATCCTGCATCTCAGACCCTGGTGTGCTGTAGATGGCCTCAGCCAGAGCCACAGGCCCTGGTGTGTGATGTAGGTGGCCTCAGCCAGCAGAACAGGCCCTGGTGTGATTAACATGGCCTCAACCAGCAACACAGTCCCTGGTGTGGTGTAGATGGCCTCAGCCAGAGCCACAGGCACTGGTTTGGTGGAGGTGGCCTCAGCCAAAAGCACACAGGCCCTGGTGTGGTGTAGATGGCCTTCACCAGAACCACAGGCCCTGGTGTAGTGTAGATGGCCTCAGCCAGAGCCACAAGCCCTGGTGTGGTGTGGTGTAGATGTCCTCAACCAGAGCCACAGGCCCTGGTGTGATTAACCTGGCCTCAACCAGCGACACAGGCCCTGGTGTAGTGTAGATGGCCTCAGCAAGCAGCACAGGCCCTTGTGTGTTTTAAGTGTCCTCAGTCAAAAGCACACAGGCCCTGATGTGGTGTAGTTGGCCAAAGTCATGAGCACAGGCCTTGGTGGGGTGTTGTAGATGGTCTGAGCTAGCAGCACAGGACTTGGTGAGGTGGAGGTGGCCTCATCCTGCAACTCAGGCCCTGGTGTGCTGTAGATGGCCTCAACCAGCAGCACAGGCTCTGGTGGGGTGTAGATGGCCTCAGCCAGAGCCACAGGCCCTGGTGTGGTGTAAATTGCCTCAGTCAAAAGCACACACTCTCTGATGTAGCGTAGATGGCCTCAACAAGCAACACAGGCCTGGTGTGGTGTAGATGTCCTCAGACATAGCCACAGGCCCTGTTGGGGTGTAGATGGCCTCAGCCAGAGCCACAGGCCCTGGTGTGGTGTAGTTGGCCTCAGCCAGCAGCACAGGATCTGGTGGGGTGTAGATGGCCTCAGAAAGAGCCACAGGCCCTGGTTTGGTGGAGGTGGCCTCAGCCAAAAGCACACAGGCACTGGTGTGGTGTAAGTTGCCTCAGTCAAAAGCACACAGGCCCTGGTGTGGTGTAGCTGGCCTCAGCCAGAAGCACATGCCCATGTGTGTTGTAGGTGGCCAAAGCTAGGAAAACAGGCCGTGGTGTGTTGTAGATGGCCTCAACTTGCAGCACAGGACTTGGTGAGGTGGAGGTGGCCTCATCCTGCATCTCAGGGCCTGGTGTGCTGTAGATGGCCTCAGCCAGAGCCACAGGCCCTGGTGTAGTGTAGGTGGCCTCAGCCAGCAGCACAGACCCTGGTGTGATTAACATGGCCTCAACCAGCAACACAGGCCCTGGTGTGGTGTAGATGGCTTCAGCCAGAGCCACAGGCACTGGTTTGGTGGAGGTGGCCTCAGCCAAAAGCACACAGGCCCTGGTGTGCTGTAGATGGCCTCAGCCAGAGCCACAGGCCCTGGGGTGGTGTAGATGGCCTCAGCCAGAAGCGGAAGCTCTGGCGTGTTGCAGTCAACCTCAGCAATCAGTAAAGGAACTGGTGTGGTCTAGATGGCCTTAGCCACCATCACAGGCCCTGGTGTGATTAACATGGCCTCAACCAGCAACACAGGCCCTGGAGGGGTGTAGATGGCCTCAGCCAGCAGCACAGGCCCTGGAGGGGTGTAGATGGCGTCATCCACCAGCACAGGCTCTGATTTGGTGTAGATGGCCTAAGCCAGAGCCACAGGCCCTGGTGTGGTGTAGATGGCCTCAGCCAGAGCCACAGGCCCTGGTGTGGTGTAGATTGCCTCAGCCAAAGCCAAAGGCCCTGGGGTGGTGTATTTGGCGTCAGCCAGCAGCACAGGCTCTGGTGGGGTGTAGATGGCCTCAGCCAGAGCCACAGGCCCTGGTGTGGTGTAAGTTGCCTCAGTCAAAAGCACACAGGCCCTGATGTAGTGTAGATGGCCTCAACAAGCAACACAGGCCTGGTGTGGTGTAGATGTCCTCAGACATAGCCACAGGCCCTGGTGGGGTGTAGATGGCCTCAGCCAAAAGCACACAGGCCCTGGTGTGGTGTAGTTGGCCTCAACCAGCAACACAGGCTCTGGTGGCGTGCAGATGGCCTCAGCCAGAGCCACAGGCCCTGGTGTGGTGTAGTTGGCCTCAGCCAGCAGTACAGGATCTGGTGTGGTGTAGATGGCCTCAGAAAGAGCCACAGGCCCTGGTTTGGTGGAGGTGGCCTCAGCCAAAAGCACACAGGCCCTGATGTGGTGTAAGTTGCCTCAGTCAAAAGCACACAGGCCCTGGTGTGGTGTAGCTGGCCTCAGCCAGAAGCACATGTGTTGTAGGTGGCCAAAGCTAGGAAAACAGGCCGTGGTGTGTTGTAGATGGCCTCAACTTGCAGCACAGGACTTGGTGAGGTGGAGGTGGCCTCATCCTGCATCTCAGGGCCTGGTGTGCTGTAGATGGCCTCAGCCAGAGCCACAGGCCCTGGTGTGGTGTAGGTGGCCTCAGCCAGCAGCACAGGCCCTGGTGTGAGTAACATGGCCTCAACCAGCAACACATGCCCTGGTGTGGTGTAGATGGCCTCAGCCAGAGCCACCTGCACTGGTTTGGTGGAGGTGGCCTCAGCCAAAAGCACACAGGCCCTGGTGTGCTGTAGATGGCCCTCACCAGAACCACAGGCCCTGGTGTAGTGTAGATGGCCTCAGCCAGAGCCACAGGCCCTGGTGTGGTGTGGTGTAGATGTCCTCAACCAGAGCCACAGGCCCTGGTGTGATTAACCTGGCCTCAACCAGCGACACAGGCCCTGGTGTAGTGTAGATGGCCTCAGCCAGCAGCACAGGCCCTGGTGTGGTGTACGTTTCCTCAGTCAAAAGCACACAGGCCCTGATGTGGTGTAGTTGGCCAAAGTCATGAGCACATCCCCTGGTGGGGTGTTGTAGATGGCCTGAGCTAGCAGCACAGGACTTGGTGAGGTGGAGGTGGCCTCATCCTGCAACTCAGGCCCTGGTGTGCTGTAGATGGCCTCAACCAGCAGCACAGGCTGTGGTGGGGTGTAGATGGCCTCAGACATAGCCACAGGCCCTGGTGGGGTGTAGATGGCCTCAGCCAGAGCCACAGGCCCTGGTGTGGTGTAGTTGGCCTCAACCAGCAGCACAAGAACTGGTGGGTTGCAGATGGCCTCAGCCAGAGCCACAGGCCCTGGTGTGATGTAGTTGGCCTCAGCCAAAAGCACAGGATCTGGTGGGGTGTAGATGGCCTCAGAAAGAGCCACAGGCCCTGGTTTGGTGGAGGTGGCCTCAGCCAAAAGCACACAGGCCCTGGTGTGCTGTAGATGGCCTTCACCAGAACCACAGGCCCTGGTGTAGTGTAGATGGCCTCAGCCAGAGTCACAGGCCCTGGTGTGGTGTGGTGTAGATGTCCTCAACCAGAGCCACAGGCCCTGGTGTGGTTAACCTGGCCTCAACCAGCGACACAGGCCCTGGTGTAGTGTAGATGGCCTCAGCCAGCAGCACAGGCCCTTGTGTGGTGTAAGTTTCCTCAGTCAAAAGCACGCAGGCCCTGATGTGGTCTAGTTGGCCAAAGTCATGAGCACAGGCCCTGGTGGGGTGTTGTAGATGGCCTGAGCTAGCAGCACAGGACTTGGTGAGGTGGAGGTGGCCTCATCCTGCAACTCGGGCCCTGGTGTGCTGTAGATGGCCTCAACCAGCAGCACAGGCTCTGGTGGGGTGTAGATGGCCTCAGCCAGAGCCACAGGCCCTGGTGTGGTGTAAGTTGCCTCAGTCAAAAGCACACAGGCCCTGATGTAGCGTAGATGGCCTCAACTTGCAGCACAGGACTTGGTGAGGTGGAGGTGGCCTCATCCTGCATCTCAGGGCCTGGTGTGCTGTAGATGGCCTCAGCCAGAGCCAAAGGCCCTGGTGTGTTGTAGGTGGCCTCAGCCAGAGCCACAGGCACTGGTTTGGTGGAGGTGGCCTCAGCCAAAAGCACACAGGCCCTGGTGTGCTGTAGATGGCCTCAGCCAGAGCCAGAGGCCCTGGGGTGGTGTAGATGGCCTCTGCCAGAAGAGGAAGCTCTGGCGTGTTGCAGTCAACCTCAGCAATCAGTAAAGGAACTGGTGTGGTGTAGATGGCCTTAGCCACCAGCACAGGACCTGGTGTGATTAACATGGCCTCAACCAGCAACACAGGCCCTGGAGGGGTGTAGATGGCCTCAGCCAGCAGCACAGGCCCTGGAGGGGTGTAGATGGCCTCATCCAACAGCACAGGCTCAGATTTGGTGTAGATGGCCTAAGCCAGAGCCACAGGCCCTGGTGTGGTGTACATGGCCTCAGCCAGAGCCACAGGCCCTGGTGTGGTGTAGATTGCCTCAGCCAAAGCCAAAGGCCCTGGTGTGGTGTATTTGGCCTCAGCCAGCAGCACAGGCTCTGGTGGGGTGTAGATGGCCTCAGCCAGAGCCACAGGCCCTGGTGTCTTGTAAGTTGCCTCAGTCAAAAGCACACAAGCCCTGATGTAGTGCAGATGGCCTCAACAAGCAACACAGGCCTGGTGTGGTGTAGATGTCCTCAGACATAGCCACAGGCCCTGGTGGGGTGTAGATGGCCTCAGCCAAAAGCACACAGGCCCTGGTGTGGTGTAGTTGGCCTCAACCAGCAACACAGGCTCTGGTGGCGTGCAGATGGCCTCAGCCAGAGCCACAGGCCCTGGGGTGGTGTAGTTGGCATCAGCCAGCAGCACAGGATCTGGTGTGGTGTAGATGGCCTCAGAAAGAGCCACAGGCCCTGGTTTGGTGAAGGTGGCCTCAGCCAAAAGCACACAGGCCCTGATGTGGTGTAAGTTGCCTCAGTCAAAAGCACACAGGCCCTGGTGTGGTGTAGCTGGCCTCAGCCAGAAGCACATGTGTTGTAGGTGGCCAAAGCTAGGAAAACAGGCCGTGGTGTGTTGTAGATGGCCTCAACTTGCAGCACAGGACTTGGTGAGGTGGAGGTGGCCTCATCCTGCATCTCAGGCCCTGGTGTGCTGTAGATGGCCTCAGCCAGAGCCACAGGCCCTGGTGTGGTGTAGGTGGCCTCAGCCAGCAGCACAGGCCCTGGTGTAATTAACATGGCCTCAACCAGCAACACAGGCCCTGGTGTGGTGTAGATGGCCTCAGCCAGAGCCACCTGCACTGGTTTGGTGGAGGTGGCCTCAGCCAAAAGCACACAGGCCCTGGTGTGCTGTAGATGGCCTCAGCCAGAGCCACAGGCCCTGGTGTGGTGTGGTGTAGATGGCCTCAACCAGAGCCACAGGCCCTGGTGTGATTAACCTGGCCTCAACCAGCGACACAGGCCCTGGTGTAGTGTAGATGGCCTCAGCCAGCAGCACAGGCCCTTGTGTGGTGTAAGTTTCCTCAGTCAAAAGCACACAGGCCCTGATGTGGTGTAGTTGGCCTCAGCCAGCAGCACAGGCCCTGGTGTGATTAACATGTGATAATGTGGATGGCGTCAGCCAAGCACAACAAGCCCTGTTGTGGTGAATATCGCCTCACAGGAATCACTGGCTCTGGTGTAATGTGGATGGCTTCAACCAACAGCATAGGCCCTGGTGAAATGTAGATGGCCTTAGCCAGCAGCACAGGCCCTGGTGTAATATGGATGGCTTCAGCCAGCAGCACAGGCCCTGGTGATTTGCAGTTGGCCTCAGCCAGCAACACTGGAGCTGGTGAAATCTAGTTGGCCTCAGTCAGCAGCACAGTCCCTGGTGACATGTAGTTGGCCTAAGCCAGAAACACATGCCATGGGTAAATGTGGATGGCATCAGCCAGCAACACAGGCCCTGGTGTGGTGAAGATGGCCTCACCCAGAAGCACAGGCCCTGGTGTGGTGAAGATGGCCTCAGCCAGAAGCACAAGCACTGGTGTGGTAATGATGGCCTCACAGGAAGCACAGGGCCTGGTGTTATGTGGATGGCATCAGCCAGCACGACAAGCCCTGTTTTAATATAGTTGGCCTCAGCCAGCACAGCAGAACCTAGTGTTATGTGGATGGCCTCAGCCAGCAACACAGGCTCTGGTGTGTTGAAGATGGCCTCACCCAGAATCACAGGCCCTGGTGTGGTGAAGATGGCCTCGCCCAGAAGCACAGGCGCTGGTGTGGTGAAGATGGCCTCAGCCAGAAGCAGAAGCCCTGGTGTGGTGAAGATAGCCTCAGCCAGAAGCACAGGCGCTGGTGTGGTGAGGATGGCCTCACCCGGAAGCACAGGCCCAGGTGTGGTGAAGATGGCCTCACAGAAAGAACTGGCCCTGGTGTGATGTGGATGGCTTCAGCCAGCTACACAGTCCTGGTGTAATGTGGTGTGCCTCAGCCAGCAGCTCAGTCCTTGGTGAAATGTAGTTGGCCTGAGCCAGCAGCAGAGGACATGGTGTGGTGAAGATTGCCTCACAGGAATCACTGGCCTTGGTATATTGTGGATGGCTTAGGCCAGCTGCACAGGCTGGTGTGGTGTGTTGAAGACGGCCTCACCCGGAAGAAAAGGCCCTGGTGTAATGTAGACGGCATCAGCTAGGAACACAAGCCCTGGTGAAATGCAGTTGAACTCAGCCAGCTACACAGGCCCTGGTGTGGTGAAGATGGCCTCAGCAAGCAACACAGGCCCTGGTGTAATGTGTTTGGCCTCAACCAGCGCCAAAGGCCCTGGTGTGGTGAAGATTGCCTCACAGGAATCACTGGCCTTGGTGGCTTCGGCCAGCAGCACAGGCACCGGCGTAATGTGGATGGCCTGACTAAGCAGCACAGGCCCTCGCTTGGTGAATATGGCCTCAGTCGGAACCACAAGCCCTGGTGTAATGTGGTTGGCCTCAGCCAAAAGCACTGACCCTAGTATCATGCAGAAGGCCTAACAATAACCACTGGCCCTGGTGTAATGTGGTTGGCATCAGCCAGCAACACAGGCCATGGTGAAATGTGCATGGCATCAGCCAGCACCACAGGCCCTGGTGTGGTGAAGATGGCATCAGCCAGCAACACAGGCCCTGGTGTGGTGAAGATGGCCTCACCCAGAAGCACAGGCCCTGGTGTGGTGAAGATGGCCTCAGCCAGAAGCACAAGCACTGGTGTGGTAATGATGGCCTCACAGGAAGCACAGGGCCTGGTGTTATGTGGATGGCATCAGCCAGCACGACAAGCCCTGTTTTAATATAGTTGGCCTCAGCCAGCACAGCAGAACCTAGTGTTATGTGGATGGCCTCAGCCAGCAACACAGGCTCTGGTGTGTTGAAGATGGCCTCACCCAGAATCACAGGCCCTGGTGTGGTGAAGATGGCCTCGCCCAGAAGCACAGGCGCTGGTGTGGTGAAGATGGCCTCAGCCAGAAGCAGAAGCCCTGGTGTGGTGAAGATAGCCTCAGCCAGAAGCACAGGCGCTGGTGTGGTGAGGATGGCCTCACCCGGAAGCACAGGCCCAGGTGTGGTGAAGATGGCCTCACAGAAAGAACTGGCCCTGGTGTGATGTGGATGGCTTCAGCCAGCTACACAGTCCTGGTGTAATGTGGTGTGCCTCAGCCAGCAGCTCAGTCCTTGGTGAAATGTAGTTGGCCTGAGCCAGCAGCAGAGGACATGGTGTGGTGAAGATTGCCTCACAGGAATCACTGGCCTTGGTATATTGTGGATGGCTTAGGCCAGCTGCACAGGCTGGTGTGGTGTGTTGAAGACGGCCTCACCCGGAAGAAAAGGCCCTGGTGTAATGTAGACGGCATCAGCTAGGAACACAGGCCCTGGTGAAATGCAGTTGAACTCAGCCAGCTACACAGGCCCTGGTGTGGTGAAGATGGCCTCAGCAAGCAACACAGGCCCTGGTGTAATGTGTTTGGCCTCAACCAGCGCCAAAGGCCCTGGTGTGGTGAAGATTGCCTCACAGGAATCACTGGCCTTGGTGGCTTCGGCCAGCAGCACAGGCACCGGCGTAATGTGGATGGCCTGACTAAGCAGCACAGGCCCTCGCTTGGTGAATATGGCCTCAGTCGGAACCACAAGCCCTGGTGTAATGTGGTTGGCCTCAGCCAAAAGCACTGACCCTAGTATCATGCAGAAGGCCTAACAATAACCACTGGCCCTGGTGTAATGTGGTTGGCATCAGCCAGCAACACAGGCCATGGTGAAATGTGCATGGCATCAGCCAGCACCACAGGCCCTGGTGTGGTGAAGATGGCCTCGCCCAGAAGCACAGGCCCTGGTGTGGTGAAGATGGCCTCAGCCAGCAGCACAGGCCCTGGTGTGGTGAAGATGGCTTCAGCCAGCAGCAGAGGCCCTTGTGAAATGTAGTTGGCCTCAGCAAGCAACACGGGCCCTGGTGAAATGTAGTTGGCCTCAGCCAGAAGCACAGGCCCTGGTGTGGTGAAGATGGCCTCACCCAGAAGCACAGTCCCTGGTGTGGTGAAGATGGCCTCAGCCAGAAGCAGAGGCCCTGGTGTGGTGAACATGGCCTCAAAGGAAGCACTGGCCCTGGCTTAATATGTGGATGGCCTCAGCCTGAAGTAAACGTCCTGGTATAATGTGGATGGCGTCAGCCAAGCACAACAAGCCCTGCTGTGGTGAATATGGCATCAGCCAGCACCACAAGCCCTGTTGTGGTGAATATGGCCTCACAGGAATCACTGGCTCTGGTGTAATGTGGATGGCTTCAACCAACAGCATAGGCCCTGGTGAAATGTAGATGGCCTTAGCCAGCAGCACAGGCCCTGGTGTAATATGGATGTCTTCAGCCAGCAGCACAGGCCCTGGTGATTTGCAGTTGGCCTCAGCCAGCAACACTGGAGCTGGTGAAATCTAGTTGGCCTCAGTCAGCAGCACAGTCCCTGGTGACATGTAGTTGGCCTAAGCCAGAAACACATGCCATGGGTAAAAGTGGATGGCATCAGCCAGCAACACAGGCCCTGGTGTGGTGAAGATGGCCTCACCCAGAAGCACAGGCCCTGGTGTGGTGAAGACGGCCTCAGCCAGAAGCACAAGCACTGGTGTGGTAATGATGGCCTCACAGGAAGCACAGGGCCTGGTGTTATGTGGATGGCATCAGCCAGCACGACAAGCCCTGTTTTAATATAGTTGGCCTCAGCCAGCACAGCAGAACCTAGTGTTCTGTGGATGGCCTCAGCCAGCAACACAGGCTCTGGTGTGTTGAAGATGGCCTCACCCAGAAGCACAGGCCCTGGTGTGGTGAAGATGGCCTCAGGCAGAAGCACAAGCACTGGTGTGGTAATGATGGCCTCACAGGAAGCACAGGGCCTGGTGTTATGTGGATGGCATCAGCCAGCACGACAAGCCCTGTTTTAATATAGTTGGCCTCAGCCAGCACAGCAGAACCTAGTGTTATGTGGATGGCCTCAGCCAGCAACACAGGCTCTGGTGTGTTGAAGATGGCCTCACCCAGAAGCACAGGCCCTGGTGTGGTGAAGATGGCCTCACCCAGAAGCAGAAGCCCTGGTGTGGTGAAGATAGCCTCACCCAGAAGCACAGGCGCTGGTGTGGTGAGGATGGCCTCACCCGGAAGCACAGGCCCAGGTGTGGTGAAGATGGCCTCACAGAAAGAACTGGCCCTGGTGTGATGTGGATGGCTTCAGCCAGCTACACAGTCCTGGTGTAATGTGGTGTGCCTCAGCCAGCAGCTCAATCCTTGGTGAAATGTAGTTGGCCTGAGCCAGCAGCAGAGGACATGGTGTGGTGAAGATTGCCTCACAGGAATCACTGGCCTTGGTATATTGTGGATGGCTTAGGCCAGCTGCACAGGCTGGTGTGGTGTGTTGAAGACGGCCTCACCCGGAAGAAAAGGCCCTGGTGTAATGTAGACGGCATCAGCTAGGAACACAGGCCCTGGTGAAATGCAGTTGAACTCAGCCAGCTACACAGGCCCTGGTGTGGTGAAGATGGCCTCAGCAAGCAACACAGGCCCTGGTGTAATGTGTTTGGCCTCAACCAGCGCCAAAGGCCCTGGTGTGGTGAAAATTGCCTCACAGGAATCACTGGCCTTGGTGGCTTCGGCCAGCAGCACAGGCACCGGCGTAATGTGGATGGCCTGACTAAGCAGCACAGGCCCTCGCTTGGTGAATATGGCCTCAGTCGGAACCACAAGCCCTGGTGTAATGTGGTTGGCCTCAGCCAAAAGCACTGACCCTGGTATCATGCAGAAGGCCTAACAAGAACCACTGGCCCTGGTGTAATGTGGTTGGCATCAGCCAGCAACACAGGCCATGGTGAAATGTGCATGGCATCAGCCAGCACCACAGGCCCTGGTGTGGTGAAGATGGCCTCGCCCAGAAGCACAGGCCCTGGTGTGGTGAAGATGGCCTCAGCCAGCAGCACAGGCCCTGGTGTGGTGAAGATGGCTTCAGCCAGCAGCACAGGCCCTGGTGAAATGTAGTTGGCCTCAGCAAGCAACACAGGCCCTGGTGAAATGTAGTTGGCCTCACCCAGAAGCACAGGCCCTGGTGTGGTGAAGATGGCCTCAGCCAGAAGCAGAGGCCCTGGTGTGGTGAACATGGCCTCACAGGAAGCACTGGCCCTGGCTTAATATGTGGATGGCCTCAGCCTGAAGGAAACGTCCTGGTATAATGTGGATGGCGTCAGCCAAGCACAACAAGCCCTGCTGTGGTGAATATGGCATCAGCCAGCACCACAAGCCCTGTTGTGGTGAATATGGCCTCACAGGAATCACTGGCTCTGGCGTAATGTGGATGGCTTCAACCAACAGCATAGGCCCTGGTGAAATGTAGATGGCCTTAGCCAGCAGCACAGGCCCTGGTGTAATATGGATGGCTTCAGCCAGCAGCACAGGCCCTGGTGATTTGCAGTTGGCCTCAGCCAGCAACACTGGAGCTGGTGAAATCTAGTTGGCCTCAGTCAGCAGCACAGTCCCTGGTGACATGTAGTTGGCCTAAGCCAGAAACACATGCCATGGGTAAATGTGGATGGCATCAGCCAGCAACACAGGCCCTGGTGTGGTGAAGATGGCCTCACCCAGAAGCACAGGCCCTGGTGTGGTGAAGACGGCCTCAGCCAGAAGCACAAACACTGGTGTAGTAATGATGGCCTCACAGGAAGCACAGGGCCTGGTGTTATGTGGATGGCATCAGCCAGCACGACAAGCCCTGTTTTAATATAGTTGGCCTCAACCAGCACAGCAGAACCTAGTGTTATGTGGATGGCATCAGCCAGCAACACAGGCTCTGGTGTGTTGAAGATGGCCTCACCCAGAAGCACAGGCCCTGGTGTGGTGAAGATGGCCTCAGCCAGAAGCAGAAGCCCTGGTGTGGTGAAGATAGCCTCACCCAGAAGCACAGGCGCTGGTGTGGTGAAGATGGCCTCAGACAGAAGCAGAAGCCCTGGTGTGGTGAAGATAGCCTCAGCCAGAAGCACAGGTGCTGGTGTGGTGAAGATGGCCTCACCCGGAAGCACAGGCCCTGGTGTGGTGAAGATGGCCTCACAGAAAGAACTGGCCCTGGTGTGATGTGGATGGCTTCAGCCAGCTACACAGTCCTGGTGTAATGTGGTGTGCCTCAGCCAGCAGCTCAGTCCTTGGTGAAATGTAGTTGGCCTGAGCCAGCAGCAGAGGACATGGTGTGGTGAAGATTGCCTCACAGGAATCACTGGCCTTGGTATATTGTGGATGGCTTAGGCCAACTGCACAGGCTGGTGTGGTGTGTTGAAGACGGCCTCACCCAGAAGAAAAGGCCCTGGTGTAATGTAGACGGCATCAGCTAGGAACACAGGCCCTGGTGAAATGCAGTTGAACTCAGCCAGCTACACAGGCCCTGGTGTGGTGAAGATGGCCTCAGCAAGCAACACAGGCCCTGGTGTAATGTGTTTGGCCTCAACCAGCGCCAAAGGCCCTGGTGTGGTGAAGATTGCCTCACAGGAATCACTGGCCTTGGTGGCTTCGGCCAGCAGCACAGGCACCGGCGTAATGTGGATGGCCTGACTAAGCAGCACAGGCCCTCGCTTGGTGAATATGGCCTCAGTCGGAACCACAAGCCCTGGTGTAATGTGGTTGGCCTCAGCCAAAAGCACTGACCCTGGTATCATGCAGAAGGCCTAACAAGAACCACTGGCCCTGGTGTAATGTGGTTGGCATCAGCCAGCAACACAGGCCATGGTGAAATGTGCATGGCATCAGCCAGCACCACAGGCCCTGGTGTGGTGAAGATGGCCTCGCCCAGAAGCACAGGCCCTGGTGTGGTGAAGATGGCCTCAGCCAGCAGCACAGGCCCTGGTGTGGTGAAGATGGCTTCAGCCAGCAGCACAGGCCCTGGTGAAATGTAGTTGGCCTCAGCAAGCAACACGGGCCCTGGTGAAATGTAGTTGGCCTCAGCCAGAAGCACAGGCCCTGGTGTGGTGAAGATGGCCTCACCCAGAAGCACAGTCCCTGGTGTGGTGAAGATGGCCTCAGCCAGAAGCAGAGGCCCTGGTGTGGTGAACATGGCCTCAAAGGAAGCACTGGCCCTGGCTTAATATGTGGATGGCCTCAGCCTGAAGGAAACGTCCTGGTATAATGTGGATGGCGTCAGCCAAGCACAACAAGCCCTGCTGTGGTGAATATGGCATCAGCCAGCACCACAAGCCCTGTTGTGGTGAATATGGCCTCACAGGAATCACTGGCTCTGGTGTAATGTGGATGGCTTCAACCAACAGCATAGGCCCTGGTGAAATGTAGATGGCCTTAGCCAGCAGCACAGGCCCTGGTGTAATATGGATGGCTTCAGCCAGCAGCACAGGCCCTGGTGATTTGCAGTTGGCCTCAGCCAGCAACACTGGAGCTGGTGAAATCTAGTTGGCCTCAGTCAGCAGCACAGTCCCTGGTGACATGTAGTTGGCCTAAGCCAGAAACACATGCCATGGGTAAAAGTGGATGGCATCAGCCAGCAACACAGGCCCTGGTGTGGTGAAGATGGCCTCACCCAGAAGCACAGGCCCTGGTGTGGTGAAGACGGCCTCAGCCAGAAGCACAAGCACTGGTGTGGTAATGATGGCCTCACAGGAAGCACAGGGCCTGGTGTTATGTGGATGGCATCAGCCAGCACGACAAGCCCTGTTTTAATATAGTTGGCCTCAGCCAGCACAGCAGAACCTAGTGTTCTGTGGATGGCCTCAGCCAGCAACACAGGCTCTGGTGTGTTGAAGATGGCCTCACCCAGAAGCACAGGCCCTGGTGTGGTGAAGATGGCCTCAGGCAGAAGCACAAGCACTGGTGTGGTAATGATGGCCTCACAGGAAGCACAGGGCCTGGTGTTATGTGGATGGCATCAGCCAGCACGACAAGCCCTGTTTTAATATAGTTGGCCTCAGCCAGCACAGCAGAACCTAGTGTTATGTGGATGGCCTCAGCCAGCAACACAGGCTCTGGTGTGGTGAAGATGGCCTCACCCAGAAGCACAGGCCCTGGTGTGGTGAAGATGGCCTCACCCAGAAGCAGAAGCCCTGGTGTGGTGAAGATAGCCTCACCCAGAAGCACAGGCGCTGGTGTGGTGAAGATGGCCTCACCCGGAAGCACAGGCCCAGGTGTGGTGAAGATGGCCTCACAGAAAGAACTGGCCCTGGTGTGATGTGGATGGCTTCAGCCAGCTACACAGTCCTGGTGTAATGTGGTGTGCCTCAGCCAGCAGCTCAGTCCTTTTTGAAATGTAGTTGGCCTGTGCCAGCAGCAGAGGACATGGTGTGGTGAAGATTGCCTCACAGGAATCACTGGCCTTGGTATATTGTGGATGGCTTAGGCCAACTGCACAGGCTGGTGTGGTGTGTTGAAGACGGCCTCACCCAGAAGAAAAGGCCCTGGTGTAATGTAGACGGCATCAGCTAGGAACACAGGCCCTGGTGAAATGCAGTTGAACTCAGCCAGCTACACAGGCCCTGGTGTGGTGAAGATGGCCTCAGCAAGCAACACAGGCCCTGGTGTAATGTGTTTGGCCTCAAGCAGCGCCAAAGGCCCTGGTGTGGTGAAGATTGCCTCACAGGAATCACTGGCCTTGGTGGCTACGGCCAGCAGCACAGGCACCGGCGTAATGTGGATGGCCTGACTAAGCAGCACAGGCCCTCGCTTGGTGAATATGGCCTCAGTCGGAACCACAAGCCCTGGTGTAATGTGGTTGGCCTCAGCCAAAAGCACTGACCCTGGTATCATGCAGAAGGCCTAACAAGAACCACTGGCCCTGGTGTAATGTGGTTGGCATTAGCCAGCAACACAGGCCATGGTGAAATGTGCATGGCATCAGCCAGCACCACAAGCCCTGGTGTGGTGAAGATGGCCTCGCCCAGAAGCACAGGCCCTGGTGTGGTGAAGATGGCCTCAGCCAGCAGCACAGGCCCTGGTGTGGTGAAGATGGCTTCAGCCAGCAGCACAGGCCCTGGTGAAATGTAGTTGGCCTCAGCAAGCATCACAGGCCCTGGTGAAATGTAGTTGGCCTCAGCCAGAAGCACAGGCCCTGGTGTGGTGAAGATGGCCTCACCCAGAAGCACAGTCCCTGGTGTGGTGAAGATGGCCTCAGCCAGAAGCAGAGGCCCTGGTGTGGTGAACATGGCCTCAAAGGAAGCACTGGCCCTGGCTTAATATGTGGATGGCCTCAGCCTGAAGGAAACGTCCTGGTATAATGTGGATGGCGTCAGCCAAGCACAACAAGCCCTGTTGTGGTGAATATCGCCTCACAGGAATCACTGGCTCTGGTGTAATGTGGATGGCTTCAACCAACAGCATAGGCCCTGGTGAAATGTAGATGGCCTTAGCCAGCAGCACAGGCCCTGGTGTAATATGGATGGCTTCAGCCAGCAGCACAGGCCCTGGTGATTTGCAGTTGGCCTCAGCCAGCAACACTGGAGCTGGTGAAATCTAGTTGGCCTCAGTCAGCAGCACAGTCCCTGGTGACATGTAGTTGGCCTAAGCCAGAAACACATGCCATGGGTAAATGTGGATGGCATCAGCCAGCAACACAGGCCCTGGTGTGGTGAAGATGGCCTCACCCAGAAGCACAGGCCCTGGTGTGGTGAAGATGGCCTCAGCCAGAAGCACAAGCACTGGTGTGGTAATGATGGCCTCACAGGAAGCACAGGGCCTGGTGTTATGTGGATGGCATCAGCCAGCACGACAAGCCCTGTTTTAATATAGTTGGCCTCAGCCAGCACAGCAGAACCTAGTGTTATGTGGATGGCCTCAGCCAGCAACACAGGCTCTGGTGTGTTGAAGATGGCCTCACCCAGAATCACAGGCCCTGGTGTGGTGAAGATGGCCTCGCCCAGAAGCACAGGCGCTGGTGTGGTGAAGATGGCCTCAGCCAGAAGCAGAAGCCCTGGTGTGGTGAAGATCGCCTCACCCAGAAGCACAGGCGCTGGTGTGGTGAGGATGGCCTCACCCGGAAGCACAGGCCCAGGTGTGGTGAAGATGGCCTCACAGAAAGAACTGGCCCTGGTGTGATGTGGATGGCTTCAGCCAGCTACACAGTCCTGGTGTAATGTGGTGTGCCTCAGCCAGCAGCTCAGTCCTTGGTGAAATGTAGTTGGCCTGAGCCAGCAGCAGAGGACATGGTGTGGTGAAGATTGCCTCACAGGAATCACTGGCCTTGGTATATTGTGGATGGCTTAGGCCAGCTGCACAGGCTGGTGTGGTGTGTTGAAGACGGCCTCACCCGGAAGAAAAGGCCCTGGTGTAATGTAGACGGCATCAGCTAGGAACACAGGCCCTGGTGAAATGCAGTTGAACTCAGCCAGCTACACAGGCCCTGGTGTGGTGAAGATGGCCTCAGCAAGCAACACAGGCCCTGGTGTAATGTGTTTGGCCTCAACCAGCGCCAAAGGCCCTGGTGTGGTGAAGATTGCCTCACAGGAATCACTGGCCTTGGTGGCTTCGGCCAGCAGCACAGGCACCGGCGTAATGTAGATGGCCTGACTAAGCAGCACAGGCCCTCGCTTGGTGAATATGGCCTCAGTCGGAACCACAAGCCCTGGTGTAATGTGGTTGGCCTCAGCCAAAAGCACTGACCCTGGTATCATGCAGAAGGCCTAACAAGAACCACTGGCCCTGGTGTAATGTGGTTGGCATCAGCCAGCAACACAGGCCATGGTGAAATGTGCATGGCATCAGCCAGCACCACAGGCCATGGTGAAATGTGCATGGCATCAGCCAGCACCACAGGCCCTGGTGTGGTGAAGATGGCCTCGCCCAGAAGCACAGGCCCTGGTGTGGTGAAGATGGCCTCAGCCAGCAGCACAAGCCCTGGTGTGGTGAAGATGGCTTCAGCCAGCAGCACAGGCCCTGATGAAATGTAGTTGGCCTCAGCAAGCAACACGGGCCCTGGTGAAATGTAGTTGGCCTCAGCCAGAAGCACAGGCCCTGGTGTGGTGAAGATGGCCTCACCCAGAAGCACAGTCCCTGGTGTGGTGAAGATGGCCTCAGCCAGAAGCAGAGGCCCTGGTGTGGTGAACATGGCCTCAAAGGAAGCACTGGCCCTGGCTTAATATGTGGATGGCCTCAGCCTGAAGGAAACGTCCTGGTATAATGTGGATGGCGTCAGCCAAGCACAACAAGCCCTGCTGTGGTGAATATGGCATCAGCCAGCACCACAAGCCCTGTTGTGGTGAATATGGCCTCACAGGAATCACTGGCTCTGGTGTAATGTGGATGGCTTCAACCAACAGCATAGGCCCTGGTGAAATGTAGATGGCCTTAGCCAGCAGCACAGGCCCTGGTGTAATATGGATGGCTTCAGCCAGCAGCACAGGCCCTGGTGATTTGCAGTTGGCCTCAGCCAGCAACACTGGAGCTGGTGAAATCTAGTTGGCCTCAGTCAGCAGCACAGTCCCTGGTGACATGTAGTTGGCCTAAGCCAGAAACACATGCCATGGGTAAAAGTGGATGGCATTAGCCAGCAACACAGGCCCTGGTGTGGTGAAGATGGCCTCACCCAGAAGCACAGGCCCTGGTGTGGTGAAGACGGCCTCAGCCAGAAGCACAAGCACTGGTGTGGTAATGATGGCCTCACAGGAAGCACAGGGCCTGGTGTTATGTGGATGGCATCAGCCAGCACGACAAGCCCTGTTTTAATATAGTTGGCCTCAGCCAGCACAGCAGAACCTAGTGTTCTGTGGATGGCCTCAGCCAGCAACACAGGCTCTGGTGTGTTGAAGATGGCCTCACCCAGAAGCACAGGCCCTGGTGTGGTGAAGATGGCCTCACCCAGAAGCAGAAGCCCTGGTGTGGTGAAGATAGCCTCACCCAGAAGCACAGGCGCTGGTGTGGTGAAGATGGCCTCAGCCAGAAGCAGAAGCCCTGGTGTGGTGAAGATAGCCTCAGCCAGAAGCACAGGTGCTGGTGTGGTGAAGATGGCCTCACCCGGAAGCACAGGCCCTGGTGTGGTGAAGATGGCCTCACAGAAAGAACTGGCCCTGGTGTGATGTGGATGGCTTCAGCCAGCTACACAGTCCTGGTGTAATGTGGTGTGCCTCAGCCAGCAGCTCAGTCCTTGGTGAAATGTAGTTGGCCTGAGCCAGCAGCAGAGGACATGGTGTGGTGAAGATTGCCTCACAGGAATCACTGGCCTTGGTATATTGTGGATGGCTTAGGCCAACTGCACAGGCTGGTGTGGTGTGTTGAAGACGGCCTCACCCGGAAGAAAAGGCCCTGGTGTAATGTAGACGGCATCAGCTAGGAACACAGGCCCTGGTGAAATGCAGTTGAACTCAGCCAGCTACACAGGCCCTGGTGTGGTGAAGATGGCCTCAGCAAGCAACACAGGCCCTGGTGTAATGTGTTTGGCCTCAACCAGCGCCAAAGGCCCTGGTGTGGTGAAGATTGCCTCACAGGAATCACTGGCCTTGGTGGCTTCGGCCAGCAGCACAGGCACCGGCGTAATGTGGATGGCCTGACTAAGCAGCACAGGCCCTCGCTTGGTGAATATGGCCTCAGTCGGAACCACAAGCCCTGGTGTAATGTGGTTGGCCTCAGCCAAAAGCACTGACCCTGGTATCATGCAGAAGGCCTAACAAGAACCACTGGCCCTGGTGTAATGTGGTTGGCATCAGCCAGCAACACAGGCCATGGTGAAATGTGCATGGCATCAGCCAGCACCACAGGCCCTGGTGTGGTGAAGATGGCCTCGCCCAGAAGCACAGGCCCTGGTGTGGTGAAGATGGCCTCAGCCAGCAGCACAGGCCCTGGTGTGGTGAAGATGGCTTCAGCCAGCAGCACAGGCCCTGGTGAAATGTAGTTGGCCTCAGCAAGCAACACAGGCCCTGGTGAAATGTAGTTGGCCTCAGCCAGAAGCACAGGCCCTGGTGTGGTGAAGATGGCCTCACCCAGAAGCACAGTCCCTGGTGTGGTGAAGATAGCCTCAGCCAGAAGCAGAGGCCCTGGTGTGGTGAACATGGCCTCAAAGGAAGCACTGGCCCTGGCTTAATATGTGGATGGCCTCAGCCTGAAGGAAACGTCCTGGTATAATGTGGAGGGCGTCAGCCAAGCACAACAAGCCCTGCTGTGGTGAATATGGCATTAGCCAGCACCACAAGCCCTGTTGTGGTGAATATGGCCTCACAGGAATCACTGGATCTGGTGTAATGTGGATGGCTTCAACCAACAGCATAGGCCCTGGTGAAATGTAGATGGCCTTAGCCAGCAGCACAGGCCCTGGTGTAATATGGATGGCTTCAGCCAGCAGCACAGGCCCTGGTGATTTGCAGTTGGCCTCAGCCAGCAACACTGGAGCTGGTGAAATCTAGTTGGCCTCAGTCAGCAGCACAGTCCCTGGTGACATGTAGTTGGCCTAAGCCAGAAACACATGCCATGGGTAAATGTGGATGGCATCAGCCAGCAACACAGGCCCTGGTGTGGTGAAGATGGCCTCACCCAGAAGCACAGGCCCTGGTGTGGTGAAGACGGCCTCAGCCAGAAGCACAAGCACTGGTGTGGTAATGATGGCCTCACAGGAAGCACAGGGCCTGGTGTTATGTGGATGGCATCAGCCAGCACGACAAGCCCTGTTTTAATATAGATGGCCTCAGCCAGCACAGCAGAACCTAGTGTTCTGTGGATGGCCTCAGCCAGCAACACAGGCTCTGGTGTGTTGAAGATGGCCTCACCCAGAAGCACAGGCCCTGGTGTGGTGAAGATGGCCTCACCCAGAAGCAGAAGCCCTGGTGTGGTGAAGATAGCCTCACCCAGAAGCACAGGCGCTGGTGTGGTGAAGATGGCCTCAGCCAGAAGCAGAAGCCCTGGTGTGGTGAAGATAGCCTCAGCCAGAAGCACAGGTGCTGGTGTGGTGAAGATGGCCTCACCCGGAAGCACAGGCCCTGGTGTGGTGAAGATGGCCTCGCCCAGAAGCACAGGCGCTGGTGTGGTGAAGATGGCCTCAGCCAGAAGCAGAAGCCCTGGTGTGGTGAAGATAGCCTCACCCAGAAGCACAGGCGCTGGTGTGGTGAGGGTGGCCTCACCCGGAAGCACAGGCCCAGGTGTGGTGAAGATGGCCTCACAGAAAGAACTGGCCCTGGTGTGATGTGGATGGCTTCAGCCAGCTACACAGTCCTGGTGTAATGTGGTGTGCCTCAGCCAGCAGCTCAGTCCTTGGTGAAATGTAGTTGGCCTGAGCCAGCAGCAGAGGACATGGTGTGGTGAAGATTGCCTCACAGGAATCACTGGCCTTGGTATATTGTGGATGGCTTAGGCCAGCTGCACAGGCTGGTGTGGTGTGTTGAAGACGGCCTCACCCGGAAGAAAAGGCCCTGGTGTAATGTAGACGGCATCAGCTAGGAACACAGGCCCTGGTGAAATGCAGTTGAACTCAGCCAGCTACACAGGCCCTGGTGTGGTGAAGATGGCCTCAGCAAGCAACACAGGCCCTGGTGTAATGTGTTTGGCCTCAACCAGCGCCAAAGGACCTGGTGTGGTGAAGATTGCCTCACAGGAATCACTGGCCTTGGTGGCTTCGGCCAGCAGCACAGGCACCGGCGTAATGTGGATGGCCTGACTAAGCAGCACAGGCCCTCGCTTGGTGAATATGGCCTCAGTCGGAACCACAAGCCCTGGTGTAATGTGGTTGGCCTCAGCCAAAAGCACTGACCCTAGTATCATGCAGAAGGCCTAACAATAACCACTGGCCCTGGTGTAATGTGGTTGGCATCAGCCAGCAACACAGGCCATGGTGAAATGTGCATGGCATCAGCCAGCACCACAGGCCCTGGTGTGGTGAAGATGGCCTCGCCCAGAAGCACAGGCCCTGGTGTGGTGAAGATGGCCTCAGCCAGCAGCACAAGCCCTGGTGTGGTGAAGATGGCTTCAGCCAGCAGCACAGGCCCTGGTGAAATGTAGTTGGCCTCAGCAAGCAACACGGGCCCTGGTGAAATGTAGTTGGCCTCAGCCAGAAGCACAGGCCCTGGTGTGGTGAAGATGGCCTCACCCAGAAGCACAGTCCCTGGTGTGGTGAAGATGGCCTCAGCCAGAAGCAGAGGCCCTGGTGTGGTGAACATGGCCTCAAAGGAAGCACTGGCCCTGGCTTAATATGTGGATGGCCTCAGCCTGAAGGAAACGTCCTGGTATAATGTGGATGGCGTCAGCCAAGCACAACAAGCCCTGCTGTGGTGAATATGGCATCAGCCAGCACCACAAGCCCTGTTGTGGTGAATATGGCCTCACAGGAATCACTGGCTCTGGTGTAATGTGGATGGCTTCAACCAACAGCATAGGCCCTGGTGAAATGTAGATGGCCTTAGCCAGCAGCACAGGCCCTGGTGTAATATGGATGGCTTCAGCCAGCAGCACAGGCCCTGGTGATTTGCAGTTGGCCTCAGCCAGCAACACTGGAGCTGGTGAAATCTAGTTGGCCTCAGTCAGCAGCACAGTCCCTGGTGACATGTAGTTGGCCTAAGCCAGAAACACATGCCATGGGTAAAAGTGGATGGCATTAGCCAGCAACACAGGCCCTGGTGTGGTGAAGATGGCCTCACCCAGAAGCACAGGCCCTGGTGTGGTGAAGATGGCCTCAGCCAGAAGCACAAGCACTGGTGTGGTAATGATGGCCTCACAGGAAGCACAGGGCCTGGTGTTATGTGGATGGCATCAGCCAGCACGACAAGCCCTGTTTTAATATAGTTGGCCTCAGCCAGCACAGCAGAACCTAGTGTTCTGTGGATGGCCTCAGCCAGCAACACAGGCTCTGGTGTGTTGAAGATGGCCTCACCCAGAAGCACAGGCCCTGGTGTGGTGAAGATGGCCTCACCCAGAAGCAGAAGCCCTGGTGTGGTGAAGATAGCCTCACCCAGAAGCACAGGCGCTGGTGTGGTGAAGATGGCCTCAGCCAGAAGCAGAAGCCCTGGTGTGGTGAAGATAGCCTCAGCCAGAAGCACAGGTGCTGGTGTGGTGAAGATGGCCTCACCCGGAAGCACAGGCCCTGGTGTGGTGAAGATGGCCTCACAGAAAGAACTGGCCCTGGTGTGATGTGGATGGCTTCAGCCAGCTACACAGTCCTGGTGTAATGTGGTGTGCCTCAGCCAGCAGCTCAGTCCTTGGTGAAATGTAGTTGGCCTGAGCCAGCAGCAGAGGACATGGTGTGGTGAAGATTGCCTCACAGGAATCACTGGCCTTGGTATACTGTGGATGGCTTAGGCCAACTGCACAGGCTGGTGTGGTGTGTTGAAGACGGCCTCACCCGGAAGAAAAGGCCCTGGTGTAATGTAGACGGCATCAGCTAGGAACACAGGCCCTGGTGAAATGCAGTTGAACTCAGCCAGCTACACAGGCCCTGGTGTGGTGAAGATGGCCTCAGCAAGCAACACAGGCCCTGGTGTAATGTGTTTGGCCTCAAGCAGCGCCAAAGGCCCTGGTGTGGTGAAGATTGCCTCACAGGAATCACTGGCCTTGGTGGCTTCGGCCAGCAGCACAGGCACCGGCGTAATGTGGATGGCCTGACTAAGCAGCACAGGCCCTCGCTTGGTGAATATGGCCTCAGTCGGAACCACAAGCCCTGGTGTAATGTGGTTGGCCTCAGCCAAAAGCACTGACCCTGGTATCATGCAGAAGGCCTAACAAGAACCACTGGCCCTGGTGTAATGTGGTTGGCATCAGCCAGCAACACAGGCCATGGTGAAATGTGCATGGCATCAGCCAGCACCACAGGCCCTGGTGTGGTGAAGATGGCCTCGCCCAGAAGCACAGGCCCTGGTGTGGTGAAGATGGCCTCAGCCAGCAGCACAGGCCCTGGTGTGGTGAAGATGGCTTCAGCCAGCAGCACAGGCCCTGGTGAAATGTAGTTGGCCTCAGCAAGCAACACAGGCCCTGGTGAAATGTAGTTGGCCTCAGCCAGAAGCACAGGCCCTGGTGTGGTGAAGATGGCCTCACCCAGAAGCACAGTCCCTGGTGTGGTGAAGATGGCCTCAGCCAGAAGCAGAGGCCCTGGTGTGGTGAACATGGCCTCAAAGGAAGCACTGGCCCTGGCTTAATATGTGGATGGCCTCAGCCTGAAGGAAACGTCCTGGTATAATGTGGATGGCGTCAGCCAAGCACAACAAGCCCTGCTGTGGTGAATATGGCATCAGCCAGCACCACAAGCCCTGTTGTGGTGAATATGGCCTCACAGGAATCACTGGCTCTGGTGTAATGTGGATGGCTTCAACCAACAGCATAGGCCCTGGTGAAATGTAGATGGCCTTAGCCAGCAGCACAGGCCCTGGTGTAATATGGATGGCTTCAGCCAGCAGCACAGGCCCTGGTGATTTGCAGTTGGCCTCAGCCAGCAACACTGGAGCTGGTGAAATCTAGTTGGCCTCAGTCAGCAGCACAGTCCCTGATGACATGTAGTTGGCCTAAGCCAGAAACACATGCCATGGGTAAATGTGGATGGCATCAGCCAGCAACACAGGCCCTGGTGTGGTGAAGATGGCCTCACCCAGAAGCACAGGCCCTGGTGTGGTGAAGATGGCCTCAGCCAGAAGCACAAGCACTGGTGTGGTAATGATGGCCTCACAGGAAGCACAGGGCCTGGTGTTATGTGGATGGCATCAGCCAGCACGACAAGCCCTGTTTTAATATAGTTGGCCTCAGCCAGCACAGCAGAACCTAGTGTTATGTGGATGGCCTCAGCCAGCAACACAGGCTCTGGTGTGTTGAAGATGGCCTCACCCAGAAGCACAGGCCCTGGTGTGGTGAAGATGGCCTCACCCAGAAGCAGAAGCCCTGGTGTGGTGAAGATAGCCTCACCCAGAAGCACAGGCGCTGGTGTGGTGAGGATGGCCTCACCCGGAAGCACAGGCCCAGGTGTGGTGAAGATGGCCTCACAGAAAGAACTGGCCCTGGTGTGATGTGGATGGCTTCAGCCAGCTACACAGTCCTGGTGTAATGTGGTGTGCCTCAGCCAGCAGCTCAGTCCTTGGTGAAATGTAGTTGGCCTGAGCCAGCAGCAGAGGACATGGTGTGGTGAAGATTGCCTCACAGGAATCACTGGCCTTGGTATATTGTGGATGGCTTAGGCCAACTGCACAGGCTGGTGTGGTGTGTTGAAGACGGCCTCACCCAGAAGAAAAGGCCCTGGTGTAATGTAGACGGCATCAGCTAGGAACACAGGCCCTGGTGAAATGCAGTTGAACTCAGCCAGCTACACAGGCCCTGGTGTGGTGAAGATGGCCTCAGCAAGCAACACAGGCCCTGGTGTAATGTGTTTGGCCTCAACCAGCGCCAAAGGCCCTGGTGTGGTGAAGATTGCCTCACAGGAATCACTGGCCTTGGTGGCTTCGGCCAGCAGCACAGGCACCGGCGTAATGTGGATGGCCTGACTAAGCAGCACAGGCCCTCGCTTGGTGAATATGGCCTCAGTCGGAACCACAAGCCCTGGTGTAATGTGGTTGGCCTCAGCCAAAAGCACTGACCCTGGTATCATGCAGAAGGCCTAACAAGAACCACTGGCCCTGGTGTAATGTGGTTGGCATCAGCCAGCAACACAGGCCATGGTGAAATGTGCATGGCATCAGCCAGCACCACAAGCCTTGGTGTGGTGAAGATGGCCTCGCCCAGAAGCACAGGCCCTGGTGTGGTGAAGATGGCCTCAGCCAGCAGCACAGGCCCTGGTGTGGTGAAGATGGCTTCAGCCAGCAGCACAGGCCCTGGTGAAATGTAGTTGGCCTCAGCAAGCAACACAGGCCCTGGTGAAATGTAGTTGGCCTCAGCCAGAAGCACAGGCCCTGGTGTGGTGAAGATGGCCTCACCCAGAAGCACAGTCCCTGGTGTGGTGAAGATGGCCTTAGCCAGCAAAACAGGCCCTGGTATGGTGAAAATAGCCTCAAAGGAAGCACTGGCCCTGGCTTAACATGTGGATGGCCTCAGCCTGAAGGAAACGTCCTGGTATAATGTGGATGGCGTCAGCCAAGCACAACAAGCCCTGCTGTGGTGAATATGGCATCAGCCAGCACCACAAGCCCTGTTGTGGTGAATATGGCCTCACAGGAATCACTGGCTCTGGTGTAATGTGGATGGCTTCAACCAACAGCATAGGCCCTGGTGAAATGTGGATGGCCTTAGCCAGCAGCACAGGCCCTGGTGTAATATGGATGGCCTCAGCCAGCAGCACAGGCCCTGGTGATTTGCAGTTGGCCTCAGCCAGCAACACTGGAGCTGGTGAAATCTAGTTGGCCTCAGTCAGCAGCACAGTCCCTGGTGAAATGTAGTTGGTCTAAGCCAGAAACACATGCCATGGGTAAATGTGGATGGCATCAGCCAGCAACACAGGCCCTGGTGTGGTGAATATGGCTTCAGCCAGAAGCACAGGCCCTGGTATGGTGAAATTGGCCTCAAAGGAAGTACTGACCTTGGCTTAATATCGGATAACCTCAGCTTGAAGGAAAGGTCCTGGTGTAATGTGGATGGCATGAGCCAGCAACACATGCCATGGTGAAATGTGGATGGCCTAATCCAGCAGCACAGGCCATGGTGCGTTGAAGATTGCCTCACAGGAAGCACTGGCCTTTGTGTAATGTGGTTGGCCTCAGCCAGCAAAACAGGCCCTGGTGTAATCTAGTTGGCCTCAGCCAGCAACACATGCCAGTGTGAAATGTGGATGGCATCAGCCAGCAGCATAGGCCCTGGTAAAATGTGGATGGCCTCAGCTAGCAGCACAGGCCCTGGTGTAATGTAGATGGCCTCAGAAAGAAGCACAGGCCTTGGTGTAATGTGGATGGTATCAGCAAGCAACTCAGGCCCTGGTGAAATGCGGATGGAATCAGCCAGCACCACAGACCACACTTGGTCAATATGGCGTCATCAGGCACCACAAGCACTGGTGTAATGTGGATGGCCTCAGCCAGAAGCACAGGCCCAGGTGTGGTGAAAATGGCCTCAAAGGAAGCACTGGCCCTGGCTTAATATGTGGATGGCCTCAGCCTGAAGGAAACGTCCTGGTATAATGTGGATGGCGTCAGCCAAGCACAACAAGCCCTGCTGTGGTGAATATGGCATCAGCCAGCACCACAAGCCCTGTTGTGGTGAATATGGCCTCACAGGAATCACTGGCTCTGGTGTAATGTGGATGGCTTCAACCAACAGCATAGGCCCTGGTGAAATGTAGATGGCCTTAGCCAGCAGCACAGGCCCTGGTGTAATATGGATGGCTTCAGCCAGCAGCACAGGCCCTGGTGATTTGCAGTTGGCCTCAGCCAGCAACACTGGAGCTGGTGAAATCTAGTTGGCCTCAGTCAGCAGCACAGTCCCTGGTGACATGTAGTTGGCCTAAGCCAGAAACACATGCCATGGGTAAATGTGGATGGCATCAGCCAGCAACACAGGCCCTGGTGTGGTGAAGATGGCCTCACCCAGAAGCACAGGCCCTGGTGTGGTGAAGACGGCCTCAGCCAGAAGCACAAGCACTGGTGTGGTAATGATGGCCTCACAGGAAGCACAGGGCCTGGTGTTATGTGGATGGCATCAGCCAGCACGACAAGCCCTGTTTTAATATAGATGGCCTCAGCCAGCACAGCAGAACCTAGTGTTCTGTGGATGGCCTCAGCCAGCAACACAGGCTCTGGTGTGTTGAAGATGGCCTCACCCAGAAGCACAGGCCCTGGTGTGGTGAAGATGGCCTCACCCAGAAGCAGAAGCCCTGGTGTGGTGAAGATAGCCTCACCCAGAAGCACAGGCGCTGGTGTGGTGAAGATGGCCTCAGCCAGAAGCAGAAGCCCTGGTGTGGTGAAGATAGCCTCAGCCAGAAGCACAGGTGCTGGTGTGGTGAAGATGGCCTCACCCGGAAGCACAGGCCCTGGTGTGGTGAAGATGGCCTCACAGAAAGAACTGGCCCTGGTGTGATGTGGATGGCTTCAGCCAGCTACACAGTCCTGGTGTAATGTGGTGTGCCTCAGCCAGCAGCTCAGTCCTTGGTGAAATGTAGTTGGCCTGAGCCAGCAGCAGAGGACATGGTGTGGTGAAGATTGCCTCACAGGAATCACTGGCCTTGGTATATTGTGGATGGCTTAGGCCAACTGCACAGGCTGGTGTGGTGTGTTGAAGACGGCCTCACCCGGAAGAAAAGGCCCTGGTGTAATGTAGACGGCATCAGCTAGGAACACAGGCCCTGGTGAAATGCAGTTGAACTCAGCCAGCTACACAGGCCCTGGTGTGGTGAAGATGGCCTCAGCAAGCAACACAGGCCCTGGTGTAATGTGTTTGGCCTCAACCAGCGCCAAAGGCCCTGGTGTGGTGAAGATTGCCTCACAGGAATCACTGGCCTTGGTGGCTTCGGCCAGCAGCACAGGCACCGGCGTAATGTGGATGGCCTGACTAAGCAGCACAGGCCCTCGCTTGGTGAATATGGCCTCAGTCGGAACCACAAGCCCTGGTGTAATGTGGTTGGCCTCAGCCAAAAGCACTGACCCTGGTATCATGCAGAAGGCCTAACAAGAACCACTGGCCCTGGTGTAATGTGGTTGGCATCAGCCAGCAACACAGGCCATGGTGAAATGTGCATGGCATCAGCCAGCACCACAGGCCCTGGTGTGGTGAAGATGGCCTCGCCCAGAAGCACAGGCCCTGGTGTGGTGAAGATGGCCTCAGCCAGCAGCACAGGCCCTGGTGTGGTGAAGATGGCTTCAGCCAGCAGCACAGGCCCTGGTGAAATGTAGTTGGCCTCAGCAAGCAACACAGGCCCTGGTGAAATGTAGTTGGCCTCAGCCAGAAGCACAGGCCCTGGTGTGGTGAAGATGGCCTCACCCAGAAGCACAGTCCCTGGTGTGGTGAAGATGGCCTCAGCCAGAAGCAGAGGCCCTGGTGTGGTGAACATGGCCTCAAAGGAAGCACTGGCCCTGGCTTAATATGTGGATGGCCTCACCCTGAAGGAAACGTCCTGGTATAATGTGGATGGCGCCAGCCAAGCACAACAAGCCCTGCTGTGGTGAATATGGCATCAGCCAGCACCACAAGCCCTGTTGTGGTGAATATGGCCTCACAGGAATCACTGGCTCTGGTGTAATGTGGATGGCTTCAACCAACAGCATAGGCCCTGGTGAAATGTAGATGGCCTTAGCCAGCAGCACAGGCCCTGGTGTAATATGGATGGCTTCAGCCAGCAGCACAGGCCCTGGTGATTTGCAGTTGGCCTCAGCCAGCAACACTGGAGCTGGTGAAATCTAGTTGGCCTCAGTCAGCAGCACAGTCCCTGGTGACATGTAGTTGGCCTAAGCCAGAAACACATGCCATGGGTAAATGTGGATGGCATCAGCCAGCAACACAAGCCCTGGTGTGGTGAAGATGGCCTCACCCAGAAGCACAGGCCCTGGTGTGGTGAAGATGGCCTCAGCCAGAAGCACAAGCACTGGTGTGGTAATGATGGCCTCACAGGAAGCACAGGGCCTGGTGTTATGTGGATGGCATCAGCCAGCACGACAAGCCCTGTTTTAATATAGTTGGCCTCAGCCAGCACAGCAGAACCTAGTGTTATGTGGATGGCCTCAGCCAGCAACACAGGCTCTGGTGTGTTGAAGATGGCCTCACCCAGAAGCACAGGCCCTGGTGTGGTGAAGATGGCCTCACCCAGAAGCAGAAGCCCTGGTGTGGTGAAGATAGCCTCACCCAGAAGCACAGGCGCTGGTGTGGTGAGGATGGCCTCACCCGGAAGCACAGGCCCAGGTGTGGTGAAGATGGCCTCACAGAAAGAACTGGCCCTGGTGTGATGTGGATGGCTTCAGCCAGCTACACAGTCCTGGTGTAATGTGGTGTGCCTCAGCCAGCAGCTCAGTCCTTGGTGAAATGTAGTTGGCCTGAGCCAGCAGCAGAGGACATGGTGTGGTGAAGATTGCCTCACAGGAATCACTGGCCTTGGTATATTGTGGATGGCTTAGGCCAACTGCACAGGCTGGTGTGGTGTGTTGAAGACGGCCTCACCCGGAAGAAAAGGCCCTGGTGTAATGTAGACGGCATCAGCTAGGAACACAGGCCCTGGTGAAATGCAGTTGAACTCAGCCAGCTACACAGGCCCTGGTGTGGTGAAGATGGCCTCAGCAAGCAACACAGGCCCTGGTGTAATGTGTTTGGCCTCAACCAGCGCCAAAGGCCGTGGTGTGGTGAAAATTGCCTCACAGGAATCACTGGCCTTGGTGGCTTCGGCCAGCAACACAGGCACCGGCGTAATGTGGATGGCCTGACTAAGCAGCACAGGCCCTCGCTTGGTGAATATGGCCTCAGTCGGAACCACAAGCCCTGGTGTAATGTGGTTGGCCTCAGCCAAAAGCACTGACCCTGGTATCATGCAGAAGGCCTAACAAGAACCACTGGCCCTGGTGTAATGTGGTTGGCATCAGCCAGCAACACAGGCCATGGTGAAATGTGCATGGCATCAGCCAGCACCACAGGCCCTGGTGTGGTGAAGATGGCCTCGCCCAGAAGCACAGGCCCTGGTGTGGTGAAGATGGCCTCAGCCAGCAGCACAGGCCCTGGTGTGGTGAAGATGGCTTCAGCCAGCAGCACAGGCCCTGGTGAAATGTAGTTGGCCTCAGCAAGCAACACAGGCCCTGGTGAAATGTAGTTGGCCTCAGCCAGAAGCACAGGCCCTGGTGTGGTGAAGATGGCCTCACCCAGAAGCACAGTCCCTGGTGTGGTGGAGATGGCCTCAGCCAGAAGCAGAGGCCCTGGTGTGGTGAACATGGCCTCAAAGGAAGCACTGGCCCTGGCTTAATATGTGGATGGCCTCAGCCTGAAGGAAACGTCCTGGTATAATGTGGATGGCGTCAGCCAAGCACAACAAGCCCTGCTGTGGTGAATATGGCATCAGCCAGCACCACAAGCCCTGTTGTGGTGAAGATGGCCTCACAGGAATCACTGGCTCTGGTGTAATGTGGATGGCTTCAACCAACAGCATAGGCCCTGGTGAAATGTGGATGGCCTTAGCCAGCAGCACAGGCCCTGGTATGGTGAAAATGGCCTCAAAGGAAGCACTGGCCCTGGCTTAACATGTGGATGTCCTCAGCCTGAAGGAAACGTCCTGGTATAATGTGGATGGCGTCAGCCAAGCACAACAAGCCCTGCTGTGGTGAATATGGCATCAGCCAGCACCACAAGCCCTGTTGTGGTGAAGATGGCCTCACAGGAATCACTGGCTCTGGTGTAATGTGGATGGCTTCAACCAACAGCATAGGCCCTGGTGAAATGTGTATGGCCTTAGCCAGCAGCACAGGCCCTGGTGTAATATGGATGGCCTCAGCCAGCAGCACAGGCCCTGGTGATTTGCAGTTGGCCTCAGCCAGCAACACTGGAGCTGGTGAAATCTACTTGGCCTCAGTCAGCAGCACAGTCCCTGGTGAAATGTAATTGGCCTAAGCCAGAAACACATGCCATGGGTAAATGTGGATGGCATCAGCCAGCAACACAGGCCCTGGTGTGGTGAATATGGCTTCAGCCAGAAGCACAGGCCCTGGTATGGTGAAATTGGCCTCAAAGGAAGTACTGACCTTGGCTTAATATCGGATAACCTCAGCTTGAAGGAAAGGTCCTGGTGTAATGTGGATGGCATGAGCCAGCAACACATGCCATGGTGAAATGTGGATGGCCTAATCCAGCAGCACAGGCCATGGTGCGTTGAAGATTGCCTCACAGGAAGCACTGGCCTGTGTGTAATGTGGTTGGCCTCAGCCAGCAAAACAGGCCCTGGTGTAATCTAGTTGGCCTCAGCCAGCAACACATGCCAGTGTGAAATGTGGATGGCATCAGCCACCAGCATAGGCCCTGGTAAAATGTGGATGGCCTCAGCTAGCAGCACAGGCCCTGGTGTAATGTAGATGGCCTCAGAAAGAAGCACAGGCCTTGGTGTAATGTGGATGGTATCAGCAAGCAACTCAGGCCCTGGTGAAATGCGGATGGAATCAGCCAGCACCACAGACCACACTTGGTCAATATGGCCTCATCAGGCACCACAAGCACTGGTGTAATGTGGATGGCCTCAGCCAGAAGCACAGGCCCAGGTGTGGTGAAAATGGCCTCAAAGGAAGCACTGGCCCTGGCTTAATATGTGGATGGCCTCAGCCTGAAGGAAACGTCCTGGTATAATGTGGATGGCGTCAGCCAAGCACAACAAGCCCTGCTGTGGTGAATATGGCATCAGCCAGCACCACAAGCCCTGTTGTGGTGAATATGGCCTCACAGGAATCACTGGCTCTGGTGTAATGTGGATGGCTTCAACCAACAGCATAGGCCCTGGTGAAATGTAGATGGCCTTAGCCAGCAGCACAGGCCCTGGTGTAATATGGATGGCTTCAGCCAGCAGCACAGGCCCTGGTGATTTGCAGTTGGCCTCAGCCAGCAACACTGGAGCTGGTGAAATCTAGTTGGCCTCAGTCAGCAGCACAGTCCCTGGTGACATGTAGTTGGCCTAAGCCAGAAACACATGCCATGGGTAAATGTGGATGGCATCAGCCAGCAACACAGGCCCTGGTGTGGTGAAGATGGCCTCACCCAGAAGCACAGGCCCTGGTGTGGTGAAGACGGCCTCAGCCAGAAGCACAAGCACTGGTGTGGTAATGATGGCCTCACAGGAAGCACAGGGCCTGGTGTTATGTGGATGGCATCAGCCAGCACGACAAGCCCTGTTTTAATATAGTTGGCCTCAGCCAGCACAGCAGAACCTAGTGTTATGTGGATGGCCTCAGCCAGCAACACAGGCTCTGGTGTGTTGAAGATGGCCTCACCCAGAAGCACAGGCCCTGGTGTGGTGAAGATGGCCTCACCCAGAAGCAGAAGCCCTGGTGTGGTGAAGATAGCCTCAGCCAGAAGCACAGGCGCTGGTGTGGTGAAGATGGCCTCAGCCAGAAGCAGAAGCCCTGGTGTGGTGAAGATAGCCTCAGCCAGAAGCACAGGTGCTGGTGTGGTGAAGATGGCCTCACCCGGAAGCACAGGCCCTGGTGTGGTGAAGATGGCCTCACAGAAAGAACTGGCCCTGGTGTGATGTGGATGGCTTCAGCCAGCTACACAGTCCTGGTGTAATGTGGTGTGCCTCAGCCAGCAGCTCAGTCCTTGGTGAAATGTAGTTGGCCTGAGCCAGCAGCAGAGGACATGGTGTGGTGAAGATTGCTTCACAGGAATCACTGGCCTTGGTATATTGTGGATGGCTTAGGCCAGCTGCACAGGCTGGTGTGGTGTGTTGAAGACGGCCTCACCCGGAAGAAAAGGCCCTGGTGTAATGTAGACAGCATCAGCTAGGAACACAGGCCCTGGTGAAATGCAGTTGAACTCAGCCAGCTACACAGGCCCTGGTGTGGTGAAGATGGCCTCAGCAAGCAACACAGGCCCTGGTGTAATGTGTTTGACCTCAACCAGCGCCAAAGGCCCTGGTGTGGTGAAGATTGCCTCACAGGAATCACTGGCCTTGGTGGCTTCGGCCAGCAGCACAGGAACCGGCGTAATGTGGATGGCCTGACTAAGCAGCACAGGCCCTCGCTTGGTGAATATGGCCTCAGTCGGAACCACAAGCCCTGGTGTAATGTGGTTGGCCTCAGCCAAAAGCACTGACCCTGGAATCATGCAGAAGGCCTAACAAGAACCACTGGCCCTGGTGTAATGTGGTTGGCATCAGCCAGCAACACAGGCCATGGTGAAATGTGCATGGCATCAGCCAGCACCACAGGCCCTGGTGTGGTGAAGATGGCCTCAGCCAGCAGCACAGGCCCTGGTGTGGTGAAGATGGCCTCAGCCAGAAGCACAGTCCCTGGTGTGGTGAAGATGGCCTCAGCCAGAAGCATAGGCCCTGGTGTGGTGAACATGGCCTCAAAGGAAGCACTGGCCCTGGCTTAATATGTGGATGGCCTCAGCCTGAAGGAAACGTCCTGGTATAATGTGGATGGCGTCAGCCAAGCACAACAAGCCCTGCTGTGGTGAATATGGCATCAGCCAGCACCACAAGCCCTGTTGTGGTGAATATGGCCTCACAGGAATCACTGGCTCTGGTGTAATGTGGATGGCTTCAACCAACAGCATAGGCCCTGGTGAAATGTAGATGGCCTTAGCCAGCAGCACAGGCCCTGGTGTAATATGGATGGCTTCAGCCAGCAGCACAGGCCCTGGTGATTTGCAGTTGGCCTCAGCCAGCAACACTGGAGCTGGTGAAATCTAGTTGGCCTCAGTCAGCAGCACAGTCCCTGGTGACATGTAGTTGGCCTAAGCCAGAAACACATGCCATGGGTAAATGTGGATGGCATCAGCCAGCAACACAGGCCCTGGTGTGGTGAAGATGGCCTCACCCAGAAGCACAGGCCCTGGTGTGGTGAAGACGGCCTCAGCCAGAAGCACAAGCACTGGTGTGGTAATGATGGCCTCACAGGAAGCACAGGGCCTGGTGTTATGTGGATGGCATCAGCCAGCACGACAAGCCCTGTTTTAATATAGTTGGCCTCAACCTGCACAGCAGAACCTAGTGTTATGTGGATGGCCTCAGCCAGCAACACAGGCTCTGGTGTGTTGAAGATGGCCTCACCCAGAAGCACAGGCCCTGGTGTGGTGAAGATGGCCTCACCCAGAAGCAGAAGCCCTGGTGTGGTGAAGATAGCCTCACCCAGAAGCACAGGCGCTGGTGTGGTGAAGATGGCCTCAGCCAGAAGCAGAAGCCCTGGTGTGGTGAAGATAGCCTCAGCCAGAAGCACAGGTGCTGGTGTGGTGAAGATGGCCTCACCCGGAAGCACAGGCCCTGGTGTGGTGAAGATGGCCTCACAGAAAGAACTGGCCCTGGTGTGATGTGGATGGCTTCAGCCAGCTACACAGTCCTGGTGTAATGTGGTGTGCCTCAGCCAGCAGCTCAGTCCTTGGTGAAATGTAGTTGGCCTGAGCCAGCAGCAGAGGACATGGTGTGGTGAAGATTGCCTCACAGGAATCACTGGCCTTGGTATATTGTGGATGGCTTAGGCCAACTGCACAGGCTGGTGTGGTGTGTTGAAGACGGCCTCACCCAGAAGAAAAGGCCCTGGTGTAATGTAGACGGCATCAGCTAGGAACACAGGCCCTGGTGAAATGCAGTTGAACTCAGCCAGCTACACAGGCCCTGGTGTGGTGAAGATGGCCTCAGCAAGCAACACAGGCCCTGGTGTAATGTGTTTGGCCTCAACAAGCGCCAAAGGCCCTGGTATGGTGAAGATTGCCTCACAGGAATCACTGGCCTTGGTGGCTTCGGCCAGCAGCACAGGCACCGGCGTAATGTGGATGGCCTGACTAAGCAGCACAGGCCCTCGCTTGGTGAATATGGCCTCAGTCGGAACCACAAGCCCTGGTGTAATGTGGTTGGCCTCAGCCAAAAGCACTGACCCTGGTATCATGCAGAAGGCCTAACAAGAACCACTGGCCCTGGTGTAATGTGGTTGGCATCAGCCAGCAACACAGGCCATGGTGAAATGTGCATGGCATCACCCAGCACCACAGGCCCTGGTGTGGTGAAGATGGCCTCGCCCAGAAGCACAGGCCCTGGTGTGGTGAAGATGGCCTCAGCCAGCAGCACAGGCCCTGGTGTGGTGAAGATGGCTTCAGCCAGCAGCACAGGCCCTGGTGAAATGTAGTTGGCCTCAGCAAGCAACACAGGCCCTGGTGAAATGTAGTTGGCCTCAGCCAGAAGCACAGGCCCTGGTGTGGTGAAGATGGCCTCACCCAGAAGCACAGTCCCTGGTGTGGTGAAGATGGCCTCAGCCAGAAGCAGAGGCCCTGGTGTGGTGAACATGGCCTCAAAGGAAGCACTGGCCCTGGCTTAATATGTGGATGGCCTCAGCCTGAAGGAAACGTCCTGGTATAATGTGGATGGCGTCAGCCAAGCACAACAAGCCCTGCTGTGGTGAACATGGCATCAGCCAGCACCACAAGCCCTGTTGTGGTGAATATGGCCTCACAGGAATCACTGGCTCTGGTGTAATGTGGAAGGCTTCAACCAACAGCATAGGCCCTGGTGAAATGTAGATGGCCTTAGCCAGCAGCACAGGCCCTGGTGTAATATGGATGGCTTCAGCCAGCAGCACAGGCCCTGGTGATTTGCAGTTGGCCTCAGCCAGCAACACTGGAGCTGGTGAAATCTAGTTGGCCTCAGTCAGCAGCACAGTCCCTGGTGACATGTAGTTGGCCTAAGCCAGAAACACATGCCATGGGTAAATGTGGATGGCATCAGCCAGCAACACAGGCCCTGGTGTGGTGAAGATGGCCTCACCCAGAAGCACAGGCCCTGGTGTGGTGAAGATGGCCTCAGCCAGAAGCACAAGCACTGGTGTGGTAATGATGGTCTCACAGGAAGCACAGGGCCTGGTGTTATGTGGATGGCATCAGCCAGCACGACAAGCCCTGTTTTAATATAGTTGGCCTCAGCCAGCACAGCAGAACCTAGTGTTATGTGGATGGCCTCAGCCAGCAACACAGGCTCTGGTGTGTTGAAGATGGCCTCACCCAGAAGCACAGGCCCTGGTGTGGTGAAGATGGCCTCACCCAGAAGCAGAAGCCCTGGTGTGGTGAAGATAGCCTCACCCAGAAGCACAGGCTCTGGTGTGTTCAAGATGGCCTCACCCAGAATCACAGGCCCTGGTGTGGTGAAGATGGCCTCGCCCAGAAGCACAGGCCCTGGTGTGGTGAAGATGGCCTCAGCCAGAAGCAGAAGCCCTGGTGTGGTGAAGATAGTCTCAGCCAGAAGTACAGGCGCTGGTGTGGTGAGGATGGCCTCACCCGGAAGCACAGGCCCAGGTGTGGTGAAGATGGCCTCACAGAAAGAACTGGCCCTGGTGTGATGTGGATGGCTTCAGCCAGCTACACAGTCCTGGTGTAATGTGGTGTGCCTCAGCCAGCAGCTCAGTCCTTGGTGAAATGTAGTTGGCCTGAGCCAGCAGCAGAGGACATGGTGTGGTGAAGATTGCCTCACAGGAATCACTGGCCTTGGTATATTGTGGATGGCTTAGGCCAGCTGCACAGGCTGGTGTGGTGTGTTGAAGACGGCCTCACCCGGAAGAAAAGGCCCTGGTGTAATGTAGACGGCATCAGCTAGGAACACAGGCCCTGGTGAAATGCAGTTGAACTCAGCCAGCTACACAGGCCCTGGTGTGGTGAAGATGGCCTCAGCAAGCAACACAGGCCCTGGTGTAATGTGTTTGGCCTCAACCAGCGCCAAAGGCCCTGGTGTGGTGAAGATTGCCTCACAGGAATCACTGGCCTTGGTGGCTTCGGCCAGCAGCACAGGCACCGGCGTAATGTGGATGGCCTGACTAAGCAGCACAGGCCCTCGCTGGGTGAATATGGCCTCAGTCGGAACCACAAGCCCTGGTGTAATGTGGTTGGCCTCAGCCAAAAGCACTGACCCTGGTATCATGCAGAAGGCCTAACAAGAACCACTGGCCCTGGTGTAATGTGGTTGGCATCAGCCAGCAACACAGGCCATGGTGAAATGTGCATGGCATCAGCCAGCACCACAGGCCCTGGTGTGGTGAAGATGGCCTCGCCCAGAAGCACAGGCCCTGGTGTGGTGAAGATGGCCTCAGCCAGCAGCACAGGCCCTGGTGTGGTGAAGATGGCTTCAGCCAGCAGCACAGGCCCTGGTGAAATGTAGTTGGCCTCAGCAAGCAACACAGGCCCTGGTGAAATGTAGTTGGCCTCAGCCAGAAGCACAGGCCCTGGTGTGGTGAAGATGGCCTCACCCAGAAGCACAGTCCCTGGTGTGGTGAAGATGGCCTCAGCCAGAAGCAGAGGCCCTGGTGTGGTGAACATGGCCTCAAAGGAAGCACTGGCCCTGGCTTAATATGTGGATGGCCTCAGCCTGAAGGAAACGTCCTGGTATAATGTGGATGGCGTCAGCCAAGCACAACAAGCCCTGCTGTGGTGAATATGGCATCAGCCAGCACCACAAGCCCTGTTGTGGTGAATATGGCCTCACAGGAATCACTGGCTCTGGTGTAATGTGGATGGCTTCAACCAACAGCATAGGCCCTGGTGAAATGTAGATGGCCTTAGCCAGCAGCACAGGCCCTGGTGTAATATGGATGGCTTCAGCCAGCAGCACAGGCCCTGGTGATTTGCAGTTGGCCTCAGCCAGCAACACTGGAGCTGGTGAAATCTAGTTGGCCTCAGTCAGCAGCACAGTCCCTGGTGACATGTAGTTGGCCTAAGCCAGAAACACATGCCATGGGTAAATGTGGATGGCATCAGCCAGCAACACAGGCCCTGGTGTGGTGAAGATGGCCTCACCCAGAAGCACAGGCCCTGGTGTGGTGAAGACGGCCTCAGCCAGAAGCACAAGCACTGGTGTGGTAATGATGGCCTCACAGGAAGCACAGGGCCTGGTGTTATGTGGATGGCATCAGCCAGCACGACAAGCCCTGTTTTAATATAGTTGGCCTCAACCAGCACAGCAGAACCTAGTGTTATGTGGATGGCATCAGCCAGCAACACAGGCTCTGGTGTGTTGAAGATGGCCTCACCCAGAAGCACAGGCCCTGGTGTGGTGAAGATGGCCTCACCCAGAAGCAGAAGCCCTGGTGTGGTGAAGATAGCCTCACCCAGAAGCACAGGCGCTGGTGTGGTGAAGATGGCCTCAGCCAGAAGCAGAAGCCCTGGTGTGGTGAAGATAGCCTCAGCCAGAAGCACAGGTGCTGGTGTGGTGAAGATGGCCTCACCCGGAAGCACAGGCCCTGGTGTGGTGAAGATGGCCTCACAGAAAGAACTGGCCCTGGTGTGATGTGGATGGCTTCAGCCAGCTACACAGTCCTGGTGTAATGTGGTGTGCCTCAGCCAGCAGCTCAGTCCTTGGTGAAATGTAGTTGGCCTGAGCCAGCAGCAGAGGACATGGTGTGGTGAAGATTGCCTCACAGGAATCACTGGCCTTGGTATATTGTGGATGGCTTAGGCCAACTGCACAGGCTGGTGTGGTGTGTTGAAGACGGCCTCACCCAGAAGAAAAGGCCCTGGTGTAATGTAGACGGCATCAGCTAGGAACACAGGCCCTGGTGAAATGCAGTTGAACTCAGCCAGCTACACAGGCCCTGGTGTGGTGAAGATGGCCTCAGCAAGCAACACAGGCCCTGGTGTAATGTGTTTGGCCTCAACCAGCGCCAAAGGCCCTGGTGTGGTGAAGATTGCCTCACAGGAATCACTGGCCTTGGTGGCTTCGGCCAGCAGCACAGGCACCGGCGTAATGTGGATGGCCTGACTAAGCAGCACAGGCCCTCGCTTGGTGAATATGGCCTCAGTCGGAACCACAAGCCCTGGTGTAATGTGGTTGGCCTCAGCCAAAAGCACTGACCCTGGTATCATGCAGAAGGCCTAACAAGAACCACTGGCCCTGGTGTAATGTGGTTGGCATTAGCCAGCAACACAGGCCATGGTGAAATGTGCATGGCATCAGCCAGCACCACAGGCCCTGGTGTGGTGAAGACGGCCTCGCCCAGAAGCACAGGCCCTGGTGTGGTGAAGATGGCCTCAGCCAGCAGCACAGGCCCTGGTGTGGTGAAGATGGCTTCAGCCAGCAGCACAGGCCCTGGTGAAATGTAGTTGGCCTCAGCAAGCATCACAGGCCCTGGTGAAATGTAGTTGGCCTCAGCCAGAAGCACAGGCCCTGGTGTGGTGAAGATGGCCTCACCCAGAAGCACAGTCCCTGGTGTGGTGAAGATGGCCTCAGCCAGAAGCAGAGGCCCTGGTGTGGTGAACATGGCCTCAAAGGAAGCACTGGCCCTGGCTTAATATGTGGATGGCCTCAGCCTGAAGGAAACGTCCTGGTATAATGTGGATGGCGTCAGCCAAGCACAACAAGCCCTGTTGTGGTGAATATCGCCTCACAGGAATCACTGGCTCTGGTGTAATGTGGATGGCTTCAACCAACAGCATAGGCCCTGGTGAAATGTAGATGGCCTTAGTCAGCAGCACAGGCCCTGGTGTAATATGGATATCTTCAGCCAGCAGCACAGGCCCTGGTGATTTGCAGTTGGCCTCAGCCAGCAACACTGGAGCTGGTGAAATCTAGTTGGCCTCAGTCAGCAGCACAGTCCCTGGTGACATGTAGTTGGCCTAAGCCAGAAACACATGCCATGGGTAAATGTGGATGGCATCAGCCAACAACACAGGCCCTGGTGTGGTGAAGATGGCCTCACCCAGAAGCACAGGCCCTGGTGTGGTGAAGATGGCCTCAGGCAGAAGCACAAGCACTGGTGTGGTAATGATGGCCTCACAGGAAGCACAGGGCCTGGTGTTATGTGGATGGCATCAGCCAGCACGACAAGCCCTGTTTTAATATAGTTGGCCTCAGCCAGCACAGCAGAACCTAGTGTTATGTGGATGGCCTCAGCCAGCAACACAGGCTCTGGTGTGTTGAAGATGGCCTCACCCAGAATCACAGGCCCTGGTGTGTTGAAGATGGCCTCACCCAGAAGCACAGGCCCTGGTGTGGTGAAGATGGCCTCACCCAGAAGCAGAAGCCCTGGTGTGGTGAAGATAGCCTCACCCAGAAGCGCAGGCGCTGGTGTGGTGAAGATGGCCTCAGCCAGAAGCAGAAGCCCTGGTGTGGTGAAGATAGCCTCAGCCAGAAGCACAGGTGCTGGTGTGGTGAAGATGGCCTCACCCGGAAGCACAGGCCCTGGTGTGGTGAAGATGGCCTCACAGAAAGAACTGGCCCTGGTGTGATGTGGATGGCTTCAGCCAGCTACACAGTCCTGGTTTAATGTGGTGTGCCTCAGCCAGCAGCTCAGTCCTTGGTGAAATGTAGTTGGCCTGAGCCAGCAGCAGAGGACATGGTGTGGTGAAGATTGCCTCACAGGAATCACTGGCCTTGGTATATTGTGGATGGCTTAGGCCAACTGCACAGGCTGGTGTGGTGTGTTGAAGACGGCCTCACCCGGAAGAAAAGGCCCTGGTGTAATGTAGACGGAATCAGCTAGGAACACAGGCCCTGGTGAAATGCAGTTGAACTCAGCCAGCTACACAGGCCCTGGTGTGGTGAAGATGGCCTCAGCAAGCAACACAGGCCCTGGTGTAATGTGTTTGGCCTCAACCAGCGCCAAAGGCCCTGGTGTGGTGAAGATTGCCTCACAGGAATCACTGGCCTTGGTGGCTTCGGCCAGCAGCACAGGCACCGGCGTAATGTGGATGGCCTGACTAAGCAGCACAGGCCCTCGCTTGGTGAATATGGCCTCAGTCGGAACCACAAGCCCTGGTGTAATGTGGTTGGCCTCAACCAAAAGCACTGACCCTGGTATCATGCAGAAGGCCTAACAAGAACCACTGGCCCTGGTGTAATGTGGTTGGCATCAGCCAGCAACACAGGCCATGGTGAAATGTGCATGGCATCAGCCAGCACCACAGGCCCTGGTGTGGTGAAGATGGCCTCGCCCAGAAGCACAGGCCCTGGTGTGGTGAAGATGGCCTCAGCCAGCAGCACAGGCCCTGGTGTGGTGAAGATGGCTTCAGCCAGCAGCACAGGCCCTGGTGAAATGTAGTTGGCCTCAGCAAGCAACACGGGCCCTGGTGAAATGTAGTTGGCCTCAGCCAGAAGCACAGGCCCTGGTGTGGTGAAGATGGCCTCACCCAGAAGCACAGTCCCTGGTGTGGTGAAGATGGCCTCAGCCAGAAGCAGAGGCCCTGGTGTGGTGAACATGGCCTCAAAGGAAGCACTGGCCCTGGCTTAATATGTGGATGGCCTCAGCCTGAAGGAAACGTCCTGGTATAATGTGGATGGCGTCAGCCAAGCACAACAAGCCCTGCTGTGGTGAATATGGCATCAGCCAGCACCACAAGCCCTGTTGTGGTGAATATGGCCTCACAGGAATCACTGGCTCTGGTGTAATGTGGATGGCTTCAACCAACAGCATAGGCCCTGGTGAAATGTAGATGGCCTTAGCCAGCAGCACAGGCCCTGGTGTAATATGGATGGCTTCAGCCAGCAGCACAGGCCCTGGTGATTTGCAGTTGGCCTCAGCCAGCAACACTGGAGCTGGTGAAATCTAGTTGGCCTCAGTCAGCAGCACAGTCCCTGGTGACATGTAGTTGGCCTAAGCCAGAAACACATGCCATGGGTAAATGTGGATGGCATCAGCCAGCAACACAGGCCCTGGTGTGGTGAAGATGGACTCACCCAGAAGCACAGGCCCTGGTGTGGTGAAGACGGCCTCAGCCAGAAGCACAAGCACTGGTGTGGTAATGATGGCCTCACAGGAAGCACAGGGCCTGGTGTTATGTGGATGGCATCAGCCAGCACGACAAGCCCTGTTTTAATATAGTTGGCCTCAGCCAGCACAGCAGAACCTAGTGTTCTGTGGATGGCCTCAGCCAGCAACACAGGCTCTGGTGTGTTGAAGATGGCCTCACCCAGAAGCACAGGCCCTGGTGTGGTGAAGATGGCCTCACCCAGAAGCAGAAGCCCTGGTGTGGTGAAGATAGCCTCACCCAGAAGCACAGGCGCTGGTGTGGTGAAGATGGCCTCAGCCAGAAGCAGAAGCCCTGGTGTGGTGAAGATAGCCTCAGCCAGAAGCACAGGTGCTGGTGTGGTGAAGATGGCCTCACCCGGAAGCACAGGCCCTGGTGTGGTGAAGATGGCCTCACAGAAAGAACTGGCCCTGGTGTGATGTGGATGGCTTCAGCCAGCTACACAGTCCTGGTGTAATGTGGTGTGCCTCAGCCAGCAGCTCAGTCCTTGGTGAAATGTAGTTGGCCTGAGCCAGCAGCAGAGGACATGGTGTGGTGAAGATTGCCTCACAGGAATCACTGGCCTTGGTATATTGTGGATGGCTTAGGCCAACTGCACAGGCTGGTGTGGTGTGTTGAAGACGGCCTCACCCGGAAGAAAAGGCCCTGGTGTAATGTAGACGGAATCAGCTAGGAACACAGGCCCTGGTGAAATGCAGTTGAACTCAGCCAGCTACACAGGCCCTGGTGTGGTGAAGATGGCCTCAGCAAGCAACACAGGCCCTGGTGTAATGTGTTTGGCCTCAACCAGCGCCAAAGGCCCTGGTGTGGTGAAGATTGCCTCACAGGAATCACTGGCCTTGGTGGCTTCGGCCAGCAGCACAGGCACCGGCGTAATGTGGATGGCCTGACTAAGCAGCACAGGCCCTCGCTTGGTGAATATGGCCTCAGTCGGAACCACAAGCCCTGGTGTAATGTGGTTGGCCTCAGCCAAAAGCACTGACCCTGGTATCATGCAGAAGGCCTAACAAGAACCACTGGCCCTGGTGTAATGTGGTTGGCATCAGCCAGCAACACAGGCCATGGTGAAATGTGCATGGCATCAGCCAGCACCACAGGCCCTGGTGTGGTGAAGATGGCCTCGCCCAGAAGCACAGGCCCTGGTGTGGTGAAGATGGCCTCAGCCAGCAGCACAGGCCCTGGTGTGGTGAAGATGGCTTCAGCCAGCAGCACAGGCCCTGGTGAAATGTAGTTGGCCTCAGCAAGCAACACAGGCCCTGGTGAAATGTAGTTGGCCTCAGCCAGAAGCACAGGCCCTGGTGTGGTGAAGATGGCCTCACCCAGAAGCACAGTCCCTGGTGTGGTGAAGATGGCCTCAGCCAGAAGCAGAGGCCCTGGTGTGGTGAACATGGCCTCAAAGGAAGCACTGGCCCTGGCTTAATATGTGGATGGCCTCAGCCTGAAGGAAACGTCCTGGTATAATGTGGATGGCGTCAGCCAAGCACAACAAGCCCTGCTGTGGTGAATATGGCATCAGCCAGCACCACAAGCCCTGTTGTGGTGAAGATGGCCTCACAGGAATCACAGGCCCTGGTGTGGTGAAGACGGCCTCAGCCAGAAGCACAAGCACTGGTGTGGTAATGATGGCCTCACAGGAAGCACAGGGCCTGGTGTTATGTGGATGGCATCAGCCAGCACGACAAGCCCTGTTTTAATATAGTTGGCCTCAGCCAGCACAGCAGAACCTAGTGTTATGTGGATGGCCTCAGCCAGCAACACAGGCTCTGGTGTGTTGAAGATGGCCTCACCCAGAAGCACAGGCCCTGGTGTGGTGAAGATGGCCTCACCCAGAAGCAGAAGCCCTGGTGTGGTGAAGATAGCCTCACCCAGAAGCACAGGCGCTGGTGTGGTGAAGATGGCCTCAGCCAGAAGCAGAAGCCCTGGTGTGGTGAAGATAGCCTCAGCCAGAAGCACAGGTGCTGGTGTGGTGAAGATGGCCTCACCCGGAAGCACAGGCCCTGGTGTGGTGAAGATGGCCTCACAGAAAGAACTGGCCCTGGTGTGATGTGGATGGCTTCAGCCAGCTACACAGTCCTGGTGTAATGTGGTGTGCCTCAGCCAGCAGCTCAGTCCTTGGTGAAATGTAGTTGGCCTGAGCCAGCAGCAGAGGACATGGTGTGGTGAAGATTGCCTCACAGGAATCACTGGCCTTGGTATATTGTGGATGGCTTAGGCCAGCTGCACAGGCTGGTGTGGTGTGTTGAAGACGGCCTCACCCGGAAGAAAAGGCCCTGGTGTAATGTAGACGGCATCAGCTAGGAACACAGGCCCTGGTGAAATGCAGTTGAACTTAGCCAGCTACGCAGGCCCTGGTGTGGTGAAGATGGCCTCAGCAAGCAACACAGGCCCTGGTGTAATGTGTTTGACCTCAACCAGCGCCAAAGGCCCTGGTGTGGTGAAGATTGCCTCACAGGAATCACTGGCCTTGGTGGCTTCGGCCAGCAGCACAGGAACCGGCGTAATGTGGATGGCCTGACTAAGCAGCACAGGCCCTCGCTTGGTGAATATGGCCTCAGTCGGAACCACAAGCCCTGGTGTAATGTGGTTGGCCTCAGCCAAAAGCACTGACCCTGGTATCATGCAGAAGGCCTAACAAGAACCACTGGCCCTGGTGTAATGTGGTTGGCATCAGCCAGCAACACAGGCCATGGTGAAATGTGCATGGCATCAGCCAGCACCACAGGCCCTGGTGTGGTGAAGATGGCCTCGCCCAGAAGCACAGGCCCTGGTGTGGTGAAGATGGCCTCAGCCAGCAGCACAGGCCCTGGTGTGGTGAAGATGGCTTCAGCCAGCAGCACAGGCCCTGGTGAAATGTAGTTGGCCTCAGGAAGCAACACAGGCCCTGGTGAAATGTAGTTGGCCTCAGCCAGAAGCACAGGCCCTGGTGTGGTGAAGATGGCCTCACCCAGAAGCACAGTCCCTGGTGTGGTGAAGATGGCCTCAGCCAGAAGCAGAGGCCCTGGTGTGGTGAACATGGCCTCAAAGGAAGCACTGGCCCTGGCTTAATATGTGGATGGCCTCAGCCTGAAGGAAACGTCCTGGTATAATGTGGATGGCGTCAGCCAAGCACAACAAGCCCTGTTGTGGTGAATATGGCCTCACAGGAATCACTGGCTCTGGTGTAATGTGGATGGCTTCAACCAACAGCATAGGCCCTGGTGAAATGTAGATGGCCTTAGCCAGCAGCACAGGCCCTGGTGTAATATGGATGGCTTCAGCCAGCAGCACAGGCCCTGGTGATTTGCAGTTGGCCTCAGCCAGCAACACTGGAGCTGGTGAAATCTAGTTGGCCTCAGTCAGCAGCACAGTCCCTGGTGACATGTAGTTGGCCTAAGCCAGAAACACATGCCATGGGTAAAAGTGGATGGCATCAGCCAGCAACACAGGCCCTGGTGTGGTGAAGATGGCCTCACCCAGAAGCACAGGCCCTGGTGTGGTGAAGATGGCCTCAGCCAGAAGCACAAGCACTGGTGTGGTAATGATGGCCTCACAGGAAGCACAGGGCCTGGTGTTATGTGGATGGCATCAGCCAGCACGACAAGCCCTGTTTTAATATAGTTGGCCTCAGCCAGCACAGCAGAACCTAGTGTTATGTGGATGGCCTCAGCCAGCAACACAGGCTCTGGTGTGTTGAAGATGGCCTCACCCAGAAGCACAGGCCCTGGTGTGGTGAAGATGGCCTCACCCAGAAGCAGAAGCCCTGGTGTGGTGAAGATAGCCTCACCCAGAAGCACAGGCGCTGGTGTGGTGAGGATGGCCTCACCCGGAAGCACAGGCCCAGGTGTGGTGAAGATGGCCTCACAGAAAGAACTGGCCCTGGTGTGATGTGGATGGCTTCAGCCAGCTACACAGTCCTGGTGTAATGTGGTGTGCCTCAGCCAGCAGCTCAGTCCTTGGTGAAATGTAGTTGGCCTGAGCCAGCAGCAGAGGACATGGTGTGGTGAAGATTGCCTCACAGGAATCACTGGCCTTGGTATATTGTGGATGGCTTAGGCCAGCTGCACAGGCTGGTGTGGTGTGTTGAAGACGGCCTCACCCGGAAGAAAAGGCCCTGGTGTAATGTAGACGGCATCAGCTAGGAACACAGGCCCTGGTGAAATGCAGTTGAACTCAGCCAGCTACACAGGCCCTGGTGTGGTGAAGATGGCCTCAGCAAGCAACACAGGCCCTGGTGTAATGTGTTTGGCCACAACCAGCGCCAAAGGCCCTGGTGTGGTGAAAATTGCCTCACAGGAATCACTGGCCTTGGTGGCTTCGGCCAGCAGCACAGGCACCGGCGTAATGTGGATGGCCTGACTAAGCAGCACAGGCCCTCGCTTGGTGAATATGGCCTCAGTCGGAACCACAAGCCCTGGTGTAATGTGGTTGGCCTCAGCCAAAAGCACTGACCCTGGTATCATGCAGAAGGCCTAACAAGAACCACTGGCACTGGTGTAATGTGGTTGGCATCAGCCAGCAACACAGGCCATGGTGAAATGTGCATGGCATCAGCCAGCACCACAGGCCCTGGTGTGGTGAAGATGGCCTCGCCCAGAAGCACAGGCCCTGGTGTGGTGAAGATGGCCTCAGCCAGCAGCACAGGCCCTGGTGTGGTGAAGATGGCTTCAGCCAGCAGCACAGGCCCTGGTGAAATGTAGTTGGCCTCAGCAAGCAACACAGGCCCTGGTGAAATGTAGTTGGCCTCAGCCAGAAGCACAGGCCCTGGTGTGGTGAAGATGGCCTCACCCAGAAGCACAGTCCCTGGTGTGGTGAAGATGGCCTCAGCCAGAAGCAGAGGCCCTGGTGTGGTGAACATGGCCTCAAAGGAAGCACTGGCCCTGGCTTAATATGTGGATGGCTTCAGCCAGCAGCACAGGCCCTGGTGATTTGCAGTTGGCCTCAGCCAGCAACACTGGAGCTGGTGAAATCTATTGGCCTCAGTCAGCAGCACAGTCCCTGGTGACATGTAGTTGGCCTAAGCCAGAAACACATGCCATGGGTAAATGTGGATGGCATCAGCCAGCAACACAGGCCCTGGTGTGGTGAAGATGGCCTCACCCAGAAGCACAGGCCCTGGTATGGTGAAATTGGCCTCAAAGGAAGTACTGGCCTTGGCTTAATATCGGATAACCTCAGCCTGAAGGAAAGGTCCTGGTGTAATGTGGATGGCATGAGCCAGCAACACATGCAATGGTGAAATGTGGATGGCCTAATCCAGCAGCACAGGCCATGGTGCGTTGAAGATTGCCTCACAGGAAGCACTGGCCTTTGTGTAATGTGGTTTGCCTCAGCCAGCAAAACAGGCCCTGGTGTAATCTAGTTGGCCTCAGCCAGCAACACATGCCAGTGTGAAATGTGGATGGCATCAGCCAGCAGCATAGGCCCTGGTAAAATGTGGATGGCCTCAGCTAGCAGCACAGGCCCTGGTGTAATGTAGATGGCCTCAGAAAGAAGCACAGGCCTTGGTGTAATGTGGATGGTATCAGCAAGCAACTCAGGCCCTGGAGAAATGTGGATGGCCTCAGCCAGAAGCACAGGCCCTGGTAAGGTGAAAATGGCCTCAAAGGAAGCACTGGCCCTGGCTTAATATCGGATGACATCGGCCTGAAGGAAAGGTCCTGGTGTAATGTGGATGGCATCAGCCAGCAACACATGCCATGGTGAAATGTGGTTGGCCTAATACAGCAGCACAGGCCATGGTGCGTTGAAGATTGCCTCACAGGAAGCACTGGCCTTGGTGTAATGTGGTTGGCCTCAGCCAGCAAAACAGGCCCTGGTGTAATCTAGTTGGCCTCAGCCAGCAACACATGCCAGTGTGAAATGTGGATGGCATCAGCCAGCAGCATAGGCCCTGGTCAAATGTGGATGGTATCAGCAAGCAACTCAGGCCCTGGTGAAATGCCTATGGAATCAGCCAGCACCACAGACCACACTTGGTCAATATGGCCTCATCAGGCACCACAAGCACTGGTGTAATGTGGATGGCCTCAGCCAGAAGCACAGGCCCAGGTATGGTGAAAATGGCCTCAAAGGAAGCACTGGCCCTGGCTTAATATGTGGATGGCCTCAGCCTGAAGGAAACGTCCTGGTATAATGTGGATGGCGTCAGCCAAGCACAACAAGCCCTGCTGTGGTGAATATGGCATCAGCCAGCACCACAAGCCCTGTTGTGGTGAAGATGTCCTCACAGGAATCACTGGCTCTGGTGTAATGTGGATGGTTTCAACCAACAGCATAGGCCCTGGTGAAATGTAGATGGCCTTAGCCAGCAGCACAGGCCCTGGTGTAATATGGATGGCTTCAGCCAGCAGCACAGGCCCTGGTGATTTGCAGTTGGCCTCAGCCAGCAACACTGGAGCTGGTGAAATCTAGTTGGCCTCAGTCAGCAGCACAGTCCCTGGTGACATGTAGTTGGCCTAAGCCAGAAACACATGCCATGGGTAAATGTGGATGGCATCAGCCAGCAACACAGGCCCTGGTGTGGTGAAGATGGCCTCACCCAGAAGCACAGGCCCTGGTATGGTGAAATTGGCCTCAAAGGAAGTACTGGCCTTGGCTTAATATCGGATAACCTCAGCCTGAAGGAAAGGTCCTGGTGTAATGTGGATGGCATCAGCCAGCAACACATGCCATGGTGAAATGTGGATGGCCTAATCCAGCAGCACAGGCCATGGTGCGTTGAAGATTGCCTCACAGGAAGCACTGGCCTTTGTGTAATGTGGTTTGCCTCAGCCAGCAAAACAGGCCCTGGTGTAATCTAGTTGGCCTCAGCCAGCAACACATGCCAGTGTGAAATGTGGATGGCATCAGCCAGCAGCATAGGCCCTGGTAAAATGTGGATGGCCTCAGCTAGCAGCACAGGCCCTGGTGTAATGTAGATGGCCTCAGAAAGAAGCACAGGCCTTGGTGTAATGTGGATGGTATCAGCAAGCAACTCAGGCCCTGGTGAAATGCGGATGGAATCAGCCAGCACCACAGACCACACTTGGTCAATATGGCCTCATCAGGCACCACAAGCACTGGTGTAATGTGGATGGCCTCAGCCAGAAGCACAGGCCCAGGTATGGTGAAAATGGCCTCAAAGGAAGCACTGGCCCTGGCTTAATATGTGGATGGCCTCAGCCTGAAGGAAACGTCCTGGTATAATGTGGATGGCGTCAGCCAAGCACAACAAGCCCTGCTGTGGTGAATATGGCATCAGCCAGCACCACAAGCCCTGTTGTGGTGAATATGGCCTCACAGGAATCACTGGCTCTGGTGTAATGTGGATGGCTTCAACCAACAGCATAGGCCCTGGTGAAATGTAGATGGCCTTAGCCAGCAGCACAGGCCCTGGTGTAATATGGATGGCTTCAGCCAGCAGCACAGGCCCTGGTGATTTGCAGTTGGCCTCAGCCAGCAACACTGGAGCTGGTGAAATCTAGTTGGCCTCAGTCAGCAGCACAGTCCCTGGTGACATGTAGTTGGCCTAAGCCAGAAACACATGCCATGGGTAAATGTGGATGGCATCAGCCAGCAACACAGGCCCTGGTGTGGTGAAGATGGCCTCACCCAGAAGCACAGGCCCTGGTGTGGTGAAGACGGCCTCACCCAGAAGCACAAGCACTGGTGTGGTAATGATGGCCTCACAGGAAGCACAGGGCCTGGTGTTATGTGAATGGCATCAGCCAGCACGACAAGCCCTGTTTTAATATAGTTGGCCTCAGCCAGCACAGCAGAGCCTAGTGTTATGTGGATGGCCTCTGCCAGCAACACATGCTCTGGTGTGTTGAAGATGGCCTCACCCAGAAGCACAGGCCCTGGTGTGGTGAAGATGGCCTCACCCAGAAGCAGAAGCCCTGGTGTGGTGAAGATAGCCTCACCCAGAAGCACAGGCGCTGGTGTGGTGAAGATGGCCTCAGCCTGAAGGAAACGTCCTGGTATAATGTGGATGGCGTCAGCCAAGCACAACAAGCCCTGCTGTGGTGAATATGGCATCAGCCAGCACCACAAGCCCTGTTGTGGTGAATATGGCCTCACAGGAAGCACTGGCTCTGGTGTAATGTGGATGGCTTCAACCAACAGCATAGGCCCTGGTGAAATGTAGATGGCCTTAGCCAGCAGCACAGGCCCTGGTGTAATATGGATGGCTTCAGCCAGCAGCACAGGCCCTGGTGATTTGCAGTTGGCCTCAGCCAGCAACACTGGAGCTGGTGAAATCTAGTTGGCCTCAGTCAGCAGCACAGTCCCTGGTGACATGTAGTTGGCCTAAGCCAGAAACACATGCCATGGGTAAATGTGGATGGCATCAGCCAGCAACACAGGCCCTGGTGTGGTGAAGATGGCCTCACCCAGAAGCACAGGCCCTGGTGTGGTGAAGATGGCCTCACCCGGAAGCACAGGCCCTGTTGTGGTGAAGATGGCCTCACAGAAAGAACTGGCCCTGGTGTGATGTGGATGGCTTCAGCCAGCTACACAGTCCTGGTGTAATGTGGTGTGCCTCAGCCAGCAGCTCAGTTCTTGGTGAAATATAGTTGGCCTGAGCCAGCAGCAGAGGACATGGTGTGGTGAAGATTGCCTCACAGGAATCACTGGCCTTGGTATATTGTGGATGGCTTAGGCCAGCTGCACAGGCTGGTGTGGTGTGTTGAAGACGGCCTCACCCGGAAGAAAAGGCCCTGGTGTAATGTAGACGGCATCAGCTAGGAACACAGGCCCTGGTGAAATGCAGTTGAACTCAGCCAGCTACACAGGCCTTGGTGTGGTGAAGATGGCCTCAGCAAGCAACACAGGCCCTGGTGTAATGTGTTTGGCCTCAACCAGCGCCAAAGGCCCTGGTGTGGTGAAGATAGCCTCACAGGAATCACTGGCCTTGGTGGCTTCGGCCAGCAGCACAGGCACCGGCGTAATGTGGATGGCCTGACTAAGCAGCACAGGCCCTCGCTTGGTGAATATGGCCTCAGTCGGAACCACAAGCCCTGGTGTAATGTGGTTGGCCTCAGCCAAAAGCACTGACCCTGGTATCATGCAGAAGGCCTAACAAGAACCACTGGCCCTGGTGTAATGTGGTTGGCATCAGCCAGCAACACAGGCCATGGTGAAATGTGCATGGCATCAGCCAGCACCACAGGCCCTGGTGTGGTGAAGATGGCCTCGCCCAGAAGCACAGGCCCTGGTGTGGTGAAGATGGCCTCAGCCAGCAGCACAGGCCCTGGTGTGGTGAAGATGGCTTCAGCCAGCAGCACAGGCCCTGGTGAAATGTAGTTGGCCTCAGCAAGCAACACAGGCCCTGGTGAAATGTAGTTGGCCTCAGCCAGAAGCACAGGCCCTGGTGTGGTGAAGATGGCCTCACCCAGAAGCACAGTCCCTGGTGTGGTGAAGATGGCCTCAGCCAGAAGCAGAGGCCCTGGTGTGGTGAACATGGCCTCAAAGGAAGCACTGGCCCTGGCTTAATATGTGGATGGCCTCAGCCTGAAGGAAACGTCCTGGTATAATGTGGATGGCGTCAGCCAAGCACAACAAGCCCTGCTGTGGTGAATATGGCATCAGCCAGCACCACAAGCCCTGTTGTGGTGAATATGGCCTCACAGGAATCACTGGCTCTGGTGTAATGTGGATGGCTTCAACCAACAGCATAGGCCCTGGTGAAATGTGGATGGCCTTAGCCAGCAGCACAGGCCCTGGTATGGTGAAAATGGCCTCAAAGGAAGCACTGGCCCTGGCTTAACATGTGGATGGCCTCAGCCTGAAGGAAACGTCCTGGTATAATGTGGATGGCGTCAGCCAAGCACAACAAGCCCTGCTGTGGTGAATATGGCATCAGCCAGCACCACAAGCCCTGTTGTGGTGAAGATGGCCTCACAGGAATCACTGGCTCTGGTGTAATGTGGATGGCTTCAACCAACAGCATAGGCCCTGGTGAAATGTGGATGGCCTTAGCCAGCAGCACAGGCCCTGGTGTAATATGGATGGCTTCAGCCAGCAGCACAGGCCCTGGTGATTTGCAGTTGGCCTCAGCCAGCAACACTGGAGCTGGTGAAATCTAGTTGGCCTCAGTCAGCAGCACAGTCCCTGTTGAAATGTAGTTGGCCTAAGCCAGAAACACATGCCATGGGTTAATGTGGATGGCATCAGCCAGCAACACAGGCCCTGGTGTGGTGAATATGGCTTCAGCCAGAAGCACAGGCCCTGGTATGGTGAAATTGGCCTCAAATGAAGTACTGGCCTTGGCTTAATATCGGATAACCTCAGCTTGAGGGAAAGGTCCAGGTGTAATGTGGATGGCATGAGCCAGCAACACATGCCATGGTGAAATGTGGATGGCCTAATCCAGCAGCACAGGCCATGCTGCGTTGAAGATTGCCTCACAGGAAGCACTGGCCTTTGTGTAATGTGGTTGGCCTCAGCCAGCAAAACAGGCCCTGGTGTAATCTAGTTGGCCTCAGCCAGCAACACATGCCAGTGTGAAATGTGGATGGCATCAGCCACCAGCATAGGCCCTGGTAAAATGTGGATGGCCTCAGCTAGCAGCACAGGCCCTGGTGTAATGTAGATGGCCTCAGAAAGAAGCACAGGCCTTGGTGTAATGTGGATGGTATCAGCAAGCAACTCAGGCCCTGGTGAAATGCGGATGGAATCAGCCAGCACCACAGACCACACTTGGTCAATATGGCCTCATCAGGCACCACAAGCACTGGTGTAATGTGGATGGCCTCAGCCAGAAGCACAGGCCCAGGTGTGGTGAAAATGGCCTCAAAGGAAGCACTGGCCCTGGCTTAATATGTGGATGGCCTCAGCCTGAAGGAAACGTCCTGGTATAATGTGGATGGCGTCAGCCAAGCACAACAAGCCCTGCTGTGGTGAATATGGCATCAGCCAGCACCACAAGCCCTGTTGTGGTGAATATGGCCTCACAGGAATCACTGGCTCTGGTGTAATGTGGATGGCTTCAACCAACAGCATAGGCCCTGGTGAAATGTAGATGGCCTTAGCCAGCAGCACAGGCCCTGGTGTAATATGGATGGCTTCAGCCAGCAGCACAGGCCCTGGTGATTTGCAGTTGGCCTCAGCCAGCAACACTGGAGCTGGTGAAATCTAGTTGGCCTCAGTCAGCAGCACAGTCCCTGGTGACATGTAGTTGGCCTAAGCCAGAAACACATGCCATGGGTAAATGTGGATGGCATCAGCCAGCAACACAGGCCCTGGTGTGGTGAAGATGGCCTCACCCAGAAGCACAGGCCCTGGTGTGGTGAAGACGGCCTCAGCCAGAAGCACAAGCACTGGTGTGGTAATGATGGCCTCACAGGAAGCACAGGGCCTGGTGTTATGTGGATGGCATCAGGCAGCACGACAAGCCCTGTTTTAATATAGTTGGCCTCAGCCAGCACAGCAGAACCTAGTGTTATGTGGATGGCCTCAGCCAGCAACACAGGCTCTGGTGTGTTGAAGATGGCCTCACCCAGAAGCACAGGCCCTGGTGTGGTGAAGATGGCCTCACCCAGAAGCACAGGCGCTGGTGTGGTGAAGATGGCCTCAGCCAGAAGCAGAAGCCCTGGTGTGGTGAAGATAGCCTCAGCCAGAAGCACAGGAGCTGGTGTGGTGAAGATGGCCTCAGCCGGAAGCACAGGCCCAGGTGTGGTGAAGATGGCCTCACAGAAAGAACTGGCCCTGGTGTGATGTGGATGGCTTCAGCCAGCTACACAGTCCTGGTGTAATGTGGTGTGCCTCAGCCAGCAGCTCAGTCCTTGGTGAAATGTAGTTGGCCTGAGCCAGCAGCAGAGGACATGGTGTGGTGAAGATTGCCTCACAGGAATCACTGGCCTTGGTATATTGTGGATGGCTTAGGCCAGCTGCACAGGCTGGTGTGGTGTGTTGAAGACGGCCTCACCCGGAAGAAAAGGCCCTGGTGTAATGTAGACGGCATCAGCTAGGAACACAGGCCCTGGTGAAATGCAGTTGAACTCAGCCAGCTACACAGGCCCTGGTGTGGTGAAGATGGCCTCAGCAAGCAACACAGGCCCTGGTGTAATGTGTTTGGCCTCAACCAGCGCCAAAGGCCCTGGTGTGGTGAAGATTGCCTCACAGGAATCACTGGCCTTGGTGGCTTCGGCCAGCAGCACAGGCACCGGCGTAATGTGGATGGCCTGACTAAGCAGCACAGGCCCTCGCTTGGTGAATATGGCCTCAGTCGGAACCACAAGCCCTGGTGTAATGTGGTTGGCCTCAGCCAAAAGCACTGACCCTGGTATCATGCAGAAGGCCTAACAAGAACCACTGGCCCTGGTGTAATGTGGTTGGCATCAGCCAGCAACACAGGCCATGGTGAAATGTGCATGGCATCAGCCAGCACCACAGGCCCTGGTGTGGTGAAGATGGCCTCGCCCAGCAGCACAGGCCCTGGTGTGGTGAAGATGGCTTCAGCCAGCAGCACAGGCCCTGGTGAAATGTAGTTGGCCTCAGCAAGCAACACAGGCCCTGGTGAAATGTAGGTGGCCTCAGCCAGAAGCACAGGCCCTGGTGTGGTGAAGATGGCCTCACCCAGAAGCACAGTCCCTGGTGTGGTGAAGATGGCCTCAGCCAGAAGCAGAGGCCCTGGTGTGGTGAACATGGCCTCAAAGGAAGCACTGGCCCTGGCTTAATATGTGGATGGCCTCAGCCTGAAGGAAACGTCCTGGTATAATGTGGATGGCGTCAGCCAAGCACAACAAGCCCTGTTGTGGTGAATATGGCCTCACAGGAATCACTGGCTCTGGTGTAATGTGGATGGCTTCAACCAACAGCATAGGCCCTGGTGAAATGTAGATGGCCTTAGCCAGCAGCACAGGCCCTGGTGTAATATGGATGGCTTCAGCCAGCAGCACAGGCCCTGGTGATTTGCAGTTGGCCTCAGCCAGCAACACTGGAGCTGGTGAAATCTAGTTGGCCTCAGTCAGCAGCACAGTCCCTGGTGACATGTAGTTGGCCTAAGCCAGAAACACATGCCATGGGTAAATGTGGATGGCATCAGCCAGCAACACAGGCCCTGGTGTGGTGAAGATGGCCTCACCCAGAAGCACAGGCCCTGGTGTGGTGAAGATGGCCTCAGCCAGAAGCACAAGCACTGGTGTGGTAATGATGGCCTCACAGGAAGCACAGGGCCTGGTGTTATGTGGATGGCATCAGGCAGCACGACAAGCCCCGTTTTAATATAGTTGGCCTCAGGCAGCACAGCAGAACCTAGTGTTATGTGGATGGCCTCAGCCAGCAACACAGGCTCTGGTGTGTTGAAGATGGCCTCACCCAGAAGCACAGGCCCTGGTGTGGTGAAGATGGCCTCAGCCAGAAGCACAGGCGCTGGTGTGGTGAAGATGGCCTCAGCCAGAAGCAGAAGCCCTGGTGTGGTGAAGATAGCCTCACCCAAAAGCACAGGCGCTGGTGTGGTGAAGATGGCCTCAGCCAGAAGCAGAAGCCCTGGTGTGGTGAAGATAGCCTCAGCCAGAAGCACAGGTGCTGGTGTGGTGAAGATGGCCTCACCCGGAAGCACAGGCCCTGGTGTGGTGAAGATGGCCTCACAGAAAGAACTGGCCCTGGTGTGATGTGGATGGCTTCAGCCAGCTACACAGTCCTGGTGTAATGTGGTGTGCCTCAGCCAGCAGCTCAGTCCTTGGTGAAATGTAGTTGGCCTGAGCCAGCAGCAGAGGACATGGTGTGGTGAAGATTGCCTCACAGGAATCACTGGCCTTGGTATATTGTGGATGGCTTAGGCCAACTGCACAGGCTGGTGTGGTGTGTTGAAGACGGCCTCACCCAGAAGAAAAGGCCCTGGTGTAATGTAGACGGCATCAGCTAGGAACACAGGCCCTGGTGAAATGCAGTTGAACTCAGCCAGCTACACAGGCCCTGGTGTGGTGAAGATGGCCTCAGCAAGCAACACAGGCCCTGGTGTAATGTGTTTGGCCTCAACCAGCGCCAAAGGCCCTGGTGTGGTGAAGATTGCCTCACAGGAATCACTGGCCTTGGTGGCTTCGGCCAGCAGCACAGGCACCGGCGTAATGTGGATGGCCTGACTAAGCAGCACAGGCCCTCGCTTGGTGAATATGGCCTCAGTCGGAACCACAAGCCCTGGTGTAATGTGGTTGGCCTCAGCCAAAAGCACTGACCCTGGTATCATGCAGAAGGCCTAACAAGAACCACTGGCCCTGGTGTAATGTGGTTGGCATCAGCCAGCAACACAGGCCATGGTGAAATGTGCATGGCATCAGCCAGCACCACAGGCCTTGGTGTGGTGAAGATGGCCTCGCCCAGAAGCACAGGCCCTGGTGTGGTGAAGATGGCCTCAGCCAGCAGCACAGGCCCTGGTGTGGTGAAGATGGCTTCAGCCAGCAGCACAGGCCCTGGTGAAATGTAGTTGGCCTCAGCAAGCAACACAGGCCCTGGTGAAATGTAGTTGGCCTCAGCCAGAAGCACAGGCCCTGGTGTGGTGAAGATGGCCTCACCCAGAAGCACAGTCCCTGGTGTGGTGAAGATGGCCTCAGCCAGAAGCAGAGGCCCTGGTGTGGTGAACATGGCCTCAAAGGAAGCACTGGCCCTGGCTTAATATGTGGATGGCCTCAGCCTGAAGGAAACGTCCTGGTATAATATGGATGGCGTCAGCCAAGCACAACAAGCCCTGTTGTGGTGAATATGGCCTCACAGGAATCACTGGCTCTGGTGTAATGTGGATGGCTTCAACCAACAGCATAGGCCCTGGTGAAATGTAGATGGCCTTAGCCAGCAGCACAGGCCCTGGTGTAATATGGATGGCTTCAGCCAGCAGCACAGGCCCTGGTGATTTGCAGTTGGCCTCAGCCAGCAACACTGGAGCTGGTGAAATCTAGTTGGCCTCAGTCAGCAGCACAGTCCCTGGTGTGGTGAAGATGGCCTCACCCAGAAGCACAGGCCCTGGTGTGGTGAAGATGGCCTCAGCCAGAAGCACAAGCACTGGTGTGGTAATGATGGCCTCACAGGAAGCACAGGGCCTGGTGTTATGTGGATGGCATCAGGCAGCACGACAAGCCCCGTTTTAATATAGTTGGCCTCAGGCAGCACAGCAGAACCTAGTGTTATGTGGATGGCCTCAGCCAGCAACACAGGCTCTGGTGTGTTGAAGATGGCCTCACCCAGAAGCACAGGCCCTGGTGTGGTGAAGATGGCCTCAGCCAGAAGCACAGGCGCTGGTGTGGTGAAGATGGCCTCAGCCAGAAGCAGAAGCCCTGGTGTGGTGAAGATAGCCTCACCCAAAAGCACAGGCGCTGGTGTGGTGAAGATGGCCTCAGCCAGAAGCAGAAGCCCTTTTGTGGTGAAGATAGCCTCAGCCAGAAGCACAGGTGCTGGTGTGGTGAAGATGGCCTCACCCGGAAGCACAGGCCCTGGTGTGGTGAAGATGGCCTCACAGAAAGAACTGGCCCTGGTGTGATGTGGATGGCTTCAGCCAGCTACACAGTCCTGGTGTAATGTGGTGTGCCTCAGCCAGCAGCTCAGTCCTTGGTGAAATGTAGTTGGCCTGAGCCAGCAGCAGAGGACATGGTGTGGTGAAGATTGCCTCACAGGAATCACTGGCCTTGGTATATTGTGGATGGCTTAGGCCAACTGCACAGGCTGGTGTGGTGTGTTGAAGACGGCCTCACCCAGAAGAAAAGGCCCTGGTGTAATGTAGACGGCATCAGCTAGGAACACAGGCCCTGGTGAAATGCAGTTGAACTCAGCCAGCTACACAGGCCCTGGTGTGGTGAAGATGGCCTCAGCAAGCAACACAGGCCCTGGTGTAATGTGTTTGGCCTCAACCAGCGCCAAAGGCCCTGGTGTGGTGAAGATTGCCTCACAGGAATCACTGGCCTTGGTGGCTTCGGCCAGCAGCACAGGCACCGGCGTAATGTGGATGGCCTGACTAAGCAGCACAGGCCCTCGCTTGGTGAATATGGCCTCAGTCGGAACCACAAGCCCTGGTGTAATGTGGTTGGCCTCAGCCAAAAGCACTGACCCTGGTATCATGCAGAAGGCCTAACAAGAACCACTGGCTCTGGTGTAATGTGGTTGGCATCAGCCAGCAACACAGGCCATGGTGAAATGTGCATGGCATCAGCCAGCACCACAGGCCTTGGTGTGGTGAAGATGGCCTCGCCCAGAAGCACAGGCCCTGGTGTGGTGAAGATGGCCTCAGCCAGCAGCACAGGCCCTGGTGTGGTGAAGATGGCTTCAGCCAGCAGCACAGGCCCTGGTGAAATGTAGTTGGCCTCAGCAAGCAACACAGGCCCTGGTGAAATGTAGTTGGCCTCAGCCAGAAGCACAGGCCCTGGTGTGGTGAAGATGGCCTCACCCAGAAGCACAGTCCCTGGTGTGGTGAAGATGGCCTCAGCCAGAAGCAGAGGCCCTGGTGTGGTGAACATGGCCTCAAAGGAAGCACTGGCCCTGGCTTAATATGTGGATGGCCTCAGCCTGAAGGAAACGTCCTGGTATAATATGGATGGCGTCAGCCAAGCACAACAAGCCCTGTTGTGGTGAATATGGCCTCACAGGAATCACTGGCTCTGGTGTAATGTGGATGGCTTCAACCAACAGCATAGGCCCTGGTGAAATGTGGATGGCCTTAGCCAGCAGCACAGGCCCTGGTGTAATATGGATGGCTTCAGCCAGCAGCACAGGCCCTAGTGATTTGCAGTTGGCCTCAGCCAGCAACACTGGAGCTGGTGAAATCTAGTTGGCCTCAGTCAGCAGCACAGTCCCTGGTGTGGTGAAGATGGCCTCACCCAGAAGCACAGGCCCTGGTGTGGTGAAGATGGCCTCAGCCAGAAGCACAAGCACTGGTGTGGTAATGATGGCCTCACAGGAAGCACAGGGCCTGGTGTTATGTGGATGGCATCAGGCAGCACGACAAGCCCCGTTTTAATATAGTTGGCCTCAGGCAGCACAGCAGAACCTAGTGTTATGTGGATGGCCTCAGCCAGCAACACAGGCTCTGGTGTGTTGAAGATGGCCTCACCCAGAAGCACAGGCCCTGGTGTGGTGAAGATGGCCTCAGCCAGAAGCACAGGCGCTGGTGTGGTGAAGATGGCCTCAGCCAGAAGCAGAAGCCCTGGTGTGGTGAAGATAGCCTCACCCAAAAGCACAGGCGCTGGTGTGGTGAAGATGGCCTCAGCCAGAAGCAGAAGCCCTGGTGTGGTGAAGATAGCCTCAGCCAGAAGCACAGGTGCTGGTGTGGTGAAGATGGCCTCACCCGGAAGCACAGGCCCTGGTGTGGTGAAGATGGCCTCACAGAAAGAACTGGCCCTGGTGTGATGTGGATGGCTTCAGCCAGCTACACAGTCCTGGTGTAATGTGGTGTGCCTCAGCCAGCAGCTCAGTCCTTGGTGAAATGTAGTTGGCCTGAGCCAGCAGCAGAGGACATGGTGTGGTGAAGATTGCCTCACAGGAATCACTGGCCTTGGTATATTGTGGATGGCTTAGGCCAACTGCACAGGCTGGTGTGGTGTGTTGAAGACGGCCTCACCCAGAAGAAAAGGCCCTGGTGTAATGTAGACGGCATCAGCTAGGAACACAGGCCCTGGTGAAATGCAGTTGAACTCAGCCAGCTACACAGGCCCTGGTGTGGTGAAGATGGCCTCAGCAAGCAACACAGGCCCTGGTGTAATGTGTTTGGCCTCAACCAGCGCCAAAGGCCCTGGTGTGGTGAAGATTGCCTCACAGGAATCACTGGCCTTGGTGGCTTCGGCCAGCAGCACAGGCACCGGCGTAATGTGGATGGCCTGACTAAGCAGCACAGGCCCTCGCTTGGTGAATATGGCCTCAGTCGGAACCACAAGCCCTGGTGTAATGTGGTTGGCCTCAGCCAAAAGCACTGACCCTGGTATCATGCAGAAGGCCTAACAAGAACCACTGGCCCTGGTGTAATGTGGTTGGCATCAGCCAGCAACACAGGCCATGGTGAAATGTGCATGGCATCAGCCAGCACCACAGGCCTTGGTGTGGTGAAGATGGCCTCGCCCAGAAGCACAGGCCCTGGTGTGGTGAAGATGGCCTCAGCCAGCAGCACAGGCCCTGGTGTGGTGAAGATGGCTTCAGCCAGCAGCACAGGCCCTGGTGAAATGTAGTTGGCCTCAGCAAGCAACACGGGCCCTGGTGAAATGTAGTTGGCATCAGCCAGAAGCACAGGCCCTGGTGTGGTGAAGATGGCCTCACCCAGAAGCACAGTCCCTGGTGTGGTGAAGATGGCCTCAGCCAGAAGCACAGGCCCAGGTATGGTGAAAATGGCCTCAAAGGAAGCACTGGCCCTGGCTTAATATGTGGATGGCCTCAGCCTGAAGGAAACGTCCTGGTATAATGTGGATGGCGTCAGCCAAGCACAACAAGCCCTGCTGTGGTGAATATGGCATCAGCCAGCACCACAAGCCCTGTTGTGGTGAATATGGCCTCACAGGAATCACTGGCTCTGGTGTAATGTGGATGGCTTCAACCAACAGCATAGGCCCTGGTGAAATGTAGATGGCCTTAGCCAGCAGCACAGGCCCTGGTGTAATATGGATGGCTTCAGCCAGCAGCACAGGCCCTGGTGATTTGCAGTTGGCCTCAGCCACAACACTGGAGCTGGTGAAATCTAGTTGGCCTCAGTCAGCAGCACAGTCCCTGGTGACATGTAGTTGGCCTAAGCCAGAAACACATGCCATGGGTAAATGTGGATGGCATCAGCCAGCAACACAGGCCATGGTGAAATGTGGATGGCCTAATCCAGCAGCACAGGCCATGGTGCGTTGAAGATTGCCTCACACAGAAGCAGAAGCCCTGGTGTGGTGAAGATAGCCTCACCCAGAAGCACAGGCGCTGGTGTGGTGAAGATGGCCTCAGCCAGCACCACAAGCCCTGTTGTGGTGAATATGGCCTCACAGGAATCACTGGCTCTGGTGTAATGTGGTTGGCTTCAGCCAGCAGCACAGGCCCTGGTGATTTGCAGTTGGCCTCAGCCAGCAACACTGGAGCTGGTGAAATCTAGTTGGCCTCAGTCAGCAGCACAGTCCCTGGTGACATGTAGTTGGCCTCAGCCAGCAACACATGCCAGTGTGAAATGTGGATGGCATCAGCCAGCAGCATAGGCCCTGGTAAAATGTGGATGGCCTCAGCTAGCAGCACAGGCCCTGGTGTAATGTAGATGGCCTCAGAAAGAAGCACAGGCCTTGGTGTAATGTGGATGGTATCAGCAAGCAACTCAGGCCCTGGAGAAATGTGGATGGCCTCAGCCAGAAGCACAGGCCCTGGTAAGGTGAAAATGGCCTCAAAGGAAGCACTGGCCCTGGCTTAATATCGGATGACATCAACCTGAAGGAAAGGTCCTGGTGTAATGTGGATGGCATCAGCCAGCAACACATGCCATGGTGAAATGTGGATGGCCAAATACAGCAGCACAGGCCATGGTGCGTTGAAGATTGCCTCACAGGAAGCACTGGCCTTGGTGTAATGTGGTTGGCCTCAGCCAGCAAAACAGGCCCTGGTGTAATCTAGTTGGCCTCAGCCAGCAACACATGCCAGTGTGAAATGTGGATGGCATCAGCCAGCAGCATTGGCCCTGGTGAAATGTGGATGGTATCAGCAAGCAACTCAGGCCCTGGTGAAATGCGGATGGAATCAGCCAGCACCACAGACCACACTTGTTCAATATGGCCTCATCAGGCACCACAAGCACTGGTGTAATGTGGATGGCCTCAGCCAGAAGCACAGGCCCAGGTATGGTGAAAATGGCCTCAAAGGAAGCACTGGCCCTGGCTTAATATGTGGATGGCCTCAGCCTGAAGGAAACGTCCTGGTATAATGTGGATGGCGTCAGCCAAGCACAACAAGCCCTGCTGTGGTGAATTTGGCATCAGCCAGCACCACAAGCCCTGTTGTGGTGAAGATGGCCTCACAGGAATCACTGGCTCTGGTGTAATGTGGATGGCTTCAACCAACAGCATAGGCCCTGGTGAAATGTGGATGGCCTTAGCCAGCAGCACAGGCCCTGGTGTAATATGGATGGCCTCAGCCAGCAGCACAGGCCCTGGTGATTTGCAGTTGGCCTCAGCCAGCAACACTGGAGCTGGTGAAATCTAGTTGGCCTCAGTCAGCAGCACAGTCCCTGGTGAAATGTAGTTGGCCTAAGCCAGAAACACATGCCATGGGTAAATGTGGATGGCATCAGCCAGCAACACAGGCCCTGGTGTGGTGAATATGGCTTCAGCCAGAAGCACAGGCCCTGGTATGGTGAAATTGGCCTCAAAGGAAGTACTGGCCTTGGCTTAATATCGGATAACCTCAGCCTGAAGGAAAGGTCCTGGTGTAATGTGGATGGCATGAGCCAGCAACACATGCCATGGTGAAATGTGGATGGCCTAATCCAGCAGCACAGGCCATGGTGCGTTGAAGATTGCCTCACAGGAAGCACTGGCCTTTGTGTAATGTGGTTGGCCTCAGCCAGCAAAACAGGCCCTGGTGTAATCTAGTTGGCCTCAGCCAGCAACACATGCCAGTGTGAAATGTGGATGGCATCAGCCAGCAGCATAGGCCCTGGTAAAATGTGGATGGCCTCAGCTAGCAGCACAGGCCCTGGTGTAATGTAGATGGCCTCAGAAAGAAGCACAGGCCTTGGTGTAATGTGGATGGTATCAGCAAGCAACTCAGGCCCTGGTGAAATGCGGATGGAATCAGCCAGCACCACAGACCACACTTGGTCAATATGGCCTCATCAGGCACCACAAGCACTGGTGTAATGTGGATGGCCTCAGCCAGAAGCACAGGCCCAGGTGTGGTGAAAATGGCCTCAAAGGAAGCACTGGCCCTGGCTTAATATGTGGATGGCCTCAGCCTGAAGGAAACGTCCTGGTATAATGTGGATGGCGTCAGCCAAGCACAACAAGCCCTGCTGTGGTGAATATGGCATCAGCCAGCACCACAAGCCCTGTTGTGGTGAATATGGCCTCACAGGAATCACTGGCTCTGGTGTAATGTGGATGGCTTCAACCAACAGCATAGGCCCTGGTGAAATGTAGATGGCTTCAGCCAGCAGCACAGGCCCTGGTGATTTGCAGTTGGCATCAGCCAGCAACACTGGAGCTGGTGAAATCTAGTTGGCCTCAGTCAGCAGCACAGTCCCTGGTGACATGTAGTTGGCCTAAGCCAGAAACACATGCCATGGGTAAATGTGGATGGCATCAGCCAGCAACACAGGCCCTGGTGTGGTGAAGATGGCCTCACCCAGAAGCACAGGCCATGGTGTGGTGAAGACAGCCTCAGCCAGAAGCACAAGCACTGGTGTGGTAATGATGGCCTCACAGGAAGCACAGGGCCTGGTGTTATGTGGATGGCATCAGCCAGCACGACAAGCCCTGTTTTAATATAGTTGGCATCAGCCAGCACAGCAGAACCTAGTTTTATGTGGATGGCCTCAGCCAGCAACACAGGCTCTGGTGTGTTGAAGATGGGCTCACCCAGAAGCACAGGCCCTGGTGTGGTGAAGATGGCCTCACCCAGAAGCAGAAGCCCTGGTGTGGTGAAGATTGCCTCACCCAGAAGCACAGGCGCTGGTGTGGTGAAGATGGCCTCAGCCAGAAGCAGAAGCCCTGGTGTGGTGAAGATAGCCTCAGCCAGAAGCACAGGCGCTGGTGTGGTGAAGATGGCCTCACCCGGAAGCACAGGCCCTGGTGTGGTGAAGATGGCCTCACAGAAAGAACTGGCCCTGGTGTGATGTGGATGGCTTCAGCCAGCTACACAGTCCTGGTGTAATGTGGTGTGCCTCAGCCAGCAGCTCAGTCCTTGGTGAAATGTAGTTGGCCTGAGCCAGCAGCAGAGGACATGGTGTGGTGAAGATTGCCTCACAGGAATCACTGGCCTTGGTATATTGTGGATGGCTTAGGCCAGCTGCACAGGCTGGGGTGGTGTGTTGAAGACGGCCTCACCCGGAAGAAAAGGCCCTGGTGTAATGTAGACGGCATCAGCTAGGAACACAGGCCCTGGTGAAATGCAGTTGAACTCAGCCAGCTACACAGGCCCTGGTGTGGTGAAGATGGCCTCAGCAAGCAACACAGGCCCTGGTGTAATGTGTTTGGCCTCAACCAGTGCCAAAGGCCCTGGTGTGGTGAAGATTGCCTCACAGGAATCACTGGCCTTGGTGGCTTCGGCCAGCAGCACAGGCACCGGCGTAATGTGGATGGCCTGACTAAGCAGCACAGGCCCTCGCTTGGTGAATATGGCCTCAGTCGGAACCACAAGCCCTGGTGTAATGTGGTTGGCCTCAGCCAAAAGCACTGACCCTGGTATCATGCAGAAGGCCTAACAAGAACCACTGGCCCTGGTGTAATGTGGTTGGCATCAGCCAGCAACACAGGCCATGGTGAAATGTGCATGGCATCAGCCAGCACCACAGGCCCTGGTGTGGTGAAGATGGCCTCGCCCAGAAGCACAGGCCCTGGTGTGGTGAAGATGGCCTCAGCCAGCAGCACAGGCCCTGGTGTGGTGAAGATGGCCTCAGCCAGCAGCACAGGCCCTGGTGAAATGTAGTTGGCCTCAGCAAGCAACACAGGCCCTGGTGAAATGTAGTTGGCCTCAGCCAGAAGCACAGGCCCTGGTGTGGTGAAGATGGCCTCACCCAGAAGCACAGTCCCTGGTGTGGTGAAGATGGCCTCAGCCAGAAGCAGAGGCCCTGGTGTGGTGAACATGGCCTCAAAGGAAGCACTGGCCCTGGCTTAATATGTGGATGGCCTCAGCCTGAAGGAAACGTCCTGGTATAATGTGGATGGCGTCAGCCAAGCACAACAAGCCCTGCTGTGGTGAATATGGCATCAGCCAGCACCACAAGCCCTGTTGTGGTGAATATGGCCTCACAGGAATCACTGGCTCTGGTGTAATGTGGATGGCTTCAACCAACAGCATAGGCCCTGGTGAAATGTAGATGGCCTTAGCCAGCAGCACAGGCCCTGGTGTAATATGGATGGCTTCAGCCAGCAGCACAGGCCCTGGTGATTTGCAGTTGGCCTCAGCCAGCAACACTGGAGCTGGTGAAATCTAGTTGGCCTCAGTCAGCAGCACAGTCCCTGGTGACATGTAGTTGGCCTAAGCCAGAAACACATGCCATGGGTAAATGTGGATGGCATCAGTCAGCAACACAGGCCATGGTGAAATGTGGATGGCCTAATCCAGCAGCACAGGCCATGGTGCGTTGAAGATTGCCTCACAGGAAGCACTGGCCTTGGTGTAATGTGGTTGGCCTCAGCCAGCAAAACAGGCCCTGGTGTAATCTAGTTGGCCTCAGCCAGCAACACATGCCAGTGAGAAATGTGGATGGCATCAGCCAGCAGCATAGGCCCTGGTAAAATGTGGATGGCCTCAGCTAGCAGCACAGGCCCTGGTGTAATGTAGATGGCCTCAGAAAGAAGCACAGGCCTTGGTGTAATGTGGATGGTATCAGCCAGCAACTCAGGCCCTGGAGAAATGTGGATGGCCTCAGCCAGAAGCACAGGCCCTGGTAAGGTGAAAATGGCCTCAAAGGAAGCACTGGCCCTGGCTTAATATCGGATGACATCAACCTGAAGGAAAGGTCCTGGTGTAATGTGGATGGCATCAGCCAGCAACACATGCCATGGTGAAATGTGGATGGCCTAATACAGCAGCACAGGCCATGGTGCGTTGAAGATTGCCTCACAGGAAGCACTGGCCTTGGTGTAATGTGGTTGGCCTCAGCCAGCAAAACAGGCCCTGGTGTAATCTAGTTGGCCTCAGCCAGCAACACATGCCAGTGTGAAATGTGGATGGCATCAGCCAGCAGTATAGGCCCTGGTGAAATGTGGATGGTATCAGCAAGCAACTCAGGCCCTGGTGAAATGCGGATGGAATCAGCCAGCACCACAGACCACACTTGGTCAATATGGCCTCATCAGGCACCACAAGCACTGGTGTGATGTGGATGGCCTCAGCCAGAAGCACAGGCCCAGGTATGGTGAAAATGGCCTCAGCCAGCAGCACAGGCCCTGGTGTGGTGAAGATGGCCTCAGCCAGCAGCACAGGCCCTGGTGTGGTGAAGATGGCTTCAGCCAGCAGCACAGGCCCTGGTGAAATGTAGTTGGCCTCAGCAAGCAACACAGGCCCTGGTGAAATGTAGTTGGCCTCAGCCAGAAGCACAGGCCCTGGTGTGGTGAAGATGGCCTCACCCAGAAGCACAGTCCCTGGTGTGGTGAAGATGGCCTCAGCCAGAAGCACAGGCCCTGGTATGGTGAAATTGGCCTCAAAGGAAGTACTGGCCTTGGCTTAATATCGGATAACCTCAGCCTGAAGGAAAGGTCCTGGTGTAATGTGGATGACATGAGCCAGCAACACATGCCATGGTGAAATGTGGATGGCCTAATCCAGCAGCACAGGCCATGGTGCGTTGACGATTGCCTCACAGGAAGCACTGGCCTTTGTGTAATGTGGTTGGCCTCAGCCAGCAAAACAGGCCCTGGTGTAATCTAGTTGGCCTCAGCCAGCAACACATGCCAGTGTGAAATGTGGATGGCATCAGCCAGCAGCATAGGCCCTGGTAAAATGTGGATGGCCTCAGCTAGCAGCACAGGCCCTGGTGTAATGTAGATGGCCTCAGAAAGAAGCACAGGCCTTGGTGTAATGTGGATGGTATCAGCAAGCAACTCAGGCCCTGGTGAAATGCGGATGGAATCAGCCAGCACCACAGACCACACTTGGTCAATATGGCCTCATCAGGCACCACAAGCACTGGTGTAATGTGGATGGCCTCAGCCAGAAGCACAGGCCCAGGTGTGGTGAACATGGCCTCAAAGGAAGCACTGGCCCTGGCTTAATATGTGGATGGCCTCAGCCTGAAGGAAACGTCCTGGTATAATGTGGATGGCGTCAGCCAAGCACAACAAGCCCTTCTGTGGTGAATATGGCATCAGCCAGCACCACAAGCCCTGTTGTGGTGAATATGGCCTCACAGGAATCACTGGCTCTGGTGTAATGTGGATGGCTTCAACCAACAGCATAGGCCCTGGTGAATTGTAGATGGCCTTAGCCAGCAGCACAGGCAATTGTAATATTTAAAGAAATTAGGTCACTGCTGAACTGTATATAACCATCATCCTTATCATTACATTAATTATCATTTCATCAAAGCATTTATTGAAGCTGTTGGCATTATGTTATAATTAGCATTACAGGGGTTATCATAATCAAATATTAACATGTTTATGACAGGTGCAGTTATAACCACTTTAAATCGTTGAGGTAAATCTATCATCTTAAAAGCTTATAGTTACAGGTGACACAAGGAGGACAAGTCCATGGAGACCTCAAAGGCCTGAGATCATCACCATATTTTGATGGATGCCAGAAAGGGGAACTTCTGTGTCTGCAGCTAATTCTTAAAATACATGGATGTTCTCTACATGCAAATTATGTGCTTGTAAACGCATGAGGGGGCGTTACAATACCCTGATATTATAAAAGCAATCTAGAGTGTATTTTGGGTAGAGATGTACAACTGATGTTTTGCAGTTTGCACCTCTCCACGCTGCGTGCATTCATTAAAATCAATTGTTTGACCGACCTCTTCTGGACTATCATTGTTTTACTCTCGTCCTCAATTTCGAACCCGTAACATTTGGTGCATTGGCCGAGGGTTGAGAGAGGGAGAGAGTTGGAGATTGAGACCGAGAGGGTCCGAGGTACTCAAACGGCCAGACACGAGTCAGTGGTCGAAGTGAGTGGACATAAGCCGGCTTATCTAAAGGTAAGGCACTACCTGTTGAATTATTTCCAAACTGTGCCAGATTGACGATTACAAAATTGAAAGTCTACTCACTGAAAATTACTGGTAAAGGTCTGTTTTGATTTTGGTGAAAATCTCATGAGAATTGAAGTTGAAGTAATGATAATGTAAGGTTAAGTGACAGTACTGATTAAAGGAAATGCAGTTGGACTGCTAAGGAAAGAGAATTTAAAGTAGTTGGACTACTAAATAGGAATAGGTAAAAGTAACGGAAATAGGTAAAGGACAAGTTAAAGTAGTTGGACTACTGAATTTAGGAAATAGGTCATTTGAAATCTGTATATGGTCATACAGTTATAATTGAATATAAAGCTGGGCTTGGACATCAATAAAGTCGGTTTTGTGGTTTCATAGGATGTCTTTAAAAAATAATGAAATTTCTGTAGAACAGAACCGTGGGAGGTTCTAAGAAGTGCATTTGTCGGAAGGTGACGCTTCCAACTTGTCGGGGACGCTCGGCATTTTCCTCTGGGAGGGATAGTTCACTTGGCAAGTGTGGAGAACAACGACACTCCTAAATAGCCAGTGGTTGGACCACTTTACCGTTTGGAACGGTACTTGCACTTTTTTGGGCAGTAAAGCTTGGAGCTTGGGCGTTGGACGCTTTTAAATTGACTTAGGAACTTTAGTAATTAGACCAGATACAGGTTGGACCTGATACTGTTATTGACGATAAAAAACTTGGAGTTTGTCCCTTGGAGGGTTAACTTAAAATTTTGTCTAAATTCTGTAGGGTACGCACTTTTAAGGCCTTGTAAATATCAATTTTTATAAGACGTCTCTGTGTCATAACTTCTAGTTACAATCTTTATGTTTGTATATACACTCTGTCTGCCACGGGCACTGCAGCAGGCTGGTTATTTTGAGATTGTGTGTCTGTGTCTATGTAAATGAGATGCCTGTGACTTATTTAGAGTGACATTTCCTGTTTACTAATGAGTGGCTAGTGACTGACTGCAGAGCCTGGGTTAAGGACGACTTATATTGGTGTTTTAAGGGAAGAATTGCTTTTATTTCTACTTTGTTGGCATTACGGTTGTTAAATAAGAGGACTACTTTATGATACATGTAGAATTGGAGTATGGGTTTTGCTTTAACACGTCTTTGAATGACGTAATACTTGTTGAAAGTAATAGGACTTGTGTTTTATTGATTCTTTGTACTGACACCGTGTTTTTTGACTAACATTTTATAACAGTTTGTGTAAATAGACATGTTGGATTCAGGGTATTGTGTAGTTGAATATACATGGACAGGAGATGTTTATGATGTAACCTGTCGATGTCACGCTGTGGTTTCAGATACTCATTACGGCTTTTTAGTAATTTCAGTAATAAGGCGATCAGAAGAAGCATTATTAGATTTTGCATGTAGTAGTATTGCTATATTTCGGGCCCTGGAATTATACTGTAGGCAGGATAGAAATCTAAATCCCACTGACGCTGATTGAAAACACATAAGTATATGCACTTAGTACACCCACTCAAGAAATGATTGTGTGACTGATGCTGCAAAACTGACCTAAAGAATGGTGATGTGTGTGGAAAAGTGTTAGTTGTCCTGATTTGTGAAAGAGCGCTATGAAAATGTGTGTGAGTGAAATGAAGGCATATTGTTTTTAGATAAAGATTTAGTAGAATTACTGATTATTTGTAGACTGTGAAATCAAAAAAGAAGTCTCTGCAGAAGCTGTAGAAACAGGAAACCGTGTGTGTGTCTGGGACAGGAAATGCATGCCCATAAAAGGGAAGCTCACGGTGACAAGTATGCACCCAGAGTCGAGAGAGAGAGAGTTAACTGTGGGCAGATGAAGCAAAAGGGAGGTTTTAAGATAAATAATGATTATGATACTAATTATATGCTTTAGTGTGTTAATACAGGTGAACGTCTCTAAACCTGGAACCCTTGAGCACAGCAGCAAAAGCATAGATTAACACAATTGGGAAAAACAGGCCACTCTTTGGCTTAAAATTATAGCTTCACCTGGCACTTTGTCCTTGACTCTGAGAAGAAGCTCAAAGGCCAGCTAATCTCCTGATGAAGACCGACAGAACATCGTGGATCAACAGCAGACAAAAGGAACCGAACTATTAACACTGACGACGCCAGCAGCAGCATGTATGCAACATGTACTGTGAATTACAGGCTGGGCAGTTGAACAGTGGGATAAAGAACTGTGGAAAAGCATTGGGCACTGAGTTTCATGTTTGCCATGCTTGACAGAGAAGACTGAAAGATGGCTGGAGAAGAACAAGACAGTAAATGAAAATAAGATTGACTGACGACTCCAGAAGCAGAATGGAGGAAACCCCATGATGAAATATGCAGGGGGAACTGGAGGCTGGTCAAGAACAGTGTCAAATGACTGGGGGGCACTGAGGCGAAGGAACTGAATGTGGTATTTTGCCAGACTGGAACTTAACGTAAAAGAAGACGACGGAAAGATCAAGACAGAGAAGAAACAGACTGTGTTTGCTTTGAAGGCCGAACAGGACAGTGGGAAGAGAGGGACCAAGGTCAGGTGAACCACGACAAGTTTGACTGCGAGCATATAGGATATGATTGGGTTGAAGTTGAACGCTGGACTCTCGAGGTTTTAGGGAGGTCCACCACATCACAACAAAGAGGTAAACAATACAAAAGGTAAAGATAATAAAAATAACTGACAATTATATTAATGAATAGAAAACACACATATACAAACTGTTACATGTGAGATTATTTTCGAAACGAATCAGAAGTGAGATAGTTTGAATGTAGAGCTCAGTGAAAAGATGCATAAACTAAATATGAATACATGAAAATGTAATGAATACATAAGGATGCAATGAAGAAGCAGCTTACACTCATGCAATGAAGAAACTGCTTACACTTAATTAAGATGATCACCTGGCATGCAATGAAGAAAACAGCTTACACTGCATTTACATGACCACATAACGCAAGGAAGAACACGCTTACATACATGACATAATTGGTATTTTTGACTAGAAAAAGAGAAATGGGTGGTTTAGTGGGTCGTTTAGTCACCCGTGATAATAATGCAAATGTCTTAGTTTGTTATTTTTAGGAGCAAAGCAGACCCGGACCAACTCTCAAGATCCAGCAGTTGGAAGAAAATTGTAGGTTAACGCCAATGGATATGTTAAGGCAAGTCTCTGGTTGAATTGTTCACAGAATCATGTGTCCATGAACCTGGAAAACAGGCCCTAGCTCCTGGCTGAAGATTAGGAGTGCTTATTTAAGGTGGGAAATTAAAATAGAGGGTTAGTAATTCGGGGAAAGAAAAAACTGACTGCTTAACTGGAGAATTGGGAAGGAGTTTGAAAGACTGTGAAGCCATATATGCAAAATAGCAAACATAAGCATATGCAATGAAGATCTGCTTGCTGCTTGTATGAGTGATAGAATGGTGTGAATGTTTAATAAAGTAGTTTAAAAGGGTGACTTAGGAGTGCTCTTGCACTGATTGATAAAACAAGTGATTAGTATAGGAAGAAAATGAAAATAATTGAATAATGTGATAAGGTTTAAACATGCATTTATCTTGTGACTGAGTATGAAAATTAGTTGGAGAGCTAATGTGAGTGATGACAGAGGAGCTTGCTGTGTGTGTGATTGAGACCTTAGAGGAGAAGTAGACTGTTACGAGGTGAAAATTTGATTAAGAGGTTTATAAATTAGTGTTGACATATTGTGAGAACGTGCTTATATCTTAGGCTGAATGTAAGTATGGTAAAATGCTTGAAGGGGGATATTGTGTACGAAACGGTGTAGCTTTTTACGTTTTGGCTGTGTTCTATGGCTGAAGTTTAAGATTGTTGAAGATTTTTGAGGTTGTTGTTTTATTTTTAAAGAGGGAGTTTTAATAAACATGGACATGTTTAAGGGGTTTTGTAACAGTGCACTTATAAAGAAAAAACCTGTCAGGTGATTTTGTTTTGTACTTTGATGAGCTAATACTCAGCTCTCTTTTTTCTCATTTTTGTTCTAAGCAGGCCTGCAAAAGACAACAATGAATAACGGCGCCGACAATAGTCTCAGGAAAACAAAAAGTAAGGTGACCTTTTCCGAATTACAATGGGTCAGATTGTGGGTCCCTGTCTAAGAGGATTGCAGCGAGCCAATCCAGTCCAAAAGTATAAAGAACTATCTTCTTAAGAAACGAGTAAAAAGAAAATAAATGATTATATAAATAAACTGAGTTTGCTGAAGGTGGTAAATCTGATTATTTGTGTGGAGGTCTACCAACACCCGATGTTAATGCGTGTGAGTGAATGTGTGGGAATGGACAGGATACATAAGAACATCCCTACCTCCTCCTTTTTCTGAAACAAGACCCCATTTACAATCTCATTTGTTTCAGAAACATCAAGATAAAATGGTTCGTCATAGTTGGGTGTGGCCAGATCTGTGGCTCTTGACAGATCTTGTTTCAGTGAAATGAATGCTGTCTCTGTGGGTGGTGTCCATGGTAGTTCAGCCTTAAGGTTTCGAACGCCCACCTTTTTTATTAGGTCCCATAGGTTGGACCGACTGGACACTGACAAAAGACTGGACTAAGGTTGGACACATGACTGATAATTGTTCTGTTTTAACTTTTCTTTTATAACACAGGTTGGATCATAAGTGGAGAAAGTGAGTATAAAAGGTGATGTTCTGGTTAACACACAGGCTTTTGTTTATAGGACGTTTCAAGGATGCAGGCTGTGGATGGAGCCAAGAAGGGATTTTGACATGATGATTAATTTGATTTCATTCCTTAAACACAGGTTTGAAGGCCCGGAGCAACTATACCTAATATGATATGATTAACTTTTCTTTTAATTCCCTAACCTGAGTGAAGGATTTTGAGTTTGTAACACATGAGATGTGTCACAAAAAGGGGGGTCTTAATATATGCGATTAGCTACATGAAATGTGCTCTTTTAGGGTTACTAAGCAAATGTCTACGTGACCTTTACCTAACAACCTTTGTGATGATAAACTTGTTTACCGACTTGCTCTTTTGTAGAACATACAGACTTAGAAAAGGGGAACTTCAGCTCTGAGTTTTGAGAATAACTCTGTTAAGTTGACAGGAAACACGTTGGAACAGCCATATAGGGCAAATGTATTAGAGCTTGTAATTAAATGTGGGACTTGAAAAGAGGAAGCAAATTTGGTACAGGACGTACTTGAGATGATCAGATGAGAGAAGGAGAAGGTCAGGAATAGTTTAAAGTAAGATTGAGAAATTAAATGGGGTAAAAGGGGGTGTAGCTTCAGGGCAGTTCACAGCCCGGCGTAAACGCAAGGTGCTGTCACAGCTTAAGTTATTTGGTTGATTTATTTTATGACAAAATAATAAGGAAATATTAAAAATATACAACACGTTGAGGAGATCTCTTTTGTTATATTTTAGTGTTTAACATGGAAGATGCCTCTCTGGAGCTTCTCTCCTGATGCTACCCCACCAAAAGACGCTTATCCATAGAGACTATGTCAGCTCCCAAACAGACAACAACAAACCAAGACTAGCAATAAACAATCTAAACATAAATAATAACAAATAAAGAACAATACAGAATAAAAATTTGAACCGAAGAATAAAATAATGAAATGTGGATTATTAAATATTAGGTCTCTCTGTTAAAAGGTCTCTGTTAGCTGACGCCAAGCGGTCGCAGCAGATGGCCGCCCGTACCTGAGCATGGTTCTGCCGGAGGTTTCTTCCTGTTAAAAGGGAGTTTTTCCTTCACACTGTTGCCAAAGTGCTTGCTCAAATAGGGGGTCACAAGATTGTTGGGTTTTTCTCTGTATATATGAAGCACCTTGAGGCAATTTTTGTTGTGATTTGGCGCTATATAAATAAAATTAAATTGGAATGTATTGAAGTAAACTTAAATGTCATAAACTAGGAATTAGTTCATTTCTCAGGGGAGAAATGAAAAAACGGGGACTGGTGTTAGGAATAAAAGCTATATTTTTAATATGAATCTGCTCATTATGTTGTTTTATGTACTTTAATAATGAAGGCTGGCTTGTAGAGCAAGGCCACCTTTTACTCACAAACAAGTGCTCAGCCAGACTGAAAAAACAGGACGTTTTAGTGCACAAGGCATATTAATAAATATAGACACAAAAAGAGGAACTCCCCATATAAACAACATTCAAAATGTGTGAAGTATAAAGTACCGAAATAACACTATATAAGTCACAGCTGATGATTCTAATGTTAGAGAGCTCTTGCAACTGGCGTCTGAGCTGTGCAGAGGTCGCTCTTAAGACAGGTACTTATGTAGGTTAACATAAGGTTGAGCCCAACAGAAGCAAGGCACCCTAAATGTGCACAGCATGCAGCAAGGGTGGCCAAAATAATATAGGAAACAGCACATGTAGGGAGAGAACACTCACTAAAAGTTCTGACTAACATAGTGTGGTGGCTTATGTGAACTTGCAGGTTTTAACTATGACATCATTAGCACAACAGAGACTGAGTAAAGTTTTAGATGCTCGAAATCTGACACTTACACATGAAGGAATCAATATGGCAGATGTAATGGGATTAGCAGGACCTAATTACTGTACTAAGAAAGCAGAACTTGAAGGGAAAGTCAGGGAAGATTTAAAAACAGGACCTGTTGGGATTGGGGATTTAGAGATTTTTATTGCTACTATATAATGTGCCTTATGATGACTGCATTAATAACAGGTTGTACAGTATAATTTTAATAGTATTGAATATGTTTGTGATAACAGTGATGTCTCTATTTGCAGGTTGAGTTAAGACACAATGCATAACTGTGCTTGTTTAGAGTTGATGTTCCGTCCAAAGGGTTTTAAGCTTCACTGGTGAGAGTGTCCAGGTGATACATGTTGAGGGAAGATGAGAACATAGCAGGTTAATTGCATGCACGCTTACAAACACACATGATTTAAATATAGGCCAGGCCGAAGGCCTGGACTTTATGTAGCTTTTAAATTTACAGCTCCTAACTTGCAGGAATGGCGTGGACTGTAATGAATGAATGCAAAACATGTTTACAGACACAAACATGAAATGGATTTATTTTACAGGGTAAAGGTGGAACACATGTTGCTTTGTTTCTGCTTAGCAACTGCTGAGGTAAAAGGTGTTAAAGATAAATATGCAATAAGTGAACAGGAAATGTGTGAGGGTGAGCCGGGTGAAACAAAATGTTGTAGATAATGGAAACTTGTCTAACTGGCATTAACAGTAACTTTTGCATGTTATGTATATGCTTGAGGCCAAAAGAGGCGTAAATCCTGATAGAAAACTTTGAAGTGTGCTTTTTAGCGGAGATTTAGGCTGACAGGGGGATGGTGTGTATTTTACTCTGTGTTTAATAAAGCTAAAAGCGTTGCTCACACACATAAAGAGTATTGAGATTAAGTAAAGTTAATATAATGGATAGAGCCCAGAACATGATATTGTCAACCGACTTTGAATAATTCAAGGAATATTAGATGAACACAGTAGGTTAGTGAGGTGTAGCAGAGAGAGGCTGTTTGTTTTTTATCCCTTACAGGAGAAGATTTCCACTAGAGAGGGACCCAGAAAAGGAGCAGGGACCACTTAAGCATGAAGTGTTTTCAAGTGGGAGCTGGTGTTTTATTACTGGACCACCTGGAGGACATGAGGTGGTTTTCTGATTTGCTGAGTCAGAGGACGGCTAGAGAGGGTCAGAGCGAAGGAAGTGGACCTGGGAATGGTGGTTTCGGGGCCCATGATGCCATAAATGGATGTAGAGGTGACAGAGTGGGTCGAGGAGTGACACAAGGAAATGGTGTGGTGATGTCTCTGGAGAGACATCAAGAGAGGGAATTGTAATATTTAAAGAAATTAGGTCACTGCTGAACTGTATATAACCATCATCCTTATCATTACATTAATTATCATTTCATCAAAGCATTTATTGAAGCTGTTGGCATTATGTTATAATTAGCATTACAGGGGTTATCATAATCAAATATTAACATGTTTATGACAGGTGCAGTTATAACCACTTTAAATCGTTGAGGTAAATCTATCATCTTAAAAGCTTATAGTTACAGGTGACACAAGGAGGACAAGTCCATGGAGACCTCAAAGGCCTGAGATCATCACCATATTTTGATGGATGCCAGAAAGGGGAACTTCTGTGTCTGCAGCTAATTCTTAAAATACATGGATGTTCTCTACATGCAAATTATGTGCTTGTAAACGCATGAGGGGGCGTTACAATACCCTGATATTATAAAAGCAATCTAGAGTGTATTTTGGGTAGAGATGTACAACTGATGTTTTGCAGTTTGCACCTCTCCACGCTGCGTGCATTCATTAAAATCAATTGTTTGACCGACCTCTTCTGGACTATCATTGTTTTACTCTCGTCCTCAATTTCGAACCCGTAACAATGGCTTCAGCCAGCAGCACAGGCCCTGGTGATTTGCAGTTGGCCTCAGCCAGCAACACTGGAGCTGGTGAAATCTAGGTGGCCTCAGTCAGCAGCACAGTCCCTGGTGACATGTAGTTGGCCTAAGCCAGAAACACATGCCATGGGTAAATGTGGATGGCATCAGCCAGCAACACAGGCCCTGGTGTGGTGAAGATGGCCTCACCCAGAAGCACAGGCCCTGGTGTGGTGAAGATGGCCTCAGCCAGAAGCACAAGCACTGGTGTGGTAATGATGGCCTCACAGGAAGCACAGGGCCTGGTGTTATGTGGATGGCATCAGCCAGCACGACAAGCCCTGTTTTAATATAGTTGGCCTCAGCCAGCACAGCAGAACCTAGTGTTATGTGGATGGCCTCAGCCAGCAACACAGGCTCTGGTGTGTTGAAGATGGCCTCACCCAGAAGCACAGGCCCTGGTGTGGTGAAGATGGCCTCACCCAGAAGCAGAAGCCCTGGTGTGGTGAAGATAGCCTCACCCAGAAGCACAGGCGCTGGTGTGGTGAAGATGGCCTCAGCCAGAAGCAGAAGCCCTGGTGTGGTGAAGATAGCCTCAGCCAGAAGCACAGGCGCTGGTGTGGTGAAGATGGCCTCACCCGGAAGCACAGGCCCTGGTGTGGTGAAGATGGCCTCACAGAAAGAACTGGCCCTGGTGTGATGTGGATGGCTTCAGCCAGCTACACAGTCCTGGTGTAATGTGGTGTGCCTCAGCCAGCAGCTCAGTCCTTGGTGAAATGTAGTTGGCCTGAGCCAGCAGCAGAGGACATGGTGTGGTGAAGATTGCCTCACAGGAATCACTGGCCTTGGTATATTGTGGATGGCTTAGGCCAGCTGCACAGGCTGGTGTGGTGTGTTGAAGACGGCCTCACCCGGAAGAAAAGGCCCTGGTGTAATGTAGACGGCATCAGCTAGGAACACAGGCCCTGGTGAAATGCAGTTGAACTCAGCCAGCTACACAGGCCCTGGTGTGGTGAAGATGGCCTCAGCAAGCAACACAGGCCCTGGTGTAATGTGTTTGGCCTCAACCAGCGCCAAAGGCCCTGGTGTGGTGATGATTGCCTCACAGGAATCACTGGCCTTGGTGGCTTCGGCCAGCAGCACAGGCACCGGCGTAATGTGGATGGCCTGACTAAGCAGCACAGGCCCTCGCTTGGTGAATATGGCCTCAGTCGGAACCACAAGCCCTGGTGTAATGTGGTTGGCCTCAGCCAAAAGCACTGACCCTGGTATCATGCAGACGGCCTAACAAGAACCACTGGCCCTGGTGTAATGTGGTTGGCATCAGCCAGCAACACAGGCTCTGGTGTGGTGAAGATGGATTCAGCCAGCAGCACAGGCCCTGGTGAAATGTAGTTGGCCTCAGCAAGCAACACAGGCCCTGGTGAAATGTAGTTGGCCTCAGCCAGAAGCACAGGCCCTGGTTTGGTGAAGATGGCCTCACCCAGAAGCACAGTCCCTGGTGTGGTGAAGATGGCCTCAGCCAGAAGCAGAGGCCCTGGTGTGGTGAACATGGCCTCAAAGGAAGCACTGGCCCTGGCTTAATATGTGGATGGCCTCAGCCTGAAGGAAACGTCCTGGTATAATGTGGATGGCGTCAGCCAAGCACAACAAGCCCTGCTGTGGTGAATATGGCATCAGCCAGCACCACAAGCCCTGTTGTGATGAATATGGCCTCACAGGAATCACTGGCTCTGGTGTAATGTGGATGGCTTCAACCAACAGCATAGGCCCTGGTGAAATGTAGATGGCCTTAGCCAGCAGCACAGGCCCTGGTGTAATATGGATGGCTTCAGCCAGCAGCACAGGCCCTGGTGATTTGCAGTTGGCCTCAGCCAGCAACACTGGAGCTGGTGAAATCTAGTTGGCCTCAGTCAGCAGCACAGTCCCTGGTGACATGTAGTTGGCCTAAGCCATAAAAACATGCCATGGGTAAATGTGGATGGCATCAGCCAGCAACACAGGCCATGGTGAAATGTGGATGGCCTAATCCAGCAGCACAGGCCATGGTGCGTTGAAGATTGCCTCACAGGAAGCACTGGCCTTGGTGTAATGTGGTTGGCCTCAGCCAGCAAAACAGGCCCTGGTGTAATCTAGTTGGCCTCAGCCAGCAACACATGCCAGTGTGAAATGTGGATGGCATCAGCCAGCAGCACAGGCCCTGGTAAAATGTGGATGGCCTCAGCTAGCAGCACAGGCCCTGGTGTAATGTAGATGGCCTCAGAAAGAAGCACAGGCGTTGCTGCAATGTGGATGGTATCAGCAAGCAACTCAGGCCCTGGAGAAATGTGGATGGCCTCAGCCAGAAGCACAGGCCCTGGTAAGGTGAAAATGGCCTCAAAGGAAGCACTGGCCCTGGCTTAATATCGGATGACATCAGCCTGAAGGAAAGGTCCTGGTGTAATGTGGATGGCATCAGCCAGCAACACATGCCATGGTGAAATGTGGATGGCCAAATACAGCAGCACAGGCCATGGTGCGTTGAAGATTGCCTCACAGGAAGCACTGGCCTTGGTGTAATGTGGTTGGCCTCAGCCAGCAAAACAGGCCCTGGTGTAATCTAGTTGGCCTCAGCCAGCAACACATGCCAGTGTGAAATGTGGATGGCATCAGCCAGCAGCATAGGCCCTGGTGAAATGTGGATGGTATCAGCAAGCAACTCAGGCCCTGGTGAAATGCGGATGGAATCAGCCAGCACCACAGACCACACTTGGTCAATATGGCCTCATCAGGCACCACAAGCACTGGTGTAATGTGGATGGCCTCAGCCAGAAGCACAGGCCCTGGTAAGGTGAAAATGGCCTCAAAGGAAGCACTGGCCCTGGCTTAATATCGGATGACATCAGCCTGAAGGAAAGGTCCTGGTGTAATGTGGATGGCATCAGCCAGCAACACATGCCATGGTGAAATGTGGATGGCCAAATACAGCAGCACAGGCCATGGTGCGTTGAAGATTGCCTCACAGGAAGCACTGGCCTTGGTGTAATGTGGTTGGCCTCAGCCAGCAAAACAGGCCCTGGTGTAATCTAGTTGGCCTCAGCCAGCAACACATGCCAGTGTGAAATGTGGATGGCATCAGCCAGCAGCATAGGCCCTGGTGAAATGTGGATGGTATCAGCAAGCAACTCAGGCCCTGGTGAAATGCGGATGGAATCAGCCAGCACCACAGACCACACTTGGTCAATATGGCCTCATCAGGCACCACAAGCACTGGTGTAATGTGGATGGCCTCAGCCAGAAGCACAGGCCCAGGTATGGTGAAAATGGCCTCAAAGGAAGCACTGGCCCTGGCTTAATATGTGGATGGCCTCAGCCTGAAGGAAACGTCCTGGTATAATGTGGATGGCGTCAGCCAAGCACAACAAGCCCTGCTGTGGTGAATTTGGCATCAGCCAGCACCACAAGCCCTGTTGTGGTGAAGATGGCCTCACAGGAATCACTGGCTCTGGTGTAATGTGGATGGCTTCAACCAACAGCATAGGCCCTGGTGAAATGTGGATGGCCTTAGCCAGCAGCACAGGCCCTGGTGTAATATGGATGGCCTCAGCCAGCAGCACAGGCCCTGGTGATTTGCAGTTGGCCTCAGCCAGCAACACTGGAGCTGGTGAAATCTAGTTGGCCTCAGTCAGCAGCACAGTCCCTGGTGAAATGTAGTTGGCCTCAGCCAGAAACACATGCCATGGGTAAATGTGGATGGCATCAGCCAGCAACACAGGCCCTGGTGTGGTGAATATGGCTTCAGCCAGAAGCACAGGCCCTGGTATGGTGAAATTGGCCTCAAAGGAAGTACTGGCCTTGGCTTAATATCGGATAACCTCAGCCTGAAGGAAAGGTCCTGGTGTAATGTGGATGGCATCAGCCAGCAACACATGCCATGGTGAAATGTGGATGGCCTAATCCAGCAGCACAGGCCATGGTGCGTTGAAGATTGCCTCACAGGAAGCACTGGCCTTTGTGTAATGTGGTTGGCCTCAGCCAGCAAAACAGGCCCTGGTGTAATCTAGTTGGCCTCAGCCAGCAACACATGCCAGTGTGAAATGTGGATGGCATCAGCCAGCAGCATAGGCCCTGGTAAAATGTGGATGGCCTCAGCAAGCACCACAGGCCCTGGTGTAATGTAGATGGCCTCAGAAAGAAGCACAGGCCTTGGTGTAATGTGGATGGTATCAGCAAGCAACTCAGGCCCTGGTGAAATGCGGATGGAATCAGCCAGCACCACAGACCACACTTGGTCAATATGGCCTCATCAGGCACCACAAGCACTGGTGTAATGTGGATGGCCTCAGCCAGAAGCAGAGGCCCAGGTGTGGTGAAAATGGCCTCAAAGGAAGCACTGGCCCTGGCTTAATATGTGGATGGCCTCAGCCTGAAGGAAACGTCCTGGTATAATGTGGATGGCGTCAGCCAAGCACAACAAGCCCTGCTGTGGTGAATATGGCATCAGCCAGCACCACAAGCCCTGTTGTGGTGAATATGGCCTCACAGGAATCACTGGCTCTGGTGTAATGTGGATGGCTTCAACCAACAGCATAGGCCCTGGTGAAATGTAGATGGCTTCAGCCAGCAGCACAGGCCCTGGTGATTTGCAGTTGGCCTCAGCCAGCAGCACTGGAGCTGGTGAAATCTAGTTGGCCTCAGCCAGCAACACATGCCAGTGTGAAATGTGGATGGCATCAGCCAGCAGCATAGGCCCTGGTAAAATGTGGATGGCCTCAGCTAGCATCACAGGCCCTGGTGTAATGTAGATGGCCTCAGAAAGAAGCACAGGCCTTGGTGTAATGTGGATGGTATCAGCAAGCAACTCAGGCCCTGGAGAAATGTGGATGGTCTCAGCCAGAAGCACAGGCCCTGGTAAGGTGAAAATGGCCTCAAAGGAAGCACTGGCCCTGGCTTAATATCGGATGACATCAGCCTGAAGGAAAGGTCCTGGTGTAATGTGGATGGCATCAGCCAGCAACACATGCCATGGTGAAATGTGGATGGCCTAATACAGCAGCACAGGCCATGGTGCGTTGAAGATTGCCTCACAGGAAGCACTGGCCTTGGTGTAATGTGGTTGGCCTCAGCCAGCAAAACAGGCCCTGGTGTAATCTAGTTGGCCTCAGCCAGCAACACATGCCAGTGTGAAATGTGGATGGCATCAGCCAGCAGCATAGGCCCTGGTAAAATGTGGATGGCCTCAGCTAGCAGCACAGGCCCTGGTGTAATGTAGATGGCCTCAGAAAGAAGCACAGGCCTTGGTGTAATGTGGATGGTATCAGCAAGCAACTCAGGCCCTGGTGAAATGCGGATGGAATCAGCCAGCACCACAGACCACACTTGGTCAATATGGCCTCATCAGGCACCACAAGCACTGGTGTAATGTGGATGGCCTCAGCCAGAAGCACAGGCCCAGGTGTGGTGAAAATGGCCTCAAAGGAAGCACTGGCCCTGGCTTAATATGTGGATGGCCTCAGCCTGAAGGAAACGTCCTGGTATAATGTGGATGGCGTCAGCCAAGCACAACAAGCCCTGCTGTGGTGAATATGGCATCAGCCAGCACCACAAGCCCTGTTGTGGTGAATATGGCCTCACAGGAATCACTGGCTCTGGTGTAATGTGGATGGCTTCAACCAACAGCATAGGCCCTGGTGAAATGTAGATGGCCTTAGCCAGCAGCACAGGCCCTGGTGTAATATGGATGGCTTCAGCCAGCAGCACAGGCCCTGGTGATTTGCAGTTGGCCTCAGCCAGCAACACTGGAGCTGGTGAAATCTAGTTGGCCTCAGTCAGCAGCACAGTCCCTGGTGACATGTAGTTGGCCTAAGCCAGAAACACATGCCATGGGTAAATGTGGATGGCATCAGCCAGCAACACAGGCCCTGGTGTGGTGAAGATGGCCTCACCCAGAAGCACAGGCCCTGGTGTGGTGAAGACGGCCTCAGCCAGAAGCACAAGCACTGGTGTGGTAATGATGGCCTCACAGGAAGCACAGGGCCTGGTGTTATGTGGATGGCATCAGCCAGCACGACAAGCCCTGTTTTAATATAGTTGGCATCAGCCAGCACAGCAGAACCTAGTGTTATGTGGATGGCCTCAGCCAGCAACACAGGCTCTGGTGTGTTGAAGATGGGCTCACCCAGAAGCACAGGCCCTGGTGTGGTGAAGATGGCCTCACCCAGAAGCAGAAGGCCTGGTGTGGTGAAGATTGCCTCACCCAGAAGCACAGGCGCTGGTGTGGTGAAGATGGCCTCAGCCAGAAGCAGAAGCCCTGGTGTGGTGAAGATAGCCTCAGCCAGAAGCACAGGCGCTGGTGTGGTGAAGATGGCCTCACCCGGAAGCACAGGCCCTGGTGTGGTGAAGATGGCCTCACAGAAAGAACTGGCCCTGGTGTGATGTGGATGGCTTCAGCCAGCTACACAGTCCTGGTGTAATGTGGTGTGCCTCAGCCAGCAGCTCAGTCCTTGGTGAAATGTAGTTGGCCTGAGCCAGCAGCAGAGGACATGGTGTGGTGAAGATTGCCTCACAGGAAGCACTGGCCTTGGTGAAATCTAGTTGGCCTCAGTCAGCAGCACAGTCCCTGGTGACATGTAGTTGGCCTAAGCCAGAAACACATGCCATGGGTAAATGTGGTTGGCCTCAGCCAGCAACACAGGCCCTGGTGTGGTGAAGATGGCCTCACCCAGAAGCACAGGCCCTGGTGTGGTGAAGACGGCCTCAGCCAGAAGCACAAGCACTGGTGTGGTAATGATGGCCTCACAGGAAGCACAGGCCTTGGTGTAATGTGGATGGTATCAGAAAGCAACTCAGGCCCTGGAGAAATGTGGATGGCCTCAGCCAGAAGCACAGGCCCTGGTAAGGTGAAAATGGCCTCAAAGGAAGCACTGGCCCTGGCTTAATATCGGATGACATCAGCCTGAAGGAAAGGTCCTGGTGTAATGTGGATGGCATCAGCCAGCAACACATGCCATGGTGAAATGTGGATGGCCTAATACAGCAGCACAGGCCATGGTGCGTTGAAGATTGCCTCACAGGAAGCACTGGCCTTGGTGTAATGTGGTTGCCCTCAGCCAGCAAAACAGGCCCTGGTGTAATCTAGTTGGTCTCAGCCAGCAACACATGCCAGTGTGAAATGTGGATGGCATCAGCCAGCAGCATAGGCCCTGGTGAAATGTGAATGTTATCAGCAAGCAACTCAGGCCCTGGTGAAATGCGGATGGAATCAGCCAGCACCACAGAGCACACTTGGTCAATATGGCCTCATCAGGCACCACAAGCACTGGTGTAATGTGGATGGCCTCAGCCAGAAGCACAGGCCCAGGTATGGTGAAAATGGCCTCAAAGGAAGCACTGGCCCTGGCTTAATATGTGGATGGCCTCAGCCTGAAGGAAACGTCCTGGTATAATATGGATGGCGTCAGCCAAGCACAACAAGCCCTGCTGTGGTGAATATGGCATCAGCCAGCACCACAAGCCCTGTTTTGGTGAAGATGGCCTCACAGGAATCACTGGCTCTGGTGTAATGTGGATGGCTTCAACCAACAGCATAGGCCCTGGTGAAATGTGGATGGCCTTAGCCAGCAGCACAGGCCCTGGTGTAATATGGATGGCCTCAGCCAGCAGCACAGGCCCTGGTGATTTGCAGTTGGCCTCAGCCAGCAACACTGGAGCTGGTGAAATCTAGTTGGCCTCAGTCAGCAGCACAGTCCCTGGTGAAATGTAGTTGGCCTAAGCCAGAAACACATGCCATGGGTAAATGTGGATGGCATCAGCCAGCAACACAGGCCCTGGTGTGGTGAATATGGCTTCAGCCAGAAGCACAGGCCCTGGTATGGTGAAATTGGCCTCAAAGGAAGTACTGGCCTTGGCTTAATATCGGATAACCTCAGCCTGAAGGAAAGGTCCTGGTGTAATGTGGATGGCATGAGCCAGCAACACATGCCATGGTGAAATGTGGATGGCCTAATCCAGCAGCACAGGCCATGGTGCGTTGAAGATTGCCTCACAGGAAGCACTGGCCTTTGTGTAATGTGGTTGGCCTCAGCCAGCAAAACAGGCCCTGGTGTAATCTAGTTGGCCTCAGCCAGCAACACATGCCAGTGTGAAATGTGGATGGCATCAGCCAGCAGCATAGGCCCTGGAAAAATGTGGATGGCCTCAGCTAGCAGCACAGGCCCTGGTGTAATGTAGATGGCCTCAGAAAGAAGCACAGGCCTTGGTGTAATGTGGATGGTATCAGCAAGCAACTCAGGCCCTGGTGAAATGCGGATGGAATCAGCCAGCACCACAGACCACACTTGGTCAATATGGCCTCATCAGGCACCACAAGCACTGGTGTAATGTGGATGGCCTCAGCCAGAAGCACAGGCCCAGGTGTGGTGAAAATGGCCTCAAAGGAAGCACTGGCCCTGGCTTAATATGTGGATGGCCTCAGCCTGAAGGAAACGTCCTGGTATAATGTGGATGGCGTCAGCCAAGCACAACAAGCCCTGCTGTGGTGAATATGGCATCAGCCAGCACCACAAGCCCTGTTGTGGTGAATATGGCCTCACAGGAATCACTGGCTCTGGTGTAATGTGGATGGCTTCAACCAACAGCATAGGCCCTGGTGAAATGTAGATGGCCTTAACCAGCAGCACTGACCCTGGTATCATGCAGAAGGCCTAACAAGAACCACTGGCCCTGGTGTAATATGGATGGCTTCAGCCAGCAGCACAGGCCCTGGTGATTTGCAGTTGGCCTCAGCCAGCAACACTGGAGCTGGTGAAATCTAGTTGGCCTCAGTCAGCAGCACAGTCCCTGGTGACATGTAGTTGGCCTAAGCCAGAAACACATGCCATGGGTAAATGTGGATGGCATCAGCCAGCAACACAGGCCATGGTGAAATGCGGATGGCCTAATCCAGCAGCACAGGCCATGGTGCGTTGAAGATTGCCTCACAGGAAGCACTGGCCTTGGTGTAATGTGGATAGCCTCAGCCAGCTAAACAGGCCCTGGTGTAATCTAGTTGGCCTCAGCCAGCAACACATGCCAGTGTGAAATGTGGATGGCATCAGCCAGCAGCATAGGCCCTGGTAAAATGTGGATGGCCTCAGCTAGCAGCACAGGCCCTGGTGTAATGTAGATGGCCTCAGAAAGAAGCACAGGCCTTGGTGTAATGTGGATGGTATCAGCAAGCAACACAGGCCCTGGAGAAATGTGGATGGCCTCAGCCAGAAGCACAGGCCCTGGTAAGGTGAAAATGGCCTCAAAGGAAGCACTGGCCCTGGCTTAATATCGGATGACATCAGCCTGAAGGAAAGGTCCTGGTGTAATGTGAATGGCATCAGCCAGCAACACATGCCATGGTGAAATGTGGATGGCCTAATACAGCAGCACAGGCCATGGTGCGTTGAAGATTGCCTCACAGGAAGCACTGGCCTTGGTGTAATGTGGTTGGCCTCAACCAGCAAAACAGGCCCTGGTGTAATCTAGTTGGCCTCAGCCAGCAACACATGCCAGTGTGAAATGTGGATGGCATCAGCCAGCAGCATAGGCCCTGGTGAAATGTGGATGGTATCAGCAAGCAACTCAGGCCCTGGTGAAATGCGGATGGAATCAGCCAGCACCACAGACCACACTTGGTCAATATGGCCTCATCAGGCACCACAAGCACTGGTGTAATGTGGATGGCCTCAGCCAGAAGCACAGGCCCAGGTGTGGTGAAAATGGCCTCAAAGGAAGCACTGGCCCTGGCTTAATATGTGGATGGCCTCAGCCTGAAGGAAACGTCCTGGTATAATGTGGATGGCGTCAGCCAAGCACAACAAGCCCTGCTGTGGTGAATATGGCATCAGCCAGCACCACAAGCCCTGTTGTGGTGAAGATGGCCTCACAGGAATCACTGGCTCTGGTGTAATGTGGATGGCTTCAACCAACGGCATAGGCCCTGGTGAAATGTGGATGGCCTTATCCAGCAGCACAGGCACTGGTGTAATATGGATGGCCTCAGCCAGCAGCACAGGCCCTGGTGATTTGCAGTTGGCCTCAGCCAGCAACACTGGAGCTGGTGAAATCTAGTTGGCCTCAGTCAGCAGCACAGTCCCTGGTGAAATGTAGTTGGCCTAAGCCAGAAACACATGCCATGGGTAAATGTGGATGGTATCAGCCAGCAACACAGGCCCTGGTGTGGTGAATATGGCTTCAGCCAGAAGCACAGGCCCTGGTATGGTGAAATTGGCCTCAAAGGAAGTACTGGCCTTGGCTTAATATCGGATAACCTCAGCCTGAAGGAAAGGTCCTGGTGTAATGTGGATGGTATCAGCAAGCAACTCAGGCCCTGGTGAAATGCGGATGGAATCAGCCAGCACCACAGACCACACTTGGTCAATATGGCCTCATCAGGCACCACAAGCACTGGTGTAATGTGGATGGCCTCAGCCAGAAGCACAAGCACTGGTGTGGTAATCATGGCCTCACAGGAAGCACAGGGCCTGGTGTTATGTGGATGGCATCAGCCAGCACAACAAGCCCTGTTTTAATATAGTTGGCCTCAGCCAGCACAGTAGAACCTAGTGTTATGTGGTTGGCCTCAGCCAGCAACACAGGCTCTGGTGTGTTGAAGATGGCCTCACCCAGAAGCACAGGCCCTGGTGTGGTGAAGATGGCCTCACCCAGAAGCAGAAGCCCTGGTGTGGTGAAGATAGCCTCACCCAGAAGCACAGGCGCTGGTGTGGTGAAGATGGCCTCAGCCAGAAGCAGAAGCCCTGGTGTGGTGAAGATAGCCTCAGCCAGAACCACAGGCGCTGGTGTGGTGAAGATGCCCTCACCCGGAAGCACAGGCCCTGGTGTGGTGAAGATGGCCTCACAGAAAGAACTGGCCCTGGTGTGATGTGGATGGCTTCAGCCAGCTACACAGTCCTGGTGTAATGTGGTGTGCCTCAGCCAGCAGCTCAGTCCTTGGTGAAATGTAGTTGGCCTGAGCCAGCAGCAGAGGACATGGTGTGGTGAAGATTGCCTCACAGGAATCACTGGCCTTGGTATATTGTGGATGGCTTAGGCCAGCTGCACAGGCTGGTGTGGTGTGTTGAAGACGGCCTCACCCGGAAGAAAAGGCCCTGGTGTAATGTAGACGGCATCAGCTAGGAACACATGCCCTGGTGAAATGCAGTTGAACTCAGCCAGCTACACAGGCCCTGGTGAAATGTGCATGGCATCAGCCAGCACCACAGGCCCTGGTGTGGTGAAGATGACCTCGCCCAGAAGCACAGGCCCTGGTGTGGTGAAGATGGCCTCAGCCAGCAGCACAGGCCCTGGTGTGGTGAAGATGGCCTCAGCCAGCAGCACAGGCCCTGGTGAAATGTAGTTGGCCTCAGCAAGCAACACAGGCCCTGGTGAAATGTAGTTGGCCTCAGCCAGAAGCACAGGCCCTGGTGTGGTGAAGATGGCCTCACCCAGAAGCACAGTCCCTGGTGTGGTGAAGATGGCCTCAGCCAGAAGCAGAGGCCCTGGTGTGGTGAACATGGCCTCAAAGGAAGCACTGGCCCTGGCTTAATATGTGGATGGCCTCAGCCTGAAGGAAACGTCCTGGTATAATGTGGATGGCGTCAGCCAAGCACAACAAGCCCTGCTGTGGTGAATATGGCATCAGCCAGCACCACAAGCCCTGTTGTGGTGAATATGGCCTCACAGGAATCACTGGCTCTGGTGTAATGTGGATGGCTTCAACCAACAGCATAGGCCCTGGTGAAATGTAGATGGCCTTAGCCAGCAGCACAGGCCCTGGTGTAATATGGATGGCTTCAGCCAGCAGCACAGGCCCTGGTGATTTGCAGTTGGCCTCAGCCAGCAACACTGGAGCTGGTGAAATCTAGTTGGCCTCAGTCAGCAGCACAGTCCCTGGTGACATGTAGTTGGCCTAAGCCAGAAACACATGCCATGGGTAAATGTGGATGGCATCAGCCAGCAACACAGGCCATGGTGAAATGTGGATGGCCTAATACAGCAGCACAGGCCATGGTGCGTTGAAGATTGCCTCACAGGAAGCACTGGCCTTGGTGTAATGTGGTTGGCCTCAGCCAGCAAAACAGGCCCTGGTGTAATCTAGTTGGCCTCAGCCAGCAACACATGCCAGTGAGAAATGTGGATGGCATCAGCCAGCAGCATAGGCCCTGGTAAAATGTGGATGGCCTCAGCTAGCAGCACAGGCCCTGGTGTACTGTAGATGGCCTCAGAAAGAAGCACAGGCCTTGGTGTAATGAATGGTATCAGCAAGCAACTCAGGCCCTGGAGAAATGTGGATGGCCTCAGCCAGAAGCACAGGCCCTGGTAAGGTGAAAATGGCCTCAAAGGAAGCACTGGCCCTGGCTTAATATCGGATGACATCAGCCTGAAGGAAAGGTCCTGGTGTAATGTGGATGGCATCAGCCAGCAACACATGCCATGGTGAAATGTGGATGGCATCAGCCAGCAGCATAGGCCCTGGTGAAATGTGGATGGTATCAGCAAGCAACTCAGGCCCTGGTGAAATGCGGATGGAATCAGCCAGCACCACAGACCACACTTGGTCAATATGGCCTCATCAGGCACCACAAGCACTGGTGTAATGTGGATTGCCTCAGCCAGAAGCACAGGCCCAGGTGTGGTGAAAATGGCCTCAAAGGAAGCACTGGCCCTGGCTTAATATGTGGATGGCCTCAGCCTGAAGGAAACGTCCTGGTATAATGTGGATGGCGTCAGCCAAGCACAACAAGCCCTGCTGTGGTGAATATGGCATCAGCCAGCACCACAAGCCCTGTTGTGGTGAATATGGCCTCACAGGAATCACTGGCTCTGGTGTAATGTGGATGGCTTCAACCAACAGCATAGGCCCTGGTGAAATGTAGATGGCCTTAGCCAGCAGCACAGGCCCTGGTGTAATATGGATGGCTTCAGCCAGCAGCACAGGCCCTCGTGATTTGAAGTTGGCCTCAGGCAGCAACACTGGAGCTGGTGAAATCTAGTTGGCCTCAGTCAGCAGCACAGTCCCTGGTGACATGTAGTTGGCCTAAGCCAGAAACACATGCCATGGGTAAATGTGGATGGCATCAGCCAGCAACACAGGCCCTGGTGTGGTGAAGATGGCCTCACCCAGAAGCACAGGCCCTGGTGTGGTGAAGACGGCCTCAGCCAGAAGCACAAGCACTGGTGTGGTAATGATGGCCTCACAGGAAGCACAGGCCTTGGTGTAATGTGGATGGTATCAGCAAGCAACTCAGGCCCTGGAGAAATGTGGATGGCCTCAGCCAGAAGCACAGGCCCTGGTAAGGTGAAAATGGCCTCAAAGGAAGCACTGGCCCTGGCTTAATATCGGATGACATCAGCCTGAAGGAAAGGTCCTGGTGTAATGTGGATGGCATCAGCCAGCAACACATGCCATGGTGAAATGTGGATGGCCTAATACAGCAGCACAGGCCATGGTGCGTTGAAGATTGCCTCACAGGAAGCACTGGCCTTGGTGTAATGTGGTTGCCCTCAGCCAGCAAAACAGGCCCTGGTGTAATCTAGTTGGTCTCAGCCAGCAACACATGCCAGTGTGAAATGTGGATGGCATCAGCCAGCACCACAGAGCACACTTGGTCAATATGGCCTCATCAGGCACCACAAGCACTGGTGTAATGTGGATGGCCTCAGCCAGAAGCACAGGCCCAGGTATGGTGAAAATGGCCTCAAAGGAAGCACTGGCCCTGGCTTAATATGTGGATGGCCTCAGCCTGAAGGAAACGTCCTGGTATAATGTGGATGGCGTCAGCCAAGCACAACAAGCCCTGCTGTGGTGAATATGGCATCAGCCAGCACCACAAGCCCTGTTGTGGTGAAGATGGCCTCACAGGAATCACTGGCTCTGGTGTAATGTGGATGGCTTCAACCAACAGCATAGGCCCTGGTGAAATGTGGATGGCCTTAGCCAGCAGCACAGGCCCTGGTGTAATATGGATGGCCTCAGCCAGCAGCACAGGCCCTGGTGATTTGCAGTTGGCCTCAGCCAGCAACACTGGAGCTGGTGAAATCTAGTTGTCCTCAGTCAGCAGCACAGTCCCTGGTGAAATGTAGTTGGCCTAAGCCAGAAACACATGCCATGGGTAAATGTGGATGGCATCAGCCAGCAACACAGGCCCTGGTGTGGTGAATATGGCTTCAGCCAGAAGCACAGGCCCTGGTATGGTGAAATTGGCCTCAAAGGAAGTACTGGCCTTGGCTTAATATCGGATAACCTGAGCCTGAAGGAAAGGTCCTGGTGTAATGTGGATGGCATGAGCCAGCAACACATGCCATGGTGAAATGTGGATGGCCTAATCCAGCAGCACAGGCCATGGTGCGTTGAAGATTGCCTCACAGGAAGCACTGGCCTTTGTGTAATGTGGTTGGCCTCAGCCAGCAAAACAGGCCCTGGTGTAATCTAGTTGGCCTCAGCCAGCAACACATGCCAGTGTGAAATGTGGATGGCATCAGCCAGCAGCATAGGCCCTGGTAAAATGTGGAAGGCCTCAGCTAGCAGCACAGGCCCTGGTGTAATGTAGATGGCCTCAGAAAGAAGCACAGGCCTTGGTGTAATGTGGATGGTATCAGCAAGCAACTCAGGCCCTGGTGAAATGCGGATGGAATCAGCCAGCACCACAGACCACACTTGGTCAATATGGCCTCATCAGGCACCACAAGCACTGGTGTAATGTGGATGGCCTCAGCCAGAAGCACAGGCCCAGGTGTGGTGAAAATGGCCTCAAAGGAAGCACTGGCCCTGGCTTAATATGTGGATGGCCTCAGCCTGAAGGAAACGTCCTGGTATAATGTGGATGGCGTCAGCCAAGCACAACAAGCCCTGCTGTGGTGAATATGGCATCAGCCAGCACCACAAGCCCTGTTGTGGTGAATATGGCCTCACAGGAATCACTGGCTCTGGTGTAATGTGGATGGCTTCAACCAACAGCATAGGCCCTGGTGAAATGTAGATGGCCTTAGCCAGCAGCACAAACCCTGGTGTAATATGGATGGCCTCAGCCAGCAGCACAGGCCCTGGTGATTTGCAGTTGGCCTCAGCCAGCAACACTGGAGCTGGTGAAATCTAGTTGGCCTCAGTCAGCAGCACAGTCCCCGGTGACATGTAGTTGGCCTAAGCCAGAAACACATGCCATGGGTAAATGTGGATGGCATCAGCCAGCAACACAGGCCCTGGTGTGGTGAAGATGGCCTCACCCAGAAGCACAGGCCCTGGTGTGGTGAAGATGGCCTCAGCCAGAAGCACAAGCACTGGTGTGGTAATGATGGCCTCACAGGAAGCACAGGGCCTGGTGTTATGTGGATGGCATCAGCCAGCACAACAAGCCCTGTTTTAATATAGTTGGCCTCAGCCAGCACAGCAGAACCTAGTGTTATGTGGATGGCCTCAGCCAGCAACACAGGCTCTGGTGTGTTGAAGATGGCCTCACCCAGAAGCACAGGCCCTGGTGTGGTGAAGATGGCCTCACCCAGAAGCAGAAGCCCTTGTGTGGTGAAGATAGCCTCACCCAGAAGCACAGGCGCTGGTGTGGTGAAGATGGCCTCAGCCAGAAGCAGAAGCCCTGGTGTGGTGAAGATAGCCTCAGCCAGAAGCACAGGCGCTGGTGTGGTGAAGATGGCCTCACCCGGAAGCACAGGCCATGGTGTGGTGAAGATTGCCTCACAGGAATCACTGGCCTTGGTATATTGTGGATGGCTTAGGCCAGCTGCACAGGCTGGTGTGGTGTGTTGAAGACGGCCTCACCCGGAAGAAAAGGCCCTGGTGTAATGTAGACGGCATCAGCTAGGAACACATGCCCTGGTGAAATGCAGTTGAATTCAGCCAGCTACACAGGCCCTGGTGTGGTGAAGATGGCCTCAGCAAGCAACACAGGCCCTGGTGTAATGTGTTTGGCCTCAACCAGCGCCAAAGGCCCTGGTGTGGTGAAAATTGCCTCACAGGAATCACTGGCCTTGGTGGCTTCGGCCAGCAGCACAGGCACCGGCGTAATGTGGATGGCCTGACTAAGCAGCACAGGCCCTCGCTTGGTGAATATGGCCTCAGTCGGAACCACAAGCCCTGGTGTAATGTAGTTGGCCTCAGCCAAAAGCACTGACCCTGGTATCATGCAGAATGCCTAACAAGAACCACTGGCCCTGGTGTAATGTGGTTGGCATCAGCCAGCAACACAGGCCATGGTGAAATGTGCATGGCATCAGCCAGCATCACAGGCCCTGGTGTGGTGAAGATGGCCTCGCCCAGAAGCACAGGCCCTGGTGTGGTGAAGATGGCCTCAGCCAGCAGCACAGGCCCTGGTGTGGTGAAGATGGCCTCAGCCAGCAGCACAGGCCCTGGTGAAATGTAGTTGGCCTCAGCAAACAACACAGGCCCTGGTGAAATGTAGTTGGCCTCAGCCAGAAGCACAGGCCCTGGTGTGGTGAAGATGGCCTCACCCAGAAGCACAGTCCCTGGTGTGGTGAAGATGGCCTCAGCCAGAAGCAGAGGCCCTGGTGTGGTGAACATGGCCTCAAAGGAAGCACTGGCCCTGGCTTAATATGTGGATGGCCTCAGCCTGAAGGAAACGTCCTGGTATAATGTGGATGGCGTCAGCCAAGCACAACAAGCCCTGCTGTGGTGAATATGGCATCAGCCAGCACCACAAGCCCTGTTGTGGTGAATATGGCCTCACAGGAATCACTGGCTCTGGTGTAATGTGGATGGCTTCAACCAACAGCATAGGCCCTGGTGAAATGTAGATGGCCTTAGCCAGCAGCACAGGCCCTGGTGTAATATGGATGGCTTCAGCCAGCAGCACAGGCCCTGGTGATTTGCAGTTGGCCTCAGCCAGCAACACTGGAGCTGGTGAAATCTAGTTGGCCTCAGTCAGCAGCACAGTCCCTGGTGACATGTAGTTGGCCTAAGCCAGAAACACATGCCATGGGTAAATGTGGATGGCATCAGCCAGCAACACAGGCTATGGTGAAATGTGGATGGCCTAATCCAGCAGCACAGGCCATGGTGCGTTGAAGATTGCCTCACAGGAAGCACTGGCCTTGGTGTAATGTGGTTGGCCTCAGCCAGCAACACATGCCAGTGAGAAATGTGGATGGCGTCAGCCAGCAGCATAGGCCCTGGTAAAATGTGGATGGCCTCAGCTAGCAGCACAGGCCCTGGTGTAATGTAGATGGCCTCAGAAAGAAGCACAGGCCTTGGTGTAATGAATGGTATCAGCAAGCAACTCAGGCCCTGGAGAAATGTGGATGGCCTCAGCCAGAAGCACAGGCCCTGGTAAGGTGAAAATGGCCTCAAAGGAAGCACTGGCCCTGGCTTAATATCGGATGACATCAGCCTGAAGGAAAGGTCCTGGTGTAATGTGGATGGCATCAGCCAGCAACACATGCCATGGTGAAATGTGGATGGCCTAATACAGCAGCACAGGCCATGGTGCGTTGAAGATTGCCTCACAGGAAGCACTGGCCTTGGTGTAATGTGGTTGCCCTCAGCCAGCAAAACAGGCCCTGGTGTAATCTAGTTGGCCTCAGCCAGCAACACATGCCAGTGTGAAATGTGGATGGCATCAGCCAGCAGCATAGGCCCTGGTGAAATGCGGATGGAATCAGCCAGCCCCACAGACCACACTTGGTCAATATGGCCTCATCAGGCACCACAAGCACTGGTGTAATGTGGATGGCCTCAGCCAGAAGCACAGGCCCAGGTATGGTGAAAATGGCCTCAAAGGAAGCACTGGCCCTGGCTTAATATGTGGATGGCCTCAGCCTGAAGGAAACGTCCTGGTATAATGTGGATGGCGTCAGCCAAGCACAACAAGCCCTGCTGTGGTGAATATGGCATCAGCCAGCACCACAAGCCCTGTTGTGGTGAAGATAGCCTCACAGGAATCACTGGCTCTGGTGTAATGTGGATGGCTTCAACCAACAGCATAGACTCTGGTGAAATGTGGATGGCCTTAGCCAGCAGCACAGGCCCTGGTGTAATATGGATGGCCTCAGCCAGCAGCACAGGCCCTGGTGATTTGCAGTTGGCCTCAGCCAGCAACACTGGAGCTGGTGAAATCTAGTTGGCCTCAGTCAGCAGCACAGTCCCTGGTGAAATGTAGTTGGCCTAAGCCAGAAACACATGCCATGGGTAAATGTGGATGGCATCAGCCAGCAACACAGGCCCTGGTGTGGTGAAGATGGCCTCACCCAGAAGCACAGTCCCTGGTGTGGTGAAGATGGCCTCAGCCAGAAGCAGAGGCCCTGGTGTGGTGAACATGGCCTCAAAGGAAGCACTGGCCCTGGCTTAATATGTGGATGGCCTCAGCCTGAAGGAAACGTCCTGGTATAATGTGGATGGCGTCAGCCAAGCACAACAAGCCCTGCTGTGGTGAATATGGCATCAGCCAGCACCACAAGCCCTGTTGTGGTGAATATGGCCTCACAGGAATCACTGGCTCTGGTGTAATGTGGATGGCTTCAACCAACAGCATAGGCCCTGGTGAAATGTAGATGGCCTTAGCCAGCAGCACAGGCCCTGGTGTAATATGGATGTCTTCAGCCAGCAGCACAGGCCCTGGTGATTTGCAGTTGGCCTCAGCCAGCAACACTGGAGCTGGTGAAATCTAGTTGGCCTCAGTCAGCAGCACAGTCCCTGGTGACATGTATTTGGTCTCAGCCAGGAACACATGCCAGTGTGAAATGTGGATGGCATCAGCCAGCAGCACAGGCCCTGGTGAAATGTGGATGGTATCAGCAAGCAACTCAGGCCCTGGTGAAATGCGGATGGAATCAGCCAGCACCACAGACCACACTTGGTCAATATGGCCTCATCAGGCAACACAGGCCCTGGTGTGGTGAATATGGCTTCAGCCAGAAGCACAGGCCCTGGTATGGTGAAATTGGCCTCAAAGGAAGTACTGGCCTTGGCTTAATATCGGATAACCTCAGCGTGAATCAAAGGTCCTGGTGTAATGTGGATGGCATGAGCCAGCAACACATGCCATGGTGAAATGTGGATGGCCTAATCCAGCAGCACAGGCCATGGTGCGTTGAAGATTGCCTCACAGGAAGCACTGGCCTTTGTGTAATGTGGTTGGCCTCAGCCAGCAAAACAGGCCCTGGTGTAATCTAGTTGGCCTCAGCCAGCAACACATGCCAGTGAGAAATGTGGATGGCATCAGCCAGCAGCATAGGCCCTGGTAAAATGTGGATGGCCTCAGCTAGCAGCACAGGCCCTGGTGTAATGTAGATGGCCTCAGAAAGAAGCACAGGCCTTGGTGTAATGTGGATGGTATCAGCAAGCAACTCAAGCCCTGGTGAAATGCGGATGGAATCAGCCAGCACCACAGACCACACTTGGTCAATATGGCCTCATCAGGCACCACAAGCACTGGTGTAATGTGGATGGCCTCAGCCAGAAGCACAGGCCCAGGTATGGTGAAAATGGCCTCAAAGGAAGCACTGGCCCTGGCTTAATATGTGGATGGCCTCAGCCTGAAGGAAACGTCCTGGAATAATGTGGATGGCGTCAGCCAAGCAAAACAAGCCCTGCTGTGGTGAATATGGCATCAGCCAGCACCACAAGCCCTGTTGTGGTGAAGATGGCCTCACAGGAATCACTGGCTCTGGTGTAATGTGGATGGCTTCAACCAACAGCATAGGCCCTGGTGAAATGTGGATGGCCTTAGCCAGCAGCACAGGCCCTGGTGTAATATGGATGGCCTCAGTCAGCAGCACAGTCCCTAGTGAAATGTAGTTGGCCTAAGCCAGAAACACATGCCATGGGTAAATGTGGATGGCATCAGCCAGCAACACAGGCCCTGGTGTGGTGAATATGGCTTCAGCCAGAAGCACAGGCCCTGGTATGGTGAAATTGGCCTCAAAGGAAGTACTGGCCTTGGCTTAATATCGGATAACCTCAGCCTGAAGGAAAGGTCCTGGTGTAATGTGGATGGCATCAGCCAGCAACACATGCCATGGTGAAATGTGGATGGCCTAATCCAGCAGCACAGGCCATGGTGCGTTGACGATTGCCTCACAGGAAGCACTGGCCTTTGTGTAATGTGGTTGGCCTCAGCCAGCAAAACAGGCCCTGGTGTAATCTAGTTGGCCTCAGCCAGCAACACATGCCAGTGTGAAATGTGGATGGCATCAGCCAGCAGCATAGGCCCTGGTAAAATGTGGATGGCCTCAGCTAGCAGCACAGGCCCTGGTGTAATGTAGATGGCCTCAGAAAGAAGCACAGGCCTTGGTGTAATGTGGATGGTATCAGCAAGCAACTCAAGCCCTGGTGAAATGCGGATGGAATCAGCCAGCACCACAGACCACACTTGGTCAATATGGCCTCATCAGGCACCACAAGCACTGGTGTAATGTGGATGGCCTCAGCCAGAAGCACAGGCCCAGGTATGGTGAAAATGGCCTCAAAGGAAGCACTGGCCCTGGCTTAATATGTGGATGGCCTCAGCCTGAAGGAAACGTCCTGGTATAATGTGGATGGTGTCAGCCAAGCACAACAAGCCCTGCTGTGGTGAATATGGCATCAGCCAGCACCACAAGCCCTGTTGTGGTGAATATGGCCTCACAGGAATCACTGGCTCTGGTGTAATGTGGATGGCTTCAACCAACAGCATAGGCCCTGGTGAAATGTAGATGGCCTTAGGCAGCAGCACAGGCCCTGGTGTAATATGGATGGCTTCAGCCAGCAGCACAGGCCCTGGTGATTTGCAGTTGGCCTCAGCCAGCAACACTGGAGCTGGTGAAATCTAGTTGGCCTCAGTCAGCAGCACAGTCCCTGGTGACATGTAGTTGGCCTAAGCCAGAAACACATGCCATGGGTAAATGTGGATGGCATCAGCCAGCAACACAGGCCCTGGTGTGGTGAAGATGGCCTCACCCAGAAGCACAGGCCCTGGTGTGGTGAAGATGGCCTCACAGAAAGAACTGGCCCTGGTGTGATGTGGATGGCTTCAGCCAGCTACACAGTCCTGGTGTAATGTGGTGTGCCTCAGCCAGCAGCTCAGTCCTTGGTGAAATGTAGTTGGCCTGAGCCAGCAGCAGAGGACATGGTGTGGTGAAGATTGCCTCACAGGAATCACTGGCCTTGATATATTGTGGATGGCTTAGGCCAGCTGCACAGGCTGGTGTGGTGTGTTGAAGACGGCCTCACCCGGAAGAAAAGGCCCTGGTGTAATGTAGACGGCATCAGCTAGGAACACAGGCCCTGGTGAAATGCAGTTGAACTCAGCCAGCTACACAGGCCCTGGTGTGGTGAAGATGGCCTCAGCAAGCAACACAGGCCCTGGTGTAATGTGTTTGGCCTCAAGCAGCGCCAAAGGCCCTGGTGTGGTGAAGATTGCCTCACAGGAATCACTGGCCTTGGTGGCTTCGGCCAACAGCACAGGCACCGGCGTAATGTGGATGGCCTGACTAAGCAGCACAGGCCCTCGCTTGGTGAATATGGCCTCAGTCGGAACCACAAGCCCTGGTGTAATGTGGTTGGCCTCAGCCAAAAGCACTGACCCTGGTATCATGCAGAAGGCCTAACAAGAACCACTGGCCCTGGTGTAATGTGGTTGGCATCAGCCAGCAACACAGGCCATGGTGAAATGTGCATGGCATCAGCTAGGAACACAGGCCCTGGTGAAATGCAGTTGAACTCAGCCAGCTACACAGGCCCTGGTGTGGTGAAGATGGCCTCAGCAAGCAACACAGGCCCTGGTGTAATGTGTTTGGCCTCAACCAGCGCCAAAGGCCCTGGTGTGGTGAAGATTGCCTCACATGAATCACTGGCCTTGGTGGCTTCGGCCAGCAGCACAGGCACCGGCGTAATGTGGATGGCCTGACTAAGCAGTACAGGCCCTTGCTTGGTGAATATGGCCTCAGTCGGAACCACAAGCCCTGGTGTAATGTGGTTGGCCTCAGCCAAAAGCACTGACCCTGGTATCATGCAGAAGGCCTAACAAGAACCACTGGCCCTGGTGTAATGTGGTTGGCATCAGCCAGCAACACAGGCCATGGTGAAATGTGCATGGCATCAGCCAGCACCACAGGCCCTGGTGTGGTGAAGATGGCCTCGCCCAGAAGCACAGGCCCTGGTGTGGTGAAGATGGCCTCAGCCAGCAGCACAGGCCCTGGTGTGGTGAAGATGGCCTCAGCCAGCAGCACAGGCCCTGGTGAAATGTAGTTGGCCTCAGCTAGCAACACAGGCCCTGGTGAAATGTAGTTGGCCTCAGCCAGAAGCACAGGCCTTGGTGTGGTGAAGATGGCCTCACCCAGAAGCAGAAGCCCTGGTGTGGTGAAGATAGCCTCACCCAGAAGCACAGGCGCTGGTGTGGTGAAGATGGCCTCAGCCAGAAGCAGAAGCCCTGGTGTGGTGAAGATAGCCTCAGCCAGAAGCACAGGCGCTGGTGTGGTGAAGATGGCCTCACCCGGAAGCACAGGCCCTAGTGTGGTGAAGATGGCCTCACACAAAGAACTGGCCCTGGTGTGATGTGGATGGCTTCAGCCAGCTACACAGTCCTGGTGTAATGTGGTGTGCCTCAGCCAGCAGCTCAGTCCTTGGTGAAATGTAGTTGGCCTGAGCCAGCAGCAGAGGACATGGTGTGGTGAAGATTGCCTCACAGGAATCACTGGCCTTGGTATATTGTGGATGGCTTAGGACAGCTGCACAGGCTGGTGTGGTGTGTTGAAGACGGCCTCACCCGGAAGAAAAGGCCCTGGTGTAATGTAGACGGCATCAGCTAGGAACACAGGCCCTGGTGAAATGCAGTTGAACTCAGCCAGCTACACAGGCCCTGGTGTGGTGAAGATGGCCTCAGCAAGCAACACAGGCCCTGGTGTAATGTGTTTGGCCTCAACCAGCGCCAAAGGCCCTGGTGTGGTGAAGATAGCCTCACAGGAATCACTGGCCTTGGTGGCTTCGGCCAGCAGCAAAGGCAACGGCGTAATGTGGATGGCCTGACTAAGCAGCACAGGCCCTCGCTTGGTGAATATGGCCTCAGTCGGAACCACAAGCCCTGGTGTAATGTGGTTGGCCTCAGCCAAAAGCACTGACCCTGGTATCATGCAGAATGCCTAACAAGAACCACTGGCCCTGGTGTAATGTGGTTGGCATCAGCCAGCAACACAGGCCATGGTGAAATGTGCATGGCATCAGCCAGCACCACAGGCCCTGGTGTGGTGAAGATGGCCTCGCCCAGAAGCACAGGCCCTGGTGTGGTGAAGATGGCCTCAGCCAGCAGCACAGGCCCTGGTGTGGTGAAGATGGCTTCAGCCAGCAGCACAGGCCCTGGTGAAATGTAGTTGGCCTCAGCAAGCAACACAGGCCCTGGTGAAATGTAGTTGGCCTCAGCCAGAAGCACAGGCCTTGGTGTGGTGAAGATGGCCTCACCCAGAAGCACAGGCCCTGGTGTGGTGAAGATGGCCTCAGCCAGAAGCACAAGCACTGTTGTGGTGAATATGGCCTCACAGGAATCACTGGCTCTGGTGTAATGTGGATGGCTTCAACCAACAGCATAGGCCCTGGTGAAATGTAGATGGCCTTAGCCAGCAGCACTGACCCTGGTTTCATGCAGAAGGCCTAACAAGAACCACAGTCCCTGGTGTAATATGGATGGCTTCAGCCAGCAGCACAGGCCCTGGTGATTTGCAGTTGGCCTCAGCCAGCAACACTGGAGCTGGTGAAATCTAGTTGGCCTCAGTCAGCAGCACAGTCCCTGGTGACATGTAGTTGGCCTAAGCCAGAAACACATGCCATGGGTAAATGTGGATGGCATCAGCCAGCAACACAGGCCATGGTGAAATGCGGATGGCCTAATCCAGCAGCACAGGCCATGGTGCGTTGAAGATTGCCTCACAGGAAGCACTGGCCTTGGTGTAATGTGGATAGCCTCAGCCAGCAAAACAGGCCCTGGTGTAATCTAGTTGGCCTCAGCCAGCAACACATGCCAGTGTGAAATGTGGATGGCATCAGCCAGCAGCATAGGCCCTGGTAAAATGTGGATGGCCTCAGTTAGCAGCACAGGCCCTGGTGTAATGTAGATGGCCTCAGAAAGAAGCACAGGCCTTGGTGTAATGTGGATGGTATCAGCAAGCAACTCAGGCCCTGGAGAAATGTGGATGGCCTCAGCCAGAAGCACAGGCCCTGGTAAGGTGAAAATGGCCTCAAAGGAAGCACTGGCCCTGGCTTAATATCGGATGACATCAGCCTGAAGGAAAGGTCCTGGTGTAATGTGGATGGCATCAGCCAGCAACACATGCCATGGTGAAATGTGGATGGCCTAATCCAGCAGCACAGGCCATGGTGCGTTGAAGATTGCCTCACAGGAAGCACTGGCCTTGGTGTAATGTGGTTGGCCTCAGCCAGCAAAACAGGCCCTGGTGTAATCTAGTTGGCCTCAGCCAGCAACACATGCCAGTGTGAAATGTGGATGGCATCAGCCAGCAGCATAGGCCCTGGTGAAATGTGGATGGTATCAGCAAGCAACTCAGGCCCTGGTGAAATGCGGATGGAATCAGCCAGCACCACAGACCACACTTGGTCAATATGGCCTCATCAGGCACCACAAGCACTGGTGTAATGTGGATGGCCTCAGCCAGAAGCACAGGCCCAGGTGTGGTGAAAATGGCCTCAAAGGAAGCACTGGCCCTGGCTTAATATGTGGATGGCCTCAGCCTGAAGGAAACGTCCTGGTATAATGTGGATGGCGTCAGCCAAGCACAACAAGCCCTGCTGTGGTGAATATGGCATCAGCCAGCACCACAAGCCCTGTTGTGGTGAAGATGGCCTCACAGGAATCACTGGCTCTGGTGTAATGTGGATGGCTTCAACCAACGGCATAGGCCCTGGTGAAATGTGGATGGCCTTATCCAGCAGCACAGACACTGGTGTAATATGGATGGCCTCAGCCAGCAGCACAGGCCCTGGTGATTTGCAGTTGGCCTCAGCCAGCAACACTGGAGCTGGTGAAATCTAGTTGTCCTCAGTCAGCAGCACAGTCCCTGGTGAAATGTAGTTGGCCTAAGCCAGAAACACATGCCATGGGTAAATGTGGATGGTATCAGCCAGCAACACAGGCCCTGGTGTGGTGAATATGGCTTCAGCCAGAAGCACAGGCCCTGGTATGGTGAAATTGGCCTCAAAGGAAGTACTGGCCTTGGCTTAATATCGGATAACCTCAGCCTGAAGGAAAGGTCCTGGTGTAATGTGGATGGCATGAGCCAGCAACACATGCCATGGTGAAATGTGGATGGCCTAATCCAGCAGCACAGGCCATGGTGCGTTGAAGATTGCCTCACAGGAAGCACTGGCCTTTGTGTAATGTGGTTGGCCTCAGCCAGCAAAACAGGCCCTGGTGTAATCTAGTTGGCCTCAGCCAGCAACACATGCCAGTGTGAAATGTGGATGGCATCAGCCAGCAGCATAGGCCCTGGTAAAATGTGGATGGCCTCAGCTAGCAGCACAGGCCCTGGTGTAATGTAGATGGCCTCAGAAAGAAGCACAGGCCTTGGTGTAATGTGGATGGTATCAGCAAGCAACTCAGGCCCTGGTGAAATGCGGATGGAATCAGCCAGCACCACAGACCACACTTGGTCAATATGGCCTCATCAGGCACCACAAGCACTGGTGTAATGTGGATGGCCTCAGCCAGAAGCACAGGCCCAGGTATGGTGAAAATGGCCTCAAAGGAAGCACTGGCCCTGGCTTAATATGTGGATGGCCTCAGCCTGAAGGAAACGTCCTGGTATAATGTGGATGGCGTCAGCCAAGCACAACAAGCCCTGCTGTGGTGAATATGGCATCAGCCAGCACCACAAGCCCTGTTGTGGTGAATATGGCCTCACAGGACTCACTGGCTCTGGTATAATGTGGATGGCTTCAACCAACAGCATAGGCCCTGGTGAAATGTAGATGGCCTTAGCCAGCAGCACAGGCCCTGGTGTAATATGGATGGCTTCAGCCAGCAGCACAGGCCCTGGTGATTTGCAGTTGGCCTCAACCAGCAACACTGGAGCTGGTGAAATCTAGTTGGCCTCAGTCAGCAGCACAGTCCCTGGTGACATGTAGTTGGCCTCAGCCAGCAACACATGCCAGTGTGAAATGTGGATGGCATCAGCCAGCAGCATAGGCCCTGGTAAAATGTGGATGGCCTCAGCTAGCAGCACAGGCCCTGGTGTAATGTAGATGGCCTCAGAAAGAAGCACAGGCCTTGGTATAATGTGGATGGTATCAGCAAGCAACTCAGGCCCTGGAGAAATGTGGATGGCCTCAGCCAGAAGCACAGGCCCTATTATGGTGAAAATGGCCTCAAAGGAGGCACTGGCCCTGGCTTAATATCGGATGACATCAGCCTGAAGGAAAGGTCCTGGTGTAATGTGGATGGCATCAGCCAGCAACACATGCCATGGTGAAATGTGGATGGCCTAATACAGCAGCACAGGCCATGTTGCGTTGAAGATTGCCTCACAGGAAGCACTGGCCTTTGTGTAATGTGGTTGGCCTCAGCCAGCAACACATGCCAGTGTGAAATGTGGATGACATCAGCCAGCAGCATAGGCCCTGGTGAAATGTGGATGGTATCAGCAAGCAACTCAGGCCCTGGTGAAATGCGGATGGAATCAGCCAGCACCACAGACCACACTTGGTCAATATGGCCTCATCAGGCACCACAAGCACTGGTGTAATGTGGATGGCCTCAGCCAGAAGCACAGGCCCAGGTATGGTGAAAATGGCCTCAAAGGAAGCACTGGCCCTGGCTTAATATGTGGATGGCCTCAGCCTGAAGGAAACGTCCTGGTATAATGTGGATGGCGTCAGCCAAGCACAACAAGCCCTGCTGTGGTGAATATGGCATCAGCCAGCACCAAATGCCCTGTTGTGGTGAATATGGCCTCACAGGAATCACTGGCTCTGGTGTAATGTGGATGGCTTCAACCAACAGCATAGGCCCTGGTGAAATGTAGATGGCCTTAGCCAGCAGCACAGGCCCTGGTGTAATATGGATGGCTTCAGCCAGCAGCACAGGCCCTGGTGATTTGCAGTTGGCCTCAGCCAGCAACACTGGAGCTGGTGAAATCTAGTTGGCCTCAGTCAGCAGCACAGTCCCTGGTGACATGTAGTTGGCGTAAGCCAGAAACACATGCCATGGGTAAATGTGGATGGCATCAGCCAGCAACACAGGCCATGGTGAAATGTGGATGGCCTAATCCAGCAGCACAGGCCATGGTGCGTTGAAGATTGCCTCACAGGAAGCACTGGCCTTGGTGTAATGTGGTTGGCCTCAGCCAGCAAAACAGGCCCTGGTGTAATCTAGTTGGCCTCAGCCAGCAACACATGCCAGTGTGAAATGTGGATGGCATCAGCCAGCAGCATAGGCCCTGGTAAAATGTGGATGGCCTCAGCTAGCAGCACACGCACTGGTGTAATGTAGATGGCCTCAGAAAGAAGCACAGGCCTTGGTGTAATGTGGATGGTATCAGCAAGCAACTCAGGCCCTGGAGAAATGTGGATGGCCTCAGCCAGAAGCACAGGCCCTGGTAAGGTGAAAATGGCCTCAAAGGAAGCACTGGCCCTGGCTTAATATCGGATGACATCAGCCTGAAGGAAAGGTCCTGGTGTAATGTGGATGGCATCAGCCAGCAACACATGCCATGGTGAAATGTGGATGGCCTAATACAGCAGCACAGGCCATGTTGCGTTGAAGATTGCCTCACAGGAAGCACTGGCCTTTGGGTAATGTGGTTGGCCTCAGCCAGCAACACATGCCAGTGTGAAATGTGGATGACATCAGCCAGCAGCATAGGCCCTGGTGAAATGTGGATGGTATCAGCAAGCAACTCAGGCCCTGGTGAAATGCGGATGGAATCAGCCAGCACCACAGACCACACTTGGTCAATATGGCCTCATCAGGCACCACAAGCACTGGTGTAATGTGGATGGCCTCAGCCAGAAGCACAGGCCCAGGTATGGTGAAAATGGCCTCAAAGGAAGCACTGGCCCTGGCTTAATATGTGGATGGCCTCAGCCTGAAGGAAACGTCCTGGTATAATGTGGATGGCGTCAGCCAAGCACAACAAGCCCTGCTGTGGTGAATATGGCATCAGCCAGCACCAAATGCCCTGTTGTGGTGAATATGGCCTCACAGGAATCACTGGCTCTGGTGTAATGTGGATGGCTTCAACCAACAGCATAGGCCCTGGTGAAATGTAGATGGCCTTAGCCAGCAGCACTGACCCTGGTTTCATGCAGAAGGCCTAACAAGAACCACTGGCCCTGGTGTAATATGGATGGCTTCAGCCAGCAGCACAGGCCCTGGTGATTTGCAGTTGGCCTCAGCCAGCAACACTGGAGCTGGTGAAATCTAGTTGGCCTCAGTCAGCAGCACAGTCCCTGGTGACATGTAGTTGGCCTAAGCCAGAAACACATGCCATGGGTAAATGTGGATGGCATCAGCCAGCAACACAGGCCATGGTGAAATGCGGATGGCCTAATCCAGCAGCACAGGCCATGGTGCGTTGAAGATTGCCTCACAGGAAGCACTGGCCTTGGTGTAATGTGGATAGCCTCAGCCAGCAAAACAGGCCCTGGTGTAATCTAGTTGGCCTCAGCCAGCAACACATGCCAGTGTGAAATGTGGATGGCATCAGCCAGCAGCATAGGCCCTGGTAAAATGTGGATTGCCTCAGTTAGCAGCACAGGCCCTGGTGTAATGTAGATGGCCTCAGAAAGAAGCACAGGCCTTGGTGTAATGTGGATGGTATCAGCAAGCAACTCAGGCCCTGGAGAAATGTGGATGGCCTCAGCCAGAAGCACAGGCCCTGGTAAGGTGAAAATGGCCTCAAAGGAAGCACTGGCCCTGGCTTAATATCGGATGACATCAGCCTGAAGGAAAGGTCCTGGTGTAATGTGGATGGCATCAGCCAGCAACACATGCCATGGTGAAATGTGGATGGCCTAATCCAGCAGCACAGGCCATGGTGCGTTGAAGATTGCCTCACAGGAAGCACTGGCCTTGGTGTAATGTGGTTGGCCTCAGCCAGCAAAACAGGCCCTGGTGTAATCTAGTTGGCCTCAGCCAGCAACACATGCCAGTGTGAAATGTGGATGTCATCAGCCAGCAGCATAGGCCCTGGTGAAATGTGGATGGTATCAGCAAGCAACTCAGGCCCTGGTGAAATGCGGATGGAATCAGCCAGCACCACAGACCACACTTGGTCAATATGGCCTCATCAGGCACCACAAGCACAGCCAGCAGCACTGACCCTGGTTTCATGCAGAAGGCCTAACAAGAACCACTGGCCCTGGTGTAATATGGATGGCTTCAGCCAGCAGCACAGGCCCTGGTGATTTGCAGTTGGCCTCAGCCAGCAACACTGGAGCTGGTGAAATCTAGTTGGCCTCAGTCAGCAGCACAGTCCCTGGTGACATGTAGTTGGCCTAAGCCAGAAACACATGCCATGGGTAAATGTGGATGGCATCAGCCAGCAACACATGCCATGGTGAAATGTGGATGGCCTAATCCAGCAGCACAGGCCATGGTGCGTTGAAGATTGCCTCACAGGAAGCACTGGCCTTGGTGTAATGTGGTTGGCCTCAGCCAGCAAAACAGGCCCTGGTGTAATCTAGTTGGCCTCAGCCAGCAACACATGCCAGTGTGAAATGTGGATGTCATCAGCCAGCAGCATAGGCCCTGGTGAAATGTGGATGGTATCAGCAAGCAACTCAGGCCCTGGTGAAATGCGGATGGAATCAGCCAGCACCACAGACCACACTTGGTCAATATGGCCTCATCAGGCACCACAAGCACAGCCAGCAGCACTGACCCTGGTTTCATGCAGAAGGCCTAACAAGAACCACTGGCCCTGGTGTAATATGGATGGCTTCAGCCAGCAGCACAGGCCCTGGTGATTTGCAGTTGGCCTCAGCCAGCAACACTGGAGCTGGTGAAATCTAGTTGGCCTCAGTCAGCAGCACAGTCCCTGGTGACATGTAGTTGGCCTAAGCCAGAAACACATGCCATGGGTAAATGTGGATGGCATCAGCCAGCAACACAGGCCATGGTGAAATGCGGATGGCCTAATCCAGCAGCACAGGCCATGGTGCGTTGAAGATTGCCTCACAGGAAGCACTGGCCTTGGTGTAATGTGGATAGCCTCAGCCAGCAAAACAGGCCCTGGTGTAATCTAGTTGGCCTCAGCCAGCAACACATGCCAGTGTGAAATGTGGATGGCATCAGCCAGCAGCATAGGCCCTGGTAAAATGTGGATGGCCTCAGTTAGCAGCACAGGCCCTGGTGTAATGTAGATGGCCTCAGAAAGAAGCACAGGCCTTGGTGTAATGTGGATGGTATCAGCAAGCAACTCAGGCCCTGGAGAAATGTGGATGGCCTCAGCCAGAAGCACAGGCCCTGGTAAGGTGAAAATGGCCTCAAAGGAAGCACTGGCCCTGGCTTAATATCGGATAACCTCAGCCTGAAGGAAAGGTCCTGGTGTAATGTGGATGGCATGAGCCAGCAACACATGCCATGGTGAAATGTGGATGGCCTAATCCAGCAGCACAGGCCATGGTGCGTTGAAGATTGCCTCACAGGAAGCACTGGCCTTTGTGTAATGTGGTTGGCCTCAGCCAGCAAAACAGTCCCTGGTGTAATCTAGTTGGCCTAAGCCAGAAACACATGCCATGGGTAAATGTGGATGGTATCAGCCAGCAACACAGGCCCTGGTGTGGTGAATATGGCTTCAGCCAGAAGCACCGGCCCTGGTATGGTGAAATTGGCCTCAAAGGAAGTACTGGCCTTGGCTTAATATCGGATAACCTCAGCCTGAAGGAAAGGTCCTGGTGTAATGTGGATGGCATGAGCCAGCAACACATGCCATGGTGAAATGTGGATGGCCTAATCCAGCAGCACAGGCCATGGTGCGTTGAAGATTGCCTCACAGGAAGCACTGGCCTTTGTGTAATGTGGTTGGCCTCAGCCAGCAAAACAGGCCCTGGTGTAATCTAGTTGGCCTAAGCCAGCAACACATGCCAGTGTGAAATGTGGATGGCATCAGCCAGCAGCATAGGCCCTGGTAAAATGTGGATGGCCTCAGCTAGCAGCACAGGCCCTGGTGTAATGTAGATGGCCTCAGAAAGAAGCACAGGCCTTGGTGTAATGTGGATGGTATCAGCAAGCAACTCAGGCCCTGGTGAAATGCGGATGGAATCAGCCAGCACCACAGACCACACTTGGTCAATATGGCCTCATCAGGCACCACAAGCACTGGTGTAATGTGGATGGCCTCAGCCAGAAGCACAGGCCCAGGTATGGTGAAAATGGCCTCAAAGGAAGCACTGGCCCTGGCTTAATATGTGGATGGCCTCAGCCTGAAGGAAACGTCCTGGTATAATGTGGATGGCGTCAGCCAAGCACAACAAGCCCTGCTGTGGTGAATATGGCATCAGCCAGCACCACAAGCCCTGTTGTGGTGAATATGGCCTCACAGGACTCACTGGCTCTGGTATAATGTGGATGGCTTCAACCAACAGCATAGGCCCTGGTGAAATGTAGATGGCCTTAGCCAGCAGCACAGGCCCTGGTGTAATATGGATGGCTTCAGCCAGCAGCACAGGCCCTGGTGATTTGCAGTTGGCCTCAACCAGCAACACTGGAGCTGGTGAAATCTAGTTGGCCTCAGTCAGCAGCACAGTCCCTGGTGACATGTAGTTGGCCTAAGCCAGAAACACATGCCATGGGTAAATGTGGATGGCATCAGCCAGCAACACAGGCCATGGTGCGTTGAAGATTGCCTCACAGGAAGCACTGGCCTTGGTGTAATCTAGTTGGCCTCAGCCAGCAACACATGCCAGTGTGAAATGTGGATGGCATCAGCCAGCAGCATAGGCCCTGGTAAAATGTGGATGGCCTCAGCTAGCAGCACAGGCCCTGGTGTAATGTAGATGGCCTCAGAAAGAAGCACAGGCCTTGGTATAATGTGGATGGTATCAGCAAGCAACTCAGGCCCTGGAGAAATGTGGATGGCCTCAGCCAGAAGCACAGGCCCTGGTATGGTGAAAATGGCCTCAAAGGAGGCACTGGCCCTGGCTTAATATCGGATGACATCAGCCTGAAGGAAAGGTCCTGGTGTAATGTGGATGGCATCAGCCAGCAACACATGCCATGGTGAAATGTGGATGGCCTAATACAGCAGCACAGGCCATGTTGCGTTGAAGATTGCCTCACAGGAAGCACTGGCCTTGGTGTAATGTGGTTGGCCTCAGCCAGCAACACATGCCAGTGTGAAATGTGGATGACATCAGCCAGCAGCATAGGCCCTGGTGAAATGTGGATGGTATCAGCAAGCAACTCAGGCCCTGGTGAAATGCGGATGGAATCAGCCAGCACCACAGACCACACTTGGTCAATATGGCCTCATCAGGCACCACAAGCACTGGTGTAATGTGGATGGCCTCAGCCAGAAGCACAGGCCCAGGTATGGTGAAAATGGCCTCAAAGGAAGCACTGGCCCTGGCTTAATATGTGGATGGCCTCAGCCTGAAGGAAACGTCCTGGTATAATGTGGATGGCGTCAGCCAAGCACAACAAGCCCTGCTGTGGTGAATATGGCATCAGCCAGCACCAAATGCCCTGTTGTGGTCAATATGGCCTCACAGGAATCACTGGCTCTGGTGTAATGTGGATGGCTTCAACCAACAGCATAGGCCCTGGTGAAATGTAGATGGCCTTAGCCAGCAGCACAGGCCCTGGTGTAATATGGATGGCTTCAGCCAGCAGCACAGGCCCTGGTGATTTGCAGTTGGCCTCAGCAGGCAACAATGGAGCTGGTGAAATCTAGTTGGCCTCAGTCAGCAGCACAGTCCCTGGTGACATGTAGTTGGCCTAAGCCAGAAACACATGCCATGGGTAAATGTGGATGGCATCAGCCAGCAACACAGGCCCTGGTGTGGTGAAGATGGCCTCACCCAGAAGCACAGGCCCTGGTGAAATGTAGATGGCCTTAGCCAGCAGCACAGGCCCTGGTGTAATATGGATGGCTTCAGCCAGCAGCACAGGCCCTGGTGATTTGCAGTTGGCCTCAGCCAGCAACACTGGAGCTGGTGAAATCTAGTTGGCCTCAGTCAGCAGCACAGTCCCTGGTGACATGTAGTTGGCCTAAGCCAGAAACACATGCCATGGGTAAATGTGGATGGCATCAGCCAGCAACACAGGCCCTGGTGTGGTTAAGATGGCCTCAGCCAGAAGCACAGGCCCTGGTGTGGTGAAGATGGCCTCAGCCAGAAGCACAAGCACTGGTGTGGTAATGATGGCCTCACAGGAAGCACAGGGCCTGGTGTTATGTGGATGGCATCAGCCAGCACGACAAGCCCTGTTTTAATATAGTTGGCCTCAGCCAGCACAGCAGGACCTAGTGTTATGTGGATGGCCTCAGCCAGCAACACAGGCTCTGGTGTGTTGAAGATGGCCTCACCCAGAAGCACAGGCCCTGGTGTGGTGAAGATGGCCTCACCCAGAAGCAGAAGCCCTGGTGTGGTGAAGATGGCCTCAGCCAGAAGCAGAAGCCCTGGTGTGGTGAAGATAGCCTCAGCCAGAAGCACAGGCGCTGGTGTGGTGAAGATGGCCTCACCCGGAAGCACAGGCCCTGGTGTGGTGAAGATGGCCTCACAGAAAGAACTGGCCCTGGTGTGATGTGGATGGCTTCAGCCAGCTACACAGTCCTGGTGTAATGTGGTGTGCCTCAGCCAGCAGCTCAGTCCTTGGTGAAATGTAGTTGGCCTGAGCCAGCAGCAGAGGACATGGTGTGGTGAAGATTGCCTCACAGGAATCACTGGCCTTGGTATATTGTGGATGGCTTAGGCCAGCTGCACAGGCTGGTGTGGTGTGTTGAAGACGGCCTCACCCGGAAGAAAAGGCCCTGGTGTAATGTAGACGGCATCAGCTAGGAACACAGGCCCTGGTGAAATGCAGTTGAACTCAGCCAGCTACACAGGCCCTGGTGTGGTGAAGATGGCCTCAGCAAGCAACACAGGCCCTGGTGTAATGTGTTTGGCCTCAACCAGCGCCAAAGGCCCTGGTGTGGTGAAGATTGCCTCACAGGAATCACTGGCCTTGGTGGCTTCGGCCAGCAGCACAGGCACCGGCGTAATGTGGATGGCCTGACTAAGCAGCACAGGCCCTCGCTTGGTGAATATGGCCTCAGTCGGAACCACAAGCCCTGGTGTAATGTGGTTGGCCTCAGCCAAAAGCACTGACCCTGGTATCATGCAGAAGGCCTAACAAGAACCACTGGCCCTGGTGTAATGTGGTTGGCATCAGCCAGCAACACAGGCCATGGTGAAATGTGCATGGCATCAGCCAGCACCACAGGCCCTGGTGTGGTGAAGATGGCCTCGCCCAGAAGCACAGGCCCTGGTGTGGTGAAGATGGCCTCAGCCAGCAGCACAGGCCCTGGTGTGGTGAAGATGGCTTCAGCCAGCAGCACAGGCCCTGGTGAAATGTAGTTGGCCTCAGCTAGCAACACAGGCCCTGGTGAAATGCGGATGGAATCAGCCAGCACCACAGACCACACTTGGTCAATATGGCCTCATCAGGCACCACAAGCACTGGTGTAATGTGGATGGCCTCAGCCAGAAGCACAGGCCCAGGTATGGTGAAAATGGCCTCAAAGGAAGCACTGGCCCTGGCTTAATATGTGGATGGCCTCAGCCTGAAGGAAACGTCCTGGTATAATGTGGATGGCGTCAGCCAAGCACAACAAGCCCTGCTGTGGTGAATATGGCATCAGCCAGCACCACAAGCCCTGTTGTGGTGAATATGGCCTCACAGGAATCACTGGCTCTGGTGTAATGTGGATGGCTTCAACCAACAGCATAGGCCCTGGTGAAATGTAGATGGCCTTAGCCAGCAGCACAGGCCCTGGTGTAATATGGATGGCTTCAGCCAGCAGCACAGGCCCTGGTGATTTGCAGTTGGCCTCAGCCAGCAACACTGGAGCTGGTGAAATCTAGTTGGCCTCAGTCAGCAGCACAGTCCCTGGTGACATGTAGTTGGCCTAAGCCAGAAACACATGCCATGGGTAAATGTGGATGGCATCAGCCAGCAACACAGGCCCTGGTGTGGTGAAGATGGCCTCAGCCAGAAGCACAGGCCCTGGTGTGGTGAAGATGGCCTCAGCCAGAAGCACAAGCACTGGTGTGGTAATGATGGCCTCACAGGAAGCACAGGGCCTGGTGTTATGTGGATGGCATCAGCCAGCACGACAAGCCCTGTTTTAATATAGTTGGCCTCAGCCAGCACAGCAGGACCTAGTGTTATGTGGATGGCCTCAGCCAGCAACACAGGCTCTGGTGTGTTGAAGATGGCCTCACCCAGAAGCACAGGCCCTGGTGTGGTGAAGATGGCCTCACCCAGAAGCAGAAGCCCTGGTGTGGTGAAGATAGCCTCACCCAGAAGCACAGGCGCTGGTGTGGTGAAGATGGCCTCAGCCAGAAGCAGAAGCCCTGGTGTGGTGAAGATAGCCTCAGCCAGAAGCACAGGCGCTGGTGTGGTGAAGATGGCCTCACCCGGAAGCACAGGCCCTGGTGTGGTGAAGATGGCCTCACACAAAGAACTGGCCCTGGTGTGATGTGGATGGCTTCAGCCAGCTACACAGTCCTGGTGTAATGTGGTGTGCCTCAGCCAGCAGCTCAGTCCTTGGTGAAATGTAGTTGGCCTGAGCCAGCAGCAGAGGACATGGTGTGGTGAAGATTGCCTCACTGGCCTTGGTATATTGTGGATGGCTTAGGCCAGCTGCACAGGCTGGTGTGGTGTGTTGAAGACGGCCTCACCCGGAAGAAAAGGCCCTTGTCGCGGTTTGCGGGTGCAAGCCGTGTGGAAATAAATTAGGACCAGGCAGCGGCAGCTCAAGTGCAGGTGAGAATTTATTAACAGTGGGACGAATAAACAGAAATGGCGGGTGACACTAACAGGAAAACCTAAACTGGGTAACACTAACAAAACAAACCGGAAATGAAGATGCAGGGAGGTCCGGGGAAATACACATGGGGAGACCGAGGGGAAACAACACAGACGAAACAGCAACTAACAGAGGGAGACACGAGGTTTAAGTACACAGAAGGATAACGAGGGAATGAGACACAAAAGGAGGGCACAGCTGGGAGTAATCTGACCTGACGAGACAGGGGAAATGTAACTGAACACACTGAGATAAGACAGAGACTTTCAAGGCCCAGGTATGGTGAAAATGGCCTCAAAGGAAGCACTGGCCCTGGCTTAATATGTGGATGGCCTCAGCCTGAAGGAAACGTCCTGGTATAATGTGGATGGCGTCAGCCAAGCACAACAAGCCCTGCTGTGGTGAATATGGCATCAGCCAGCACCAAATGCCCTGTTGTGGTGAATATGGCCTCACAGGAATCACTGGCTCTGGTGTAATGTGGATGGCTTCAACCAACAGCATAGGCCCTGGTGAAATGTAGATGGCCTTAGCCAGCAGCACTGACCCTGGTTTCATGCAGAAGGCCTAACAAGAACCAGTGGCCCTGGTGTAATATGGATGGCTTCAGCCAGCAGCACAGGCCCTGGTGATTTGCAGTTGGCCTCAGCCAGCAACACTGGAGCTGGTGAAATCTAGTTGGCCTCAGTCAGCAGCACAGTCCCTGGTGACATGTAGTTGGCCTAAGCCAGAAACACATGCCATGGGTAAATGTGGATGGCATCAGCCAGCAACACAGGCCATGGTGAAATGCGGATGGCCTAATCCAGCAGCACAGGCCATGGTGCGTTGAAGATTGCCTCACAGGAAGCACTGGCCTTGGTGTAATGTGGATAGCCTCAGCCAGCAAAACAGGCCCTGGTGTAATCTAGTTGGCCTCAGCCAGCAACACATGCCAGTGTGAAATGTGGATGGCATCAGCCAGCAGCATAGGCCCTGGTAAAATGTGGATGGCCTCAGTTAGCAGCACAGGCCCTGGTGTAATGTAGATGGCCTCAGAAAGAAGCACAGGCCTTGGTGTAATGTGGATGGTATCAGCAAGCAACTCAGGCCCTGGAGAAATGTGGATGGCCTCAGCCAGAAGCACAGGCCCTGGTAAGGTGAAAATGGCCTCAAAGGAAGCACTGGCCCTGGCTTAATATCGGATGACATCAGCCTGAAGGAAAGGTCCTGGTGTAATGTGGATGGCATCAGCCAGCAACACATGCCATGGTGAAATGTGGATGGCCTAATCCAGCAGCACAGGCCATGGTGCGTTGAAGATTGCCTCACAGGAAGCACTGGCCTTGGTGTAATGTGGTTGGCCTCAGCCAGCAAAACAGGCCCTGGTGTAATCTAGTTGGCCTCAGCCAGCAACACATGCCAGTGTGAAATGTGGATGGCATCAGCCAGCAGCATAGGCCCTGGTGAAATGTGGATGGTATCAGCAAGCAACTCAGGCCCTGATGAAATGCGGATGGAATCAGCCAGCACCACAGACCACACTTGGTCAATATGGCCTCATCAGGCACCACAAGCACAGCCAGCAGCACTGACCCTGGTTTCATGCAGAAGGCCTAACAAGAACCACTGGCCCTGGTGTAATATGGATGGCTTCAGCCAGCAGCACAGGCCCTGGTGATTTGCAGTTGGCCTCAGCCAGCAACACTGGAGCTGGGGAAATCTAGTTGGCCTCAGTCGGCAGCACAGTCCCTGGTGACATGTAGTTGGCCTAAGCCAGAAACACATGCCATGGGTAAATGTGGATGGCATCAGCCAGCAACACAGGCCATGGTGAAATGCGGATGGCCTAATCCAGCAGCACAGGCCATGGTGCGTTGAAGATTGCCTCACAGGAAGCACTGGCCTTGGTGTAATGTGGATAGCCTCAGCCAGCAAAACAGGCCCTGGTGTAATCTAGTTGGCCTCAGCCAGCAACACATGCCAGTGTGAAATGTGGATGGCATCAGCCAGCAGCATAGGCCCTGGTAAAATGTGGATGGCCTCAGTTAGCAGCACAGGCCCTGGTGTAATGTAGATGGCCTCAGAAAGAAGCACAGGCCTTGGTGTAATGTGGATGGTATCAGCAAGCAACTCAGGCCCTGGTGAAATGCGGATGGAATCAGCCAGCACCACAGACCACACTTGGTCAATATGGCCTCATCAGGCACCACAAGCACTGGTGTAATGTGGATGGCCTCAGCCAGAAGCACAGGCCCAGGTGTGGTGAAAATGGCCTCAAAGGAAGCACTGGCCCTGGCTTAATATGTGGATGGCCTCAGCCTGAAGGAAACGTCCTGGTATAATGTGGATGGCGTCAGCCAAGCACAACAAGCCCTGCTGTGGTGAATATGGCATCAGCCAGCACCACAAGCCCTGTTGTGGTGAAGATGGCCTCACAGGAATCACTGGCTCTGGTGTAATGTGGATGGCTTCAACCAACGGCATAGGCCCTGGTGAAATGTGGATGGCCTTATCCAGCAGCACAGGCACTGGTGTAATATGGATGGCCTCAGCCAGCAGCACAGGCCCTGGTGATTTGCAGTTGGCCTCAGCCAGCAACACTGGAGCTGGTGAAATCTAGTTGTCCTCAGTCAGCAGCACAGTCCCTGGTGAAATGTAGTTGGCCTAAGCCAGAAACACATGCCATGGGTAAATGTGGATGGTATCAGCCAGCAACACAGGCCCTGGTGTGGTGAATATGGCTTCAGCCAGAAGCACCGGCCCTGGTATGGTGAAATTGGCCTCAAAGGAAGTACTGGCCTTGGCTTAATATCGGATAACCTCAGCCTGAAGGAAAGGTCCTGGTGTAATGTGGATGGCATGAGCCAGCAACACATGCCATGGTGAAATGTGGATGGCCTAATCCAGCAGCACAGGCCATGGTGCGTTGAAGATTGCCTCACAGGAAGCACTGGCCTTTGTGTAATGTGGTTGGCCTCAGCCAGCAAAACAGGCCCTGGTGTAATCTAGTTGGCCTCAGCCAGCAACACATGCCAGTGTGAAATGTGGATGGCATCAGCCAGCAGCATAGGCCCTGGTAAAATGTGGATGGCCTCAGCTAGCAGCACAGGCCCTGGTGTAATGTAGATGGCCTCAGAAAGAAGCACAGGCCTTGGTGTAATGTGGATGGTATCAGCAAGCAACTCAGGCCCTGGTGAAATGCGGATGGAATCAGCCAGCACCACAGACCACACTTGGTCAATATGGCCTCATCAGGCACCACAAGCACTGGTGTAATGTGGATGGCCTCAGCCAGAAGCACAGGCCCAGGTATGGTGAAAATGGCCTCAAAGGAAGCACTGGCCCTGGCTTAATATGTGGATGGCCTCAGCCTGAAGGAAACGTCCTGGTATAATGTGGATGGCGTCAGCCAAGCACAACAAGCCCTGCTGTGGTGAATATGGCATCAGCCAGCACCACAAGCCCTGTTGTGGTGAATATGGCCTCACAGGACTCACTGGCTCTGGTATAATGTGGATGGCTTCAACCAACAGCATAGGCCCTGGTGAAATGTAGATGGCCTTAGCCAGCAGCACAGGCCCTGGTGTAATATGGATGGCTTCAGCCAGCAGCACAGGCCCTGGTGATTTGCAGTTGGCCTCAACCAGCAACACTGGAGCTGGTGAAATCTAGTTGGCCTCAGTCAGCAGCACAGTCCCTGGTGACATGTAGTTGGCCTAAGCCAGAAACACATGCCATGGGTAAATGTGGATGGCATCAGCCAGCAACACAGGCCATGGTGCGTTGAAGATTGCCTCACAGGAAGCACTGGCCTTGGTGTAATCTAGTTGGCCTCAGCCAGCAACACATGCCAGTGTGAAATGTGGATGGCATCAGCCAGCAGCATAGGCCCTGGTAAAATGTGGATGGCCTCAGCTAGCAGCACAGGCCCTGGTGTAATGTAGATGGCCTCAGAAAGAAGCACAGGCCTTGGTATAATGTGGATGGTATCAGCAAGCAACTCAGGCCCTGGAGAAATGTGGATGGCCTCAGCCAGAAGCACAGGCCCTGGTATGGTGAAAATGGCCTCAAAGGAGGCACTGGCCCTGGCTTAATATCGGATGACATCAGCCTGAAGGAAAGGTCCTGGTGTAATGTGGATGGCATCAGCCAGCAACACATGCCATGGTGAAATGTGGATGGCCTAATACAGCAGCACAGGCCATGTTGCGTTGAAGATTGCCTCACAGGAAGCACTGGCCTTTGTGTAATGTGGTTGGCCTCAGCCAGCAACACATGCCAGTGTGAAATGTGGATGACATCAGCCAGCAGCATAGGCCCTGGTGAAATGTGGATGGTATCAGCAAGCAACTCAGGCCCTGGTGAAATGCGGATGGAATCAGCCAGCACCACAGACCACACTTGGTCAATATGGCCTCATCAGGCACCACAAGCACTGGTGTAATGTGGATGGCCTCAGCCAGAAGCACAGGCCCAGGTATGGTGAAAATGGCCTCAAAGGAAGCACTGGCCCTGGCTTAATATGTGGATGGCCTCAGCCTGAAGGAAACGTCCTGGTATAATGTGGATGGCGTCAGCCAAGCACAACAAGCCCTGCTGTGGTGAATATGGCATCAGCCAGCACCAAATGCCCTGTTGTGGTGAATATGGCCTCACAGGAATCACTGGCTCTGGTGTAATGTGGATGGCTTCAACCAACAGCATAGGCCCTGGTGAAATGTAGATGGCCTTAGCCAGCAGCACTGACCCTGGTTTCATGCAGAAGGCCTAACAAGAACCACAGTCCCTGGTGTAATATGGATGGCTTCAGCCAGCAGCACAGGCCCTGGTGATTTGCAGTTGGCCTCAGCCAGCAACACTGGAGCTGGTGAAATCTAGTTGGCCTCAGTCAGCAGCACAGTCCCTGGTGACATGTAGTTGGCCTAAGCCAGAAACACATGCCATGGGTAAATGTGGATGGCATCAGCCAGCAACACAGGCCATGGTGAAATGCGGATGGCCTAATCCAGCAGCACAGGCCATGGTGCGTTGAAGATTGCCTCACAGGAAGCACTGGCCTTGGTGTAATGTGGATAGCCTCAGCCAGCAAAACAGGCCCTGGTGTAATCTAGTTGGCCTCAGCCAGCAACACATGCCAGTGTGAAATGTGGATGGCATCAGCCAGCAGCATAGGCCCTGGTAAAATGTGGATGGCCTCAGTTAGCAGCACAGGCCCTGGTGTAATGTAGATGGCCTCAGAAAGAAGCACAGGCCTTGGTGTAATGTGGATGGTATCAGCAAGCAACTCAGGCCCTGGAGAAATGTGGATGGCCTCAGCCAGAAGCACAGGCCCTGGTAAGGTGAAAATGGCCTCAAAGGAAGCACTGGCCCTGGCTTAATATCGGATGACATCAGCCTGAAGGAAAGGTCCTGGTGTAATGTGGATGGCATCAGCCAGCAACACATGCCATGGTGAAATGTGGATGGCCTAATCCAGCAGCACAGGCCATGGTGCGTTGAAGATTGCCTCACAGGAAGCACTGGCCTTGGTGTAATGTGGTTGGCCTCAGCCAGCAAAACAGGCCCTGGTGTAATCTAGTTGGCCTCAGCCAGCAACACATGCCAGTGTGAAATGTGGATGGCATCAGCCAGCAGCATAGGCCCTGGTGAAATGTGGATGGTATCAGCAAGCAACTCAGGCCCTGGTGAAATGCGGATGGAATCAGCCAGCACCACAGACCACACTTGGTCAATATGGCCTCATCAGGCACCACAAGCACTGGTGTAATGTGGATGGCCTCAGCCAGAAGCACAGGCCCAGGTGTGGTGAAAATGGCCTCAAAGGAAGCACTGGCCCTGGCTTAATATGTGGATGGCCTCAGCCTGAAGGAAACGTCCTGGTATAATGTGGATGGCGTCAGCCAAGCACAACAAGCCCTGCTGTGGTGAATATGGCATCAGCCAGCACCACAAGCCCTGTTGTGGTGAAGATGGCCTCACAGGAATCACTGGCTCTGGTGTAATGTGGATGGCTTCAACCAACGGCATAGGCCCTGGTGAAATGTGGATGGCCTTATCCAGCAGCACAGACACTGGTGTAATATGGATGGCCTCAGCCAGCAGCACAGGCCCTGGTGATTTGCAGTTGGCCTCAGCCAGCAACACTGGAGCTGGTGAAATCTAGTTGTCCTCAGTCAGCAGCACAGTCCCTGGTGAAATGTAGTTGGCCTAAGCCAGAAACACATGCCATGGGTAAATGTGGATGGTATCAGCCAGCAACACAGGCCCTGGTGTGGTGAATATGGCTTCAGCCAGAAGCACAGGCCCTGGTATGGTGAAATTGGCCTCAAAGGAAGTACTGGCCTTGGCTTAATATCGGATAACCTCAGCCTGAAGGAAAGGTCCTGGTGTAATGTGGATGGCATGAGCCAGCAACACATGCCATGGTGAAATGTGGATGGCCTAATCCAGCAGCACAGGCCATGGTGCGTTGAAGATTGCCTCACAGGAAGCACTGGCCTTTGTGTAATGTGGTTGGCCTCAGCCAGCAAAACAGGCCCTGGTGTAATCTAGTTGGCCTCAGCCAGCAACACATGCCAGTGTGAAATGTGGATGGCATCAGCCAGCAGCATAGGCCCTGGTAAAATGTGGATGGCCTCAGCTAGCAGCACAGGCCCTGGTGTAATGTAGATGGCCTCAGAAAGAAGCACAGGCCTTGGTGTAATGTGGATGGTATCAGCAAGCAACTCAGGCCCTGGTGAAATGCGGATGGAATCAGCCAGCACCACAGACCACACTTGGTCAATATGGCCTCATCAGGCACCACAAGCACTGGTGTAATGTGGATGGCCTCAGCCAGAAGCACAGGCCCAGGTATGGTGAAAATGGCCTCAAAGGAAGCACTGGCCCTGGCTTAATATGTGGATGGCCTCAGCCTGAAGGAAACGTCCTGGTATAATGTGGATGGCGTCAGCCAAGCACAACAAGCCCTGCTGTGGTGAATATGGCATCAGCCAGCACCACAAGCCCTGTTGTGGTGAATATGGCCTCACAGGACTCACTGGCTCTGGTATAATGTGGATGGCTTCAACCAACAGCATAGGCCCTGGTGAAATGTAGATGGCCTTAGCCAGCAGCACAGGCCCTGGTGTAATATGGATGGCTTCAGCCAGCAGCACAGGCCCTGGTGATTTGCAGTTGGCCTCAACCTGCAACACTGGAGCTGGTGAAATCTAGTTGGCCTCAGTCAGCAGCACAGTCCCTGGTGACATGTAGTTGGCGTAAGCCAGAAACACATGCCATGGGTAAATGTGGATGGCATCAGCCAGCAACACAGGCCATGGTGCGTTGAAGATTGCCTCACAGGAAGCACTGGCCTTGGTGTAATCTAGTTGGCCTCAGCCAGCAACACATGCCAGTGTGAAATGTGGATGGCATCAGCCAGCAGCATAGGCCCTGGTAAAATGTGGATGGCCTCAGCTAGCAGCACAGGCCCTGGTGTAATGTAGATGGCCTCAGAAAGAAGCACAGGCCTTGGTATAATGTGGATGGTATCAGCAAGCAACTCAGGCCCTGGAGAAATGTGGATGGCCTCAGCCAGAAGCACAGGCCCTATTATGGTGAAAATGGCCTCAAAGGAGGCACTGGCCCTGGCTTAATATCGGATGACATCAGCCTGAAGGAAAGGTCCTGGTGTAATGTGGATGGCATCAGCCAGCAACACATGCCATGGTGAAATGTGGATGGCCTAATACAGCAGCACAGGCCATGTTGCGTTGAAGATTGCCTCACAGGAAGCACTGGCCTTTGTGTAATGTGGTTGGCCTCAGCCAGCAACACATGCCAGTGTGAAATGTGGATGACATCAGCCAGCAGCATAGGCCCTGGTGAAATGTGGATGGTATCAGCAAGCAACTCAGGCCCTGGTGAAATGCGGATGGAATCAGCCAGCACCACAGACCACACTTGGTCAATATGGCCTCATCAGGCACCACAAGCACTGGTGTAATGTGGATGGCCTCAGCCAGAAGCACAGGCCCAGGTATGGTGAAAATGGCCTCAAAGGAAGCACTGGCCCTGGCTTAATATGTGGATGGCCTCAGCCTGAAGGAAACGTCCTGGTATAATGTGGATGGCGTCAGCCAAGCACAACAAGCCCTGCTGTGGTGAATATGGCATCAGCCAGCACCAAATGCCCTGTTGTGGTGAATATGGCCTCACAGGAATCACTGGCTCTGGTGTAATGTGGATGGCTTCAACCAACAGCATAGGCCCTGGTGAAATGTAGATGGCCTTAGCCAGCAGCACAGGCCCTGGTGTAATATGGATGGCTTCAGCCAGCAGCACAGGCCCTGGTGATTTGCAGTTGGCCTCAGCCAGCAACACTGGAGCTGGTGAAATCTAGTTGGCCTCAGTCAGCAGCACAGTCCCTGGTGACATGTAGTTGGCGTAAGCCAGAAACACATGCCATGGGTAAATGTGGATGGCATCAGCCAGCAACACAGGCCATGGTGAAATGTGGATGGCCTAATCCAGCAGCACAGGCCATGGTGCGTTGAAGATTGCCTCACAGGAAGCACTGGCCTTGGTGTAATGTGGTTGGCCTCAGCCAGCAAAACAGGCCCTGGTGTAATCTAGTTGGCCTCAGCCAGCAACACATGCCAGTGTGAAATGTGGATGGCATCAGCCAGCAGCATAGGCCCTGGTAAAATGTGGATGGCCTCAGCTAGCAGCACACGCACTGGTGTAATGTAGATGGCCTCAGAAAGAAGCACAGGCCTTGGTGTAATGTGGATGGTATCAGCAAGCAACTCAGGCCCTGGAGAAATGTGGATGGCCTCAGCCAGAAGCACAGGCCCTGGTAAGGTGAAAATGGCCTCAAAGGAAGCACTGGCCCTGGCTTAATATCGGATGACATCAGCCTGAAGGAAAGGTCCTGGTGTAATGTGGATGGCATCAGCCAGCAACACATGCCATGGTGAAATGTGGATGGCCTAATACAGCAGCACAGGCCATGTTGCGTTGAAGATTGCCTCACAGGAAGCACTGGCCTTTGGGTAATGTGGTTGGCCTCAGCCAGCAACACATGCCAGTGTGAAATGTGGATGACATCAGCCAGCAGCATAGGCCCTGGTGAAATGTGGATGGTATCAGCAAGCAACTCAGGCCCTGGTGAAATGCGGATGGAATCAGCCAGCACCACAGACCACACTTGGTCAATATGGCCTCATCAGGCACCACAAGCACTGGTGTAATGTGGATGGCCTCAGCCAGAAGCACAGGCCCAGGTATGGTGAAAATGGCCTCAAAGGAAGCACTGGCCCTGGCTTAATATGTGGATGGCCTCAGCCTGAAGGAAACGTCCTGGTATAATGTGGATGGCGTCAGCCAAGCACAACAAGCCCTGCTGTGGTGAATATGGCATCAGCCAGCACCAAATGCCCTGTTGTGGTGAATATGGCCTCACAGGAATCACTGGCTCTGGTGTAATGTGGATGGCTTCAACCAACAGCATAGGCCCTGGTGAAATGTAGATGGCCTTAGCCAGCAGCACTGACCCTGGTTTCATGCAGAAGGCCTAACAAGAACCACTGGCCCTGGTGTAATATGGATGGCTTCAGCCAGCAGCACAGGCCCTGGTGATTTGCAGTTGGCCTCAGCCAGCAACACTGGAGCTGGTGAAATCTAGTTGGCCTCAGTCAGCAGCACAGTCCCTGGTGACATGTAGTTGGCCTAAGCCAGAAACACATGCCATGGGTAAATGTGGATGGCATCAGCCAGCAACACAGGCCATGGTGAAATGCGGATGGCCTAATCCAGCAGCACAGGCCATGGTGCGTTGAAGATTGCCTCACAGGAAGCACTGGCCTTGGTGTAATGTGGATAGCCTCAGCCAGCAAAACAGGCCCTGGTGTAATCTAGTTGGCCTCAGCCAGCAACACATGCCAGTGTGAAATGTGGATGGCATCAGCCAGCAGCATAGGCCCTGGTAAAATGTGGATTGCCTCAGTTAGCAGCACAGGCCCTGGTGTAATGTAGATGGCCTCAGAAAGAAGCACAGGCCTTGGTGTAATGTGGATGGTATCAGCAAGCAACTCAGGCCCTGGAGAAATGTGGATGGCCTCAGCCAGAAGCACAGGCCCTGGTAAGGTGAAAATGGCCTCAAAGGAAGCACTGGCCCTGGCTTAATATCGGATGACATCAGCCTGAAGGAAAGGTCCTGGTGTAATGTGGATGGCATCAGCCAGCAACACATGCCATGGTGAAATGTGGATGGCCTAATCCAGCAGCACAGGCCATGGTGCGTTGAAGATTGCCTCACAGGAAGCACTGGCCTTGGTGTAATGTGGTTGGCCTCAGCCAGCAAAACAGGCCCTGGTGTAATCTAGTTGGCCTCAGCCAGCAACACATGCCAGTGTGAAATGTGGATGTCATCAGCCAGCAGCATAGGCCCTGGTGAAATGTGGATGGTATCAGCAAGCAACTCAGGCCCTGGTGAAATGCGGATGGAATCAGCCAGCACCACAGACCACACTTGGTCAATATGGCCTCATCAGGCACCACAAGCACAGCCAGCAGCACTGACCCTGGTTTCATGCAGAAGGCCTAACAAGAACCACTGGCCCTGGTGTAATATGGATGGCTTCAGCCAGCAGCACAGGCCCTGGTGATTTGCAGTTGGCCTCAGCCAGCAACACTGGAGCTGGTGAAATCTAGTTGGCCTCAGTCAGCAGCACAGTCCCTGGTGACATGTAGTTGGCCTAAGCCAGAAACACATGCCATGGGTAAATGTGGATGGCATCAGCCAGCAACACATGCCATGGTGAAATGTGGATGGCCTAATCCAGCAGCACAGGCCATGGTGCGTTGAAGATTGCCTCACAGGAAGCACTGGCCTTGGTGTAATGTGGTTGGCCTCAGCCAGCAAAACAGGCCCTGGTGTAATCTAGTTGGCCTCAGCCAGCAACACATGCCAGTGTGAAATGTGGATGTCATCAGCCAGCAGCATAGGCCCTGGTGAAATGTGGATGGTATCAGCAAGCAACTCAGGCCCTGGTGAAATGCGGATGGAATCAGCCAGCACCACAGACCACACTTGGTCAATATGGCCTCATCAGGCACCACAAGCACAGCCAGCAGCACTGACCCTGGTTTCATGCAGAAGGCCTAACAAGAACCACTGGCCCTGGTGTAATATGGATGGCTTCAGCCAGCAGCACAGGCCCTGGTGATTTGCAGTTGGCCTCAGCCAGCAACACTGGAGCTGGTGAAATCTAGTTGGCCTCAGTCAGCAGCACAGTCCCTGGTGACATGTAGTTGGCCTAAGCCAGAAACACATGCCATGGGTAAATGTGGATGGCATCAGCCAGCAACACAGGCCATGGTGAAATGCGGATGGCCTAATCCAGCAGCACAGGCCATGGTGCGTTGAAGATTGCCTCACAGGAAGCACTGGCCTTGGTGTAATGTGGATAGCCTCAGCCAGCAAAACAGGCCCTGGTGTAATCTAGTTGGCCTCAGCCAGCAACACATGCCAGTGTGAAATGTGGATGGCATCAGCCAGCAGCATAGGCCCTGGTAAAATGTGGATGGCCTCAGTTAGCAGCACAGGCCCTGGTGTAATGTAGATGGCCTCAGAAAGAAGCACAGGCCTTGGTGTAATGTGGATGGTATCAGCAAGCAACTCAGGCCCTGGAGAAATGTGGATGGCCTCAGCCAGAAGCACAGGCCCTGGTAAGGTGAAAATGGCCTCAAAGGAAGCACTGGCCCTGGCTTAATATCGGATAACCTCAGCCTGAAGGAAAGGTCCTGGTGTAATGTGGATGGCATGAGCCAGCAACACATGCCATGGTGAAATGTGGATGGCCTAATCCAGCAGCACAGGCCATGGTGCGTTGAAGATTGCCTCACAGGAAGCACTGGCCTTTGTGTAATGTGGTTGGCCTCAGCCAGCAAAACAGGCCCTGGTGTAATCTAGTTGGCCTAAGCCAGAAACACATGCCATGGGTAAATGTGGATGGTATCAGCCAGCAACACAGGCCCTGGTGTGGTGAATATGGCTTCAGCCAGAAGCACCGGCCCTGGTATGGTGAAATTGGCCTCAAAGGAAGTACTGGCCTTGGCTTAATATCGGATAACCTCAGCCTGAAGGAAAGGTCCTGGTGTAATGTGGATGGCATGAGCCAGCAACACATGCCATGGTGAAATGTGGATGGCCTAATCCAGCAGCACAGGCCATGGTGCGTTGAAGATTGCCTCACAGGAAGCACTGGCCTTTGTGTAATGTGGTTGGCCTCAGCCAGCAAAACAGGCCCTGGTGTAATCTAGTTGGCCTAAGCCAGCAACACATGCCAGTGTGAAATGTGGATGGCATCAGCCAGCAGCATAGGCCCTGGTAAAATGTGGATGGCCTCAGCTAGCAGCACAGGCCCTGGTGTAATGTAGATGGCCTCAGAAAGAAGCACAGGCCTTGGTGTAATGTGGATGGTATCAGCAAGCAACTCAGGCCCTGGTGAAATGCGGATGGAATCAGCCAGCACCACAGACCACACTTGGTCAATATGGCCTCATCAGGCACCACAAGCACTGGTGTAATGTGGATGGCCTCAGCCAGAAGCACAGGCCCAGGTATGGTGAAAATGGCCTCAAAGGAAGCACTGGCCCTGGCTTAATATGTGGATGGCCTCAGCCTGAAGGAAACGTCCTGGTATAATGTGGATGGCGTCAGCCAAGCACAACAAGCCCTGCTGTGGTGAATATGGCATCAGCCAGCACCACAAGCCCTGTTGTGGTGAATATGGCCTCACAGGACTCACTGGCTCTGGTATAATGTGGATGGCTTCAACCAACAGCATAGGCCCTGGTGAAATGTAGATGGCCTTAGCCAGCAGCACAGGCCCTGGTGTAATATGGATGGCTTCAGCCAGCAGCACAGGCCCTGGTGATTTGCAGTTGGCCTCAACCAGCAACACTGGAGCTGGTGAAATCTAGTTGGCCTCAGTCAGCAGCACAGTCCCTGGTGACATGTAGTTGGCCTAAGCCAGAAACACATGCCATGGGTAAATGTGGATGGCATCAGCCAGCAACACAGGCCATGGTGCGTTGAAGATTGCCTCACAGGAAGCACTGGCCTTGGTGTAATCTAGTTGGCCTCAGCCAGCAACACATGCCAGTGTGAAATGTGGATGGCATCAGCCAGCAGCATAGGCCCTGGTAAAATGTGGATGGCCTCAGTTAGCAGCACAGGCCCTGGTGTAATGTAGATGGCCTCAGAAAGAAGCACAGGCCTTGGTATAATGTGGATGGTATCAGCAAGCAACTCAGGCCCTGGAGAAATGTGGATGGCCTCAGCCAGAAGCACAGGCCCTGGTATGGTGAAAATGGCCTCAAAGGAGGCACTGGCCCTGGCTTAATATCGGATGACATCAGCCTGAAGGAAAGGTCCTGGTGTAATGTGGATGGCATCAGCCAGCAACACATGCCATGGTGAAATGTGGATGGCCTAATACAGCAGCACAGGCCATGTTGCGTTGAAGATTGCCTCACAGGAAGCACTGGCCTTGGTGTAATGTGGTTGGCCTCAGCCAGCAACACATGCCAGTGTGAAATGTGGATGACATCAGCCAGCAGCATAGGCCCTGGTGAAATGTGGATGGTATCAGCAAGCAACTCAGGCCCTGGTGAAATGCGGATGGAATCAGCCAGCACCACAGACCACACTTGGTCAATATGGCCTCATCAGGCACCACAAGCACTGGTGTAATGTGGATGGCCTCAGCCAGAAGCACAGGCCCAGGTATGGTGAAAATGGCCTCAAAGGAAGCACTGGCCCTGGCTTAATATGTGGATGGCCTCAGCCTGAAGGAAACGTCCTGGTATAATGTGGATGGCGTCAGCCAAGCACAACAAGCCCTGCTGTGGTGAATATGGCATCAGCCAGCACCAAATGCCCTGTTGTGGTCAATATGGCCTCACAGGAATCACTGGCTCTGGTGTAATGTGGATGGCTTCAACCAACAGCATAGGCCCTGGTGAAATGTAGATGGCCTTAGCCAGCAGCACAGGCCCTGGTGTAATATGGATGGCTTCAGCCAGCAGCACAGGCCCTGGTGATTTGCAGTTGGCCTCAGCAGGCAACAATGGAGCTGGTGAAATCTAGTTGGCCTCAGTCAGCAGCACAGTCCCTGGTGACATGTAGTTGGCCTAAGCCAGAAACACATGCCATGGGTAAATGTGGATGGCATCAGCCAGCAACACAGGCCCTGGTGTGGTGAAGATGGCCTCACCCAGAAGCACAGGCCCTGGTGAAATGTAGATGGCCTTAGCCAGCAGCACAGGCCCTGGTGTAATATGGATGGCTTCAGCCAGCAGCACAGGCCCTGGTGATTTGCAGTTGGCCTCAGCCAGCAACACTGGAGCTGGTGAAATCTAGTTGGCCTCAGTCAGCAGCACAGTCCCTGGTGACATGTAGTTGGCCTAAGCCAGAAACACATGCCATGGGTAAATGTGGATGGCATCAGCCAGCAACACAGGCCCTGGTGTGGTTAAGATGGCCTCAGCCAGAAGCACAGGCCCTGGTGTGGTGAAGATGGCCTCAGCCAGAAGCACAAGCACTGGTGTGGTAATGATGGCCTCACAGGAAGCACAGGGCCTGGTGTTATGTGGATGGCATCAGCCAGCACGACAAGCCCTGTTTTAATATAGTTGGCCTCAGCCAGCACAGCAGGACCTAGTGTTATGTGGATGGCCTCAGCCAGCAACACAGGCTCTGGTGTGTTGAAGATGGCCTCACCCAGAAGCACAGGCCCTGGTGTGGTGAAGATGGCCTCACCCAGAAGCAGAAGCCCTGGTGTGGTGAAGATGGCCTCAGCCAGAAGCAGAAGCCCTGGTGTGGTGAAGATAGCCTCAGCCAGAAGCACAGGCGCTGGTGTGGTGAAGATGGCCTCACCCGGAAGCACAGGCCCTGGTGTGGTGAAGATGGCCTCACAGAAAGAACTGGCCCTGGTGTGATGTGGATGGCTTCAGCCAGCTACACAGTCCTGGTGTAATGTGGTGTGCCTCAGCCAGCAGCTCAGTCCTTGGTGAAATGTAGTTGGCCTGAGCCAGCAGCAGAGGACATGGTGTGGTGAAGATTGCCTCACAGGAATCACTGGCCTTGGTATATTGTGGATGGCTTAGGCCAGCTGCACAGGCTGGTGTGGTGTGTTGAAGACGGCCTCACCCGGAAGAAAAGGCCCTGGTGTAATGTAGACGGCATCAGCTAGGAACACAGGCCCTGGTGAAATGCAGTTGAACTCAGCCAGCTACACAGGCCCTGGTGTGGTGAAGATGGCCTCAGCAAGCAACACAGGCCCTGGTGTAATGTGTTTGGCCTCAACCAGCGCCAAAGGCCCTGGTGTGGTGAAGATTGCCTCACAGGAATCACTGGCCTTGGTGGCTTCGGCCAGCAGCACAGGCACCGGCGTAATGTGGATGGCCTGACTAAGCAGCACAGGCCCTCGCTTGGTGAATATGGCCTCAGTCGGAACCACAAGCCCTGGTGTAATGTGGTTGGCCTCAGCCAAAAGCACTGACCCTGGTATCATGCAGAAGGCCTAACAAGAACCACTGGCCCTGGTGTAATGTGGTTGGCATCAGCCAGCAACACAGGCCATGGTGAAATGTGCATGGCATCAGCCAGCACCACAGGCCCTGGTGTGGTGAAGATGGCCTCGCCCAGAAGCACAGGCCCTGGTGTGGTGAAGATGGCCTCAGCCAGCAGCACAGGCCCTGGTGTGGTGAAGATGGCTTCAGCCAGCAGCACAGGCCCTGGTGAAATGTAGTTGGCCTCAGCTAGCAACACAGGCCCTGGTGAAATGCGGATGGAATCAGCCAGCACCACAGACCACACTTGGTCAATATGGCCTCATCAGGCACCACAAGCACTGGTGTAATGTGGATGGCCTCAGCCAGAAGCACAGGCCCAGGTATGGTGAAAATGGCCTCAAAGGAAGCACTGGCCCTGGCTTAATATGTGGATGGCCTCAGCCTGAAGGAAACGTCCTGGTATAATGTGGATGGCGTCAGCCAAGCACAACAAGCCCTGCTGTGGTGAATATGGCATCAGCCAGCACCACAAGCCCTGTTGTGGTGAATATGGCCTCACAGGAATCACTGGCTCTGGTGTAATGTGGATGGCTTCAACCAACAGCATAGGCCCTGGTGAAATGTAGATGGCCTTAGCCAGCAGCACAGGCCCTGGTGTAATATGGATGGCTTCAGCCAGCAGCACAGGCCCTGGTGATTTGCAGTTGGCCTCAGCCAGCAACACTGGAGCTGGTGAAATCTAGTTGGCCTCAGTCAGCAGCACAGTCCCTGGTGACATGTAGTTGGCCTAAGCCAGAAACACATGCCATGGGTAAATGTGGATGGCATCAGCCAGCAACACAGGCCCTGGTGTGGTGAAGATGGCCTCAGCCAGAAGCACAGGCCCTGGTGTGGTGAAGATGGCCTCAGCCAGAAGCACAAGCACTGGTGTGGTAATGATGGCCTCACAGGAAGCACAGGGCCTGGTGTTATGTGGATGGCATCAGCCAGCACGACAAGCCCTGTTTTAATATAGTTGGCCTCAGCCAGCACAGCAGGACCTAGTGTTATGTGGATGGCCTCAGCCAGCAACACAGGCTCTGGTGTGTTGAAGATGGCCTCACCCAGAAGCACAGGCCCTGGTGTGGTGAAGATGGCCTCACCCAGAAGCAGAAGCCCTGGTGTGGTGAAGATAGCCTCACCCAGAAGCACAGGCGCTGGTGTGGTGAAGATGGCCTCAGCCAGAAGCAGAAGCCCTGGTGTGGTGAAGATAGCCTCAGCCAGAAGCACAGGCGCTGGTGTGGTGAAGATGGCCTCACCCGGAAGCACAGGCCCTGGTGTGGTGAAGATGGCCTCACACAAAGAACTGGCCCTGGTGTGATGTGGATGGCTTCAGCCAGCTACACAGTCCTGGTGTAATGTGGTGTGCCTCAGCCAGCAGCTCAGTCCTTGGTGAAATGTAGTTGGCCTGAGCCAGCAGCAGAGGACATGGTGTGGTGAAGATTGCCTCACTGGCCTTGGTATATTGTGGATGGCTTAGGCCAGCTGCACAGGCTGGTGTGGTGTGTTGAAGACGGCCTCACCCGGAAGAAAAGGCCCTTGTCGCGGTTTGCGGGTGCAAGCCGTGTGGAAATAAATTAGGACCAGGCAGCGGCAGCTCAAGTGCAGGTGAGAATTTATTAACAGTGGGACGAATAAACAGAAATGGCGGGTGACACTAACAGGAAAACCTAAACTGGGTAACACTAACAAAACAAACCGGAAATGAAGATGCAGGGAGGTCCGGGGAAATACACATGGGGAGACCGAGGGGAAACAACACAGACGAAACAGCAACTAACAGAGGGAGACACGAGGTTTAAGTACACAGAAGGATAACGAGGGAATGAGACACAAAAGGAGGGCACAGCTGGGAGTAATCTGACCTGACGAGACAGGGGAAATGTAACTGAACACACTGAGATAAGACAGAGACTTTCAAGGCCCAGGTATGGTGAAAATGGCCTCAAAGGAAGCACTGGCCCTGGCTTAATATGTGGATGGCCTCAGCCTGAAGGAAACGTCCTGGTATAATGTGGATGGCGTCAGCCAAGCACAACAAGCCCTGCTGTGGTGAATATGGCATCAGCCAGCACCAAATGCCCTGTTGTGGTGAATATGGCCTCACAGGAATCACTGGCTCTGGTGTAATGTGGATGGCTTCAACCAACAGCATAGGCCCTGGTGAAATGTAGATGGCCTTAGCCAGCAGCACTGACCCTGGTTTCATGCAGAAGGCCTAACAAGAACCAGTGGCCCTGGTGTAATATGGATGGCTTCAGCCAGCAGCACAGGCCCTGGTGATTTGCAGTTGGCCTCAGCCAGCAACACTGGAGCTGGTGAAATCTAGTTGGCCTCAGTCAGCAGCACAGTCCCTGGTGACATGTAGTTGGCCTAAGCCAGAAACACATGCCATGGGTAAATGTGGATGGCATCAGCCAGCAACACAGGCCATGGTGAAATGCGGATGGCCTAATCCAGCAGCACAGGCCATGGTGCGTTGAAGATTGCCTCACAGGAAGCACTGGCCTTGGTGTAATGTGGATAGCCTCAGCCAGCAAAACAGGCCCTGGTGTAATCTAGTTGGCCTCAGCCAGCAACACATGCCAGTGTGAAATGTGGATGGCATCAGCCAGCAGCATAGGCCCTGGTAAAATGTGGATGGCCTCAGTTAGCAGCACAGGCCCTGGTGTAATGTAGATGGCCTCAGAAAGAAGCACAGGCCTTGGTGTAATGTGGATGGTATCAGCAAGCAACTCAGGCCCTGGAGAAATGTGGATGGCCTCAGCCAGAAGCACAGGCCCTGGTAAGGTGAAAATGGCCTCAAAGGAAGCACTGGCCCTGGCTTAATATCGGATGACATCAGCCTGAAGGAAAGGTCCTGGTGTAATGTGGATGGCATCAGCCAGCAACACATGCCATGGTGAAATGTGGATGGCCTAATCCAGCAGCACAGGCACTGGTGTAATATGGATGGCCTCAGCCAGCAGCACAGGCCCTGGTGATTTGCAGTTGGCCTCAGCCAGCAACACTGGAGCTGGTGAAATCTAGTTGTCCTCAGTCAGCAGCACAGTCCCTGGTGAAATGTAGTTGGCCTAAGCCAGAAACACATGCCATGGGTAAATGTGGATGGTATCAGCCAGCAACACAGGCCCTGGTGTGGTGAATATGGCTTCAGCCAGAAGCACCGGCCCTGGTATTGTGAAATTGGCCTCAAAGGAAGTACTGGCCTTGGCTTAATATCGGATAACCTCAGCCTGAAGGAAAGGTCCTGGTGTAATGTGGATGGCATGAGCCAGCAACACATGCCATGGTGAAATGTGGATGGCCTAATCCAGCAGCACAGGCCATGGTGCGTTGAAGATTGCCTCACAGGAAGCACTGGCCTTTGTGTAATGTGGTTGGCCTCAGCCAGCAAAACAGGCCCTGGTGTAATCTAGTTGGCCTCAGCCAGCAACACATGCCAGTGTGAAATGTGGATGGCATCAGCCAGCAGCATAGGCCCTGGTAAAATGTGGATGGCCTCAGCTAGCAGCACAGGCCCTGGTGTAATGTAGATGGCCTCAGAAAGAAGCACAGGCCTTGGTGTAATGTGGATGGTATCAGCAAGCAACTCAGGCCCTGGTGAAATGCGGATGGAATCAGCCAGCACCACAGACCACACTTGGTCAATATGGCCTCATCAGGCACCACAAGCACTGGTGTAATGTGGATGGCCTCAGCCAGAAGCACAGGCCCAGGTATGGTGAAAATGGCCTCAAAGGAAGCACTGGCCCTGGCTTAATATGTGGATGGCCTCAGCCTGAAGGAAACGTCCTGGTATAATGTGGATGGCGTCAGCCAAGCACAACAAGCCCTGCTGTGGTGAATATGGCATCAGCCAGCACCACAAGCCCTGTTGTGGTGAATATGGCCTCACAGGACTCACTGGCTCTGGTATAATGTGGATGGCTTCAACCAACAGCATAGGCCCTGGTGAAATGTAGATGGCCTTAGCCAGCAGCACAGGCCCTGGTGTAATATGGATGGCTTCAGCCAGCAGCACAGGCCCTGGTGATTTGCAGTTGGCCTCAACCAGCAACACTGGAGCTGGTGAAATCTAGTTGGCCTCAGTCAGCAGCACAGTCCCTGGTGACATGTAGTTGGCCTAAGCCAGAAACACATGCCATGGGTAAATGTGGATGGCATCAGCCAGCAACACAGGCCATGGTGCGTTGAAGATTGCCTCACAGGAAGCACTGGCCTTGGTGTAATCTAGTTGGCCTCAGCCAGCAACACATGCCAGTGTGAAATGTGGATGGCATCAGCCAGCAGCATAGGCCCTGGTAAAATGTGGATGGCCTCAGCTAGCAGCACAGGCCCTGGTGTAATGTAGATGGCCTCAGAAAGAAGCACAGGCCTTGGTATAATGTGGATGGTATCAGCAAGCAACTCAGGCCCTGGAGAAATGTGGATGGCCTCAGCCAGAAGCACAGGCCCTGGTATGGTGAAAATGGCCTCAAAGGAGGCACTGGCCCTGGCTTAATATCGGATGACATCAGCCTGAAGGAAAGGTCCTGGTGTAATGTGGATGGCATCAGCCAGCAACACATGCCATGGTGAAATGTGGATGGCCTAATACAGCAGCACAGGCCATGTTGCGTTGAAGATTGCCTCACAGGAAGCACTGGCCTTTGTGTAATGTGGTTGGCCTCAGCCAGCAACACATGCCAGTGTGAAATGTGGATGACATCAGCCAGCAGCATAGGCCCTGGTGAAATGTGGATGGTATCAGCAAGCAACTCAGGCCCTGGTGAAATGCGGATGGAATCAGCCAGCACCACAGACCACACTTGGTCAATATGGCCTCATCAGGCACCACAAGCACTGGTGTAATGTGGATGGCCTCAGCCAGAAGCACAGGCCCAGGTATGGTGAAAATGGCCTCAAAGGAAGCACTGGCCCTGGCTTAATATGTGGATGGCCTCAGCCTGAAGGAAACGTCCTGGTATAATGTGGATGGCGTCAGCCAAGCACAACAAGCCCTGCTGTGGTGAATATGGCATCAGCCAGCACCAAATGCCCTGTTGTGGTGAATATGGCCTCACAGGAATCACTGGCTCTGGTGTAATGTGGATGGCTTCAACCAACAGCATAGGCCCTGGTGAAATGTAGATGGCCTTAGCCAGCAGCACAGGCCCTGGTGTAATATGGATGGCTTCAGCCAGCAGCACAGGCCCTGGTGATTTGCAGTTGGCCTCAGCAGGCAACAATGGAGCTGGTGAAATCTAGTTGGCCTCAGTCAGCAGCACAGTCCCTGGTGACATGTAGTTGGCCTAAGCCAGAAACACATGCCATGGGTAAATGTGGATGGCATCAGCCAGCAACACAGGCCCTGGTGTGGTGAAGATGGCCTCACCCAGAAGCACAGGCCCTGGTGAAATGTAGATGGCCTTAGCCAGCAGCACAGGCCCTGGTGTAATATGGATGGCTTCAGCCAGCAGCACAGGCCCTGGTGATTTGCAGTTGGCCTCAGCCAGCAACACTGGAGCTGGTGAAATCTAGTTGGCCTCAGTCAGCAGCACAGTCCCTGGTGACATGTAGTTGGCCTAAGCCAGAAACACATGCCATGGGTAAATGTGGATGGCATCAGCCAGCAACACAGGCCCTGGTGTGGTGAAGATGGCCTCAGCCAGCACCACAGGCCCTGGTGTGGTGAAGATGGCCTCAGCCAGAAGCACAAGCACTGGTTTGGTAATGATGGCCTCACAGGAAGCACAGGGCCTGGTGTTATGTGGATAGCATCAGCCAGCACGACAAGCCCTGTTTTAATATAGTTGGCCTCAGCCAGCACAGCAGGACCTAGTGTTATGTGGATGGCCTCAGCCAGCAACACAGGCTCTGGTGTGTTGAAGATGGCCTCACCCAGAAGCACAGGCCCTGGTGTGGTGAAGATGGCCTCACCCAGAAGCAGAAGCCCTGGTGTGGTGAAGATAGCCTCACCCAGAAGCACAGGCGCTGGTGTGGTGAAGATGGCCTCAGCCAGAAGCAGAAGCCCTGGTGTGGTGAAGATAGCCTCAGCCAGAAGCACAGGCGCTGGTGTGGTGAAGATGGCCTCACCCGGAAGCACAGGCCCTGGTGTGGTGAAGATGGCCTCACACAAAGAACTGGCCCTGGTGTGATGTGGATGGCTTCAGCCAGCTACACAGTCCTGGTGTAATGTGTTGTGTCTCAGCCAGCAGCTCAGTCCTTGGTGAAATGTAGTTGGCCTGAGCCAGCAGCAGAGGACATGGTGTGGTGAAGATTGCCTCACAGGAATCACTGGCCTTGGTATATTGTGGATGGCTTAGGCCAGCTGCACAGGCTGGTGTGGTGTGTTGAAGACGGCCTCACCCGGAAGAAAAGGCCCTGGTGTAATGTAGACGGCATCAGCTAGGAACACAGGCCCTGGTGAAATGCAGTTGAACTCAGCCAGCTACACAGGCCCTGGTGTGGTGAAGATGGCCTCAGCAAGCAACACAGGCCCTGGTGTAATGTGTTTGGCCTCAACCAGCGCCAAAGGCCCTGGTGTGGTGAAGATTGCCTCACAGGAATCACTGGCCTTGGTGGCTTCGGCCAGCAGCACAGGCACCGGCGTAATGTGGATGGCCTGACTAAGCAGCACAGGCCCTCGCTTGGTGAATATGGCCTCAGTCGGAACCACAAGCCCTGGTGTAATGTGGTTGGCCTCAGCCAAAAGCACTGACCCTGGTATCATGCAGAAGGCCTAACAAGAACCACTGGCCCTGGTGTAATGTGGTTGGCATCAGCCAGCAACACAGGCCATGGTGAAATGTGCATGGCATCAGCCAGCACCACAGGCCCTGGTGTGGTGAAGATGGCCTCGCCCAGAAGCACAGGCCCTGGTGTGGTGAAGATGGCCTCAGCCAGCAGCACAGGCCCTGGTGTGGTGAAGATGGCTTCAGCCAGCAGCACAGGCCCTGGTGAAATGTAGTTGGCCTCAGCTAGCAACACAGGCCCTGGTGAAATGCGGATGGAATCAGCCAGCACCACAGACCACACTTGGTCAATATGGCCTCATCAGGCACCACAAGCACTGGTGTAATGTGGATGGCCTCAGCCAGAAGCACAGGCCCAGGTATGGTGAAAATGGCCTCAAAGGAAGCACTGGCCCTGGCTTAATATGTGGATGGCCTCAGCCTGAAGGAAACGTCCTGGTATAATGTGGATGGCGTCAGCCAAGCACAACAAGCCCTGCTGTGGTGAATATGGCATCAGCCAGCACCACAAGCCCTGTTGTGGTGAATATGGCCTCACAGGAATCACTGGCTCTGGTGTAATGTGGATGGCTTCAACCAACAGCATAGGCCCTGGTGAAATGTAGATGGCCTTAGCCAGCAGCACAGGCCCTGGTGTAATATGGATGGCTTCAGCCAGCAGCACAGGCCCTGGTGATTTGCAGTTGGCCTCAGCCAGCAACACTGGAGCTGGTGAAATCTAGTTGGCCTCAGTCAGCAGCACAGTCCCTGGTGACATGTAGTTGGCCTAAGCCAGAAACACATGCCATGGGTAAATGTGGATGGCATCAGCCAGCAACACAGGCCCTGGTGTGGTGAAGATGGCCTCAGCCAGAAGCACAGGCCCTGGTGTGGTGAAGATGGCCTCAGCCAGAAGCACAAGCACTGGTGTGGTAATGATGGCCTCACAGGAAGCACAGGGCCTGGTGTTATGTGGATGGCATCAGCCAGCACGACAAGCCCTGTTTTAATATAGTTGGCCTCAGCCAGCACAGCAGGACCTAGTGTTATGTGGATGGCCTCAGCCAGCAACACAGGCTCTGGTGTGTTGAAGATGGCCTCACCCAGAAGCACAGGCCCTGGTGTGGTGAAGATGGCCTCACCCAGAAGCAGAAGCCCTGGTGTGGTGAAGATAGCCTCACCCAGAAGCACAGGCGCTGGTGTGGTGAAGATGGCCTCAGCCAGAAGCAGAAGCCCTGGTGTGGTGAAGATAGCCTCAGCCAGAAGCACAGGCGCTGGTGTGGTGAAGATGGCCTCACCCGGAAGCACAGGCCCTGGTGTGGTGAAGATGGCCTCACACAAAGAACTGGCCCTGGTGTGATGTGGATGGCTTCAGCCAGCTACACAGTCCTGGTGTAATGTGGTTGGCCTCAGCCAGCAGCTCAGTCCTTGGTGAAATGTAGTTGGCCTGAGCCAGCAGCAGAGGACATGGTGTGGTGAAGATTGCCTCACTGGCCTTGGTATATTGTGGATGGCTTAGGCCAGCTGCACAGGCTGGTGTGGTGTGTTGAAGACGGCCTCACCCGGAAGAAAAGGCCCTTGTCGCGGTTTGCGGGTGCAAGCCGTGTGGAAATAAATTAGGACCAGGCAGCGGCAGCTCAAGTGCAGGTGAGAATTTATTAACAGTGGGACGAATAAACAGAAATGGCGGGTGACACTAACAGGAAAACCTAAACTGGGTAACACTAACAAAACAAACCGGAAATGAAGATGCAGGGAGGTCCGGGGAAATACACATGGGGAGACCGAGGGGAAACAACACAGACGAAACAGCAACTAACAGAGGGAGACACGAGGTTTAAGTACACAGAAGGATAACGAGGGAATGAGACACAAAAGGAGGGCACAGCTGGGAGTAATCTGACCTGACGAGACAGGGGAAATGTAACTGAACACACTGAGATAAGACAGAGACTTTCAAAGTAAAACAGGAAACACACACGTAATGACACAGACTCAAAAACGCAGACTAAACACAGGGATACACGGGCAGAAAAGAATGAACACTAACCGAGGGAGAACAGAACCAAAAGTACAATAATAGAAAACACAAAACGCTGGGTCAAAAAGGACCCAGGATCATGACAGTACCCCCCCCCTCAAAGGCTGGCCCCAGACAGCCCAACAAGAAAACAAAACAGCCCGAAAAAACAGAAAACAACCCGACCAGGGCGGGCGGCGGGGGCCCAGGACGGAGGGCCCGAGGCAAAACAAAACAGGAGCACCAGCAAGTCAGAAAAACCCAACACAAAACACGAGTCAAAAACCAAAAAGAAACACCAGAACACAGGAAAACAGAGTCCAAAAGAGAACAGGTTGGGAGGGCCGGCCAGAGGGCCGACAGCACCAGGGCCCAAACAGTTCAGGTGGCCGGCCGTGCGGAGGCAGTTCCGGGGGCCGGCCGTGAGGACGGCAACGTGGACACAGTTCAGGGGGCCGGCCAGGGGGCCGACAGCACCGGGGCCCAAACAGTTCGGGGGGCCGGCCGTGCGGAAGGCAGCGGCGGCCACGTGGAAGCAGTTCAGGGGGCCGGCCGTGCGGAAGGCAGCGGCGGCGACGCAGGCGAATGGCGTCCGGGGGCCGGCCGTGCAGAAGGCAGCGGCGGCGACTCAGGCGAAAGGCGTCCGGGGGCCGGCCGTGCGGAAGGCAACGGCGGCGACTCAGGCGGAGGCGGTCCGGGGGCCGCCCACGACGGCGATGTCGCCTGGCCAGTGGCCTGGAAGGTGGCCGGTCAGCTGCGGACCCCGACGGGGTAGGACCAGGCGACGCTGAAGACTCGGAGGCTGGACCAGGCGACGCTGAAGACTCGGAGGCTGGACCAGGCGACGCTGAAGACTCGGAGGCTGGACCAGGCGACGCTGAAGACTCGGAGGCTGGACCAGGCGACGCTGAAGACTCGGAGGCTGGACCAGGCGAGGCTGATGAGGCCGCAGGTGACGACTCGGAGGCTGGACCAGGCGAGGCTGATGAGGCCGCAGGTGACGACTCGGAGGCTGGACCAGGCGAGGCTGATGAGGCCGCAGGTGACGACTCGGAGGCTGGACCAGGCGAGGCTGATGAGGCCGCAGGTGACGACTCGGAGGCTGGACCAGGCGAGGCTGATGAGGCCGCAGGTGACGACTCGGAGGCTGGACCAGGCGAGGCTGATGAGGCCGCAGGTGACGGCGAGGAAGCCGGAGACGAAGAGGCTGCAGGTGACGGCGAGGAAGCCGGAGACGAAGAGGCCGCAGGTGACGGCGAGGAAGCCGGAGACGAAGAGGCCGCAGGTGACGGCGAGGAAGCCGGAGACGAAGAGGCCGCAGGTGACGGCGTGGAAGCCGGAGACGAAGGCACTGCAGCTGGCGGCGTAGATGGTGAGGCTGCAGCTGGCGTGAATGAAGAGGCGGCAGCTGGCATGGAAGCCAGAGACGGAAGCGCTGCAGGCGGCGGCGTGGAAGCCGGAGGCGCTGCAGGCGGCGGCGTGGAAGCCGGAGGCGCTGCAGCAGGCGGCGTGGAAGCCGGAGGCGCTGCAGCAGGCGGCGTGGAAGCCGGAGGCGCTGCAGGCTGGACGGGTCCCTTGGATCCTCCAGCGGAGACCAGAGACGAAGGCCGGAGCGGTCCCTCGGACCCTCCAGCGGAGACCAGAGACAAAGGCCGGAGCGGTCCCTCGGACCCTCCAGCGGAGACACGAAACGAAGGCCGGAGCGGTCCCTCGGACCCTCCAGCGGAGACTAGAGACGAAGGCCGGAGCGGTCCCTCGGACCCTCCAGCGGAGACCAGAGACGAAGGCCGGAGCGGTCCCTCGGACCCTCCAGCGGAGACTAGAGACGAAGGCCGGAGCGGTCCCACGGACCCTCCAGCAGAAACTTGAGACGAAGGCCGGAGCGGTCCCTCGGACCCTCCAGCGGAGACTTGAGACAAAGGCCGGAGCGGTCCCTCGGACCCTCCAGCGGAAGCCATCAGCAAGCCAGCGGTCATGGAGGCCACTAGCAAACACGAAAGTAGAGGGTGCTGTGCTGAGCACTGGCTCTGCTCAGACAGCGCTGACACGGAGTTATTCTCTGAGGGCTGCTTAATTTTCAGGGGTCCAGAACCAGCTGGGGACTGAAACCTAGCTTCTGGGGAGGCCCTGGAGTGCATAACGGTGCCTGAAGCAGCTAAAGTGCGAGAAACTCCCTGGCTGGAACTTAGACTTTCTCCCTGCATGGAGTGAATGAGTGAAACTGGTAATACTGGAACCTGTACTGCAAGTAACGGTGACACTGGAAGCACAGGGGCCTGAACTACAGGAGCCTGACCTACAGGCGGCACTGGGGCCTGGACTACAGGCGGCACTGGAGGCTGCACTGACGGTGAAGCTGGGAGCACTGGAGGCTGCACTGACGGTGAAGCTGGGAGCACTGGAGGCTGCACTGACGGTGAAGCTGGGAGCACTGGAGGCTGCACTGAGGGTGAAGCTGGGAGCACTGGAGGCTGCACTGAGGGTGAAGCTGGGAGCACTGGAGGCTGCACTGAGGGTGAAGCTGGGAGCACTGGAGGCTGCACTGAGGGTGAAGCTGGGAGCACTGGAGGCTGCACTGAGGGTGAAGCTGGGAGCACTGGAGGCTGCACTGAGGGTGAAGCTGGGAGCACTGGAGGCTGCACTGAGGGTGAAGCTGGGAGCACTGGAGGCTGCACTGAGGGTGACGCTGGGGGCACTGGAGACTGAACTACAGGTGACGCTGGGGGCACTGGAGACTGAACTACAGGTGACGCTGGGGGCACTGGAGACTGAACTACAGGTGACGCTGGGGGCACTGGGGGCTGAACTACAGGTGACACTGGGGGCACTGGGGGCTGAACTACAGGTGACACTGGAGGCACTGGAGGCTGAACTACAGGTGACACTGGAGGCACTGGAGGCTGAACTACAGGTGACACTGGAGGCACTGGAGGCTGAACTACAGGTGACACTGGAGGCACTGGAGGCTGAACTACAGGTGACACTGGAGGCACTGGAGGCTGAACTACAGGTGACACTGGAGGCACTGGAGGCTGAACTACAGGTGACACTGGAGGCACTGGAGGCTGAACTACAGGTGACACTGGAGGCACTGGAGGCTGAACTACAGGTGACACTGGAGGCACTGGAGGCTGAACTACAGGTGACACTGGAGGCACTGGAGGCTGAACTACAGGTGACACTGGAGGCACTGGAGGCTGAACTACAGGTGACACTGGAGGCACTGGAGGCTGAACTACAGGTGACACTGGAGGCACTGGAGACTGAACTACAGGTGACACTGGAGGCACTGGAGACTGAACTACAGGTGACACTGGAGGCACTGGAGACTGAGCAGAGTGTGGCACCGGAGACTGAGCTGACGGTGAGTGAGCGACTGACACTGGAGACTGAGTGGAGAGTGGCTGCGTAGCAGCTAACTGAGCTAAGAATGGCTGAGCAGGCGATAAGCTGTTTACATTGTTATCCGTCGCACAACACACTGCCCCGGAACAAACAGTTCCACAATCCACAATGGAAAAAGAGTCCTCACTCACCACAGCCGGCGATTTAGAAGTCCGAACGTCCGGCTGTGGGGTGGCGCGCCGGCGGCGCGATCGACATTTCTTCCCCGCAGCCGGCTCCGACAGGCCGGGTAAACTCGCATCCTGCAGGTGAGGCTGACGCGGCTGCTCCGGGGTGGCTGGCTGTTGCTGCTGGACAAAGTCCGATATTTCCCGAGCTCGCGCCGCCTCCCGGGCTTCATACAAGTTGGCCAATAAGTCCGAACATCCTCTGACCTGGCGGAGATAGGGATTTCCTTTGAGGATTTCCTCAATGCCATTTATCCCCACGATCCTAGCTCTCATGTTCGAGGTGTGGGTTATCCACTCGACCAGGCGTTGGACTCGCATCAGATCGCTCTCCCCGGGTAAGTCCGCTGGATCCATGTCGTGGCTGTTTCGTGCTGTCGCGGTTTGCGGGTGCAAGCCGTGTGGAAATAAATTAGGACCAGGCAGCGGCAGCTCAAGTGCAGGTGAGAATTTATTAACAGTGGGACGAATAAACAGAAATGGCGGGTGACACTAACAGGAAAAGCTAAACTGGGTAACACTAACAAAACAAACCGGAAATGAAGATGCAGGGAGGTCCGGGGAAATACACATGGGGAGACCGAGGGGAAACAACACAGACGAAACAGCAACTAACAGAGGGAGACACGAGGTTTAAGTACACAGAAGGATAACGAGGGAATGAGACACAAAAGGAGGGCACAGCTGGGAGTAATCTGACCTGACGAGACAGGGGAAATGTAACTGAACACACTGAGATAAGACAGAGACTTTCAAAGTAAAACAGGAAACACACACGTAATGACACAGACTCAAAAACGCAGACTAAACACAGGGATACACGGGCAGAAAAGAATGAACACTAACCGAGGGAGAACAGAACCAAAAGTACAATAATAGAAAACACAAAACGCTGGGTCAAAAAGGACCCAGGATCATGACAGCCCTGGTGTAATGTAGACGGCATCAGCTAGGAACACAGGCCCTGGTGAAATGCAGTTGAACTCAGCCAGCTACACAGGCCCTGGTGTGGTGAAGATGGCCTCAGCAAGCAACACAGGCCCTGGTGTAATGTGTTTGGCCTCAACCAGCGCCAAACGCCCTGGTGTGGTGAAGATTGCCTCACAGGAATCACTGGCCTTGGTGGCTTCGGCCAGCAGCACAGGTACCGGCGTAATGTGGATGGCCTGACTAAGCAGCACAGGCCCTCGCTTGGTGAATATGGCCTCAGTCGGAACCACAAGCCCTGGTGTAATGTGGTTGGCCTCAGCCAAAAGCACTGACCCTGGTATCATGCAGAAGGCCTAACAAGAACCACTGGCCCTGGTGTAATGTGGTTGGCATCAGCCAGCAACACAGGCCATGGTGAAATGTGCATCGCATCAGCCAGCACCACAGGTCCTGGTGTGGTGAAGATGGCCTCGCCCAGAAGCACAGGCCCTGGTGTGGTGAAGATGGCCTCAGCCAGCAGCACAGGCCCTGGTGTGGTGAAGATGGCTTCAGCCAGCAGCACAGGCCCTGGTGAAATGTAGTTGGCCTCAGCAAGCAACACAGGCCCTGGTGAAATGTAGTTGGCCTCAGCCAGAAGCACAGGCCTTGGTGTGGTGAAGATGGCCTCACCCAGAAGCACAGTCCCTGGTGTGGTGAAGATGGCCTCAGCCAGAAGCACAGGCCCTGGTGTGGTGAAGATGGCCTCAGCCAGAAGCACAAGCACTGGTGTGGTAATGATGGCCTCACAGGAAGCACAGGGCCTGGTGTTATGTGGATGGCATCAGCCAGCACGACAAGCCCTGTTTTAACATAGTTGGCCTCAGCCAGCACAGCAGAACCGAGTGTTATGTGGATGGCCTCAGCCAGCAACACAGGCTCTGGTGTGTTGAAGATGGCCTCACCCAGAAGCACAGGCCCTGGTGTGGTGAAGATGGCCTCACCCAGAAGCAGAAGCCCTGGTGTGGTGAAGATAGCCTCACCCAGAAGCACAGGCGCTGGTGTAGTGAAGATGGCCTCAGCCAGAAGCAGAAGCCCTGGTGTGGTGAAGATAGCCTCAGCCAGAAGCACAGGCCCTGGTGTGGTGAAGATGGCTTCAGCTAGCAGCACAGGCCCTGGTGTGGTGAAGATGGCCTCACAGAAAGAACTGGCCCTGGTGTGATATGGATGGCTTCACCCAGCTACACAGTCCTGGTGTAATGTGGTGTGCCTCAGCCAGCAGCTCAGTCCTTGGTGAAATGTAGTTGGCCTGAGCCAGCAGCAGAGGACATGGTGTGGTGAAGATTGCCTCACAGGAATCACTGGCCTTGATATATTGTGGATGGCGTAGGCCAGCTGCACAGGCTGGTGTGGTGTGTTGAAGACGGCCTCACCCGGAAGAAAAGGCCCTGGTGTAATGTAGACGGCATCAGCTAGGAACACAGGCCCTGGTGAAATGCAGTTGAACTCAGCCAGCTACACAGGCCCTGGTGTGGTGAAGATGGCCTCAGCAAGCAACACAGGCCCTGGTGTAATGTGTTTGGCCTCAACCAGCGCCAAAGGCCCTGGTGTGGTGAAGATTGCCTCACAGGAATCACTGGCCTTGGTGGCTTCGGCCAGCAGCACAGGCACCGGCGTAATGTGGATGGCCTCAGCCAAAAGCACTGACCCTGGTATCATGCAGAAGGCCTAACAAGAACCACTGGCCCTGGTGTAATGTGGTTGGCATCAGCCAGCAACACAGGCCATGGTGAAATGTGCATGGCATCAGCCAGCACCACAGGCCCTGGTGTGGTGAAGATGGCCTCGCCCAGAATCACAGGCCCTGGTTTGGTGAAGATGGCCTCAGCCAGCAGCACAGGCCCTGGTGTGGTGAAGATGGCTTCAGCCAGCAGCACAGGCCCTGGTGAAATGTAATTGGCCTCAGCTAGCAACACAGGCCCTGGTGAAATGTAGTTGGCCTCAGCCAGAAGCACAGGCCTTGGTGTGGTGAAGATGGCCTCACCCAGAAGCACAGTCCCTGGTGTGGTGAAGATGGCCTCAGCCAGAAGCACAGGCCCTGGTGTGGTGAACATGGCCTCAAAGGAAGCACTGGCCCTGGCTTAATATGTGGATGGCCTCAGCCTGAAGGAAACGTCCTGGTATAATGTGGATGGCGTCAGCCAAGCACAACAAGCCCTGCTGTGGTGAATATGGTATCAGCCAGCACCACAAGCCCTGTTGTGGTGAATATGGCCTCACAGGAATCACTGGCTCTGGTGTAATGTGGATGGCTTCAACCAACAGCATAGGCCCTGGTGAAATGTAGATGGCCTTAGCCAGCAGCACAGGCCCTGGTGTAATATGGATGGCTTCAGCCAGCAGCACAGGCCCTGGTGATTTGCAGTTGGCCTCAGGCAGCAACACTGGAGCTGGTGAAATCTAGTTGGCCTCAGTCAGCAGCACAGTCCCTGGTGAAATGTAGTTGGCCTAAGGCAGAAACACATGCCATGGGTAAATGTGGATGGCATCAGCCAGCAACACAGGCCCTGGTGTGGTGAATATGGCTTCAGCCAGAAGCACAGGCCCTGGTATGGTGAAATTGGCCTCAAAGGAAGTACTGGCCTTGGCTTAATATCGGATAACCTCAGCCTGAAGGAAAGGTCCTGGTGTAATGTGGATGGCATGAGCCAGCAACACATGCCATGGTGAAATGTGGATGGCCTAATCCAGCAGCACAGGCCATGGTGCGTTGAAGATTGCCTCACAGGAAGCACTGGCCTTTGTGTAATGTGGTTGGCCTCAGCCAGCAAAACAGGCCCTGGTGTAATCTAGTTGGCCTCAGCCAGCAACACATGCCAGTGTGAAATGTGGATGGCATCAGCCAGCAGCATAGGCCCTGGTAAAATGTGGATGGCCTCAGCTAGCAGCACAGGCCCTGGTGTAATGTAGATGGCCTCAGAAAGAAGCACAGGCCTTGGTGTAATGTGGATGGTATCAGCAAGCAACTCAGGCCCTGGTGAAATGCGGATGGAATCAGCCAGCACCACAGACCACACTTGGTCAATATGGCCTCATCAGGCACCACAAGCACTGGTGTAATGTGGATGGCCTCAGCCAGAAGCACAGGCCCAGGTGTGGTGAAAATGGCCTCAAAGGAAGCACTGGCCCTGGCTTAATATGTGGATGGCCTCAGCCTGAAGGAAACGTCCTGGTATAATGTGGATGGCGTCAGCCAAGCACAACAAGCCCTGCTGTGGTGAATATGGCATCAGCCAGCACCACAAGCCCTGTTGTGGTGAATATGGCCTCACAGGAATCACTGGCTCTGGTGTAATGTGGATGGCTTCAACCAACAGCATAGGCCCTGGTGAAATGTAGATGGCCTTAGCCAGCAGCACTGACCCTGGTTTCATGCAGAAGGCCTAACAAGAACCACTGGCCCTGGTGTAATATGGATGGCTTCAGCCAGCAGCACAGGCCCTGGTGATTTGCAGTTGGCCTCAGCCAGCAACACTGGAGCTGGTGAAATCTAGTTGGCCTCAGTCAGCAGCACAGTCCCTGGTGACATGTAGTTGGCCTAAGCCAGAAACACATGCCATGGGTAAATGTGGATGGCATCAGCCAGCAACACAGGCCATGGTGAAATGCGGATGGCCTAATCCAGCAGCACAGGCCATGGTGCGTTGAAGATTGCCTCACAGGAAGCACTGGCCTTTGTGTAATGTGGTTGGCCTCAGCCAGCAAAACAGGCCCTGGTGTAATCTAGTTGGCCTCAGCCAGCAACACATGCCAGTGTGAAATGTGGATGGCATCAGCCAGCAGCATAGGCCCTGGTAAAATGTGGATGGCCTCAGCTAGCAGCACAGGCCCTGGTGTAATGTAGATGGCCTCAGAAAGAAGCACAGGCCTTGGTGTAATGTGGATGGTATCAGCAAGCAACTCAGGCCCTGGTGAAATGCGGATGGAATCAGCCAGCACCACAGACCACACTTGGTCAATATGGCCTCATCAGGCACCACAAGCACTGGTGTAATGTGGATGGCCTCAGCCAGAAGCACAGGCCCAGGTGTGGTGAAAATGGCCTCAAAGGAAGCACTGGCCCTGGCTTAATATGTGGATGGCCTCAGCCTGAAGGAAACGTCCTGGTATAATGTGGATGGCGTCAGCCAAGCACAACAAGCCCTGCTGTGGTGAATATGGCATCAGCCAGCACCACAAGCCCTGTTGTGGTGAATATGGCCTCACAGGAATCACTGGCTCTGGTGTAATGTGGATGGCTTCAACCAACAGCATAGGCCCTGGTGAAATGTAGATGGCCTTAGCCAGCAGCACTGACCCTGGTTTCATGCAGAAGGCCTAACAAGAACCACTGGCCCTGGTGTAATATGGATGGCTTCAGCCAGCAGCACAGGCCCTGGTGATTTGCAGTTGGCCTCAGCCAGCAACACTGGAGCTGGTGAAATCTAGTTGGCCTCAGTCAGCAGCACAGTCCCTGGTGACATGTAGTTGGCCTAAGCCAGAAACACATGCCATGGGTAAATGTGGATGGCATCAGCCAGCAACACAGGCCATGGTGAAATGCGGATGGCCTAATCCAGCAGCACAGGCCATGGTGCGTTGAAGATTGCCTCACAGGAAGCACTGGCCTTGGTGTAATGTGGATAGCCTCAGCCAGCAAAACAGGCCCTGGTGTAATCTAGTTGGCCTCAGCCAGCAACACATGCCAGTGTGAAATGTGGATGGCCTCAGCTAGCAGCACAGGCCCTGGTGTAATGTAGATGGCCTCAGAAAGAAGCACAGGCCTTGGTGTAATGTGGATGGTATCAGCAAGCAACTCAGGCCCTGGAGAAATGTGGATGGCCTCAGCCAGAAGCACAGGCCCTGGTAAGGTGAAAATGGCCTCAAAGGAAGCACTGGCCCTGGCTTAATATCGGATGACATCAGCCTGAAGGAAAGGTCCTGGTGTAATGTGGATGGCATCAGCCAGCAACACATGCCATGGTGAAATGTGGATGGCCTAATCCAGCAGCACAGGCCATGGTGCGTTGAAGATTGCCTCACAGGAAGCACTGGCCTTGGTGTAATGTGGTTGGCCTCAGCCAGCAAAACAGGCCCTGGTGTAATCTAGTTGGCCTCAGCCAGCAACACATGCCAGTGTGAAATGTGGATGACATCAGCCAGCAGCATAGGCCCTGGTGAAATGTGGATGGTATCAGCAAGCAACTCAGGCCCTGGTGAAATACGGATGGAATCAGCCAGCACCACAGACCACACTTGGTCAATATGGCCTCATCAGGCACCACAAGCACTGGTGTAATGTGGATGGCCTCAGCCAGAAGCACAGGCCCAGGTGTGGTGAAAATGGCCTCAAAGGAAGCACTGGCCCTGGCTTAATATGTGGATGGCCTCAGCCTGAAGGAAACGTCCTGGTATAATGTGGATGGCGTCAGCCAAGCACAACAAGCCCTGCTGTGGTGAATATGGCATCAGCCAGCACCACAAGCCCTGTTGTGGTGAAGATGGCCTCACAGGAATCACTGGCTCTGGTGTAATGTGGATGGCTTCAACCAACGGCATAGGCCCTGGTGAAATGTGGATGGCCTTATCCAGCAGCACAGGCACTGGTGTAATATGGATGGCCTCAGCCAGCAGCACAGGCCCTGGTGATTTGCAGTTGGCCTCAGCCAGCAACACTGGAGCTGGTGAAATCTAGTTGGCCTCAGTCAGCAGCACAGTCCCTGGTGAAATGTAGTTGGCCTAAGCCAGAAACACATGCCATGGGTAAATGTGGATGGTATCAGCCAGCAACACAGGCCCTGGTGTGGTGAATATGGCTTCAGCCAGAAGCACAGGCCCTGGTATGGTGAAATTGGCCTCAAAGGAAGTACTGGCCTTGGCTTAATATCGGATAACCTCAGCCTGAAGGAAAGGTCCTGGTGTAATGTGGATGGCATGAGCCAGCAACACATGCCATGGTGAAATGTGGATGGCCTAATCCAGCAGCACAGGCCATGGTGCGTTGAAGATTGCCTCACAGGAAGCACTGGCCTTTGTGTAATGTGGTTGGCCTCAGCCAGCAAAACAGGCCCTGGTGTAATCTAGTTGGCCTCAGCCAGCAACACATGCCAGTGTGAAATGTGGATGGCATCAGCCAGCAGCATAGGCCCTGGTAAAATGTGGATGGCCTCAGCTAGCAGCACAGGCCCTGGTGTAATGTAGATGGCCTCAGAAAGAAGCACAGGCCTTGGTGTAATGTGGATGGTATCAGCAAGCAACTCAGGCCCTGGTGAAATGCGGATGGAATCAGCCAGCACCACAGACCACACTTGGTCAATATGGCCTCATCAGGCACCACAAGCACTGGTGTAATGTGGATGGCCTCAGCCAGAAGCACAGGCCCAGGTATGGTGAAAATGGCCTCAAAGGAAGCACTGGCCCTGGCTTAATATGTGGATGGCCTCAGCCTGAAGGAAACGTCCTGGTATAATGTGGATGGCGTCAGCCAAGCACAACAAGCCCTGCTGTGGTGCATATGGCATCAGCCAGCACCACAAGCCCTGTTGTGGTGAAGATGGCCTCACAGGAATCACTGGCTCTGGTATAATGTGGATGGCTTCAACCAACAGCATAGGCCCTGGTGAAATGTAGATGGCCTTAGCCAGCAGCACAGGCCCTGGTGTAATATGGATGGCTTCAGCCAGCAGCACAGGCCCTGGTGATTTGCAGTTGGCCTCAACCAGCAACACTGGAGCTGGTGAAATCTAGTTGGCCTCAGTCAGCAGCACAGTCCCTGGTGAAATGTAGTTGGCCTAAGGCAGAAACACATGCCATGGGTAAATGTGGATGGCATCAGCCAGCAACACAGGCCCTGGTGTGGTGAATATGGCTTCAGCCAGCAGCACAGGCCCTGGTATGGTGAAATTGGCCTCAAAGGAAGTACTGGCCTTGGCTTAATATCGGATAACCTCAGCCTGAAGGAAAGGTCCTGGTGTAATGTGGATGGCATGAGCCAGCAACACATGCCATGGTGTAATGTGGATGGCCTCAGCCAGAAGCACAGGCCCAGGTGTGGTGAAAATGGCCTCAAAGGAAGCACTGGCCCTGGCTTAATATGTGGATGGCCTCAGCCTGAAGGAAACGTCCTGGTATAATGTGGATGGCGTCAGCCAAGCACAACAAACCCTGCTGTGGTGAATATGGCATCAGCCAGCACCACAAGCCCTGTTCTGGTGAATATGGCCTCACAGGAATCACTGGCTCTGGTGTAATGTGGATGGCTTCAACCAACAGCATAGGCCCTGGTGAAATGTAGATGGCCTTAGCCAGCAGCACTGACCCTGGTTTCATGCAGAAGGCCTAACAAGAACCACTGGCCCTGGTGTAATATGGATGACTTCAGCCAGCAGCACAGGCCCTGGTGATTTGCAGTTGGCCTCAGCCAGCAACACTGGAGCTGGTGAAATCTAGTTGGCCTCAGTCAGCAGCACAGTCCCTGGTGACATGTAGTTGGCCTCAGCCAGAAACACATGCCATGGGTAAATGTGGATGGCATCAGCCAGCAACACAGGCCATGGTGAAATGCGGATGGCCTAATCCAGCAGCACAGGCCATGGTGCGTTGAAGATTGCCTCACAGGAAGCACTGGCCTTGGTGTAATGTGGATAGCCTCAGCCAGCAAAACAGGCCCTGGTGTAATCTAGTTGGCCTCAGCCAGCAACACATGCCAGTGTGAAATGTGGATGGCATCAGCCAGCAGCATAGGCCCTGGTGAAATGTGGATGGCCTCAGCTAGCAGCACAGGCCCTGGTGTAATGTAGATGGCCTCAGAAAGAAGCACAGGCCTTGGTGTAATGTGGATGGTATCAGCAAGCAACTCAGGCCCTGGAGAAATGTGGATGGCCTCAGCCAGAAGCACAGGCCCTGGTAAGGTGAAAATGGCCTCAAAGGAAGCACTGGCCCTGGCTTAATATCGGATGACATCAGCCTGAAGGAAAGGTCCTGGTGTAATGTGGATGGCATCAGCCAGCAACACATGCCATGGTGAAATGTGGATGGCCTAATCCAGCAGCACAGGCCATGGTGCGTTGAAGATTGCCTCACAGGAAGCACTGGCCTTGGTGTAATGTGGTTGGCCTCAGCCAGCAAAACAGGCCCTGGTGTAATCTAGTTGGCCTCAGCCAGCAACACATGCCAGTGTGAAATGTGGATGGCATCAGCCAGCAGCATAGGCCCTGGTAAAATGTGGATGGCCTCAGCTAGCAGCACACGCCCTGGTGTAATGTAGATGGCCTCAGAAAGAAGCACAGGCCTTGGTGTAATGTGGATGGTATCAGCAAGCAACTCAGGCCCTGGAGAAATGTGGATGGCCTCAGCCAGAAGCACAGGCCCTGGTAAGGTGAAAATGGCCTCAAAGGAAGCACTGGCCCTGGCTTAATATCGGATGACATCAGCCTGAAGGAAAGGTCCTGGTGTAATGTGGATGGCATCAGCCAGCAACACATGCCATGGTGAAATGTGGATGGCCTAATCCAGCAGCACAGGCCAATGTTGCGTTGAAGATTGCCTCACAGGAAGCACTGGCCTTGGTGTAATGTGGTTGGCCTCAGCCAGCAACACATGCCAGTGTGAAATGTGGATGACATCAGCCAGCAGCATAGGCCTTGGTGAAATGTGGATGGTATCAGCAAGCAACTCAGGCCCTGGTGAAATGCGGATGGAATCAGCCAGCACCACAGACCACACTTGGTCAATATGGCCTCATCAGGCACCACAAGCACTGGTGTAATGTGGATGGCCTCAGCCAGAAGCACAGGCCCAGGTATGGTGAAAATGGCCTCAAAGGAAGCACTGGCCCTGGCTTAATATGTGGATGGCCTCAGCCTGAAGGAAACGTCCTGGTATAATGTGGATGGCGTCAGCCAAGCACAACAAGCCCTGCTGTGGTGCATATGGCATCAGCCAGCACCACAAGCCCTGTTGTGGTGAAGATGGCCTCACAGGAATCACTGGCTCTGGTGAAATGTGGATGGCCTTAGCCAGCAGCACAGGTCCTGGTGTAATATGGATGGCCTCAGCCAGCAGCACAGGCCCTGGTGATTTGCAGTTGGCCTCAGCCAGCAACACTGGAGCTGGTGTGGTGAATATGGCTTCAGCCAGAAGCACAGGCCCTGGTATGGTGAAATTGGCCTCAAAGGAAGTACTGGCCTTGGCTTAATATCGGATGACCTCAGCCTGAAGGAAAGGTCCTGGTGTAATGTGGATGGCATCAGCCAGCAACACATGCCATGGTGAAATGTGGATGGCCTAATCCAGCAGCACAGGCCATGGTGCGTTGAAGATTGCCTCACAGGAAGCACTGGCCTTTGTGTAATCTAGTTGGCCTCAGCCAGCAACACATGCCAGTGTGAAATGTGGATGGCATCAGCCAGCAGCATAGGCCCTGGTAAAATGTGGATGGCCTCAGCTAGCAGCACAGGCCCTGGTGTAATGTAGATGGCCTCAGAAAGAAGCACAGGCCTTGGTGTAATGTGGATGGTATCAGCAAGCAACTCAGGCCCTGGTGAAATGCGGATGGAATCAGCCAGCACCACAGACCACACTTGGTCAATATGGCCTCATCAGGCACCACAAGCACTGGTGTAATGTGGATGGCCTCAGCCAGAAGCACAGGCCCAGGTATGGTGAAAATGGCCTCAAAGGAAGCACTGGCCCTGGCTTAATATGTGGATGGCCTCAGCCTGAAGGAAACGTCCTGGTATAATGTGGATGGCGTCAGCCAAGCACAACAAGCCCTGCTGTGGTGAATATGGCATCAGCCAGCACCACAAGCCCTGTTGTGGTGAAGATGGCCTCACAGGAATCACTGGCTCTGGTGTAATGTGGATGGCTTCAACCAACAGCATAGGCCCTGGTGAAATGTAGATGGCCTTAGCCAGCAGCACAGTCCCTGATGTAATATGGATGGCTTCAGCCAGCAGCACAGGCCCTGGTGATTTGCAGTTGGCCTCAGCAGGCAACAATGGAGCTGGTGAAATCTAGTTGGCCTCAGTCAGCAGCACAGTCCCTGGTGACATGAAGTTGGCCTAAGCCAGAAACACATGCCATGGGTAAATGTGGATTTCATCAGCCAGCAACACAGGCCATGGTGAAATGTGGATGGCCTAATCCAGCAGAACAGGCCATGGTGCGTTGAAGATTGCCTCACAGGAAGCACTGGCCTTGGTGTAATGTGGTTGGCCTCAGCCAGCAAAACAGGCACTGGTGTAATCTAGTTGGCCTCAGCCAGCAACACATGCCAGTGTGAAATGTGGATGGCATCAGCCAGCAGCATAGGCCCTGGTAAAATGTGGATGGCCTCAGCTAGCAGCACAGGCCCTGGTGTGGTGAAGATGGCTTCAGCCAGCAGCACAGGCCCTGGTGAAATGTAGTTGGCCTCAGCAAGCAACACAGGCCCTGGTGAAATGTAGTTGGCCTCACCCAGAAGCACAGGCCCTGGTGTGGTGAAGATGGCCTCACCCAGAAGCACAGTCCCTGGTGTGGTGAAGATGGCCTCAGCCAGAAGCAGAGGCCCTGGTGTGGTGAACATGGCCTCATAGGAATTACTGGCCGGGTGTAATGTGGATGGCTTCATCCAGTAGCACAGGCCCTGGTGAAATGAAGTTGGCCTTAGCCAGCAACACAGACCCTGGTGTAATCTAGTTGGCTTCAGCAAGCAACTCAGGTCCTGGTGTAATGTGAATGGCATCAGCCAGCAACACGTGCCATGGTGAAATGTGGATGGCCTAATACAGCAGCACAGGCCATGGTGCGTTGAAGATTGCCTCACAGGAAGCACTGGCCTTGGTGTAATGTGGTTGGCCTCAGCCAGCAAAACAGGCCCTGGTGTAATCTAGTTGGTATTGAGATTTAAATTTATAATCTGAATACGTACTTCCTGGCCACATTATTTTATAGAAGAGAAGGTCTAACTTTAGGCCTACACAGTCTTGACAGGAGACACAGGCTTGTGCAGAGTATGCTTCTGCAGAAGCGAAACTGAAACCAGAGTCTAAGTGCAAGCAGAAGCTGACACACACATACACCCACATACACACACATCGTAGATAGACTCAGTTATATAGGTAAAAGTTAATTATGTTTTGCTTGCAACTGCAAAAATTGTGCGTGCATATGTGACTGTTTGATGAAGAAGCAGGTGCAGGATGTTCCAGAGACAAGCGACAGCGAAGGCGAGCGTCCGGGGACAACAGGAAGGCACCTGGATGGAGACGCAACGATGTTCTTTTTAAACTATGTTAAAAGTCATTGTGGTTTTGGTTTCTGCCTGGCAACAGAAGGGGGGCTGTACTGTTTCACCCCTATAAATATTGGGTTCTGACTATTGTAAGGGAGTTCAACACTGAATCTGTACAGTGTTGGCTCCACGCTGCGTGTATTCATTAAAATGCCGTCTAATTGCACACGGCCGGATCAGTGGTGGTGATTTTGGATTCCTCCTCAATATCTGAACCTTAACATTTGGGGGCTTCGTCCAGTGAGAGGGGGAATTTTGGAGGTGTAGACGGAGAGATCCGGGGTCCGTGGTGATTGGACGGGCAGACGCTAGTCAGTGGTGAAAGTGAGGAGGCATTCCCCGGGGCATTTAAAGGTAAGACACTGCCTGTTGAAATATATTTCCAAAAGGTGTCACATTGGGCATGTCAAATTAAAGCCTAATCACTGAAATTACTGGTGAATGTCTGTTTCGATTTTGGTGAAAATTTAATAGAATTGACATTAAGATAATGAAAGTAATAAAGTACAGTATTGAGAGAATTAAAAGCGGTTGGAGCCGCTGAGAGAATTAAGAACGGTTGGAGCCGTCGAGAGAATTAAAGCAGTTGGAGCTGCTAATTTAGTGTGGTAGGGAATTTGGTCATTTTGTGGGTTGGAGCCCGATTGATCATTGACTGTATTCTGTGATGGTCATTTTGTGGGTTGGAGCCCCTATGTCCACAAGGATAAGTCAGCCTGAATCTTACTCCTGTTGGGGAGTGTAGATGGTGGGTTTAAATTACTCCAAATCTTTCTAGAACGACAGCGGCGTCTGTTAAGAAGCGCATTTTCTCCTTGGTAACGCTTGCGCCTGGGCAGGACGCTGACCCTTGACCTACCGGCGAGTAGGGATAGTACCGTCGACAGCGGGTGAGAATTTGGGAACCTCAAAAACTGCTAGGAGTTACTCTCCTACCTGCGCTTTTTTGGCTATTGGTAAATTAAGTTAGGGTTAGAAATGTGGACGGAACGGTTGGAGCTGGTCCGGTGAATTGGTCGCAAAAAAGTCAGGGACTTTATCGGTTGGAGCCGTTATGTTAAAGTTATCGAAATTTGTAGGAGGTAACAGGCCTAAAATCTGTGCAGTTGTAATTATGAGACGTCTCTGTAATATAAACTATGAGATCTTTGTCTGAGAGGAGTCTCTGTGTCAGCAGTGCACTGCCGGATGTGCACTGATGGTGTGTGTGTGAGAATGCAAATGAGGAGCCGTGACGTGTAGGAACATGGTTGCTTTCGGTTTTGTGTGTTATCTAGCTTGATAACTATTGTTTGTAGATGTTTTCAAAAGCCTGTGACTGAGATGTTGCTCACCAGAATTGTATAAATAGAGTGTGAATTGATTACTGTAGAGGTATAGGAGTTGACTGACTTTTGATATATATATATAGATTGAGTGCATTGTACAGTACCTAAGACCAATATATTATTGTAAAGTAGTAACCTATCTTGAGCCACAAACGCTGGTGTGTTTTATTTTTTCAGTTATGTGTGTGCTGTGAGAATGATTAGAGGTTTAAATTGTTTTTCTTTGACTTGCTTTTATGATTATGAAAAGCATGTCTAAAATACTCCTAGGAGAGTGTATTTTGAGTGATTTTAACTGTGTGAATGATGTAAGTATTTGAGTGACTGTGCGTGATTTGTATAAAATAAGTAAATAGGTAATAATAACACTCAGGAGGTTGATAGTAGAGTGAGTGAAAAAGTGGAAGTTTGAGAGAAAAGGCAGTGTGTGTGAGACGATTCATGATGTCTGAAAGAGGTTAGAATATTTAAAAGTGTGCAGGAAATAAAGGTGTATTTCAGATTAAGATTTAGTAGAATTAAAGAGGGTCTGTAGACTATAAATACGATGAAAAACAAAAGAGTTAGATTAGTCTGAAGAAACAGGAAATATGGCTCTGTGTGCCTGTGTGTGTGTGTAACCGGGGCTGCATGCCCATAAAAGGAACGGAGTGTGTGAAGAGAGAACCCAGAGAGAGAGACGAGTTAAACTCTGGGTGGAGAAAGCACAGAAGAGAAAAGAAATGAAAAGGATATTAATTGTATGCTTTAGTGTGTTAATACAGGTGGAGTTCTCTAAACCTGGAACCCTGAGTACAGCAGCAAAAGCATAGATCAACACAATTGGGAAAACAGGCCACTTTTTTGGCTAAAAGTTGATAGCTTCACCTGTCACTTTGTCTGGACTCTGAGAAGAAGCTTAAAGGACAGTTAATCTCCTGAGGAAGACCGACAGAACATCATGGAAGAATTGACTGCAGCCAAAAGGCAGTGCAAGTGAAAGCATTAACACTGACGACGACTGATGAGTCCAGCAGTATGAATGAAAGCACGTGATGCAATATGCCCCGTTGCTGGTAAAGAGCAGTGTGACTGGACTGGGGGGCACTGAGTCGAAGGCACTGAACGTGATATTTTGCCAGACTGGAACTTAACTTAAAAGAAGAATACTGAAACATCAGAACAGAGAAGAAACAGACTGTGTTTGTTGGAGCTTTGAAGGCCGGACAGGACACTGTGAAGAGAGGGACCGGTGTCAGGTGAAGCAGGACAAGTTTGACTGCGAGTATATAGGATATGATTGGGTTGAAATTGAAGGCTGGACTTGTGATGGTTTAGGGAGGTCCACCACGTCACAACAAACAGGTAAATAATAGAAAAGGTAAAAATAATGGAAGTAAATAACTGACAACTACATTAATGAATAGAAAACACACATGCACAAATTGTTACATGTGAAAGTATTTTTGGAGAGAAGCAGAAGTGAGATAGTTTGAATCCAGAACTCAGAGAAAAGATGCATGAATTAAACCTGATTATAACGTAAGATGCAATGAAGAAACAGCTTACACTGCATTTACATGACCCCATAACGCAAGGAAGAACACGCTTACATACATGACATAAGTTGGTATTTCTGACCAGAGAAAGAGAAATGGGTCGTTTAGGTACCCGTGATAATAATGAAAACGTCTCAGTTTTGTTATTTTCAGGAGCAAAGCAGACCTGGACCAATTCTCCACAGCAGCGGTCGGAAGAAATTATAGGTTAACATCAATGGATATGTTAAGGCAAGTTTCTGGTTGAATTGTTCACAGCATGATGTGTCCAGGAACCTGAAAGCAAGCCCTAACTCCTGGCTGAAGACCAGGAGGGCTGTTATTTAAGGTGGGAAATCGAAAAGTTTGGGCTAGTAATTCGGGGAAGGAGAAAACTGACTGTTTAACTGGAGAATTGTGAAGGAGTCTGAATCACTGGAAAAGCAACACATACAAAATGACCCACACAAACAGAAAATGCACTAACCTTAAGAAGATAGAGACAAGCTTGTGAAGAGTAATGCAAAGATAGTGATTAAACTTGGCTAAAGGACACAAACACACGCAATTAAATCAGCTTGCTAATTGTATGAGTGATAGAATGGTGTGAATGTTTAATAAGATAGATTAAAGCTTGAAGTTGACTCAAAAGAAGCTGTATGACAAGGGAGTGAGTTATGGAAAAAACAAACAGAACAGTGATTAAAGTAGTTTTTATAAGAGTGAGTTAGGAGTGCTTTTGCGCTGAATGATCAAAGCAAGTGATTAGTATAGAAAGAAAATGAAAATAATCGAATGATGTGATAAGGTTTAAACATGCATTTTTCTTGTCACAGTAACTTCTTGAGATATGACTCAGTATGCAAATTAGCTGGAGTGAGTGGTGAAGAAGACACTTCCTGTGTGCGTGTGAGACTCAGGCTTTCAGTGAGCAAACGGAGCAGTGACTGAGAAGGATTATTGGGCGAAATATAATGGTAAAGTAACAGGATAATTGATTGGGGTGGTCAGGTCTGTTCAGAGATGCAGATTTGGACAGGAAATTTATAATGTAGTGATGATACGTTGTTGTAATGGGTGTATATCGTATGCTGAATCTAAGTATTGTGAAGTGTCTAGGGAGACATTGTTGTGTGGAAACGGTGCAGCTTGTGATGAGGTCCAGGTTGCAGTGAACGGGGGACATTTAAGATTGGTTAAGATTTGTGAGGTTGCTGTTTTTATTTTAATAGAAGGAGTTTTAATAAACATGGACATGTCGAAAAGGGCCCATAGTTTTTGTAGTAGTGCACTTAGAAAAAACCTGTCAGGTGATTTTGTTTTGTACTTTGATGAGCTAATAAGCAGCTCTCTTTTTCTCATTTTTTGTTCTGAAGCAGGCCTGGAAGAGGGTGAGCAGCGCTGACAAAATTCTCGGGAGAACAAAATGTAAGGTGGGCTTTTCAGATTGTAATTGGCTGAAGAGGAGTCCATCGTGGGGACCTGATTGGCTGTGAGTCTCTGTCTAAAAGGATTGTAGCGATTCAATCCAGTCAAAAGCCTAAAGGACTATTTTCCTAAAAAGGAAAACGAAATAAAACAAATGATTGAGCTCATGTTGCTGATGTGGAGTATCTGATTATTTGGAGGCTCGATATCAGCAAACATCATGTGTGAATGCGTGTGAGTGAATGTGAGTGACTGGACCAAAGAGGGGATGAATAAATGTGGACAAACAGTTTACCATGCCAGGAAGAGAAATGGGATGCTTTGTTTTGCTTTTGTCATAAGCAGGACAAGGGGGAGACTTAATTCGGGGACTGCTGATTTTTGAGTTGCTTTGAGGGAATTTCTGTTTTACTGACTGGGGTTAGATTCGTATTTTGCTGCTATTTCTGCTGCTATTTTTATAATCTATTTGTTTGATGATTGTGCTGTTTTGGGGTTTCTTTCTTGTAACACAGATTGGATCATAAAGGGGGAGAGTTGGTTATGAAATGTAAAGTACAGGTTTTTGTTTTCAGGAAGTTCCCAGGATCTAGACTTTGCATGGAGCAAGGAGTTTGAGAAGATTTGACATAATGATTAGATTGATTTTATTCCTTAAACACAGGCTTTTAGGGCAAAATACCTGGGAGGAGGATGGCTGTAGTGTTTGAGTGTTTAGAGAGATGATATGACTAACCTTTTTTCCCTTTAATTTCTTAAGCCTGGGTGATGCATTTTGAGTTTTATTTGGACACACATGTGAAGTCCAAATAAAAAGGGGGATTGAAATGGGTTTCAGTATGATTTTATAATTATTGGGGTTGATAATTTCGATATGGTAAAACTGAGGCAGGAATTGTTATTTTCATGTCTAAGTTAAAGGAGTAAAATGAACCGAATTCTGTTCAGAAGATAAAGGGTGTCCATGAGAAGTTGTACACCAAATTTAAAGGGAAACTGTGGGAAAAAAAGATAGGCTTAGATAATTTGGGGAAAACTAGTGAAGATTTTAGGAGTAGAAAATGTTTGATTTATTTTTATTTGTAGAATAAGCTGTTATAATGTAGGCTTTAGAAACAGATATTAAATAGATTTATTTCTAGGGTAGAGGAGAGCTTTTTATGAGGATGTTAAAAGTGTCACTGACCCAAAGGAATAGCATTGAAGATTACATACATAGAAATGATTTCATACACATTGCATTTTGTGCTTATTAAAGAAATGTTGCTCAAGTCAATAACTGAAGGTCAGAAGCTTTGTTTGGCGCGATGTCCAAGCAATTTATTGTGCAAGATGACAGAGCATGGAAGGCCGCACACGCTTACAGACATATAGAGTCCATAACCACACATGACAGTATTGATTCCAGGCCAAAGGCCTCAAATCCATTTAGTCTCTGTTTGAATAGGAGTTTTGCTTGTAACTAAACTGTGTGACATGTAAAATATTGCGATAACACATGCAGCTCTAAATTAGTCTTATTATATAAAATGTAGTTACAGAATAACAAATGCTTGGTGAAGTGACCAAGTTTGTGTTTTAAAACAGAAGTAAATGGGGAAAGCTTATATATTTTGGTTAAGTCTGATAAAGTATAAATTAGAATGTATCATTACATTAAGAGCAGCAAAATGAAATAAAATGTTATACCAAGAATCGAAATAACACAGGAAATGTGAGTTTAAAATGAAGTTAGGGTTAACATATAGAACTTGTGTTTAGGGAGCTTTTAGCTAGGATGAGTAATTAAGTATATGCTTACACTTGGGTGATTAGAATGGTTGTTTTTTCTTCAATCCTTTAGTAGAATAGGCGTTTATGATGATTTTTCTTGTGAAATGTGATTTTAGATGAGAGTTACATGCAGCTGCGACAGTACAGGATGTTGATGATCAGATAAGGGGAGCAGCAGGAAATAGATGCGGGGGCGTGAAAGCAGTGCTTTAAGACTGTTAGAATGTTGTAGATTACAATAAGTGCTGTTTAAGACTATATATGAACAAAAATCAGGAAGAGTTTAAAGTAGGATTGAAAGAAAACTAAACTGGGTGAAAAGGGGGTTAAGGAAGTAGATTTAGGACCGGTCACAGCTTATTTGTTTGATTTATTTGTTGTGGATAGAAGTAATTATGACAAAATAATGAGGAAACATTGAAAACATACAACCCTTTGAGGGGACAGATAGGGTGAAAACTAGGAATTGTGTTGTGTTTCTAGGGAAACACAAAAAGGGGGAATTATTGAGATTTAAATTTATAATCTGAATACGTACTTCCTGGCCACATTATTTTATAGAAGAGAAGGTCTAACTTTAGGCCTACACAGTCTTGACAGGAGACACAGGCTTGTGCAGAGTATGCTTCTGCAGAAGCGAAACTGAAACCAGAGTCTAAGTGCAAGCAGAAGCTGACACACACATACACCCACATACACACACATCGTAGATAGACTCAGTTATATAGGTAAAAGTTAATTATGTTTTGCTTGCAACTGCAAAAATTGTGCGTGCATATGTGACTGTTTGATGAAGAAGCAGGTGCAGGATGTTCCAGAGACAAGCGACAGCGAAGGCGAGCGTCCGGGGACAACAGGAAGGCACCTGGATGGAGACGCGACGATGTTCTTTTTAAACTATGTTAAAAGTCATTGTGGTTTTGGTTTCTGCCTGGCAACAGAAGGGGGGCTGTACTGTTTCACCCCTATAAATATTGGGTTCTGACTATTGTAAGGGAGTTCAACACTGAATCTGTACAGTGTTGGCTCCACGCTGAGTGTATTCATTAAAATGCCGTCTAATTGCACACGGCCGGATCAGTGGTGGTTATTTTGGATTCCTCCTCAATATCTGAACCTTAATATTTGGGGGCTTCGTCCGGTGAGAGGGGGAATTTTGGAGGTGTAGACGGAGAGATCCGGGGTTAATATCGGATGACCTCAGCCAGCAACACATGCCAGTGTGAAATGTGGATGGCATCAGCCAGCAGCATAGGCCCTGGTAAAATGTGGATGGCCTCAGCTAGCAGCACAGGCCCTGGTGTAATGTAGATGGCCTCAGAAAGAAGCACAGGCCTTGGTGTAATGTGGATGGTATCAGCAAGCAACTCAGGCCCTGGAGAAATGTGGATGGCCTCAGCCAGAAGCACAGGCCCTGGTAAGGTGAAAATGGCCTCAAAGGAAGCACTGGCCCTGGCTTAATATCGGATGACATCAGCCTGAAGGAAAGGTCCTGGTGTAATGTGGATGGCATCAGCCAGCAACACATGCCATGGTGAAATGTGGATGGCCTAATACAGCAGCACAGGCCATGTTGCGTTGAAGATTGCCTCACAGAAAGCACTGGCCTTGGTGTAATGTGGTTGGCCTCAGCCAGCAACACATGCCAGTGTGAAATGTGGATGACATCAGCCAGCAGCATAGGCCCTGGTGAAATGTGGATGGTATCAGCAAGCAACTCAGGCCCTGGTGAAATGCGGATGGAATCAGCCAGCACCACAGACCACACTTGGTCAATATGGCCTCATCAGGCACCACAAGCACTGGTGTAATGTGGATGGCCTCAGCCAGAAGCACAGGCCCAGGTATGGTGAAAATGGCCTCAAAGGAAGCACTGGCCCTGGCTTAATATGTGGATGGCCTCAGCCTGAAGGAAACGTCCTGGTATAATGTGGATGGCGTCAGCCAAGCACAACAAGCCCTGCTGTGGTGAATATGGCATCAGCCAGCACCACAAGCCCTGTTGTGGTGAAGATGGCCTCACAGGAATCACTGGCTCTGGTGTAATGTGGATGGCTTCAACCAACAACATAGGCCCTGGTGAAATGTGGATGGCCTTAGCCAGCAGCACAGGCCCTGGTGTAATATGGATGGCTTCAGCCAGCAGCACAGGCCCTGGTGATTTGCAGTTGGCCTCAGCCAGCAACACTGGAGCTGGTGTGGTGAATATGGCTTCAGCCAGAAGCACAGGCGCTGGTATGGTGAAACTGGCCTCAAAGGAAGTACTGGCCTTGGCTTAATATCGGATGACCTCAGCCTGAAGGAAAGGTCCTGGTGTAATGTGGATGGCATCAGCCAGCAACACATGCCATGGTGAAATGTGGATGGCCTAATCCAGCAGCACAGGCCATGGTGCGTTGAAGATTGCCTCACAGGAAGCACTGGCCTTTGTGTAATGTGGTTGGCCTCAGCCAGCAAAACAGGCCCTGGTGTAATCTAGTTGGCCTCAGCCAGCAACACATGCCAGTGTGAAATGTGGATGGCATCAGCCAGCAGCATAGGCCCTGGTAAAATGTGGATGGCCTCAGCTAGCAGCACAGGCCCTGGTGTAATGTAGATGGCCTCAGAAAGAAGCACAGGCCTTGGTGTAATGTGGATGGTATCAGCAAGCAACTCAGGCCCTGGTGAAATGCGGATGGAATCAGCCAGCACCACAGACCACACTTGGTCAATATGGCCTCATCAGGCACCACAAGCACTGGTGTAATGTGGATGGCCTCAGCCAGAAGCACAGGCCCAGGTATGGTGAAAATGCCCTCAAAGGAAGCACTGGCCCTGGCTTAATATGTGGATGGCCTCAGCCTGAAGGAAACGTCCTGGTATAATGTGGATGGCGTCAGCCAAGCACAACAAGCCCTGCTGTGGTGAATATGGCATCAGCCAGCACCACAAGCCCTGTTGTGGTGAATATGGCCTCACAGGAATCACTGGCTCTGGTGTAATGTGGATGGCTTCAACCAACAGCATAGGCCCTGGTGAAATGTAGATGGCCTTAGCCAGCAGCACAGTCCCTGGTGTAATATGGATGGCTTCAGCCAGCAGCACAGGCCCTGGTGATTTGCAGTTGGCCTCAGCAGGCAACAATGGAGCTGGTGAAATCTAGTTGGCCTCAGTCAGCAGCACAGTCCCTGGTGACATGTAGTTGGCCTAAGCCAGAAACACATGCCATGGGTAAATGTGGATGGCATCAGCCAGCAACACAGGCCCTGGTGTGGTGAAGATGGCCTCACCCAGAAGCACAGGCCCTGGTGTGGTGAAGATGGCCTCAGCCAGAAGCACAAGCACTGGTGTGGTAATGATGGCCTCACAGGAAGCACAGGGCCTGGTGTTATGTGGATGGCATCAGCCAGCACGACAAGCCCTGTTTTAATATAATTGGCCTCAGCCAGCACAGCAGAACCTAGTGTTATGTGGATGGCCTCAGCCAGCAACACAGGCTCTGGTGTGTTGAAGATGGCCTCACCCAGAAGCACAGGCCCTGGTGTGGTGAAGATGGCCTCAGCCAGAAGCAGAAGCCCTGGTGTGGTGAAGATAGCCTCAGCCAGAAGCACAGGCGCTGGTGTGGTGAAGATGGCCTCACCCGGAAGCACAGGCCCTGGTGTGGTGAAGATGGCCTCACAGAAAGAATTGGCCCTGGTGTGATGTGGATGGCTTCAGCCAGCTACACAGTCCTGGTGTAATGTGGTGTGCCTCAGCCAGCAGCTCAGTCCTTGGTGAAATGTAGTTGGCCTGAGCCAGCAGCAGAGGACATGGTGTGGTGAAGATTGCCTCACAGAAATCCCTGGCCTTGGTATATTGTGGATGGCTTAGGCCAGCTGCACAGGCTGGTGTGGTGTGTTGAAGACGGCCTCACCCGGAAGAAAAGGCCCTGGTGTAATGTAGAGGGCATCAGCTAGGAACACAGGCCCTGGTGAAATGCAGTTGAACTCAGCCAGCTACACAGGCCCTGGTGTGGTGAAGATGGCCTCAGCAAGCAAAACAGGCCCTGGTGTAATGTGTTTGGCCTCAACCAGCGCCAAAGGCCCTGGTGTGGTGAAGATTGCCTCACAGGAATCACTGGCCTTGGTGGCTTCGGCCAGCAGCACAGGCACCGGCGTAATGTGGATGGCCTGACTAAGCAGCACAGGCCCTCGCTTGGTGAATATGCCCTCAGTCGGAACCACAAGCCCTGGTGTAATGTGGTTGGCCTCAGCCAAAAGCACTGACCCTGGTATCATGCAGAAGGCCTAACAAGAACCACTGGCCCTGGTGTAATGTGGTTGGCATCAGCCAGCAACACAGGCCATGGTGAAATGTGCATGGCATCAGCCAGCACCACAGGCCCTGGTGTGGTGAAGATGGCCTCACCCAGAAGCACAGGCCCTGGTGTGGTGAAGATGGCCTCAGCCAGCAGCACAGGCCCTGGTGTGGTGAAGATGGCTTCAGCCAGCAACACAGGCCCTGGTGAAATGTAGTTGGCCTCACCCAGAAGCACAGGCCCTGGTGTGGTGAAGATGGCCTCACCCAGAAGCACAGTCCCTGGTGTGGTGAAGATGGCCTCAGCCAGAAGCAGAGGCCCTGGTGTGGTGAACATGGCCTCAAAGGAAGCACTGGCCCTGGCTTAATATGTGGATGGCCTCAGCCTGAAGGAAACGTCCTGGTATAATGTGGATGGCGTCAGCCAAGCACAACAAGCCCTGCTGTGGTGAATATGGCATCAGCCAGCACCACAAGCCCTGTTGTGGTGAATATGGCCTCACAGGAATCACTGGCTCTGGTGTAATGTGGATGGCTTCAACCAACAGCATAGGCCCTGGTGAAATGTAGATGGCCTTAGCCAGCAGCACAGGCCCTGGTGTAATATGGATGGCTTCAGCCAGCAGCACAGGCCCTGGTGATTTGCAGTTGGCCTCAGCCAGCAACATTGGAGCTGGTGAAATCTAGTTGGCCTCAGTCAGCAGCACAGTCCCTGGTGACATGTAGTTGGCCTAAGCCAGAAACACATGCCATGGGTAAATGTGAATGGCATCAGCCAGCAACACAGGCCATGGTGAAATGTGGATGGCCTAATCCAGCAGCACAGGCCATGGTGCGTTGAAGATTGCCTCACAGGAAGCACTGGCCTTGGTGTAATGTGGTTGGCCTCAGCCAGCAAAACAGGCCCTGGTGTAATCTAGTTGGCCTCAGCCAGCAACACATGCCAGTGTGAAATGTGGATGGCATCAGCCAGCAGCATAGGCCCTGGTAAAATGTGGATGGCCTCAGCTAGCAGCACAGGCCCTGGTGTGGTGAAGATGGCTTCAGCCAGCAGCACAGGCCCTGGTGAAATGTAGTTGGCCTCAGCAAGCAACACAGGCCCTGGTGAAATGTAGTTGGCCTCACCCAGAAGCACAGGCCCTGGTGTGGTGAAGATGGCCTCACCCAGAAGCACAGTCCCTGGTGTGGTGAAGATGGCCTCTGCCAGAAGCAGAGGCCCTGGTGTGGTGAACATGGCCTCATAGGAAGTACTGGCCGGGTGTAATGTGGATGGCTTCATCCAGTAGCACAGGCCCTGGTGATTTGCAGTTGGCCTCAGCCAGCAACACTGGAGCTGGTGTGGTGAATATGGCTTAAGCCAGAAGCACAGGCCCTGGTATGGTGAAATTGGCCTCAAAGGAAGTACTGGCCTTGGCTTAATATCGGATGACCTCAGCCTGAAGGAAAGGTCCTGGTGTAATGTGGATGGCATCAGCCAGCAACACATGCCATGGTGAAATGTGGATGGCCTAATCCAGCAGCACAGGCCATGGTGCGTTGAAGATTGCCTCACAGGAAGCACTGGCCTTTGTGTAATGTGGTTGGCCTCAGCCAGCAAAACAGGCCCTGGTGTAATCTAGTTGGCCTCAGCCAGCAACACATGCCAGTGTGAAATGTGGATGGCATCAGCCAGCAGCATAGGCCCTGGTAAAATGTGGATGGCCTCAGCTAGCAGCACAGGCCCTGGTGTAATGTAGATGGCCTCAGAAAGAAGCACAGGCCTTGGTGTAATGTGGATGGTATCAGCAAGCAACTCAGGCCCTGGTGAAATGCGGATGGAATCAGCCAGCACCACAGACCACACTTGGTCAATATGGCCTCATCAGGCACCACAAGCACTGGTGTAATGTGGATGGCCTCAGCGAGAAGCACAGGCCCAGGTATGGTGAAAATGCCCTCAAAGGAAGCACTGGCCCTGGCTTAATATGTGGATGGCCTCAGCCTGAAGGAAACGTCCTGGTATAATGTGGATGGCGTCAGCCAAGCACAACAAGCCCTGCTGTGGTGAATATGGCATCAGCCAGCACCACAAGCCCTGTTGTGGTGAATATGGCCTCACAGGAATCACTGGCTCTGGTGTAATGTGGATGGCTTCAACCAACAGCATAGGCCCTGGTGAAATGTACATGGCCTTAGCCAGCAGCACAGGCCCTGGAGTAATATGGATGGCTTCAGCCAGCAGCACAGGCCCTGGTGATTTGCAGTTGGCCTCAACCAGCAACACTGGAGCTGGTGAAATCTAGGTGGCCTCAGTCAGCAGCACAGTCCCTGGTGACATGTAGTTGGCCTAAGCCAGAAACACATGCCATGGGTAAATGTGGATGGCATCAGGAAGCAGCAGAGCTCCTGGTGTGGTGAAGATGGCCTAAGCCAGAAGCAGAAGCGCTGGTGTGGTGAAGATGGCCTCAGCCAGCAGCACAGGCCCTGGTGAAATGTAGTTGGCCTCAGCAAGCAACACAGGCCCTGGTGAAATGTAGTTGGCCTCAGCCAGCAACACAGGCCCTGGTGACATGTAGTTGGCCTCAGCCAGCAACACAGGCTCTGGTGTGGTGAAGATGGCCTAAGCCCGAAGCACAGGCCCTGGTGTGGTGAAGATGACCTCACAGAAAGTACTGGCCCTGCTGTAATGTAGATTGCATCACCCAGCAGCAAATACCCTGGTGTGGTGTAGGTGGCTTCACAGGAAGCACTGGCCCTGTTGAAATGTGGACAGCCTCTGCCAGCACCACAGGCCACGCTAAATGAATACGGCCTCTTCCAGCACCCCAACCCCTGGTGTAATGTGGATGGCCCCTGCCAGAACACAGGCCCTGGTGTGGTGAATATGGCCTTAAAGGATGCACTGGCCCTGGCTTAATATCGGATGGCCTCAGCCTGAAGGAAAGCTTCTGGTGAAATGTGGATGGCATCAGATAGCAGCACAGGCCCTGGTGAAATGTGAATGGCATCAGCCAGCACCACAGGCCACGCTTGATGAATACGGCCTCTTCCAGCACCACAACACCTGGTGTAATGTGGATGGCCCCTGCCAGAACACAGGCCCTGGTGTGGTGAATATGGCCTTAAAGGATGCACTGGCCCTGGCTTAATATCGGATGGCCTCAGCCTGAAGGAAAGCTTCTGGTGAAATGTGGATGGCATCAGATAGCACAACAAGACCTGGTGTGGTGAAGACGGCCTCACAGGAAGCACTGGCCTTGGTGTAATGTGGAAGGCCTCAGCCAGCAGCACAGGACCTGCTGTGGTGAAGATGGCATTAGCCAGCAGCACAGGCCCTGGTGTAATGTGGATGGTATCAGCCAGCAACACATGCCATGGTGAAATGTGGATGGCCTCATCCAGCAGCACAGGTCATGGTGCGTTGAAGATTGCCTCACAGGAAGCACTGGCCTTGGTGTAATGAGGTTGGCCTCAGCCAGAAGTACAGGCCCTGTTATAGTGAAAATGGCCTCAAAGGAAGCACTAGCCCTGGCTTAATTTCGTATGGTCTCAGCCTGAAGGAAACATCCTGGTGTAATGTGGATGGCCTGACTCAGCAGCACAGGCCCTCGCTTGGTGAATATGGCCTCAGCCAGAAGCACAAGCCCTGATGTAATATCGTTGACATCAGCCAGCAACACAGGCCTGTGTGAAATGCTGATGGTATCAGCCAGCATCACAGGCCCTGGTGCTATGTTGATGGCCTAACCCCGAAGCAAAGGCGCTGGTGTGGTGAAGATGGCCTCACAGGAAGCACTGGCCCTGGAGTAATGTGGATGGAATCAGCCAGCACCACAGGCCTTGGTGTGGTGAAGATTTCTTAAGCCAGAAGCACAGAATCTGGTGTAATGTGGATGTTTTTAGCCAGCAGCACAAGCCCTGGTGTGGTGAAGATGGCCTCAGCCAAAAGCAGAAGCCCTGGTGTGGTGTAGATGGCCTCACCCAGAAGCACAGGCGCAGGTGTGGTGAAGATGGCCTCACAGGAAGCACTGGCCTGTGTGTAATGTGGATGGAATCAGCCAGCACAACAGGTCTTGGTGTGGTGAAGATTTCCTACGCCAAAAGCACAGGCGCTGGTATAATGTAGTTGGCCTCAGCAAGCAACACAGGCCCTGGTGATATGTAGTTGGCCTCAGCCAGCAACACAGGCACTGGTGTGGTGAAGATGGCCTCACCCAGAAGCACAGGCCCTTGTGTGGTGAAGATGGCCTCACAGAAAGTACTGGCCCTGGTGTAATGTGGTGTGCCTCAGCCAGCAGCACAGGCCCTGGTGAAATGTAGTTGGCCTCAGTCAGTAACACAGACCCTGGTGATATCTACTTGGCCTCAGTCAGCAGCACAGGCCCTGGTGTGGTGAAGATGGCCTAAGCCAGAAGCAGAAGCCCTGGTGCGGTGAAGATGGCCTCAGCCAGACGCAAAGGCCCTGGTGCAATGTGAACAGCATCAGCTAGGAACACAGGCCCTGGTGAAATGAAGTTGGAATCAGCCAGCAACAAAGGCCCTAGTGTGGTGAAGATGGTCTCACCCAGAAGCACCGGCCCTGGTGTGGTGACGATGGCCTCACAGGAAACACTGGCCCTGGTGTAATGTGAATGGAATCAGCAAGCAGCAGAGGTCCTGGTGAAATGTAGTTGGCCTGAGCCAGCAGCACAGGCCCAGTTGACATGTAGATGGTCAAAGCCAGCATCACATGCCATGGGTAAATGTGGTGAAGATGGCCTCACAAGAGGCACTGACCCTGGTGTAATTTGGATGGCCTTGCTCAGCAGCACAGGATGTCGCTTGGTGAATATGGCCTAAGCCAGAAGCACAAGCCCTGGTGTGATGTAATTGGCCTCAGCCACAAGCACAGATCCTGCAGTGGCGAATATGGCGTCAAAGGCAGCAAAGGCCCTGGTGTAATGTGGTTGGGATCAGCCCGCAACACAGGCCCTGGTGTTATGTTGATGGCATCAGTCAGGATCACAGGTGATGGTATGGTGAATATGGCCTCAGCCAGCACCACAAGCTGGCCTCACAGAAACGCCAGCTTGTGGTTGGCCTCAGCCAGAAGCACTGACCCTGGTGTAGAATTTGAAGGCCTCAGCCTGAAGCACAGGCTCTGGTGTAATGTGGATTGTATCAGCCAGAAGCGCAGGCCATGGTGTGGTGAAGATGGCCTCACAGGAAGAACAGGCCCTGGTGTAATTTGGATTGCATCAGCCAGCAACACAGGCCCTGTTGAAATGTAGTTGGCATCAGCCAAGACGACAGACCCTGGAGTGGCGCATAGCACAGGCGCTGGTGTAATGTGGATGGCTTCAGCAAGCAACACAGGCCCTGGTGTAATGTGGATGGCCTAATCCAGCAGCACAGGCCATGGTGCGTTGAAGATTGCCTCACAGGAAGCACTGGCCTTGGTGTAATGTGGTTGGCCTCAGCCAGCAAAACAGGCCCTGGTGTAATCTAGTTGGCCTCAGCCAGCAACACATGCCAGTGTGAAATGTGGATGGCATCAGCCAGCAGCATAGGCCCTGGTAAAATGTGGATGGCCTCAGCTAGCAGCACAGGCCCTGGTGTGGTGAAGATGGCTTCAGCCAGCAGCACAGGCCCTGGTGAAATGTAGTTGGCCTCAGCAAGCAACACAGGCCCTGGTGAAATGTAGTTGGCCTCACCCAGAAGCACAGGCCCTGGTGTGGTGAAGATGGCCTCACCCAGAAGCACAGTCCCTGGTGTGGTGAAGATGGCCTCTGCCAGAAGCAGAGGCCCTGGTGTGGTGAACATGGCCTCATAGGAAGTACTGGCCGGGTGTAATGTGGATGGCTTCATCCAGTAGCACAGGCCCTGGTGATTTGCAGTTGGCCTCAGCCAGCAACACTGGAGCTGGTGTGGTGAATATGGCTTAAGCCAGAAGCACAGGCCCTGGTATGGTGAAATTGGCCTCAAAGGAAGTACTGGCCTTGGCTTAATATCGGATGACCTCAGCCTGAAGGAAAGGTCCTGGTGTAATGTGGATGGCATCAGCCAGCAACACATGCCATGGTGAAATGTGGATGGCCTAATCCAGCAGCACAGGCCATGGTGCGTTGAAGATTGCCTCACAGGAAGCACTGGCCTTTGTGTAATGTGGTTGGCCTCAGCCAGCAAAACAGGCCCTGGTGTAATCTAGTTGGCCTCAGCCAGCAACACATGCCAGTGTGAAATGTGGATGGCATCAGCCAGCAGCATAGGCCCTGGTAAAATGTGGATGGCCTCAGCTAGCAGCACAGGCCCTGGTGTAATGTAGATGGCCTCAGAAAGAAGCACAGGCCTTGGTGTAATGTGGATGGTATCAGCAAGCAACTCAGGCCCTGGTGAAATGCGGATGGAATCAGCCAGCACCACAGACCACACTTGGTCAATATGGCCTCATCAGGCACCACAAGCACTGGTGTAATGTGGATGGCCTCAGCGAGAAGCACAGGCCCAGGTATGGTGAAAATGCCCTCAAAGGAAGCACTGGCCCTGGCTTAATATGTGGATGGCCTCAGCCTGAAGGAAACGTCCTGGTATAATGTGGATGGCGTCAGCCAAGCACAACAAGCCCTGCTGTGGTGAATATGGCATCAGCCAGCACCACAAGCCCTGTTGTGGTGAATATGGCCTCACAGGAATCACTGGCTCTGGTGTAATGTGGATGGCTTCAACCAACAGCATAGGCCCTGGTGAAATGTACATGGCCTTAGCCAGCAGCACAGGCCCTGGAGTAATATGGATGGCTTCAGCCAGCAGCACAGGCCCTGGTGATTTGCAGTTGGCCTCAACCAGCAACACTGGAGCTGGTGAAATCTAGGTGGCCTCAGTCAGCAGCACAGTCCATGGTGACATGTAGTTGGCCTAAGCCAGAAACACATGCCATGGGTAAATGTGGATGGCATCAGGAAGCAGCAGAGCTCCTGGTGTGGTGAAGATGGCCTAAGCCAGAAGCAGAAGCGCTGGTGTGGTGAAGATGGCCTCAGCCAGCAGCACAGGCCCTGGTGAAATGTAGTTGGCCTCAGCAAGCAACACAGGCCCTGGTGAAATGTAGTTGGCCTCAGCCAGCAACACAGGCCCTGGTGACATGTAGTTGGCCTCAGCCAGCAACACAGGCTCTGGTGTGGTGAAGATAGCCTAAGCCCGAAGCACAGGCCCTGGTGTGGTGAAGATGACCTCACAGAAAGTACTGGCCCTGCTGTAATGTAGATTGCATCACCCAGCAGCAAATACCCTGGTGTGGTGTAGGTGGCTTCACAGGAAGCACTGGCCCTGTTGAAATGTGGACAGCCTCTGCCAGCACCACAGGCCACGCTAAATGAATACGGCCTCTTCCAGCACCCCAACCCCTGGTGTAATGTGGATGGCCCCTGCCAGAACACAGGCCCTGGTGTGGTGAATATGGCCTTAAAGGATGCACTGGCCCTGGCTTAATATCGGATGGCCTCAGCCTGAAGGAAAGCTTCTGGTGAAATGTGGATGGCATCAGATAGCAGCACAGGCCCTGGTGAAATGTGAATGGCATCAGCCAGCACCACAGGCCACGCTTGATGAATACGGCCTCTTCCAGCACCACAACACCTGGTGTAATGTGGATGGCCCCTGCCAGAACACAGGCCCTGGTATGGTGAATATGGCCTTAAAGGATGCACTGGCCCTGGCTTAATATCGGATGGCCTCAGCCTGAAGGAAAGCTTCTGGTGAAATGTGGATGGCATCAGATAGCACAACAAGACCTGGTGTGGTGAAGACGGCCTCACAGGAAGCACTGGCCTTGGTGTAATGTGGAAGGCCTCAGCCAGCAGCACAGGACCTGCTGTGGTGAAGATGGCATTAGCCAGCAGCACAGGCCCTGGTGTAATGTGGATGGTATCAGCCAGCAACACATGCCATGGTGAAATGTGGATGGCCTCATCCAGCAGCACAGGTCATGGTGCGTTGAAGATTGCCTCACAGGAAGCACTGGCCTTGGTGTAATGAGGTTGGCCTCAGCCAGAAGTACAGGCCCTGTTATAGTGAAAATGGCCTCAAAGGAAGCACTAGCCCTGGCTTAATTTCGTATGGTCTCAGCCTGAAGGAAACATCCTGGTGTAATGTGGATGGCCTGACTCAGCAGCACAGGCCCTCGCTTGGTGAATATGGCCTCAGCCAGAAGCACAAGCCCTGATGTAATATCGTTGACATCAGCCAGCAACACAGGCCTGTGTGAAATGCTGATGGTATCAGCCAGCATCACAGGCCCTGGTGCTATGTTGATGGCCTAACCCCGAAGCAAAGGCGCTGGTGTGGTGAAGATGGCCTCACAGGAAGCACTGGCCCTGGAGTAATGTGGATGGAATCAGCCAGCACCACAGGCCTTGGTGTGGTGAAGATTTCTTAAGCCAGAAGCACAGAATCTGGTGTAATGTGGATGTTTTTAGCCAGCAGCACAAGCCCTGGTGTGGTGAAGATGGCCTCAGCCAAAAGCAGAAGCCCTGGTGTGGTGTAGATGGCCTCACCCAGAAGCACAGGCGCAGGTGTGGTGAAGATGGCCTCACAGGAAGCACTGGCCTGTGTGTAATGTGGATGGAATCAGCCAGCACAACAGGTCTTGGTGTGGTGAAGATTTCCTACGCCAAAAGCACAGGCGCTGGTGTAATGTAGTTGGCCTCAGCAAGCAACACAGGCCCTGGTGATATGTAGTTGGCCTCAGCCAGCAACACAGGCACTGGTGTGGTGAAGATGGCCTCACCCAGAAGCACAGGCCCTTGTGTGGTGAAGATGGCCTCACAGAAAGTACTGGCCCTGGTGTAATGTGGTGTGCCTCAGCCAGCAGCACAGGCCCTGGTGAAATGTAGTTGGCCTCAGTCAGTAACACAGACCCTGGTGATATCTACTTGGCCTCAGTCAGCAGCACAGGCCCTGGTGTGGTGAAGATGGCCTAAGCCAGAAGCAGAAGCCCTGGTGCGGTGAAGATGGCCTCAGCCAGACGCAAAGGCCCTGGTGCAATGTGAACAGCATCAGCTAGGAACACAGGCCCTGGTGAAATGAAGTTGGAATCAGCCAGCAACAAAGGCCCTAGTGTGGTGAAGATGGTCTCACCCAGAAGCACCGGCCCTGGTGTGGTGACGATGGCCTCACAGGAAACACTGGCCCTGGTGTAATGTGAATGGAATCAGCAAGCAGCAGAGGTCCTGGTGAAATGTAGTTGGCCTGAGCCAGCAGCACAGGCCCAGTTGACATGTAGATGGTCAAAGCCAGCATCACATGCCATGGGTAAATGTGGTGAAGATGGCCTCACAAGAGGCACTGACCCTGGTGTAATTTGGATGGCCTTGCTCAGCAGCACAGGATGTCGCTTGGTGAAGATTGCCTCACAGGAAGCACAAGCCCTGGTGTGATGTAATTGGCCTCAGCCACAAGCACAGATCCTGCAGTGGCGAATATGGCGTCAAAGGCAGCAAAGGCCCTGGTGTAATGTGGTTGGGATCAGCCCGCAACACAGGCCCTGGTGTTATGTTGATGGCATCAGTCAGGATCACAGGTGATGGTATGGTGAATATGGCCTCAGCCAGCACCACAAGCTGGCCTCACAGAAACGCCAGCTTGTGGTTGGCCTCAGCCAGAAGCACTGACCCTGGTGTAGAATTTGAAGGCCTCAGCCTGAAGCACAGGCTCTGGTGTAATGTGGATTGTATCAGCCAGAAGCGCAGGCCATGGTGTGGTGAAGATGGCCTCACAGGAAGAACAGGCCCTGGTGTAATTTGGATTGCATCAGCCAGCAACACAGGCCCTGTTGAAATGTAGTTGGCATCAGCCAAGACGACAGACCCTGGAGTGGCGCATAGCACAGGCGCTGGTGTAATGTGGATGGCTTCAGCAAGCAACACAGGCCCTGGTGTAATGTGTTTTGCCTCAGCCAGCGCCAAAGACCCTGGTGTGGTGAAGATTGCCTCACAGGAATCACTGGCCTTGGTATATTGTGGATGGCTTCGGCCAACAGCACAGGCCCTGGTGAAATGTAGTTGGCCTCTGCCAGCAGCATAGGCCCAGGTGAAATGTGAATGGCCTCAGCAAGCAACACAGGCCCTGGTGTAATGTCGATGGCATGACTCAGCAGCACAGGCCCTCGCTTGGTGAATATGGCCTCAGCCAGAACCACAAGCCCTGGTGTAATGTGGTTGGCATCAGCCAGCATCACAGTCCATGGTGTTATGTTGATGGCATCAGTCAGTATCACAGGTCCTGATATGGTGAATATGGCCTCAGCCAGCACCACAAGCCCTAGTGTAATGTGGTTGGCCTCAGCCAAAAGCACTGACCCTGGTATCGTGCAGATGGCCTAACAAGAAGAACTGGCCCTGGTGTAATGTGTTTGGCATCAGCCAGCAACACAAGCCATGGTGAAATGTGCATGGCATCAGCCAGCACCACAGGCCTTGGTGTGATGAAGATTTCCTACGCCAGAAGCACAGGCGCTGGTGTAATGTGGATGGCTTCAGCCAGCAGCACAAGCCCTGGTGACATGTAGATGGTCTAAGCCAGAATCACACGCCAGGGGTAAATGTGGATGGGATCAGGTAGCAGCGCAGCTCCTGGTGTGGTGAAGATGGCCTCACCCAGAAGCACAGGGCCTGGTGTGGTGAAGATAGGCTCAGCCAGTAGAACAGGCGTTGGTGTAATGTGGATGGCTTCAACCAGCAGCATCGGCCCTGGTGAAATGTGGATGGCCTTAGCCAGCAACACAGGCCCTGGTGTAATGTAGTTGAACTCAACCAGCAACACAGGCCCTGGTGTGGTGAAGATGGCCTCACCCAGAAGCACAGGGCCTGGTGTGGTGAAGATAGTCTCAGCCAGAAGAACAGGCGTTGGTGTAATGTGGATGGCTTCAACCAGCAGCATAGGCTCTGGTGAAATGTGGATGGCCTTAGCCAGCAGCACAGGCCCTAGTGTGGTGAAGATTGTCTCACCCAGAAGCACCGGCCCTGGTGTGGTGAAGATGGCCTTACAGGAAGCACTGGCTCTGGTGTAATTTGGATTGCATCAGCCAGCAACACAGGCCCTGGTGAAATGTAGTTGGCATCAGCCAAGACGACAGACCCTGGTATGGTGAAGATGGCCTCAGCCAGCACCACAAGCCCTGGTGTAATGTGGTTGGCCTCAGCCAATAGCACTGACCCTGGAGTGGCGCATAGCACAGGCGCTGGTGTAATGTGGATGGCTTCAGCAAGCAACACAGGCCCTGGTGTAATGTGTTTTGCCTCAGCCAGCGCCAAAGACCCTGGTGTGGTGAAGATTGCCTCACAGGAATCACTGGCCTTGGTATATTGTGGATGGCTTCGGCCAACAGCACAGGCCCTGGTGAAATGTAGTTGGCCTCTGCCAGCAGCATAGGCCCAGGTGAAATGTGAGTGGCCTCAGCAAGCAACACAGGCCCTGGTGTAATGTCGATGGCATGACTCAGCAGCACAGGCCCTCGCTTGGTGAATATGGCCTCAGCCAGAACCACAAGCCCTGGTGTAATGTGCTTGGCATCAGCCAGCATCACAGTCCATGGTGTTATGTTGATGGCATCAGTCAGTATCACAGGTCCTGATATGGTGAATATGGCCTCAGCCAGCACCACAAGCCCTAGTGTAATGTGGTTGGCCTCAGCCAAAAGCACTGACCCTGGTATCGTGCAGATGGCCTAACAAGAAGAACTGGCCCTGGTGTAATGTGTTTGGCATCAGCCAGCAACACAGGCCTTGGTGTGATGAAGATTTCCTACGCCAGAAGCACAGGCGCTGGTGTAATGTGGATGGCTTCAGCCAGCAGCACAAGCCCTGATGAAATGTAGTTGGCCTCAGTCAGCAGCACAGGCCCTGGTGACATGTAGATGGTCTAAGCCAGAATCACACGCCATGGGTAAATGTGGATGGGATCAGGTAGCAGCGCAGCTCCTGGTGTGGTGAAGATGGCCTCACCCAGAAGCACAGGGCCTGGTGTGGTGAAGATAGGCTCAGCCAGTAGAACAGGCGTTGGTGTAATGTGGATGGCTTCAACCAGCAGCATCGGCCCTGGTGAAATGTGGATGGCCTTAGCCAGCAACACAGGCCCTGGTGTAATGTAGTTGAACTCAACCAGCAACACAGGCCCTGGTGTGGTGAAGATGGCCTCACCCAGAAGCACAGGGCCTGGTGTGGTGAAGATAGCCTCAGCCAGAAGAACAGGCGTTGGTGTAATGTGGATGGCTTCAACCAGCAGCATAGGCTCTGGTGAAATGTGGATGGCCTTAGACAGCAGCATAGGCCCTAGTGTGGTGAAGATTGTCTCACCCAGAAGCACCGGCCCTGGTGTGGTGAAGATGGCCTCACAGGAAGCACTGGCTCTGGTGTAATGTGGATGGCTTCAACCAGCAGCATAGGCCCTGGTGAAATGTGGATGGTCTCAGCCAGCAGCACAGGCCTTGGTGTAATGTGGTTGGCCTCAGCCAAAAGCACTGACCCTGGTATCGTGCAGATGGCCTAACAAGAAGAACTGGCCCTGGTATCATGCAGAAGGCCTAACAAGAACCACTGGCCCTGGTGTAATGTGTTTGGCATCAGCCAGCAACACAGGCCATGGTGAAATGTGCATGGCATCAGCCAGCACCACAGGCCTTGGTGTGATAAAGATTTCCTTTGCCAGAAGCACAGGCGCTGGTGTAATGTGGATGGCTTCAGCCAGCAGCACAGGCTCTGGTGAAATGTAGTTGGCTTCAGCCAGCAGCACAGGCCCTGGTGACATGTAGATGGTCTAAGCCAGAATCACACGCCATGGGTAAATGTGGATGTTATCAGGTAGCAGCGCAGCTCCTGGTTTGGTGAAGATGGCCTCAGCTAGACGCAGAAGCCCTGGTGTGGTGAAGATTGCCTCAGCCAGAAGAACAGGCATTGGTTTACACCAATGCCTGTTCTATATATCTATACCTCTATCTATACTTTGTGTTGGGCGAGAACATTCAAATGCATGTAGTAGCGAGAAACGCACTGTCTTAGAGAAATAAAACGTTTTTCTACAACTTCATACAGACAGCTGTAACTTTTGATAGAAGACTCAGACACACATATGTATGGCTTTATCCTATAGCAATCAATACCCCCGTGCTGGGCAAATAGGCTTTGCAGTTGCTTGAGCTAAGAGCCATCGTGGCTCATGAGTTGCCAGTTCATCTTGGAATCGGAAGGTTGCCAGTTCGAGCCCCGGCAGTCTTGGTCGTTGTGTCCTTGGGCAAGACTCTTCACCCATTACCTACTAGTGGTGGTCAGAGGGCCCTGTGGCGCCAGTGTTTGGCAGCCTCGCCTCTGTCAGTGTGCCCCAGGGTGGCTGTGGCTACAATGTAGCTTGCCATCACCAGTGTGTGAATGGGTGGATGACTGAATGTATAAAGCGCTTAGAGACTAGTAAAAGCGCTATACAAATTCAGGCCATTTACTAAGATTTTCAAGTTATTCACAAAATGAAAACCTATACTTTGTGTAACTTTTGATAGAAGACTCAGACACACATATTTATTCTTAGGCTACGTTCACACTGCAGGCGAAAGCGCATCAAATCCGACTTTTTTGACCCTATGCAACCCATCCGATCATGGTGTGACAGTGTGAACGGCACAAATCCGATATTTTCAAATCCGACCTGTGGTACCGAATCCGATAGATATCTGATGTTTTAGAAAGCTACTCCTGTTTGAATGGTCATTTCGCATTAAATCCGTCTTTTACGTCACTGACACAAGACAGACACCAATTGTCAGCGCCCAAGAAGACATCGTGAATGCTTCCTGGCCATCCAGTGTAAATATTAGTGAAACATAGTGAACATTTTTGAACATATTTGTATTGTATAATCTGTAGAATATCCGCAACTATTATTTGAAGCACCGCTCCTCTCTAAAACAGCAATAATGATAATTATTAGGCCATATGTAAATAACAAAATAACTTTATAACTTAAAGCAAAATATGGAAACGTGAAGTCCAAAACAAGTCTTTATATTAAGGGCCATCAGTCAAACAATACTGTTTGGTCTGGGTCTAAACAGAGCGTGTTGTGTGTGACGTCTTCTTTTGCACATGCGGGCCACTTTGATGGTCCACACAAGAGCGCGTTTGCTGTCACAGTTTATTTGTAGTGTGAACAAGCAGACAAAAAATCGGATTTGATTAAAAAAAATCGGAATTGAGCATTAAGACCTGCAGTGGAATGAATGTGACTGGTTGAACAGGTGTTTGTGATGTGTGTTATGTGTTATCTGCATTTCCATCGGCATGTTCCTGTGATAATGCCAGGCCAGGCAATGCAATTTAGTACAGCATGCTGCTCATTTAAAATACATTCCTCCATCTACCCCCCTTTTAAAAACTTAAAACTTGCTATAAATAAAAGACTGAGGTAAAACGTGCCCCTTGATTTTAAACAGAGACGATCAAACCTGCTCCAACAGTTTTAGTTTCTCTCTGCTGCAGACTCTCTGCTGTTTAAAAGTTTGAGAGCAAAGATTACATATAAAATAAACGTCAAACATAGACTCAGTATATGTACAAACTTGATATGATGTCAGCAATTATAGTTTCTGTGTCCTGTTTTAAGATCATATATGTAAAAAATATAATCTTAAGCTACAAAAGCCAGCTCTATAGGCTAATCAGCAACACAGGGGCACCACAGGGGACTGTCCTCTCCCCCTTCCTCTTCACCCTCTACACCACAGACTTCAGCCACTGCACAGAGACCTGCCATCTTCAGAAGTTTTCTGATGACTCCGCGGTGGTTGGATGCATCAGCAGGGATGATGAGACAGAGTACTGGGCTGTGGTCGACTCCTTTGTCACGTGGTGTGAGCAGAATCATCTGCAGCTCAACGTGGCAAAGACCAAGGAATTGATAGTGGACTTCAGGAAGACCAGGAAACACTTGACCCCTGTTTCAATCCAGGGGGTCAGTGTTGACATTGTGGAGGACTATAAATACCTTGGAGTACACATTGACAATAAACTGGACTGGGCTAAAAACACCACAGCACTTTACAGAAAGGGCCAGAGTCGTCTCTATTTTTGAGGCGACTGAGGTCCTTCAACATCTGCCAGAAAATGCTCAGGATTTTCTATGAGTCTGTTGTGGCCAGTGTGATCCTCTATGCTGTTGCATGCTGGGGGAGCAGGCTGAGGGTCGCAGATGCCAACAGACTTGATAAATTGATTCGTAAGGCCAGTAATGTTGTGGGGATGGAGCTGGACTCCCTCAAGGTGGTGTCGGAGAGGCGGATGTTGTCCAAGATAAAGACAATGTTGGATAACACCTCCCACCCACTCCATGACATGCTGGTCAGTCACAGGAGCACGTTCAGTGAGAGACTGAGAGTACCAAAAAGCACGACACAGGAAATCATTCCTGCCTGTGGCCATCTCCCTGTACAACTCATCCACTTAACACTTAACACACTGTTTACTGCAACAGCTACACCCTTCTTGCACATGTTCTTTTTCAGCTATTTATTAATAAGTGACTTTCATGTATATATATGCCTGTATATATTGTGCTATTCTTAGTTAGTGTATTGTCTGTCTTTGTTAATGTTTGTTTATAATGGAGCGCTGTAACGAAAAATAATTTCCCCTAGGGATCAATAAAGTATTCTGATTCTGATAACAATAATCATGTCAATGGTTTTAGTTTGTTATCATTAGATCAAGGCACAACTCACATGTATATTTAACTTGAGCAACACAACTCCCCTTCATCCCACACTTCCTCAAAAGCGAACACCACCACCTTCTTCCTGTTTTCCCCTTTGAGAAAAATTGAAATGGTCAACCTGGTTGGCACCCAAAGCTCCTGCATAGGGTTAGGATGATGATGCTTGATCTAAAAAAGTTTGAAACATTGCTCTCCCCTACATAAGCTGCCATAGTAACCATTTTAACATATTGTAACGTTTGCATAACCAAGCAGCGGAGGCTTTGTTCTCACTACAGTTTACTGAGGAGGTACAGAAAAATGGGCCGTTAATCCCAAGGAGAGTCCTCCAGTACAACTCACTCTCCTGCTCCCGAACAACAACAGACACCCGCTCCCCTTCCACACACTCAGTGACTTTTCCTGCAGCACAACCAAAACATGTTTCAAAGAAACACCAACAGTGCAAAGAGATAGATTAAATTAATCGGTAACAGTTTTGGTACTGCTGCTATTGCCAATCCTGGCTCTGTATTTACTTGGTATCTGTCTTTAGCTTCCTCTCTATAATCTTAACTGCTCTCAGAGAGAAACACTTTATAAAAAGCCTTATAATTTTAACTTTGATTCTTACAAGTGTGGTGTGTATTGTCAACATAAGAATGTACCACTTAAAGATTTAATGCCACATTTGACCTCCAACCTGTCCATTTGACTTCTCATATAGTGAGGGTCAAAAAGATCATAATGTTATTTAGAGCTATGTTACTTACTGCCATTGTTTGTCTTGGCAAGATTTAGGAGATTATATACCAATATATGTGGATTCTAAATATCACATTATAGTTTACATACAAATATCCTGTCACATTTTATCTCTGTGAGGCCAAAAGTCAAATTTACAAATGAATACCTCTTATCTGTGACCTACTCCTACAGCATTTACAGGTTTGTGTAATCATCTGCCACATTTTAATATAATAGTTGCTACTAAAATGTTTGATTTTGAATAGAATAACAAATACACATGTTCAGTCTAAGCTGAAAATGTAGACATTTGTGTGGCAATGAAAGAATAGAATAGAAAGGCGCTGCTGATAAGGCTAGTCTAAGGAGCCAAGGTGTGAAAGCGGGTGTGGGTCACAATCAGCCGGGGTTTTGGGTGAGCTCATTGTGAAACCTGGCCCCACCCTATCATGTGATTTCCTGAGGTCACATGGCCCAGGGTGTGAGTGGGCGTTAAGGCTTCTGGGAAGGGATCTCAAAACTGGATTATAGATGGCAGACAGTTGGTGTCGTAAACCACCGCCTCTGTTCAAAGATGGTCGCTCACAGTGGACGTAAATGGTTTCTTTCACTCCTCTTTCAAACCATCTGTCCTCTCTGTCCAAAATGCGAACATTGGCATCCTCGAAAGAGTGACCTTTGTCCTTTAGATGCAGATGGACAGCTGAGTCTTGTCCCGTGGAGGTGGCTCTTCTATGTTGTGCCATGCGCTTGTGAAGTGGCTGTGTGGTCTCTCCAATGTAGAGGTCTGGGCATTCCTCGCTGCACTGTACAGCATACACCACGTTGTTAAGTTTGTGTTTAGGAGTTTTGTCTTTCGGGTGAACCAGTTTTTGTCTGAGTGTGTTGCTGGGTCTGAAGTACACTGGGATGTCGTGCTTGGAGAGAACCCTCCTGAGTTTCTCTGATACACCAGCTACATAGGGGATGACAATGTTGTTGCGTCTGTCTTTCTTATCGTCCCTCGCTGGTGTCTGATCTTCTTTTCTGTGCATCTTTGCTGACTTTATAAACGCCCAATTAGGATAACCGCATGTTTTAAGTGCTTCCTTTACACGTGTGTGTTCCTTCTTTTTCCCTTCAGGCTTAGAGGGAACATGTTCTGCCCTGTGGTGTAGGGTCCTGATTACCCCAAGTTTGTGTTCCAGAGGGTGATGGGAGTCGAAGAGGAGGTACTGGTCTGTGTGTGTGGGCTTCCGGTAAACTTCAATGTTGAGGTTGCCATTCTCTTCAATGTGCACAGCGCAGTCCAGGAAAGGCAAACAGTTATCCTTTGTGTCTTCCCTGGTGAACTTGATGTTTTTATCCACAGCGTTAATGTGCGCAGTGAAGGATTCCACTTCTTGTGTTTTGATTTTGACCGAGGTGTCGTCTACATATCTGTACCAGTGGCTGGGTACTCTCCCTTTAAAAGAGCCAAGAGCCTTTCTTTCCACTTCCTCCATGTAAAGGTTGGCTACAATAGGTGACACGGGGGAGCCCATGGCGCAGCCATGTTTTTGTCTGTAGAAACCCTCGTTGTATTTGAAATATATAGTGATTTACGTCCATTTACGTCCACTGTGAGCGACCATCTTTGAACAGAGGCGGTGGTTTACGACACCAACTGTCTGCCATTTATAATCCAGTTTTGAGATCCCTTCCCAGACGCCTTAACGCCCACTCACATCCTGGGCCATCTGACCTCAGGAAATCACATGGTAGGGTGGGGTCAGGTTTCACAATGAGCTCACCCGAAACCCTGGCTGATTGTGACCCACACCCACTTTCACACCTTGGCTCATGTGATTAGAGGATCATCAGGGGGTCCTTTGTCCCTCTTTGGGGGGAAACTCCCACTGGGTTTAAATCTGGGACTCTCCACCATTTGACCCTTAGAACTGAAGAAGCTTCTCGGATGAGAGATGAAACGTTTTCAAGCAACTCAAAGAAGTCCAGATGCTTTTCTTTCCAAGCTCCTTAGACTACGATGACCTGGATGACTGAGAACCTTCACAGAGATATTGCTGATAAGGCTAGTGTAGAAGTGCAAGAAAATTTATGTGGCAGATTACAGGGTGCTGGCTTGACCGTGGCTTACAAATGACGGCTTACTTGACCGCAGTCCAATATTAGTCTAATCAAACTGTTTTGTTTTACACATAACATAGTTTAATAACACAGTTTTAATATGTTGCCACACTTTTATTAGTGACAAATTGGGACACCTAAGAAACCTGGTGGTTAGTGGTTTTGTGAGTCTCTGTTGAGCAGTAGTGTTGCAGTTACTTCTAGTTGCTGTTGTTGCTTCGTTTAACTCATATATACACAGTGGCCTTAGATTTCATGTCTTGGAATTTGCAGCATCCATGAGTAGTTGTCTTACACTATCTGTGCTGAATATCTCGGGTCAGGGCTGTGATGCTCGATCAAGTTATAGACCTGCTGCTGTTCTTTGGGAAGCTGATCAATTCATTGATCAAATCTGTCCCTGCGGGTTTTTCTGTAAAAATTCTCTGTAGCAGGTTTTGTTATTGTAGAATATTTTCTATTAAAAAAACAAAACAAACAAACAAAAAACTTGTAAACCTGCTTGACTTTCACGTCATTGAACTCAATAGACAGTGGGTCAACTCTAACACACTTACCAGCCGTGGTGTGAATTTACTGCAAGTCAAATGCTAGGTATATTTTCTCTCGTGGTAGTGTGAATGTACTTTACCACACATTTCAGTTCACTCCTTTTATTGATAGTCAAACACTGAAAAGATAAAGATTCAGAATTCATCACTACAAATCATGTGATTTATTTTACAAGACAGTCTGTCTTTACATAATAAACTCATATCAAACAAAAAAAAAATCATTCCTGTCCACAGAAATTCTTCATTCATATTTGGAATGACATATCTCAGTTTTATGTTTAGGACAAAATAAGACCGACTATTTTGGGTCTTTCACACTTGAACACTGGGGCTCTCCCATATTTCATCATCATACATATTTGAGATACATGTGATCCCATCCTTCGAGGACACATCCGGATGGTTTACATCACTGGCTGTTGTCTCCTCAGTATTTGGGATGAAATCACCTGTATAATCACCAACACTTCCTAAAGACTCCACAGTAGGTTCATTAGGTCCTCGTGTAGACCCTTGGTGATTCAGTATACAAGGAGCTTGCTTAACTGCAGAAACTTCACTAGTAACTAAACCCTCCGTACTGCCAACATCCAGGACTGCTGAATGTCCCTCACTACTAATCAAGAAGGCAAACGGGGACGCAACTTGGATTTTCTCTAATGATTCTTCCCATCTTCCTTCATGCTCTCCATTTGTAACAGATGCTGTGCCCTTGTTTCCAGTTTTCTCCTGGTTGTGACATCTGCTCTCCAGCCCAAAGAAGTGGTTTCTGACAATGTAGCGTACACACTGCAGGAGGACATTCCTCTCGTGTCGGATATCTGGAGCCAGTAACTAAACAAAGAGACAAACAAGAATTGGACTAAATAGTATAGCTTTAAACAGCGTGTCCTTTTTTACTAAATCAAAATCATATAAATACGCATGCATAGTGTCAAATGACTTCCATACCATCTCAAGCAAAGTGGGGCGATGTGACTGTGGTAGTCTTCCTCGTCCCGCTCTTCCTCCTTTGTTGTTGGGCATGTGAAGTCTGGAATCTGTTTGAACTATTTTCTGTCTGTCTGCATTCTGTAAAAAAGCCCCTCTACCCCTGGCAGGTGCCCTCTCCTGAGGGTTGGGTGGTATTAAGTTTAGAAGGTCCTGGTTCTCTTGCACCAGCTCCTTACCTCTCTGAATGGGTGTGGCTAAAACGCAAAAGCACAAGCATTAGTAGAAACACTGGACATAAGTTACGCTTTGTTATATACTACATAATAAAACCAAACTACAACAGAGATACTCTGAGATGAAATTAAAGTATATGTTTAATGTTGAATCTGATGAAAAACTAGGGTAAGTTATTGTGACTCAGGACACACACACACTCACACACACACTCATACACACACACACACACACGGGTGCAACAATACATGTATCTGTATTGAACCGTTCGATACAGTGCTTTCAGTTCGGTACGCATATGTATTGAACGTATGGAATGATACAAAATTTTTAATTTATTTGATCAACTTTTCTTCTGACAATGCCATCTGTGTTGAGGGCTCAGTGGATCTGCATTTGATTACTCCGTCTAGGCTGCATTGTCGGGTGCAGATCCACTGAGTGTCGCCCATATGCATTCAGCCAAGTTTGCATGGCAACTCCTCAACGCTACCCGAAATTGAACCTTATCCACCGTCATTCAGATCTGGCGTTTGGAACAATTTTGGTTTTCATGTGAAGTATGACCCTACTTAAGCCCGTTGTGGAAAAAAGTACAACAGTATGTCGGATGTACCAAGCAATGCTCAATTACATCGGTCGGAACACAAGAAATATGATTGCACATTTAAGCCGACATCACGCTAGTGCAAAGACAAGTGAAAGCAGACAAAAACAACACCAAGCACGCATGCTACAAACTTTACCCGAGTCATTTAGACAGCCGTTAGAACATGATTCTAAGAGGGCAAAAGGGATAGACAGGGCAATTGCTATCTACAAAATTGCTTTTATTTTGGAAAGAGCATTTCTCTGTAATAAACTCTTTTCCACAGATGAGTGATTTCTCCATCAGATACATTTATTTTGTTATTATATTATTTTTTGTATCGAAAAAATATCTAATCGTGACACCCAATGTTCCCTCTAAGCTGCGCTCGTGCGCAATTGCGCACTGCTGGCACGGTCTCTGCGCACAAAAAATCTGCGTTGCGTACAAAAAAAAAAGTCTAACCTGATTTGAAATTAAAATTGAAACTTTAACAATTCTGTTTTGCAGTGTTAGTCAGTAAGTGACTGGCTGCGCCCGTATCGGATTAGAACGATGCCACCTTATCCCATAGTCCAGCCAATCACACGATTACATTTGTATTTACGCAGCTTTTTTTTTTTTTTAAATTTAAACAATTGAACAGCAAACATACATAGTAATGTAGGTTATAGAAAGGGTATGAAAAATTTCACAGCTTGCAGTATCTCTTACAGGTCATGAATATAAATACACACAAATACAAGTACGTAAACAAAAAAGTATACCTTAGAAGAAAACAAACAAACAAAATAACTGATTAGAAAAAACAAATAAAAAAATAAGGTGCTCAAGGTATAAATAAACAACATATAAGTCAAGCTAAACTATACATTCGACACAGATCTTGTGTTTTACATGCTTTGGAGTTAGTGCTGTTCTTTAGATTCTCTAGATAATTCGAAAACAGGGCTTTAAAAGCAAATATGTTTGGACGCTGTTGAGAAAATTTTGTACAATGTATGTGAAATTTGGCAAAAATAATCAGAAGATTGATAATATTTTTTTTTTCCTGGAATTATTTTATCAGTATGTGAGAGGCCAAATAGAATATGTTGAAACTTCAGTTTACATGAGGGATCAATTTTGGTGTTTATAAAATTATTTAGATCAATCCAAAATATACGTGTATACGTGCATTCCCAAAATAAATGACATATTGTTTCCTCTGCATTACTGCAAAAAGTACAAAGAGTATCAATGTTTTTCTTAAAATTAACCAGATATGTCTTTACCGGATAACATCTATGGATCAACTTAAGAGTAACTTCTCTTACCTTATTAGTGATAATAAATTTCCTTGATAGAATCCAAGTGTTTGTCCAGTCTATATCATTGTAAATATTGTTCCAGTAAAATACAGCTGCAGGTTTGGAAACAATACCTCTTTGAATAATTTGTCTAATACATTGATTTGTGGCTTTATCACTCAATAAAGGACAGATGTTACCAATGTACATGCTAGTGGGATTTAGTTCTGGAATAATACAATTTCTACCTTTAGGAGCAGACACCAATAACCTTCTCACCCCATCTGGTATTGCATCAAAAACTACAGCATATTCTCTTGGAGTGACAGGAAAATCATAAACAGACAAAAATTCCTTATAAGAAAATAATTGACCATTATCATTCAGTAATTGACTCACAAGTAAAATTTTCCTATCCACCCATTTCTGAATATATAATGATTTGTTCTTAAATTTAATATCCTGATTAGTCCAAATGAGATCTTTATGGGGAGAAAAGTTGTGAGAGTATATCATTAACCAAGATGATAGGAGTTGACTATGAAAGTTGGAGAGTTTAATCGGCAGTTTAGAGATATTGTAATTGCATCTTAGCAGAAAGTCAATCAATCAAGGCTTTATTCGTCACATGCAGGGGGGTCCTGCAGTGAAATGGGACCCCCCCCGACCTTACATAGACACACAAACATCACATGGGGATACAGTCGGAGATTGGTAGCATTGGAGAGAAAAACATTGAAATGTACATTACAATGGGAAAGTACAAGAGGAAAAAAAGAGACCCCTTCTCATGCTATGCTTCCATGGTAGGACAGCACGAGAACAGGAAACAAAAAAACTCCTCTGCACAAAAAGCACATAAATGTGACACATCATTGGGAAGACATAACAAGCCACACGGTAGGGTGATGGGTAAGGAGCAATGTGAAGCAAACCCAGCAGCCGCCTCGCACAGCGCTATCTTATCCAGCGCGGCACGTAGACCCGCCGTGTTCCCCCACAGGAAACAAGCATCGAAGGCGTTTGGAAAGGGAGGGGGATAAGTGTGTGGTTTTCAGTGTAAGTGTATGTGTGTGCGTGTCCATAGTTCAGCGGAGACAGTGTCCTTCGCCCTGCCAGGCTAAGTAAACAGTCTGCCAGCCAACCCAGGTGGCCTTAGAATGGGGAGGAACAATGTCAACACAGGCGTTATCTCGGATTGTTTTGATCGGCTCCAGCCTTGAGCCCGCAGCTGGCGCCGGAGGGGTAGCCGTATTAAGATGGTGATTTCTTTCCAACAGCTCATGAGAATTTCGAGCTGTATTGTTTTAGCACTCCGACACTGATCTCTCCATCTCCCGTTGGATAGCCGTCAGTTTCTCCATGATGTTGTTAACCTTCAATTCCGTGGTCTTGTCAATCTTTTGCTCACAGAGCCGGTTCTGAGACCTCGCGACCGCAGCCAACTGATCCGTGATGTTGTCCAACTTTCGCCCATAGTTGTTGATTTGAGCTGATTGCATATTGTGCATTCCTCCAAGTGAGTTAAAGATATGGTTGGTAATAAAATTCCAAATTGAATTGGGATTTTTTAAAAAGAGTTTGATACATTTGATTTTAAAAGACGCATTTAAGGAAGTGAAATCTAAAGAATTTAGGCCACCAGAACACAACTTGTTTATCATTACATTTTTTTTAATATAATGTATTCTCTTTTTCCAAATGAAGTTAAATAATATTTTATCAATTTTTGTGCATAATTCTTTTGAAACATCAAGTACCATAGCTGCATAAATAAAGTCTGGAGAGGCCTTCAACTTTGGCTACCAAGGATCTTCCAGTAATGGATAAATCTCTTTGAAGCCAAAGATTAAATCTTTGTTGTATTGCAGTTATAAGAGGGTCGAAATTTTCAGATAATCTAGCATCTTGGTCTTTTTGAATGGTAATACCAAGATATTTAACCTTATTTTTAACAGGAACACCTGATATAATAGTATCTGTGCAGAATTTAACAGGGAGACGTTCACATTTTGGAATGTTGAGTTTAAGACCAGAGGCTATTGAGAAATTATTGACAACTCTGAGAGCTTCATCAACTTGATATTTATCCTTTTAAAAAAGTGTTGTGTCATCTGCTAGTTGAGTAATAGATAATGTTCTGCCAGCAACAGAGAGACCCATTACACTGCTGTTTTTAAAATGAATAGAGAGTAACTGCATAGGAAGAAGGAAAAGATATGCAGAAATTAGACAACCTTGAGGGATCCCACGGTTGATATCAAATCTTTTCGTTGTACCATACGGGAGTTTGATTGAGCTATTTGCATCTGCATATAAAGTTTGAATTGATTTTTTAAACATATTTTCAAAACCAAAAATATCAAGTGCTCTGAACATGAATACATGTTCAATGGAGTCGAAAGCTTCATAAAAATCCAAAAAAAGAATGAAACTATTATCTGTGATTAAATCTGAATGATCCAAAATATCAATTACCAGTCTTATATTGTTAGTTATGTGTCTGCCAGTCATAAAACCAGACTGTGTTTCATCAATGATATCATTAAGTGCACATTTTAATTTTTTTTAGCCAAACACATAGCAATTATTTTATAATCATTATTCAGCAGTGAAATAGGGCTCCAATTTTCTATCAAAAGGGCGTCTTTTTGAGGTTTAGGAATCAAAGTAATTAGTCCCTGAGTCAAGGAAGGAGGGAGCTTTTCATTATCAATGCTTTCAATATATACTTTATGTAAAAAACATGATAAGTCCTTTGAAAATAATTTGTAAAATTCAGAAGTCAAACCGTCATTCCCTGGACTCTTATTAAGTTTCATTTTATTAATAGCACCTTCAATATCTAGTGTTGTGATGGGGGCATCACACATAGTTTTATTATTGTCACTAATTGTTTTAATATTACCTAAGGAATTATATAATTTTTCCATGGCTTCTGTAGAGAAATTAGATTTATATAAATTTTTATAAAAAAAGTTCACAAGTCTTGGAAATCACTTGAGGATCTTGTGTGATGACCCCATCTGAACAAAGTTTAGTCATGCTGCCAAGAGTATTGTGATGTTTTTCTAATTTGAAACAATAGCTAGAGTTTTGTTCTCCCTCTTCAAGCCATTTCCTTCTTGACCGCACAAAGGCACCTTTAGCCTTGTAAATGTATATATTATCTAATTTTAATTGTAGAATTTGAAGTCTGTTCCGGTTATCTTCAGATAAATTATCAGGTGATCTAGACAAAGCGATAATTTCAGGAATTATTTCCGACTCTTCTTTTTTTTTTTTTTTCCTATTTTTAACTATTTCAGCTCCTCTTTTCATTAAAAGGGACCTCAATTCAAATTTCATGAGCTCCCAAATTTTACAAAAAGCATTTTCAACACATGCCTTGTTCCAATACTCATCTATTTTTGTTTTAATTTCCTTTACCAAAGAATCATTCAGTAGAAGAGAATTATTTAATTTCCAATATGAATTCACTCTTTTAGACGGATTACTGGCATACAAACATATCTCCAAAAAAAATTGTTCTATGATCTGTCAAGGGTGTTGGCAACATTTTTGATGTAGAAACATATTCAGATAAAGGATCAGAAATTAGCCAATAATCAATACGAGACTATAATGAACCTGATCTATTTTTCCATGAATTTCCTTAATTGTTGGATTTTTGAATCTCCAGATATCAATTAGGTCTCTTTCATTCATAACATCCAACATATAATTACTACTTTCCTGACTTTTACTTGGCCATCTATCATGTTATTGAGTGAATGGTTCCTGTCTCCTCCTAATATAATCTTTAGATTAGCAAATTTACTTATTAAAGATTCAATTTTTTCATTTACTACAAGTATTAGGTCAATATTCTCCTGTTTGTTATTATGTCCATAAATGTTACCCAGTAAGAGGGTCTGATCATTAAAAAAAACAACCAGCAAAATAAAATGTCCTTTTGGATCAGTTTCTGAATATATAATTTTTCCATTAAATTTATGCTTCAAAATCAGAGTTACCGCTGAATGGTTTGTGCCATGAAACATCCATAAATCTTCGCCCCATTGGGATTTCCAGAAGTTAGCGTCCTTAGGTTCAGAATGGGATTCTTGTAAGAGACAAAAGTCAGTATTCAAACTTTTAGCATATAAAAAACAGAGCTTTCCTTTTGGTATTGTCCCTTAGTCCTCGAGCATTAAAAGAAATAAAA